>NC_055998.1:42055908-42708109 GCF_018446385.1 Zingiber officinale
TACTGGGTATGTAACAAATTATGCGGAGGGATGTGAGTGATGTAGATGGGATCTATCCCTCCTATATGACGGGAGTGACATCATTATTCTTGATAGAGTGAGACCACTAACTGCATGTCCATGCCCAAATGAGTCAATATGAGATGTTGAGCTCATTTAATTGAGTGAGTCTACTTGGGATTCAAGATTTAGATTGATTAGAGGATGACACAATCTATGCCTCATATTTATCAATCTAGATGTCAAGGATAGAAGGACACTTGCCACATATTGTGAAGAGTCACAATTAGTAGTCACAAGGTGATGTTGGATCTCAACATTCTTGTAACTTGGGTAGTAATGATGTGTTGCTAGATACCGCTCATTACTTATACTTCTAAATGGGTTTAGGAGCATTGCCAAGGTTACAAGAACCTATAGGGTCACACACAAAGGCCAATTAGATGGAGATTAGGTTCATTTGAGGAACCAAGAGGATTAGGTTCATGTGATGAATCAAATTGGATTAAGAGTAATCCAAAGTAAATTAATTGAGTTGGACTCAATTTGGTTCATGTGTTAAATGAGTCTAATTTGGACTCTGACTCATTGAGCCAATTTAATTCAATGACTAGAGATTCATTAAATTAAAATTGACTTGAACCAATGGTTAGATTTGATCAACCATGGGAGAGAAGTGGTCAAGTTTGACTTGACTTGAGAGGAAAATGAAAGGTCAAGTTTGACTTGACCATTGTCACCTCATTTATGAGTTGGCATTAAGTGGGCCAATGATGATGTTCCACATCATCAAAGTTGGCTTATGTGTGTGCCACATCATGAGGGAGATCAAGAGTTGTGAATCTTGATATCTCATGGAGGTAGATAACCTCATTTCAATGTGGCCGGCCACATTATGTCATTGTGGGAGTTTCATTTTGTGTGTGTAACCTCCTTATTCTTCCTCTCTACCTTTCTTCTATCCCTCTCCTCCACCATTTCTGATCCTCTAAGGTTGCTAACACATCTTTAGAGGTTCTCTCCATCGATTTGTTCGTGTGGATACACATAGAGGGTTGTACACTTGACAACCTTGAGATCCGGCGAACCTTGGACGAGCGGGATACGCGAAGGGCTTTGCTACAAAGGTATAAGTCTCTTCCTTGTAGATCTAGTGTAGATCTAGGCTGGAAAACATGTACATGAAGTTTTTATGAAATTTGATAACTTCGCACGGATCCAGTGGCATGGGATTCTCCGCAACGCAAAAAGCGATTTTTGCGGCCTGAAAAACCCAGTAGGGGCCAGGGGGCGGCGGGGGGGGTGGGGGGTGGGAGGGTGGGGGTGGGTGTGCAAATCCAGGGTCCGGATTGCACTAAACCAAGTTGACTTGTGTACGAGCGTGACCTACGCACACGAATGCTGGATCGGTTGGGGTAAAATTTGCCCAAGTGGAACATCCAACATTTTGCCACGTAGATCATTTGCTGTTGTGAAATGGATGCATTAAATTAGAGATTAATGCAGAATAAAACCGGTCAAGTATTAATGAGTGAAACGGTGGTCGTTTCACTGCTCGACTAATAATGACCATTAAGATCATTAACTCTGGCCATTGATCCGAGCTCCTATATAAGGAGGCTTCTATCATAGGCAGAAGACACAACAAGTAAAGCAAAGGCTCTCCATTTTCCTCCTCCTCTATCATGCAACTCCTGCTTGGCGGAGTGCCCGTGGTAGAAATCGGGTGCCACTCAGTTCGCCGTGACCACCAGTGCTTGGTGGAGTCCACTGTAACACCCACGAAATATTTAAGCTATACATATGGGTATTCTATTTTAGAATAAAAGGGAAATGGAAATAGAACCAAAAAAAAAAAGAAATAAAAAGAAAGAGAAGTTAAGGTTTGAACCTTGAACCTCTTACAATAGATAAAGCTAAATTGGTGTATGATAACCAATAGAATTATGAATGATATATGAATAACAAGGAATGGAAATTGTAGTTAAAGGTAAGAGTATGATTAAGTAAGGGAGCAAGAGAAAATCAAGTAGCTTTCCTCCTCTTCCTCTTGGTTAAGAGAAGAAGCAAACAAAAGGACAAATTGTCTTTTTCTTCTTCCTCTTACCATTTTCGTGGGAATGAAGAGAGTGAGGGAATAGAGGAGTCAAGGAGATGAATTGAGACATTCTCTTTTCTTTTTTCTTCCTCATTAAGGATAAATAGGAATAAGAGGAGAGAAGGGAAAGAAATGTTGGCTACTTCTTCCTCCTTCTTCCTCCTCATTCATTCTACTTATTCCTCCACCGAGACCTAGAGCTCCTCCCTCTCCCATTTTCGAATCCAAGATAAGTTTTCTCCCTAAGAAAACTAATTCACAAGGAGTCCTCAAGATCTACTCCTTACAAGCAAGAGAAGAAAAAGGGAGAACTAGGAAGAGAAGCTTCTTCTTCCTCTTCACAAAAGTACTTTCTTTTAAGAAAAACTAAGCAACAAGTTGTGAGTATCCCCTCACCTGTGGTACAAGTTGTTCATATGTCTTCCATGAGTTTAGATTGTGTAAAATAAAAACCTAAGGTTCTTCTTGAAACTTTCGGCTATGATAAGATAAAGGCTTAGGAAAGCTTAAAACCAAATCTAATATGCTCATGGTTTTCTTTATAATATGATATGAAGTTCTTATGCTTACATGTTGTTAAAACCTAGATACCTCCACTTAGGGTTTCGGCTATGATAAGATTAAAGGCTTGAGAAAGCTTGAAACCAAATTTAATATGCTCATGGTTTTCTTTATGATATGATATGAAGTTCTTATGCTTACATGTTGTTAAAACCTAGATACCTCCACTTAGGGTTTGGGCCATGATAAGATTAATGGCTTGGGAAAGCTTAAAACCAAATCTAATATGCTCATGGTTTTCTATATGATATGATATGAAGTTCTTATGCTTACATGTTGTTAAAACCTAGATGCCTCCACTTAGGGTTTCGGCTATGATAAGATTAAAGGCTTGGGAAAGCTTGAAACCAAATCTAATATGCTCATGGTTTTCTTTATGATATGATATGAAGTTCTTATGCTTACATGTTGTTAAAACCTAGATATCTCCACTTAGGGTTTCGGCCATGATAAGATTAAAGGCTTGGGAAAGCTTAAAACCAAATCTAATATGCTCATGGTTTTCTTTATGATATGATATGAAGTTCTGATGCTTACATGTTGTTAAAACCTAGATACCTCCACTTAGGGTTTCGGCCATGATAAGATTAAAGGCTTGGGAAAGCTTAAAACCAAATCTAATTATATGCTCATGGTTTTCTTTATAATATGATATGAAGTTCTTATGCTTACATGTTGTTAAAACCAAGATGCCTCCACTTAGGGTTTCGGCTATGATAAGATTAAAGGCTTGGGAAAGCTTGAAACCAAATCTAATATGCTCATGGTTTTCTTTATGATATGATATGAAGTTCTTATGCTTACATGTTGTTAAAACCTAGATATCTCCACTTAGGGTTTTGGCCATGATAAGATTAAAGGCTTGGGAAAACTTAAAACCAAATCTAATATGCTCATGGTTTTCTTTATGATATGATATGAAGTTCTTATGCTTACATGTTGTTAAAACCTAGATACCTCCACTTAGGGTTTCGGCCATGATAAGATTAAAGGCTTGGGAAAGCTAAAAACCAAATCTAATATGCTCATGGTTTTCTTTATGATATGATATGAAGTTCTCATGCTTACATGTTGCTTAAAACCTAGATGCCCTTCACTTAGGGTTTCAGCCATGATAGAATTTAAGGGCCTAAGAAAGCTTGAAACCAAATCAAACATGCTCATGATTTTCTTTATGATATGATATGAAGTTAGCTTGGTGTTCTTATGCTTGTAGGTTGCTTAGACTTAATTTAATGCTCCTTAAAGTTTCGGCCACAAACAAGTTAAAAGACCTAGGAAGCTTAGAACCTAAACTAAAAATGCTCATGATGTTCCTTATGGTATATGATATGAAATATAACGCCCGCCCTTCCTGCTAGGTGGGCGGGGTTACTTTACGGGGAACATACATGCATATTAAAATTTCTTTTCTAAAACAGCAGAAGTACTTATTTATATATTCTTGTATACCTCTAAGTGAATGAGGTCATGAAATAAATTTTCTATCATAAACATGAACAAGTGACAAGTAATCATGTAAATCATTAACATAAGATAGATATGGTTCATATCATGCATAAAGAAAATATAAGCAGGTCTTTTCCTTAGCCGAGCCACTACCACACACATCTCTTGCCTCTCCTACTGCTCCCTTAGTTCACCCATCCTTTACCTTTATCTGCGGTACAAGGAAAGTATAGGCTTAGTGAGATCCTTTCCTACTCACAAAAACCGTATATCATAGCATAATCTCATAAGCATATAGCGTGGAAACATTATCATCTAAACATCATATCATGTAAAAGAGCATCCTAACATATCATATCATAAGGTAAAATAGCATCATATCATATCATGTCATAAAGAAGCATCATGCTATATCATCTCATAAAATAAAGGAGCAGCATATCATATCATATCATAAAGAAGCATCATGCTATATCATCTCATAAAATAAAGGAGCATCATATCATATCATATCATGAAGAAACATCATGCTATATCATCTCATAAAATAAAAGAGCATCATATCATATCCTATCATAAAGAAACATCATGCTATATCATCTCATAACATATCACATATCATATCATAATTTATCATATCATATAAGTGTATGCAAGATGTCTTTCAAAAACATGAATCATGTCATGTGAAAAATGTCTTTTAAAGAAAACATATCATATAATACTTAAACATAATCTCAACATGAGGGCCCGGCTTGTACCACATACATACATAAATGCGCGCATCCTAAATAGATCCAAGGTAGCAAATCTTGAACCTACTAGGAACTAGGCCCGTTTCATAGAACATCGACCTAGGGGCACTTAGGAGCCCATCTCTTTTACTAGACCCGTTCATAGACCGTCGGCCTAGAGGCGCTTATGGAGTCCACCCTTGGTACAAGCCATACAAAGTTAAATAGCATGTCATAGTACTTATCATTTCATGAAGAGTGCTCTTAGTCCCAATTAATAAGGAAGCAACTCTTTGGTCTTTACTTATCTTATCACGAAGAGTGCTCTTAGACCCAAAAAGGGAAACATCTCTTAGGCCTTTGCTTGTCATATCATAAAGAGTGCTCTTAGTCCCAACAAAAAGGGAAGCATCTCTTAGGCCTTTACTTGTCATATCATAAAGCATGCATACTTGAGCATATAGCCCATCATAAAGTCATTATCATACATGATTCATAAGCAAACATAAGTAAGCATAAAACATATCATAAGGAATCATAATCATGCATGGAAATCATTGACTAGCACCTCTTAATTCATATCATAACATGTGAAACATATAGTGAATCATGATTGGGTCTCTAACCCTAATTCCATAGAGTGGCCGAAACATGCAAGGGTTTTCCCTAGGTTACAAGCAACATAAAAGCATATAACTCTAAACTAACTTCATAATAATTCTCATAAGAACATCATAAGCATGTTTAATTTAGGTTCTAAGCTTCCTAGGTCTTTTAATCCTATTATGGCCGAAACTTGCCAAGCATGGATCTAGGTTACAAGCAACATAAAAGCATGTAAACCCTAAACCAATTTCATATCATATACCATAAGAAACATCATGAGCATATTTAGTTTAGGTTCTAAGCTTCCTAGGTCTTTTAACTTGTTGTGGCCGAAACTTGTTAAGCATGTTTCTAGGTTACAAGAAAAATAAAAGCATATAGACCCTAAACACAATTTCATAATAATTATCATAAGGAAAATCATGAATATATTTAGTTTAGGTTCTAAGCTTCCTAGGTCTTTTAACTTGTTGTGGCCGAAACTTGTTAAGCATGTTTCTAGGTTACAAGCAACATAAAAGCATATAGACCCTAAACCAATTTCATAATGATTATCATAAGGAACATCATGAGCATATTTAGTTTAGGTTCTAAGCTTCCTAGGTCTTTTAACTTGTTGTGGTCGAAACTTGTTAAGCATGTACCTAGGTTACAAGCAACATAAAAGCTTGTAGACCCTAAACCAATTTCATAATAATTATCATAAGGAACATCATGAGCATATTTAGTTTAGGTTCTAAGCTTCCTAGGTCCTTTAATTGATTGTGGCCGAAACTTTAAGGAACATGAAACTAAGTCTAATCAACCTACAAGCATAAGGACACCAAGCTAACTTCTTATCATATCATAAAGAAATCATAAGCATGTTTGATTTGGTTTCAAGCTTTCTTAGGCCCTTAAATTACATCATGGCCGAAACCCTAAGTGAAGGGCATCTAGGTTTTTAAGCAACATGTAAGTATAAGAACTTCATATCATATTATAAAGAAAACCATGAGAATATTTTCTAGGTTTTAACAACATATGAGCATAAGAACTTCATATCATATCATAAAGAAAACCATGAGCATATTAGATTTAGTTTTAAGGTTTCCCAAGCCTTTAATCTCACCATGGCCGAAACCCTAAGTGAAGGTGTCTAGGTTTTTAACAACATATAAGCATAAGAATTTCATATCATATCATAAAGAAAACCATGAGCACATTAGATTTGGTTTTAAGCTTTCCTAAGCCTTTAATCTTACCATGGCCAAAAGTTTGAAGAAGAACCTTAGGTTTTTATTTTACACAATCTAAACTCATGGAAGACATATGAACAACTTGTACTACAGGTGAGGAGATACTCACAACTTCTTGCTTAGTTAAGAGAAAGTACTCTTGTGAAGAGGAAGAAGAAGCTTCTCTTCCTAGTTCTCTTTTTTTATTCTTCTCATGCTTGTAAGGAGTAGATCTTGAGGTCTCCTTCTAGTGAATTAGTTTTCTTAGGGAGAAAACTTATCTTGGATTCGAAAATGGGAGAGGGCGGAGCTTTGGGTCTCGGTGGAGGAACAAGGAGAAAGAAGGAGGAGGAAGAAGAAGCCAACATTTCTTTCCCTTCTCTTCTCTTATTCTTATTTATCCTTAATGAGGAAGTAAAAAGAAAGGAGAATGTCTCAATTCATCCCCTTGACTCCTCTATTCCCTCACTCTCTCCATTCCCACGAAAATGGTAGGAGGAAGAAAAAGGCAATTTGTCCTTTTGCTTGCTTTTTCTCTTAACCAAGAGGAAGAGGAGGGAAGCTACTTGATTTTCCCTTGCTCCCTTACTCTTACCTTTAACTACAATTTCCATTCCTTGTTATTCATATATCATTCATAATTCTAGTGGTTATCATACACCAATTTAGCCTTATCTATTGTGAGAGGTTCAAGGTTCAAACCTTAACTGTAACACCCACGAAATTATAAGATAAGTATATGGATAGTATTTTCTTTAGAGCATGAAAGTAAGAGGAATCAAAAAGAAATAATAGAAATAAGAAGAGGTGAGGTCAAGGTTTGAACCTTGAACCTCCCACAAATAATGAAGATAAATTGATGTATGATAACCACTAGGATAATGAATAATACATGGATAGGAAGGAATGAAAAATTTAGTTAAAGGTGAGGAGAAAATAAAAGAAAACTAAGAAAAGAGCAAGAGAAAACCAAGTGGCTTACCTCCTCTTCCTCTTGGTTAAGAGAAGAAGCAAGCAAAAGGTGAATTGCCTTCCTCTCCTCTCTCCCTTCTCATTTTCGTGGGAATTAAAGAGAAGTTAAAGGGGGGGGGGGGATGAATGGAGACAAGAATCCTTCCCATGATGAATAAAAAGGATTAGAGGAGAAAAGAGAAAGGGAAATTGTAAATCTTCTTCTTCCTCATCCTCTTTCCCTTCTCCACCGAGAACTAGAGCTCTCCTCCCTCATCTCCAAAAGCCGAGTTTAGGTTTTCTCTCTAAGGGAAAACAAATACTAGCAAGGAGTCTCAAGGTCTACCTCATACAAGAAGAAGAAAAACAAAAAGGGAAACTAGGAAGAGAAACTTCTCCTCCCTCCTCACAAGGGTACCACTTCCTTAAGGATCAACAAGCGAAAACTTTGTAAGCTTCCCCTCACCTGTGGTACAATATCTCATGTGGTTTTCATGAAGATAGATTGCTTAAAAACCTAGGGTTGCTTCATGGAAATTTCGGCCAAGACAAAAAGAAGAATCTAAGGAATTTTAAGACCTAACTAGATATGCTCATTATATTTCTTGCGACATGTATCTTATGGTAGGAGGATTACCTAATGTTTCTATGCTAGAATGTTTAGTTAGAACTTAGAATCATGATCCTAGACTCTCGGCCAAGCATGAACAAAAGAACTAGGTAAGCTTAAGACTCAAACTAAACATGCTCCTTTGTTCTTATGATATGTGCCCTATGATAATGGTGTTGTTGACATTTTCTCCAACTTGTTTGTTGATTGGAACTTCATTTTCATGCTCATGAACATTCGTCCATGGTGGAACTAAGGGCCTAGGAGAGCTTTAAACCTAAAACTAAGCATGCCATGTGATCCTGTCCGAACCAGGAGTCAACGGACGCTGGGGATGTGGCGCTCCCTGCTGGATCCTCGAGTGCTCCGGCGAACCTGCAACAAAACCGAGCTGGGAGGGGTGTCCCGGCGACGGCCCTCCAATGCTCAAATCAGGCGAGGAATAACAAAGAGGTGGCTTCAGAGATTCAGACCAGCGTACCTCCGGTGAAGAAATGGAGACCTTATATAGACCTCTCGAAGGAGCCTGGGCGCGCCAATCAAAGCAATCACCTGCTTTCGACCATGCCCAGGTATGGGTCTGTCAGAAGGGCATCCATGCCCAGGTATGGGTCTGTCAGAAGAGCACCCATAAGGCCATACCGCTACTGTATCAACCTCTCCATGATGTGATGGCAAGACCCTCTATCGTGAAATCTTGTGTACGGCATAATCATCCGACATGCCTTTGCTGACATCCCATATCCCGAGCCGAACGAATAGGCCGCTCGGCTAACCTTTGTATCCTCGCCCTTATCCTGGCCGAACGGACCACCCGCTCGGCCCTTCGGTTCCAGCCGGGCAGACACCCGCTCGGCCATTCAGTCCTCCCGCCTTGGCGTCGGAAACCCAAGCCTATGGCTAGGTTATCTCTGGCTCCGCTCGGACCTGCTCAACTGCTTGACGCGGCCATTACCCGCTTAGTCAGCCCTCCATCCGTCCTCAGGCTGGGACCCTTCAGGAAGTGGGTCCCCCATTCTTACCGCCGGATCACTTGCCTCCCCTTCAAGTCTAGTCGAAGGAGGCAGTGAGTCCGACTGACTAGACTATGTGTCCGAGCGGGCGGTCGTCGCCTTACCGTCGCTTATAATATCCCTTGAGTCGTTCGGCCTTTATGCCAAATTCAGCCGCTCGCCTCTTCGTTTTGGATGTCTTGGCGCTCAACGTGGATGTTTGCTTGTCTAAATCTTCTCGAAAATCACGCAAATCCTTTTCATTAAGTTGAAGCATGCGCGGTATGGGCGCATTAATTGCGCCTGGTGACAGAGCGCCATGTGGCTCTTCTCGTGTGGCGGTGATGATCTGTACGATGGGACGCCGATTGTTTTGAAATGGACGGTTAGATGATGACCTCGTCTCTCGCGACCTGCATCCGACGGACGAGGCCGACCAGCCTCGTTCGCATAAAGCCTTCGTCTTCGCCCTTACGCCGCATTCTCTGTCTCATTGCGCGTCCTCCGTCGAAGGTGCCCGCGGCTGCATCGTTTTGGCTGTCCTAGTTCTTGCCTCTTGGTGGTTTTCAGCTTTCTGGTGATCGTCTCCGTTCATCTGCCCTCAGTAAGCTTCTCCCTTCCTTTCGTTCGGCCTTTCCCTTTCGCGGGGAACTCCTTTCATCCCATTGCTTGCGAACTTTTATCTGTCCTCCGTTTCCGAGTTTCTTTCGGCTTCCTTCTTTCTTTTTCTTGGTACTTTAGTCATGGCGAGCACTTCCGTACCCGCTGTTGATGTTCATGGTCCCTGGTATATGACCATGGAGAGTAAATTTGACGAGGAGGGCGCTCGGCGTCTTGCTCGGACGTACGGGATCCCGGATGACCATGAAATAGTTGTAGCCGACCCGACCGACCGGCCCCATAACCCGCCGATCGGTACTATTTGTTTTTTTCTGGACCAATTTCAGGGCGGCCTTAGATTTCCTACCCATCCATTTATTTTGGAAGTTTGTAATTATTTTCGTATCCCGCTCGGCCAACTTGTGCCGAATTCCTTTAGGCTGCTGAGCGGGGTGGTCGTCCTCTTTAAGCTGCACAGTATCCCACTCGACCCCAAAATATTCCACTACTTCTTCTACCCCAAACAATCCGAGTTGGGTACTTTTATTTTCCAAAGTAGAGTAGGCTTTAAATTTTTTGAGAATATGCCGACCTCCAACAAGCACTGGAAGGAGTTCTTCTTCTATATACGACTTCCCGAGCGGCCAGCATTCAGAACCAAATGGCAGACCGCTGTGCCGACCCAGCTGGAGCTCGGCAAATTCAGAAGTAATCCAGCCTACCTTCATGCGGCAAACTGGTTGTCCGGTCAGCGGTACAAAATCGACCAGTTGCTTCTCAAGGGGGTGTTGTACATTTTTGGATTATCTCCCGTTCGGGCCAATCTTCCCTACCGCATGAGTAAGGACTCTTTGCTCACTTCGCCTTTTTTTGTCTAACTGATTTTAATTTTTTCTACTGCAGCTGAAGTCATGTGGCGCTCCAAGGCTACTGATCATCTGAAATTGAAAGCCGTGGAAATTGAGGCGGCTACCAAAAAAGAACTCGCCGAGCGGGGTCTAATCCCTAGCCGCCCGGCAGCTACAGGAGAGGGGGGGACGCAGTCCGCCCCTGAAACAGAAGGTTGAGGCGGATCCTGTTTCCTCTGCTCCAGCTGAGTTGGGAGTCCCCCAGGCCGGGGATTCACCATTGGAAGTTCGGCGGAAACGTCGAAGAGACCCCAGCCTTCCGCCGACCCAAGAGGGCGAACCACAGGCGCCGATCGAGGTCGCTTCGCCAGATCGCACGCCGTCGCAGATCGGGACCCCCGTGGCCTCACCCACCCCTCGGACTCGCCGTCGCTTACGACGGTCGGGCGAGACATCAACCATAGGGGAGTCCTCGGGCCAGGCAACTGCGGCTGAGGAAGTGCCGGTCGGCCACCCGACCATCAAGACTACCCTTCTATTCCCATCGGAGGAATATTTATTGTCTGCTGATCGGCCATCAAGCCCCGTTCATGAAATAACCTTGACGGATCCGCTCGCCAAACTCTTCGAGGACGCCCAGATTCGGGTGGCCATCATGACGCCCAAGCAGCTCGGCGATAACCACATGCAGCAGGCCACTCAGGTAGGTTCATTTTTCTTCCTGCGCTATGCTACTGTTTGGTTTCTGATTTTATTATTTCACTTACAGCATTGGGCGGAGCAAATCGCCACTAGCCATCGGCTGGCCGAGATGGAGGATCTCCTGGAAAAACTCCAAGTCTCGGGGGGTCCATCGGCTGAGCGGGAGAAACAAGCCCGTGAGGCCGAACAGAAGAAGGCCGCCGACCTGGCTACAGAGGTGGCTCGACTTGAAGGCCTGGTGAAGAAACGCGACGCAGACGTGAAGCGCGCCAGTAGCCGGAAGAACCGGGCGATCGCTGATCTGGACAAGATGAAAGTTGAAGTCCGAGCCCTAGATCAGCAATCTAAGAATCTGGAAGCCCAATTAACTGCCGAACGGGACGGGCGCTCAGCTGAACGCACTAAGGCGGAGGTGGACCAAAAAGTTCTCTAAGATTCACTAATTGCCTCCCGAGCGGCGCTCAGAAAGTACAAGGAGGGGGAGCTGAGTCGCCTAGCAGCAGCGCGCCAAGAATACCTCCGCTTGGAGCGGTTCGGCGCAAAATTTGGTGGCAACGTCTCCTCAACTTTCGCCGAGGCGGTCAAGGTCACCATGGCGTACTTGAAGAAGGGTGGGCACCTTCCTGCTGACCTGAGCATTCCCTCTTCAGATCTGGCGGCTATGATTGACGATATCCCGGACGCCTTTTTTAATTTTGAGGACCCGGAGTGAGACGAGTTCTTCCAAGTACTTTCTGTATTTCATCCGTTTTGCGGATGTAAAATTTTTGTGCGCGCCGTTCGGCCTAGTTATGTTCCTTTGCTTGTATTTTTGGTTGCCCTTCATTGCCCTTCTTTTGTCTATTTGGTGGTTATCCGTAGAGTCAGTTAAGCTCCACGTGTTCCCCGCTAGATGACCGATCAGGTTAATCAGTTGACTTGTTTTCCTCGAAATCGTTTAGCGCTTGGCTATGCTGTTTGCATTCAGTGAATGCGAAGTATTGGCAAACTGATGGCCGATCGGCCTTAATCAATTTAGTACTTGCGAACGCTCGTTATTTGGCGTCCTTAGTTTCGTCCAGTAAGCTCACAGTCGCGGGTTCGACTCTCGATCTTTAACGACGGAGCTCGTCGGCGCGGCTCTCGATCTTTAACGACGGAGCTCGTCGGCGCGGATATTTATAGCCGGTCGGCGCGGCTCTCGATCTTTAACGACGGAGCTCGTCGGCGCGGATATTTATAGCCGGTCGGCGCGGCTCTCGATCTTTAACGACGGAGCTCGTCGGTATTCGGCGCGGCTCTCGATCTTTAACAACGGAGCTCGTCGGCGCGGATATTTATAGCCGGTCGGGGCGGCTCTCGATCTTTAACGACGGAGCTCGTCGGCGCGGATATTTATAGCCGGTCGGCGCGGCTCTCGATCTTTAACGACGGAGCTCGTCGGCGCGGATATTTATAGCCGGTCGGCGCGGCTCTCGATCTTTAACGACGGAGCTCGTCGGCGCGGATATTTATAGCCGGTCGGCGCGGCTCTCGATCTTTAACGACGGAGCTCGTCGGCGCGGATATTTATAGCCGGTCGGCGTGGCTCTCGATCTTTAACGACGGAGCTCGTCGGCACGGATATTTATAGCCGGTCGGCGCGACTCTCGATCTTTAACGACGGAGCTCGTCGGCGCGGATATTTATAGCCGGTCGGCGCGGCTCTCGATCTTTAACGACGGAGCTCGTCGGCACGGATATTTATAGCCGGTCGGCGCGGCTCTCGATCTTTAACGACGGAGCTCGTCGGTCTTCTGCTCGGGGATTTATAGACGCCGGCTCGTCTCCCGGTTTCCCGGCCGGAGGGTTTATAGACGCCGGACCGTCTCTCGATCTTTAACGACGGAGCTCGTCGGCGCGGATATTTATAGCCGGTCGGCGCGGCTCTCGATCTTTAACGACGGAGCTCGTCGGCGCGGATATTTATAACCAGTCGGCGCGGCTCTCGATCTTTAACGACGGAGCTCGTCGGCACAGATATTTATAGCCGGTCGGCGTGGCTGTCGATCTTTAACGACGGAGCTCGTCGGCGCGGATATTTATAGCTGGTCGGCGCGGCTCTCGATCTTTAACGACGGAGCTCGTCGGCGCGGATATTTATAGCCGGTCGGCGCGGCTCTCGATCTTTAACGACGGAGCTCGTCGGCGCGGATATTTATAGCCGGTCGGCGCGGCTCTCGATCTTTAACGACGGAGCTCGTCGGTCTTCTGCTCGGGGATTTATAGACGCCGGCTCGTCTCCCGGTTTCCCGGCCGG
The DNA here is from genome assembly GCF_018446385.1 of Zingiber officinale. Classification (NCBI taxonomy): domain Eukaryota; kingdom Viridiplantae; phylum Streptophyta; class Magnoliopsida; order Zingiberales; family Zingiberaceae; genus Zingiber; species Zingiber officinale. The sequence goes on from NC_055998.1 coordinate 42,069,555, forward strand.
AGGGTTTATAGACGCCGGACCGTCTCTCGATCTTTAACGTCGGAGCTCGACGGCGCGGATATTTATAGCCGGTCGGCGCGGCTCTCGATCTTTAACGACGGAGCTCGTCGGCGCGGATATTTATAGCCGGTCGGCGCGGCTCTCGATCTTTAACGACGGAGCCCATCGGCCTTATAAGGCTAACTCCTTACCAGGCCGAGCGACCTTGGCCTTCGTATCATATCCCGCGCTCGTACAATATTCATGCCCGGCCGAACAGCACGGGTCATTCGCTTACGAGTTAAAATATATAAACCTCCCGGCCGATCGGCTCGGGGGCCTTCGCTATTCGAGCGCTTGGCTCGGCTAATTTATATGCCCTTGCCGAATCGGCGTGGGGTCTTCACGCGATAAGCCGTTCGGCGGAGGATGCTCAATGTGTTTTCATCTTTTTGCTTCCTGCATTACAAGTACATAGGCGACCGAAATGTATATAAATTCACATTTAGCGCACCTTACACCCAGCTCGGATAACATACTCCCGGCCGAATGGCTCGGGGTCTGCTTCGTCGAGTGCTTGGCTCGAATATTATACCTCCGGCCGAGCGGCACGGGGCCTTCGAAGAACTAACCGTTCGGCTATGAACACAGAATGCCTTGGGAATAATTTGTTTCCTGCGATAAAAGGAGTACAGCTATTTTGAATTTACACAAAATAGAGCAAAAGTGCACCTCTCACCCAGCTCTATATGGTTGAAGGTGATTTGCACTCCATGGCCGATCCAGCATCCGGCCTTCCGCATCCTTGAGGTAATAAGCGCCCGAACGGAGCTTCTCGACCACTTCAAAAGGTCCTGCCCAGGGAGCTTCCAACTTGCCGACATCTCCGACTGGCTTGACTTTCTTCCAAACTAGGTCGCCTACTTGAAAGGCTCTGGGGATCACGCGCCGGTTGTAGTTATGTTTCATACGTTGCCGATACGCCATCAGCCGGACGGACGCTTTAGCTCTTTCCTCTTCGACGAAGTCTAGCTCCATGTTCCTCCGTTCGGCGTTATTTTCATCATAATTTTGTACCCGAACGGACTCCACTCCAACTTCAATCGGGATGACTGCTTCGCCTCCATATACCAAGTGAAATGGAGTGACGCCCGTTCCCTCCTTTGGTGTCGTGCGGAGAGCCCATAGGACGCCCGACAGCTCATCTACCCAGCTGCCTCCTTCATGGTCGAGCCGAGCCCGTAAAACTCAGAGAATCTCTCGGTTGGTTACTTCGGCTTGACCATTACTTTGAGGGTATGCCACCGATGTGAAGTGCTGCTCGATGCCATAACTTTCGCACCACTTCCCGAGTAGCTTCCCAGTGAATTGACGTCCGTTGTTGGAGATGAGTCGTCTTGGGATGCCAAAGCGGCAGATGATATTTTGCCATATGAACTTTTTAACCATCTGCTCGGATATTTTTGCAAGTGGCTCAGCTTCTACCCATTTTGAGAAGTAGTCGACCGCCACCAATAAGAACTTCCGCTGCCCGGTAGCCATGGGGAAGGGTCCCACGATGTCCATCCCCCATTGGTTGAACGGGCAGGCCACAGTTGATGCTTTCATCTCATCTGCCGGTCGGTGGGACATGCTGTGATACTTCTGACAGGATAGACAATTTGCAACGGTCCGGGCAGCATCCTTTTGAAGGGTTGGCCAAAAATACCCGGCTAGCAAAATCTTCCTGGTTAACGACCGTCCGCCTGGATGTCCACCGCACGAACCTTGGTGCACTTCTCGAAGGATGTACTCGGCATCTTCCCAGCTGATGCATTTTAGGAGCGGACTGGAGAAGGCCTTCTTGTAGAGTTGATCTCCTACGAGGGTGAACCGGCAAGCCCTTCTCTTCAACAAATGAGCTTCTTCCCGATCGGAGGGGGTAGCTCCCGAGCGCAAAAACTCCACAATAGTTGTCCTCCAGTCACTCGGGTATGTGATGCCCTCCATCCGATCGACATGTGCTACTAAAGATACTTGCTCGATCGACTTCTGATAGCCGACCGGGGATAACGCGCTTGCCAGCTTGGCCAATTCATCCGCCACTTGATTCTCCGCCCGGGGGATCTTCTGAATAATCACCTCCCTAAAGTTGAGCTTAAGTTTTTCAATAGTCTCCACGTAGAGCTTGAGCCTTGTACTATTTATCTCGAAAATCCCCGAGATTTGCTGAGCAGCCAACTGGGAATCTGAATAGAGGATGACCCGGACGGCTCCAACGTGCCAAGCGGCCTGTAATCCAGCAATAAGGGCTTCATATTCTGCTTCGTTGTTGGTCGCTCGGTAATCTAGCCGGACGGAGAGCTGCATCCGCTCTCCTTGTGGGGACATCAAAACTATGCCAATTCCGCTCCCGTGTCTAGTGGATGATCCATCCATGAACACTTTCCACACAGCTTCGGGTTCCGGGTCCTGCACCTCCGTCACAAAATCGGTTGAGGCTTGTGCCTTGATAGCCGAGCGGGGCTGATATTGGATATCAAATTCGCTTAGCTCGGTTGTCCATTTGATGAGCCGTCCGGAATCTTCTGGATTTAAAAGCACTCGTCCCAACGGGCTATTGGTCTTGACGATAATCGTGTGCGCCAGAAAATAAGGACGAAGTCTCCGAGCGGCTAGGATCAGAGCAAAGGCCAACTTCTCGAGTCCGGTGTAGCGGGTTTCAACATCTTTCAAGATATGACTAAGGAAATATACAGGTTGCTCCTCACTTCCCGACCGGACTAACGCTGATCCCACTGCCTGCTCGGTTGAGGATAAATAAATGTACAACGGTTCGCCGACAGCTGGCTTGGCCAGCACAGGTAGGGAGTTTAAGTACGTCTTCAATTCTTCAAAAGCCCGATCGCAGTCTTCATTCCATTGGAACTTTGTAGCTTTGCGGAGGATTTTGAAGAACGGAAGGCTCCGGTCGGCAGTCTTGGAGATGAAGCGTGATAGCGCTGTAATCCGACCGGTCAGCCTCTGTACTTCCCTTATGTTTCTGGGCGGTAGCATGTCCTGAAGAGCCTTCACCTTGCTAGGATTAGCTTCAATACCCCGTTCGGTCACAATATAGCCCAAAAAACGTCCTCCTTTGGCGCCGAACAAACACTTATGAGGATTTAGCTTGACCCCATATTTTCTAAGTGTACGGAAGGTTTCTTCCATATCTTTGCATAAAGTGGCCGCTCGGAAGGATTTGATGAGGATGTCATCTACATAGACCTCCAGGTTGTGTCCGATTTGCTCGCGGAAGACTTTATTCATCAATCTTCGATATGTCGCTCTGGCATTCTTCAGCCCGAACGGCATCACCGTATAGCAATACGTCCCGTCCGGTGTAACGAAGCTAACTTTTTCTTGATCCTCCGGGGCGAGCGGCACTTGATGATAGCCTTGGTAGGCGTCCAGCATACATATAAGCTCGCATCCGACTGTAGAATCTACGAGCTGGTCGATTCGGGGCAGAGGGTAGAAATCCTTCGGGCAAGCTTTGTTCAGATCTCTGAAGTCGATGCACACCCTTCATTTGTTGCCAGGCTTGGAGACGAGCACCACATTTGCTAACCAGCTTGGGAATTGCACCTCCTGTATGTGACCGGCCTCTAAGAGTCTTTCTACCTCCGCTCGAATGATAACATTCTGCTCGGCGCTGAAATCTCTTCTCCTTTGTTTTACTGGCCGAGCGTCCGGCCGGACGTGAAGCTTATGTTGGGCTATGCTGGGGGAGACACCGGGCAGCTCATGCGTCGACCAGGCGAAGACGTCATGATTCATCCGGAGGCATTTGACCACTTCTTCTTTTTGTTCGTCCTCCAGGTCGGCAGCAATAAAGGTTGTAGCCTCCGATCGGCTCGGATGGATTTGAACCTCCTCCTTTTCATCATAAATTAAAGCAGGAGGTTTCTCGGTTATGGCGTGTACCTCGATCCGTGGAGCCTTTCGCGCTGCGCTGGATTCGGCTCGGACCATTTCCACATAGCATTTCCGAGCGGCCAACTGATCTCCTCGTACTTCACCGGTCTTGTCCTCGACCGAGAATTTGATCTTCTGGTAGAAAGTCGACACAACAGCTCGGAATTCGCTTAACGTTGGTCGCCCCAGTATCACATTGTAAGATGAAGGGGAGTCGACCACCACAAAGTTTGTTGTCCTTGTTCTTCGGAGCGGTTCTTCCCCTAAGGAGATAGCCAGTCTTACCTGTCCGACCGGGAGAACCTCGTTGCCCGTAAACCCGTAGAGGGGGGTTGTCATGGGCAGCAGTTCGGCTTGATCGATTTGTAGTTGATCAAAGGCCTTTCTGAAGATGATGTTGACCGAGCTGCCAGTATCAATGAAGATACGATGGATGGTGTAGTTGGCTATCACCGCTTTGATGATAAGGGCATCATCGTGCGGCACTTCAACTCCCTCAAGATCCTTGGGCCCGAAACTGATCTCGGGCCTGCTCGCCTTTTCTTGACTGCAACCCACCTCATGGATTCTGAGCTGCCGGGCGCTTGTCTTTCTCGCCCTGTGTGAATCCCCTCCGGTCGGCCCACCCGCAATAATATTGATTTCTCCCCGGGAGGTGTTGTTTCTGTTCTCCTCTTCCCGAGCGGACTGCCTAGGTCGCTCATTGGACCTTCGAGAGCGATCTTCATGCCTTAGAGGGAAACGCTGTTCGGGAGATCTCCTATATGTTCGCCGACCAGACTCTTGATGCCGCTGCCGGCGGTCGGGGGAAGGCGGTCGACGCGGGCCAGTCGCGGGTGTTGTGGGAGTCAGTATTATGGAAAGAGCAAAACATTGGGGTCCATACCCTCTTTTTCTTCATCTTTGACCGCTCGGCCGCTACCTCTTGGACCACCGGGGACTTCGCATGATGTGCCCGGGATGCCTCAACTCTTGGTCCTCTTGGTGGCTGATGGGCAGCGGGCTGCTTCCGTTCGGCATGGGCCGGACGTTCGGCATGAGTTCCCTTCCGTCGGGCAGCCTCCGCCTCTTCCACGTTTATATACTCATTCGCCCGGTGTAGCATGTGGTCGTAGTCTCTGGGCGGTTTGCGAATGAGCGCGCTGAAGAAGTCCCCTTCCACGAGGCCTTGCGTGAAGGCGTTTACCATTGTCTCCGAGGTGGCTGTGGGGATGTCCACCGCTACCTGATTAAATCGCTGTATATACGCCCGAAGAGATTCTCTTGGTTCTTGTTTGATGGTGAACAGGCTGACGCTGGTCCTTTGATAACGTCGGCTGCTCGCAAAGTGATGAAGAAATGCCGTTCGGAACTCCTGGAAACTAGTGATAGAGCCGTCCGGCAACCTCCGAAACCACCTATGTGTGGATTCCGATAGAGTGGTGAGAAATACCCGGCACTTTACGCCATCGGAGTACTGATGCAAGGTGGCGATGCTGTCGAACTTCCCCAAATGATCGTCGGGGTCGGTCGTCCCATTGTAAGCTCCGATCGGCGGTGGTGTGTAGTATTTTGGTAACGGATCCCGATGTATGGCTTCAGAGAACTGTCGGTGAACCTGCTCAGGCGGTGCGTTCGCTCGGGGAGCTTTGCCCTTCCTATGATCCCGAACGGGAGGCTCATCAGATGAAGATCCTTGCTCCCCGTGAGCGGGCGAGATTTCTGGGGGAGTACGGAAGAGTGCCTGAGGGAACCCTCCTGTTGAAACATATTCCGGGCGGTCTACTTGCGCCGCCCGACTTGCTGAAGCCGAGGTTGTTTGCTGTTGCACTCGCTCAGCTTGTGCTTTCTCCTTTTGTTGCGCCACTATCTTGGCTGCCCTCGCCTCGACTATAGCGTCCAACTCTTCTTGTGAGAGTACCATGGTATGTAGTCTTCCAGCCTCGTCCATTGCCTCTGCTCGGATGCAGGTGCGTTCCCACAGACGGCGCCAAATTGATCCTGTCCGAACCAGGAGTCAACGGACGCTGGGGATGTGGCGCTCCCTGCTGGATCCTCGAGTGCTCCGGCGAACCTGCAACAAAACCGAGCCGGGAGGGGTGTCCCGGCGACGGCCCTCCGACGCTCAAATCAGGCGAGGAATAACAAAGAGGTGGCTTCAGAGATTCAGACCAGCATACCTCCGGTGAAGAAATGGAGACCTTATATAGACCTCTCGAAGGAGCCTGGGCGCGCCAATCAAAGCAATCACCTGCTTTCGACCATGCCCAGGTATGGGTCTGTCAGAAGGGCATCCATGCCCAGGTATGGGTCTGTCAGAAGAGCACCCATAAGGTCATACCGCTATTGTATCAACCTCTCCATGATGTGACGGCAAGACCCTCTATCGTGAAATCTTGTGTACGGCATAATCATCCGACATGCCTTTGCTGACATCCCTTATCCCGAGCCGAACGAATAGGCCGCTCGGCTAACCTTTGTATCCTCGCCCTTATCCTGGCCGAACGGACCACCCGCTCGGCCCTTCGATTTCGGCCGGGCAGACACCCGCTCGGCCATTCAGTCCTCCCGCCTTGGCGTCGGAAACCCAAGCCTATGGCTAGGTTATCTCTGGCTCCGCTCGGACCTGCTCAACTGCTTGACGCGACCATTACCCACTTAGTCAGCCCTCCATCCGTCCTCAAGCTGGGACCCTTCAGGAAGTGGGTCCCCCATTCTTACCGCCGGATCACCATGATTTCCCTAAGATAAGATATGAAGCTAATATGATATGCCCATGATTGTAGGTTGATTTGAACTCTATTTCATGTTTGTGAAGATTCGGCCATGTTAAGATTTGAGGCCTAGGAAAGTTTAAAACAAGTCTAAGATGCTCATGACCTTCTTGATGAAATGATATGAAACTAACTTGATGTTCTTATGCTTGTTTGTTGCATAGAAATTTGGTTGCATGCTCTATAACTTTTAGCCACACAAGGTTTTAAGACCTAGGATGCTTAGAACTTAAACTAAGTTTGCTCATGTTGTTCCTTGTAATAAATGCCATGAAATTTGTATAGGGTTTCCATGCTTTTATGTCACATGAAAACTAGTCTATGTCTTACATGTTTCAGCCACCATTAGTTTAAAAGCCTAGGAAACTTAGAACCGAACTTAGATATGCTCATGATGTTTCTTGTAATAAATGCTATGAAATTTGTTTATGGTTTCCATGCTCTTATGCCACTAGAAACCTAGTTTCCATGCTTAACAAGTTTCGGCCACCTTAGATTAAAGGGCTTAGGAAGTTTGGAACTTAAACTAAATGTGCTCATGATGTGCTTCATGATATGTGTTATGATATTGGTTTAAGGTTCAACACTTTCATGCTACTTGTAACCTAGAATCATGCTTGCTAGGGTTCGGCCTTGATAAGGTTAAAAGCTTAGAGAACTTAGAACCCAAATTAAACATGCTCAAGTTGCTCCCTATGATATATGATATGACATTAGTTTAGGGTTTACATGTTTGTATGTTGCTTATAACCTAATTTGATGCTTGATGAGTTTCGGCCATGATGTAAGTAAAGACCTAGGAAGCTTAGAACCCAAACTAAACATGCTCAAGGTGTTCCTTATGATATAGGATATGATAAAGGTTTAGGGTTCACATGCTTTTATGTTGCTTGCTAACCTAGGCTACAACTACATGTTTCGGCCACTACATGATATTAGGGTTAGAGACCTAATTATGATTTCCCATGTGCCTCACATGCAATGCTTTACAATATGATAAGAATATGCCATGCTGCTATACTCATTTATGTATGCTTATGACCTATGCATGATGATGTGCTATGTGCCCAAATTTATGATGTGCTATGTGCATTTATGTATGTGGTACAAGCCAGGGCCCCCCTTATGTTGAGATTATGTTTAAGTATGTATATTATAAGTTTTCAAAAGACATGTTGCATATGTTTTCATGATACATGTTTAGAAATTCACCTTGCATATACCTTATGATTATGCCATGATATTTATGATGATGTTATGATATGTCAAGGTGCATTTGATGATCATGTTATGTTATGTCATGATACCTTACGATTATGTTACGATATGCCATGATATGCTGCATGATATGATGAAATTGTCTCCATTCGTTATGTCTTGTGATTTTGATATGCTATACGTTTTTTTTTTTTTTTTGTCAGTAGGAAAGGAACTTACTGAGCCATGAGTGCTCACAGCTTACTTTCTTGTACCACAGATAAAGGCAAGGAATGGATGAACTAGGGGAGCAGCAGGAGGGGCTAGAAGGATGTGTGTGGTAGTGGCTTGGCTAAAGGAGAAAGACCTTCTTTTGTTTAATAAGAACTATGCCTAGTTTATGTTACTGCTTTATGACTCCATGACATTTAATTATGTGTTTGGGTATTATGACTTAAAAATCATGTTAAGTATGCTATGTGGTTTTATATGTCCAGGTGATTAGTCATGGTGATTTTAAAGAAAAGAAAAGTTTTTAATTTCTATAAATAAGACTTCCGCTGTAGTAAGTAGGTATGTATGTTAAAGTAACCCCCGTCGCCTTAGCAGGAGGGGCGGGGCGTTACATTAACTCCTCTCTCTTTTTATTTCTTTTTGGCTATATTTCCATTTCCCTTTTTATTCTAAACTAGAATACCCATATGTATAGCTTAAATAATTCGTGGGTGTTACATGAAATTGGTTTAGGGTTTACATGCTTTTATGTTGCTTGTAACCTAGAAACATGCTTAACAAGTTTCGGCCACAACAAGTTAAAAGACATAGGAAGCTTAGAACCTAAACTAAATATGCTCATAATGTTCCTTATGGTATATGATATGAAATTGGTTTAGTGTTTACTTGCTTTTATGTTGCTTGTAACCTAGAAACATGCTTAACAAGTTTCGACCACAACAAGTTAAAAGACCTAGGAAGCTTAGAACCAAAACTAAATATGCTCATGATGTTCCTTATGGTATATGATATGAAATTGGTTTAGGGTTTACATGCTTTTATGTTGCTTATAACCTAGATCCATGCTTGGCAAATTTCAGCCATGATAGGATTAAAAGACCTAGGAAGCTTAGAACCTAAACTAAACATGCTTATGATGTTCTTATGATAAGTGTTATGAAGTTGGTTTAGGGTTATATGCATTTATGTTGCTTGTAACCTAGGGAAATCCCTTGCATGTTTCGGCCACTCTATGGAATTAGGGTTAGAGACCCAATTATGATTCACTATATGTTTCACATGCTATGATATGAATTAAGAGATGCTAGTTAATATTTTCCATGCATGATTATGTTTCCCTATGATATGTTTATGCTTACTTATTTATGCTTATGAATCATGTATGATAATGACTTTTATGATGGGCTATATGCTCAAGTATGCATGCTTTATGACATGACAAGTAAAGGCCTAAGAGATGCTTCCCTTTTTGTTGGGACTAAGAGCACTCTTTATGATATGACAAGCAAAAGCTTAAGAGATGCTTCCCTTTTTGGGACTAAGAGCACTCTTCATGATATGATAAGTAAAGACCTAAGAGTTGCTTCCCTATTAATTGGGACTAAGAGCACTCTTCATGAAGAGCACTCTTCATGAAATGATAAGTACTATGACATGTTATTTTAAATGTATGGCTTGTACCAAGGGTGGGCTCCATAAGCGCCCCTAGGCCGATGGTCTATGAACGGGTCTAGTAAAAGGGATGGGCTCCTAAGTGCCCCTAGGTCGATGATCTATGAAACGGGCCTAGTTCCTAGTAGGTTAAAGATTTGCTACCTTGGATCTATTTAGGATGCGCGCATTTATGTATGTATGTGGTACAAGCCGGGCCCTCATGTTGAGATTATGTTTAAGTATTATATGATATGATTTCTTTAAAAGACATCTTACACATGACATGACACATGTTTTTGAAAGACATCTTGCATACACTTATACGATATGATAAATTATGATATGATATGTGATGATGTGATATGTTATGAGATGATATAGCATGATGCTTCTTTATGATATGATATGATATGATGCTCTTTTATTTTATGAGATGATATAGTATGATGTTTCTTTATGACATGATATGATATGATGCTCTTTTATTTTATGAGATGATATAGCATGATGCTTCTTTATGATATGATATGATATGATGCTCTTTAATTTTATGAGATGATATAGCATGATGCTTCTTTATGACATGATATGATATGATGCTCTTTTATTTTATGAGATGATATAGCATGATGTTTCTTTATGATATGATATGATATGATGCTATTTTACGTTATGATATGATATGTTATGATGCTCTTTTACTTGATATGATGTTTAAATGTTTATGTTTCCATGCTATATGCTTATATGATTATGCTATAATATACGGTTTTTGTGAGTAGGAAAGGATCTCACTAAGTCTAGGTGCTTATAGTTACTTTCCTTGTACCGCAGATAAAGGCAAAGGATGGGTGAACTAAGGGAGCAACAGGAGAGGCAAGAGATGTGTGTGGTAGTGGCTCTGCTAAGGAAAAGTCCTGCTTATATTAATTTATACATGATATGAACCATGTCTATCTTATGTTAATGATTTGCATGATTACTTGACACTTGTTCATGTTTATGATAGAAAATTGATTTCATGACCTCATTCACTTAGAGGTATACAAGAATATATAAATAAGTACTTCCGCTGTTTTAGAAAAGAAATTTTAATATGCATGTATGTTCCCCGTACAGTAACCCCGCCCTACTAGCAGGAAGGGTAGGCGTTACATCCACGGTCAACCATTGTATCCTGGGAAACAGACGACCCTTGTAAGCCATGAAGCACAGCTAGTGGTTGGAGAATTTGTTTCAAGGAAACTGCGACTTGCAGGCCTCGGTCAGGTCGCCCGGTCGGTCTCTTCATCCGACCGTCAGACTTCTTTGCTCGATCGGGTTCTTCTCCTAGCCTGTCAGCTAGCTCGGTCAGCCAATCTCTCTCTGATAGCCCAACCTGTTTGCTTCACTCGACTTGTCTGCTTGACTTGGCTGACCTCTCTGACAGCCCGACCTATCTTATCGACCCGGTCGACCTCTTTGACAACCCAACCTGTCTACTCGACCCGGCTGACCTATCTTCTTCGACCAACCTATCTGTCGCCGGGTCTGTCTTCTTGATCTGCCGACCTCTCTGACAACCCGAACTATCTGCTTGACCCAGCAGACCTGTCTGATTCGACTAGCCTGTTTGTCACTCGGTCTTTCTGCTCGACCCGACCGACCTCTCTGATAGCCCGGCCTGTCTGCACTGCTCAACCAGTCTGCCTCGTCCGACCTATCTCTCCTGCTCGGCTTATCTGCCTCGTCCGACCAGCCACTCCTACTCGGCTAATCTGCCTCGTCTGACCAGCCTCTCCTACTCAGCCTGTCTGCCTCATTCGACCGGTCTCACTGCTCGGATGCTCTGCTCACTCAATCACTCTGAGGTTGGAACTTGGATAAAAACCAGCCCCTGCTAGCAGCCTGAGATCATTTGCTCAGGTCAACTCATCTGTAAGTTGAATTTAAATTCTGTATAATTTTAAATCCAGCTAAGTCCCTAAAATCTCCGGCAACAGATTGTTTATGTCCAATAAGTCCTATTTATAGCATTCACCTCGATCTGACCATTGTGATGGCGTTGCACCTTTGGTTGACCGTATCCTCTAGTATTGCATATATGATGTTAACATGCCCTCTGACTTTATTCACTTCGACAATGGCTTGATAATGGCTCAAGATAGCTCAATCCCCCCAGGTCGACCATATCCTCTTCAATCACCTAGACGCTTGCTGACATGTCCAATTTGATTCATTTTGACAATGGTTCAAGATGAGTTAGTAGTTGGCTCCCAATCACTTGGAGGCTCTTTAGTTGTCTGAATATAGTCAACCTTAGGCTTGACCATTTGTTAACTTCATCTTCTCTAGTCTCCTGTCTGAACATCGTCTCGATTACCCTTACATATGTTGGAGTGTATACTGAAAGCCTAAGCTTTGTAAACATTCATTATGAATAAAGAATCATATTTGGTCAAATTATCTACATATAGTTGTAGTTATTCAATTAATTTATATTGTAGATAACATAGTATGTGGTGTCACATGCAGAAGATAATATTATCAGTACCTTATAAATTATAAACAGTAGCTCACGACCAAAATGGAAAGGAAAAACCATTAGAAGGTCGTAGTGTAATTAGGTATTAGTTTATCTTGACTATATAATTACACTAGTACACTCAGAGTGTATTGAGTAGAACCATTTGAGGTCGTTTCTTTTACACTGACTTTATAAAGGAACAAAGACCTCAGTTATTATGGAAGTGGGTGCTCTTAATCCTAATATAATAACAAGCACATATATTTGATATTTATTTATTTAATTTATTAATGGGTGAGATTTAGTTTGATGAATCAATAAACCCAATAAGTTGGGAAATGATATCATTTATAGTGTGTGTTATTGATTATAGAACGAAACTATGTCCTAGAGATACTAGGTTGATAATATCCCCAAGAGGAGCTCATAAGGATTGTCATGTTAAACCCTGCAGGTGAACTTAGTTCGACATGACAATAAGGTTGAGTGGTACTACTCTTGGACTTAGATATTAATTAAATGAGTTGTCAGTAACTCACTTAATTAGTGGACATTCGATATCTTAAACACAGGGAGACTAACACACTCATAATAAGAAGGAGCCCAAAAATATAATTTGGGATTGGTGTGGTAGTTCAATAATAGTTCTCTAGTGGAATGAATTATTATTGATAAAATTAAGTTGTGTGTTCGGGGAGAATACGGGATGCATACTTTTATCGGGAGACCAAAACCAATTCCTCCTCTCGGTCCCTATCGTAGCCTCTTATTTATAGAGTACTATACCCACTTATACCTACTTTCTATACCCACCTAATAGGGGCCGGCCAAGCTAGCTTGGGAACCAAGCTAGGGCCGGCCTAAGCATAAATTGGTGTGGCCGACCCTAGCTTGAACCCAAGCTAGAGGGGCCGGCCATTTTAAATTAAAAAGGATTTTAATTTTAATTTTTATTATGTGGAAGATATAATTTATTAAAGAGAATTAAAATTAAAATATCTCTCTTGTAAAAGATCTACAAAAGATTAAAGAAAGAGATTAGATCTCTTTCCTTATTTGTAGATTGGTAAGATATTTTATTTTCTCTTTAAAAATTATTCACATGTTGTAAAATTAAAATTATGGAAATTTCTTTTTATCAACCATGAAGAGATTTTTGAAGAGAAATTTTAATTTTAAAATTTCCGGAAACATATTAGGAAGTTTTAATTTGTTGATTAAAACTTGTCTAATTTATTTCTCCATGTGGTGGCCGGCCAATATAGTTTAATTGGGGAAATTTTATTTTATTTTTCTCAATTAAATCATGTCAAGGAAATTAAGGAAATTTTATTATAATTAAATTTCCTAATTTACCTAGGCCAAGGAATATAAAAGAAGGGGTGGGGGGTGCCTTCATGGGGTGAACCTCTATTATTTCTCTCCCTCTTTTCCTTGGTGTTGTGGCCGGCCATCATCCTCTCCCTCTCTTCCTCTTGTGGTGGCCGAATACTTCATCCCTCTTGGAGTTCTTGTGGTGGCCGGATACTACTTGGAGAAGAAGAAGAAGAAGGAGAGAAAGCTTGCATCTCTTGGAGCTTGGTTGGTGTTTTGATCTTCATCCTTGGTGAAGCTTCCTTGTTGTGGCCGAACCTAGCTAGGAGGAGAAGAAGGTGGTTGGTGGTTTCTCATCTCGGAAGACCGTTGCCCACACAACGTCCGAGGTTAGAAGAGGAATACGGTAGAAGATCAAGAGGTCTTTCTAGAAGGTATAACTAGTAATTTTTCCTTTCCGCATCATACTAGTTATTTATGGAAATAATACCAAATACAAGAGGCTTACGTTCTAGTATTTCGAATTTGTTTTTCGAAGTTGTGTTCTTTTGTTTTATTTTTCCTTGTGATTTGATTGTTCTTTTCGGTTAACCTAAAGTTATTTTAGGAAATTAAATATTAGATTTCTATAAAAGGTTTTGTCTAGTCGGTGGTGGTTGCTCCCATATTCAAGAATGTCATGTGCCTCGCCACGTCAGTACTGGGAACCAATTATGGAAATTAATATTTAATGGAATTAATAACTTAAGGTGATTTTGGTAGAACGTGTTAAGTTCCGCAGGAGACCCAAGTCAAAACCTAAAAGAACGAATCGATTAAGTTTTGGATCAAACGTGTTAAGTTCCGTATGCGATCCAAAATTTAATTTAAAAGAACACATGGTAGCAAGGAAAAGATTCAGACCTTTATACAAAATTTTTGTACAGTGGAACCTCTAGGTTTTCCGAGTAGCAACCAACAATTGGTATCAGAGCTAGGGTTTTGCCTCTGTGTATTTGGTATTAGGTTAATTATGCACATGTCATACATAATTTAGGCAGGTTAATAGTAGGATGTGCTAACTTTGTGGATGCAGGATCCAACTATTATGACTTTTAGTTATTATGTTTGTGATTGGACCCTTGGACATGTCAAGGGCATTTATAAGTGTGTGCATGATTGTATTAAAAATACAGCAGGAGCTGTATTTAGTTTTATTAGGATTTTATTTTTGATCTAGATACATGTACATTCCTTTTATGGAATATAGGATCAAAATGTAAAATTCTATTTATGTCGCGGATCAAATCTTGCAAAGAGTGGAACCTTCTAAGGACCAGAGGCGCAGCGGAACTAGGAGCAAGATGGATGCGACAGCTAGACCCGGTGGCGGTGGCCAAATATGGCAGCAGCTTGGGATGACAACACACGGAGGACAACTATAGATAAAAGTCATAATAGTTGAAAATTAAATTTTCTATTTATTGCTTTTATATTTTGTTGTGTGTGTATGTTAGTATACATGACTAGTAGGCTAGCATAGTTAAAATTCCTCATTTATAAATAACTAAGTGGGAGTGAGATTTTTAAATAAATCCCATGGTCTCCATTACTGGTTTGTAAGTGATGCAAACAAGCTTGCGTGTTGGCTCTGAGTGCCTTCCTCCATAATAGATGAGCTTGTTTGTGGATCATTATAACAGACTTCCATTTTTGGATGACTATAGGAAGTTAATTAAGAGCGTGTGATCTTCCCCAATGGAAGGGGCATAATCTTATTAATGAACTTAGTGTCAAGTAATAGTATACACTTAGACATATCTAATAGTATCCTCCCCATCGGAGTCACTGCTATTATTTGTGTGTCCAAAAGACACCAACTATTAATTTTATTTGTCAAAAAGTTAGGTTGACAAGATAATAAAATTAATGGGTTAAGACCCTCCTTTTACAAATGTTGAATTTGTATACGTCCACACTAACGTGGCATACAAAATTCACGGTGTTATGAAGTGTTGGTTAATTTAAAATAGTATTGTTTGAGGAATCAATATTATTCTAAATTTAGAGTTCTGACCAAAAATTATTTGTGATTCTTAGGATGACTTTCAACCCACTGTCCATCATACTTCAACAGAATAGACTTACTGGACCTAATTACATAGATTGGAAAAGGAACATGGACATTGTTTTGACTGCTGAAAGCTATAAATTTGTACTGACTGAGCCTTGCCCTGAAGCACCTACTGGTGAATCTACCCAAGAGGAGATTGAATATCATAGGAAATGGGTAAAAGCAGATGAGATGGCACGGTGTTACATTTTGGCTTCAATGTCAAATGTATTGCAACATCAGCATCAAGATTTACCAACAACCTATGATATTATGAACAATCTCAAGGAACTCTTTGGTCATCAGGATAGGGCTTCTAGGCAAGAAGCCATGAGAAAGATAATGACAGCCACCATGCAAGAGGGTACTCATGTAAGGGATCATATCGTAAAGATGATGGCTTATCTGAACGAGATACAGATCCTTGGAGGAGAAATTGATGGGGAAACCCAGATCGATATGATCCTCCAAACGCTACCTAGAAGTTTTGAGCAGTTTCGCTGAACTATAATATGAATAAGAGGATTTATTCATTACCGGAACTACTGATAGAACTTCAAGCAGCAGAAGGATTATTTCGTCACAATGCTCAAATTCACTATGCTGAAAATGGTTCTACTTCTAAACCGAGAGGAAAGAAGAAGAAGAAACAAGCTAGTTCAGCAAAGAAAGTGAATAAATCTCAGAGTACGGGATTTAAAGCTGGAGTGAAGAAGCCGAAGGGCAAGTGCTTCATCTGCAAGCAATCAGGACATTGGAAGGCGGACTGTCCTCGAAGGAACCAAAAAAAAGGTATATCTCATGCTCTAGTTGTTGAAACATGTTTAGCGGTGTTATCTACCAGCACCTGGTGTGTAGATACGGGAGCCACTGATCATATCTGCAATTCCTTGCAGGGGTTCCAGGAAACCTGATGACTATCTGAAGGAGATATTACCGTCTACATGGGCAATGCTACTAAGGTGGTAGCTGTTGCAATGGGAAACGTCTACTTATCTTTTAGTAGAAATAGAAATTTGATTTTAAGAAATTGTCTTTATGTACCCAGTTTTAGAAAGAATTTAATTTCAGTTTCTAAACTGTTTTTAGATGGATATTCAGTTTCTTTCAGTAACGATGTAGTTATTAAAAGAAATAAAGTGATTATCTGTTCTGGTGCATTAGTTGGCAATTTGTATATTTTAAATCCAATTTCTTCCACAAAGCAAAACATGGAAATTTATAACTCATCTTCTAACTCTAATAAAAGAAAAGAACATTCGGAAATGAACCAAGCATATCTTTGGCATCTAAGGCTTGGTCATATTAACTTAAGTAGGATTCAGAGGCTTATAGCCGATGGACTTTTGAGTTCATTAGAGTTGGAAAATTTTCCAACTTGTGAATCTTGCTTGGAAGGTAAAATGACTAAGAGACCGTTCAAGGCCAAGGGGTATAGAGCCAAAGAAGTGTTAGAATTGGTTCATTCTGATTTGTGTGGTCCTATGTCTGTCCAGGCAAGAGGTGGTTTTGAATATTTTGTCTCTTTTATAGATGATTATTCAAGATATGGATACATTTACCTAATGCGCCGCAAGTCCGAGTGCTTTGATAAGTTCAAAGAATACAAGGCTGATGTGGAAAAACGATTAGGTAAAAGTATCAAGACACTACGATCTGATCGTGGTGGCGAATACCTCTTAGGAGAGTTTAGGAATTACTTATCAAAGGCCGGAATTCAATCCCAATTGTCTGCACCTGGAACACCCCAACAGAATGGTGTAGCAGAACGAAGGAATAGGACTCTTATGAAGATGGTTAGATCGATGATGAGTTATTCAGAATTACCAAATTCATTTTGGGGATATGCTCCGGAAACAACAGTATACGTTCTGAACTTAGTACCTTCTAAATCAGTTTCTTCTACTCCCATAGAATTGTGGAATGGGCGAAAACCCAGTCTAAGACATATTCGGATTTGGGGTAGTCCAGCACATGTGCTGAAACCAGATGCTGATAAGTTAGAATCCCGTACAGAAGTTCGCGTGTTTGTAGGATATCCCAAATGAATGAAAGGTGGTTTATTTTATAGTCCTAAAGACCAGCAGGTCATTGTTAGCACCAATGCCCAGTTTTTAGAAGAAGACTATATAATGGATCACAAGCCCAGTAGTAAAGTTGTTTTAGAAGAACTAAGAGAGAACACGTCTACTTTAGTACCAACAGTACAAGATGAAGTACCACAAGAGACTGCAACACGTGTCACACATGATACACAACCATAGACAGTGCCTCGTCATAGTGGGAGGGTTGTAAGGCAGCCTGAGAGATTCATGTTTTTGAGAGAGTCTTCGGACATGATCCCGAGTAAACATGAACCTGATCCCCGAACATATGACGAAGCACTCCAAGATATAGATGCAGCATCTTGGCAAAAGGCGATGAATTCTGAAATAGAGTCTATGTACTCTAATAAGGTCTGGGAGCTTGTAGAACCACCTGATGGTGTAAAAGTCGTTGGATGCAAGTGGATCTACAAAAGGAAAAGAGGGACAGACGGGAAGGTAGAAACTTTCAAAGCTAGGCTTGTTGCGAAAGGGTATACTCAGAAAGAGGGAATCGATTATGAGGAAACCTTTTCACCGGTAGCCATGCTTAAGTCTATCCGGATACTCTTATCCATTGCTGCTCATATGGATTATGAGATTTGGCAAATGGATGTCAAGACAGCTTTCCTTAATGGAAGTCTTGAAGAGAACATCCATATGAAGCAACCAGAAGGGTTCATTGAAAAAGGCAAAGAGCATCTAGTGTGCAAGCTCAATCGGTCCATTTATGGACTGAAGCAAGCTTCAAGATCTTGGAACATCCGGTTTAATGAAGTAATCCAGTCATATGGATTTATTCAGTGTCCGGATGAGTCTTGTGTATACAAGAAGTGTAACAGAAACGTGGTGGTATTTCTTGTACTATACGTAGATGATATTTTGTTAATTGGCAACAATGTCAAGGTATTATCAGACGTAAGGGTATGGTTGTCCAAACAATTTGATATGAAGGACTTAGGAGAGTGTGCACACATTCTTGGGATCAAAGTGATAAGGGATCGCAAGAAAAGAATGTTGTGTCTGTCCCAAGCTTCATATATAGATACAATCCTTGCTCGTTTTAGTATGCAGGATTTCAAGAAAGGTTTCTTACCTTTTAGGCATGGAATAGCTCTATCTAAAGAGATGTCTCCAAAGACATCAAAGGAGATAGAAGTCATGAAAGTAGTTCCTTATGCTTCGGTTGTAGGAAGCCTTATGTATGCAATGCTATGTACGAGACCTGATATTTGTTTTGCCGTGGGCATGGTCAGCAGATATCAGAGTAACCCTGGACAAGGACATTGGACTGCGGTAAAGCATATATTAAAGTACCTTAGAAGGACTAGAGATTATATGCTATTTTACCAAGCAGACGATTTGCTCCCTGTGGGTTACACGGATTCAGATTTCTAATCAGATAGGGACAGTAGTAAGTCTACATCAGGCTATGTGTTTACTTTAGGAGGTGGAGCCATTTCATGGAGGAGTGTTAAGCAGAAATGTGTTTCGAACTCAACCATGGAAGCTGAGTATGTAGCAGCCTCTGAGGTAGCTAAAGAAGTAGTATGGCTCAGGAACTTTCAAATGGACTTAGATGTGATTCCTGGTTTGCCCAAAATCATCACAATTTATTGTGATAATAGCGGTGCAGTCGCAAACTCGAAGGAACCACGAGCTCATAAGGCAAGTAAATATATAGAGCGCAAGTACCACCTGATACGAGATATCGTAAATCGAAGAGAAGTTGTCATCGCCAAGATTGCATCAGCGGATAACCTGGCAGATCCTTTCACTAAGGCCCTTCCGGCGAAAGCTTTCTATCGGCATGTGGAGGGAATGAGAATCAGATGTATGGTAGAAGATATGACAGCTTAGTCATTAGTATAAGTGGGAGATTGTTCAAGTGTATACTGAAAACCTAAGCTTTGTAAACATTCATTATGAATAAAGAATCATATTTGGTCAAATTGTCTACATATAGTTGTAGTTGTTCAATTAATTTATATTCTAGATAACATAGTATGTGGTGTCACATGCAGAAGATAATGTTATCAGTACCTTATAAACTATAAACAGTAGCTCACGACCAAAATGGAAAGGAACAAACCATTAGAAGGTCGTAGTGTAATTAGGTATTAGTTTATCTTGACTATATAATTACACTAGTACACTCAGAGTGTATTGAGTAGGACCATTTGAGGTCGTTTCTTTTATACTGACTTTATAAAGGAACAAAGACCTCAGTTATTATGGAAGTGTGTGCTCTTAATCCTAATATAATAACAAGCACATATATTTGATATTTATTTCTTTAATTTATCAATGGGTGAGATTTAGTTCGATGAATCAATAAACCTGATAAGTTGGGAAATGATATCATTTATAGTGTGTGTTGTTGATTATAGAAGGAAACTGTGTCCTAGAGATACTAGGTTGATAATTTCCCCAAGAGGAGCTCATAAGGATTGTCATGTTAAACCCTGCAGGTGGACTTAGTCCGACATGACAATAAGGTTGAGTGGTACTACTCTTGGACTTAGATATTAATTAAATGAGTTGTCAGTAACTCACTTAATTAGTGGACATTCGATATCTTAAACACAGGGAGACTAACACACTCATAATAAGAAGGAGCCCAAAAATATAATTTGGGATTGGTGCGGTAGTTCAATAATAGTTCTCTAGTGGAATGAATTATTATTGATAAAATTAAGTTGTGTGTTCGGGGCGAACACGGGATTCTTAATTTTATCGGGAGACCAAAACCAATTCCTCTTCTCGGTCCCTATCGTAGCCTCTTATTTATAGAGTACTATACCCACCTATACCCACTTTCTATACCCACCTAATAGGGGACGGCCAAGCTAGCTTGGGAACCAAGCTAGGGCCGGCCTAAGCATAAATTGGTGTGGCCGGCCCTAGCTTGAACCCAAGCTAGAAGGGCCGGCCATATTAAATTAAAAAAGATTTTAATTTTAATTTTTATTATGTGGAAGATATAATTTATTAAAGAGAATTAAAATTAAAATATCTCTTTTGTAAAAGATCTACAAAAGATTAAAGAAAGAGATTAGATATCTTTCCTTATTTGTAGATTGGTAAGATATTTTATTTTCTCTTTAAAAATTATTCACATGTTGTAAAATTAAAATTATTGAAATTTCTTTTTATCAACCATGAAGAGATTTTTGAAGAGAAATTTTAATTTTAAAATTTCCGGAAACAAATTAGGAAGTTTTAATTTGTTGATTAAAACTTGTCTAATTTATTTCTCCATGTGGTGGCCGGACAATATAGTTTAATTGGGAAAATTTTATTTTACTTTTCTCAATTAAATCATGTCAAGGAAATTAAGGAAATTTTATTGTAATTAAATTTCCTAATTTGCCTTGGCCAAGGAATATAAAAGAAGGGGTGGGGGTGCCTTCATGGGGTGAACCTCTATTATTTCTCTCCCTCTTTTCCTTGGTGTTGTGGCCGGCCATCATCCTCTCCCTCTCTTCCTCTTGTGGTGGCCGAATACTTCATCCCTCTTGGAGTTCTTGTGGTGGCCGGATACTACTTGGAGAAGAAGAAGAAGGAGAGAAAGCTTGCATCTCTTAGAGCTTGGTTGGTGTTTTGATCTTCATTCTTGGTGAAGCTTCCTTGTTGTGGCCGAAGCTAGCTAGGAGGAGAAGAAGATGGTTGGTGGTTTCTCATCTTGGAAGACCGCTGCCCACACAACGTCCGAGGTTAGAAGAGGAATATGGTAGAAGATCAAGAGGTCTTTCTATAAGGTATAACTAGTAATTTTTCCTTTCCCTATCATACTAGTTATTTATGGAAATAATACCAAATACAAGAGGCTTACGTTCTAGTATTTCGAATATGTTTTTCGAAGTTGTGTTTTTTTGTTTTATTTTTCCTTGTGATTTGATTGTTCTTTTCGGTAAACTAAAGTTATTTTAGGAAATTAAATATTAAATTTCTATAAAAGGTTTTTGTCTAGTCGGTGGTGGTTGCTCCCATATCCAAGAAGGCCATGTGCCTCGCCACGTCAGTACTGGGAACCAATTATGGAAATTTATATTTAATCGAATTAATAACTTAAGGTGATTTGGGTCGAACATGTTAAGTTCCGCAGGAGACCCAAGTCAAAACCTAAAAGAACGAATAGATTAAGTTTTGGATCAAACGTGTTAAGTTCCGCAGACGATCCAAAATTTAATTTAAAAGAACACTTGGTAGCTAGGAAAAGGTTCAGACCTTTGTACAAAATTTTTGTACAGTGGAACCTCTAGGTTTTCCGAGTAGCAACCAACAACATAGCCTTCCTTCATATGCACCGAGTCCTGTTGTCTCTCTCTCGTACGTCCTCACAATGTTATAGTACTCTTCCCACTTGCGTCTTCTTCCAAGACTTGTCATCTTTGATGCTCCTTAGTCATTGGGCGCATGTGTGTTTTTCTAAGTCCATGTACACTTAGACATACATATCAAAACATAACAATAACGTGACTTAAACTTATTAGACAAGAAATAAAAATACTACTAGGAATTCTAGCATTCTCTATCTTTTTGATGTTCATCATATTAAGTTTAAATTAAGATAAATCATAATAAAATAAGAAAAATAAAAATAACTTAAATAATTCAAACTCTTTCAGCATTAATGCATAATTCCCATTTCTCCCCACTTGACAATAATAAGAAAACGGTTAGTTTGAGAATAATTCAAAATATATTTTCTTGTTTTGGAAATTTGGAAAAAAAATACTTTAAGATTAAAAAAAATCTGAAATATTTATAACTTGTAAAGAACAAAAAAAAATTATCACAGAAAATTAATTTAATTAAAAATTCTTTTATATTAAATTCCTAATTTCAATAAACATATGTTTCTTAAAAAATTTTAGAAAACTTTTTAAGCATCCAAAAAAAACATGAAAATTTATTTTTTGATAGAAAAATACTTTATTTTAAAAAAAATAAAAATATATAAAACAGAACACTTAGAAAATAATAAATTTCATTTCATGTCCCCATATCAAGTCAATCATGTAAGTACCCTAGGGTAATATTGATGTGTCAACTAAGTTCAGTTAGGTCTTTTTGTATTTGATCATTGTGTCAAAGTCTACAGGAGCTTAGGAACACAGGAAGTCAAGCAGAAGACGCAACTAGTGAGAATGATGACACGACAAAGAAGCTGACTGGCTTGGTACATCCGATAGACGAGATGCCACGCACCGGGGGAGTTCCAGCCAGAGGAAAAATCCGGCAGCATCCCCCCTGTTAGGATATATACTAAAAGCCTAGCTTTTTGTATGAACATTTATTTTAAAATGAAAATCACATTGGTCAAATGTCTGCATTTAGTTAAATGCAGTTGTCCATTTAATTTATATTATAGATAACATGGTGGGTGGTGTCACAGAGAAGATAATGTTATCAATTCCTTATAAATTAAAAATAGTAGCTCACAAACAAGATTGATTGTGACAAACCATTGGAATGGTTGTAGTGTAATTTAGTATTAGTTTATCTTGATTATAAAATTACACTAGTACACTATGTGCCTATTGAGTAGGACTATTTAAGATTATTTCTTTTTATACTGTCTGTATAAAAGAACAAAACCTCTGTTATTATGGATGTGCGTACTCATAATCCCGATATAATAACAAACACATATACTTAGTATTTATTTGTTTAATTTATCAAAGGGTGAGATTTATTTAGTTAAATCAATAGACCCGATAAGTTGGTAAATAATATTATTTATATGATGTGTTATTGATTATAAAAGAAAACTGTGTCCTAGTAATCTAGGTTGATGATGTCCCCTTGAGGAACTCATAAGGATTATCATGTAAACCCTGCTGGTGGACTTATTCCGACATGATAATAAGGTTGAGTGGTACTACTCTTGGAGTTAGATGTTAATTAAGTGAATTGTCAGTAACTCATTTAATTAACGGACATACGATATCTTAAACACAGGGAGAATAACACACTCATGATAAGGAGTCCATATTGTAATATGGGATTGGTGCGGTAGTTCAATAATAACTCTTTAGTGGTATGAGTTATTATTGATGAACTTGAGTTGGGTGTTTGGGTCGAACACAGGAAGCTCGAGTCCATCAGAGGGTCAAAATCAATTTCTCCTCTCGGTCCCTGTTGCAACCTCTATAAACCCTCGCATTCACCCATTTTGGTTTTGCATCCTACCCAAGAAAGGGGTCGGCCACATTCGTACTTCCTACCTAAGAAAGGGGTTGGCTAAGCCTTGCTTGGTACCCAAGCAAGGGGCCGACCAAACCAAAAGAAAATAAAGGGGAGATTTTTTCTTAACAGAATTAGAAATTTTTCTAAAATGAATTACGTTGATTCTTTCTTAGAATTTTTCTAAAAAGAATTATATTAATTCTTTCACAAGAAATTTTTCTAAAAAGAATTATGTTAATTCTTTTCTAGAGATTTTTCTAAAAGGAATTATGTTGATTATTTCTTAGAAATTTTCTAAAAAGAATTATACTAATTCATTCTTAAGAAATTTTTCTAAAAAGAATTATGTTAATTCTTTTCTAGAGATTTTTTCTAAACAAAAATCTATTACTCTTTCTCTTTTTTTATCTGGCGCAAAGGGTTATAAAAGGAGAGGAGGTTAGGCCACAATCAACAATTCAATTAAGAATTGATAAGTTATTTTCCACAACTAAAAACCCTCTCCTTTCACTTAAGGCCGGCGCCCCATTTTTTCTTTTTTTTCCTCTAGGGTCGGCGCCCACTTCTTTTCTTCTTCCCTTTTCTTCCCTCTAGGGCCGACACCCCATCTTCTCTTGGTGGCAGGCGCTTGGAGGAAAAGAAAACGAAGAGACGAAGCACCTTGGTGGTCGATGGTTTGGAGGAGAAGAAGAAGAAGGAGGCGTTCCTTTCTTTGCATCTTTTGGTGGTAGGCGGCTTGGAAACAAAATGTTGGTGCAGTGGAGGCCGGCAAGAGGGGGTGAATTGCTTCTGAAAATAAAAAATACCCTCCTCAAGACTTTCAACTAAAAATAATAAGCAATAGTAAAATAAACAAAGAAACTGACTCAGCGATTTACTTGGTTACAACCAAGACGGTTGTTAATCCAAGGCAAAAGAAAGGCGCTCTGAAAAGATCTCCTTCTCTGAAGGCAGAAAAGTCTTTTACACAATGGAAAGCTCATAGAAGTTGCTAGGAATGACTACAGAGTTGAAAGAATAATTGATGTATAATTCCTAGGTCCAGGGGTCCTTTTATAGCCCCTGGAATGTCTATCTCGTACGTATAAGGCGCCTCCAATTGAGGTCCAAGGCGCCTCAGGTCGAGTGAACGAATAAAACTCTATCCGGTCAACAATGGGCGTTTAGACCGGGATGAAGGCGCCTTCATCAAGCCTTGAAGGGGCCTTCAAGGTGAAGGCGCCTTTAAGCCATGATGAAGGCGCCTTGAGCTGCCTTTCCAGCTCATTTTCTTCTTTGCTTCAACTTCCGAAGTTCCGTCCTTTTGGGTGATTCCGGCCAACCGAAATAGGGCTCACCCGAACTCAATTTCTGGTCTTCTCCTCGAGCAATCTTCCATCCCGGCTTTACGTCCCTCAAATGTCGTGCACGTTCTTCTTGCCCACCAGTGTATTCTTCCACAGCTCTCTCGTCCTTCCGACGCACCGAGCCCATCGGTTCCCTTCCCGTGCCGTCCTTCTCGCTAGCTGTGTCTTCCGCTCGACTTCCTGTGCTCCTAAGCTCCTGTACACTCAGACACAGGGATCAAACATAGAGCAGGACCTAACCAACTTGGTTGATCATATCAAAACAACCACGGGGTCTAACAATCTCCTCCTTTTTGATGTGCTTAAACCCAAGTTCAAGTTAGGGTAAAAATAGAGAAACTGTAATTTTAAAGAAATTACTAAACTAACATTTTTAAGCATAAATTTGCAATTAAAATAAATTGAAACTATTTAATTAATAGTTTAAACAGAATTTTTAAAAAATATTTGTAAGACTCAGAGTTTTGAAAAAAATTCTCCCCGACTAAACTTGTAGGTTTCTCTCCCTCTTTGATCACAGCAAAAACGGGGTAATAATAAGAGAATATGATATTTATTTGAAAAATATTTACCAAATTCTTAATTTAAAAACATTTCTAAGCAAAATGAATATTTAGAATTTTGAA
This sequence comes from Zingiber officinale, assembly GCF_018446385.1. NCBI lineage: Eukaryota > Viridiplantae > Streptophyta > Magnoliopsida > Zingiberales > Zingiberaceae > Zingiber > Zingiber officinale. The sequence continues at coordinate 42,095,251 of NC_055998.1, forward strand.
AAAAATTTCTAAGTAAATTGACCTTAAAAACATTCTAAGTAAAAATTTTGAAGATTTTCAAAGACAATATTTGAAAAACTTTCAAAGCATTATTTAATTCTTGTTTAATGCTTTTTTAGAAAGTTAATTAAATATTTTATTTCAATATTTCAGCTTCCAGGCCATGGTGAAGTACTAGGCCTTCTTGGTTATTGGAGCAACAACCACTTCCTTAGACAAAGCCTCATAGAGAAATTTTAACGTTTAATTTTCTTGCTGGAAGCTTTAATAATAAAAGAAACTTAGCCTAATAAAGCTTTTGGAACCCAATAGAGGTTCCTTTCTACTGGATTAATCAGAAACTTAGGGGGTATATAATTCTTGGGTATTTTCCTAAGTTGACCTTGATGATGTTTAACATACCAGTTTAATTTTCCATAAATCCTATGTTTTGACTTTTGAAAAACATTTATTTTAAAACATGCATCAGTTTTCAAATTTTTTAATTTCTAATTTTAAATTATCATTTTCTGATTTTAATTTATGTCAGCATTCTCTTTTTCTAATTTGAATAAATCTTTAGAAAGAGACTTAATAAATTGAAAGAACTGAGTCGGGGTTAGATTACGTACCTTACATACCTGACTTTGTGATGTTTCCCCTTTACTGCAGCTTTCTTCCTCTGATGTTCCTCCCCCTTCATCTATGCTCATCTATGAGCTTGACTTTTCTTCCAGCTGATGGTTAGCCATTAGCGCTAACCACGAGAAGGCTTCGACATCTGATTCGGAAGAAGACGAATCTGACCAAGTGGCCTTCAGGTTCTTCTGTTTAGAGGAAGATTGTCGCTTTTCCTTTACTCTTCCCTTTTTCTTCAATTTTGAACAGTCATCTTTGATGTGCCCTTCTTCATTGTAGTTGTAAAGACCACCCTTCTTAACTGTACTATTACACTCTAAGAATGACCGTTACTTAACTACTAACTCTACTTAACCGGTATGATCGAAACCACGAGGAGTCTCTACCCAAAAATTTCGACAGAGTCTCCCCTGTACCGGTGACCTTAAACTGAGATACAAACATAATATACATCAGCCACAGTTGGCTGGAACATATATCAAACACACAAAAGAAATAACATCACCATGCAATTTAATAATATCAAATCATGCAAGTAATGAATAGCGGAACAAAATAAAATACAGCATCCTACTCCAAAATTTTCTTATCAACTTATATACAAAATTTATCTAACAAATTCCGAAACTAAGTCCCAAGACTTCCATAGTCCTGGCATCACACACCATCTGCGCCACCTTGTCGACTTCCTTTGCTAAATATTTTCCTTTCCTGTATCTGCAGTAAGAGGAAATGCAATCTATAAGCAAAATGCTTAGTAAGCGTTATCTAACTCACAAAAACTCGAATATGCGCATGTAAATACAAAAGATACTGAAACTAAAATGCTAAAAAAAGAAGGCTACTCATGCTCATCTAATAACAAAGTGCTAGAAATAAGAATCTATACTGCTCATGCTAGAATCAATAGCAAATGGAATAGAACTAAGAACTCAATACTGCTCATGCTCGAAATAGCAAAGAAAAGCCTAACAAGAAAGGAAAGACTAAACAACAAAGGAAAGTCTAAACAACATGCTAGAAATAAGACCAATCATGCTCAATAAACTAATAAGGATAACAAATAAAACTAATACTGAATGCTTAAAATTCTAAAGAACTAAACTTACTGATTCTAAGCATCTTTGAAGCTTGTTTCATTTGTTAAAAAAAAACTTACACTTTAATACTTTCAAAATAATAATAAACTTCTTCTAGGGTCCAGGCGTAGTACCATCTTATGCGCGCTCCCTAACAGAGACTGTGGTAGCTAGTCACCAGTTCTACGAGGTAAAGACCTTGGTCTTACCAGGGCCAAGACTTTGGAATTGGTCACCTGGATTTGTTTAACGACAACCTTGGAAGTCGGGTACTAGCCTCTTCAAAGTAAAATATCTTAATTACTTTTTCTTTAAATGTCTCGACATTTTAACAAGCACCTTGTGTGCCAAAATCCCTAAAGTCTTAATTTTTGGGATCTACTTAAGGCCTTGGCATTTTTCTTTCCTTTCTATATCTTTCTTATACTTTTCTTAAACTCAAAATACTGTTAGGGTATTTTTCCATATGCATCTATAAGTGAAATCAACTAGGTAACACACAATCATGCATATTTAAGGGAAATCTAAAGCCTTGTTCTACAATGCTATCCATAAACTATCTATTAGCAAATTTGCACTGCTAAAGAAACTAAATACTTAAAGCAAATCTACACTACAATGCTTAACAAAATTCTATACTGCAATGCTTAACAGAAATCTGCATTCCAATGTTAACTAAAAATCTGCACACTAATGCTTAATAAAAATCTGCACTAAAATTCTGCACTACAAGGGGATCTAAACTGCACTAAAATTCTGCACTACAAGGAGATTTCAACTGCATTAAAATTCTGCACTTCAAGGAGATCTAATCTGCACTAAAATTCTCACATGGCAATTATAAACCTAGAATTTCAGATTCAAGTAACCAGCTGAGACCAAATGAAATCCTTGATATCGACACATCCAAGTACTTTAATTCTGAACTTCAATTATGCCATTAAACTTATGGTCAGAAAGGAATTCTCAGTATAAAATCTATATTGATCAACATATAAATCTCTTTTCTCATCTTCTAAACTAAACTTCTACTCTGAACTTACTACTTGCATATCTAAATTACTCACATACTTCTAACCTGTTAAATTCATTACATCAATTCAAATCATCTTTAGTCTTAATACATGATACTCACCAAAACAACATATTACATATGCTCCTCTTCACTCTTTCATCCAAACTTCTGCACTAAAGAGATTACACTACCTACTTCATCATAAAATAAACCAAAATCACTGCCAGATCAACCTCCAATTAGCCTAATAAACCAATACTTAATCCAAGCCATTCTATGTTCATTGCCTAATAGCAGAACAAAGGGAAACTAAAAGCTTAAAGAAAAATCTAACTATATACTTGGAATAAAAGGCAGTTCGTTGCATAGATATATATATAAACTAAAATTGAAAATCTACATCTGAAATGTTTTCATGAAATCTGAAACTAACATGCTAAACTTAAAACTATAACTGCAGGTTAAAGGATTACTAACAATGAATCTAGTAGCATGTTAAACAATGGATAACAAAAGGTTCTAAACTAGTTAGAACTTGAAACTCTATAAAACTTATACTTCTTATACTTTAAAATATTTATCTTTTCTTCTCCAGACCTTGGTCTTTCCTTTACTTATAACTTCTCATGAGTCCCTAAAAGGATTTAATAGAACACCATATGTACATATAGATTCTAGAGTTGCATAGAACGAGTTCAATTCGTTAAAACTTGCTATGAAAATAAGGAATTGCATCTAACTGTACATGCTGTCCAATGACAAAGAAATCTAAGATTTGCATACATTAAAATAGACCATTCAAGCTCACTGATTTGCAAGGGAAATAAAACTGCAAAGCTAAAAGAGAAGACTGGTTGTCCATGCATAATAATCCGGAACTGAAATGCTAAATGAAAGATCTGTACTGTAATGCATACCGAAGATTACAAGTAAACATGCATAGTCCTATACTGTCTTCATAAGGGACCCAACGCTAAACTTCAACCAATATATTTACTATCAATATATCATAAGTAATTAATGAAAACATCCAGGTATCATAAGGGAACAAATTAAAACCTCTAAGCATCATAATGGAACAATGCAATCATCTACCTAACCACCTAACCACACCCATTTTCATTCCTTTGGATCTGTTCAGCATTTTTTTCCGTCAACACAAGAGGCAAAGACCCAATGAACAATCACCTTTAAACTCTTTGAATATATTCGGAGATTGAGCTGAATGAGAATTCTCGACACATTTTATTCGATAAAAACCTGCAATGCAAAGAAGCATAGTAGGGATAGTTTCACTCATCTGCTTCTACATATAGATTTATTAAGTTCCTTGTCTGAAACCATTATATGGATATTGCAACAACCATACATCTGAAGACTCTAAGCTAAGACATTGACAACAAGCTTATTAGGTTGGTAGTTGTCTATTATCTTTCCTGCACAAATCCCATACCAGATAGATAAATGAACCTGCTTCAACAGAATTGCAAGGAAGAAGGATCTATTTTAACATCAAGGCAGGTATTTCGTGGTCTATTAAATACCCAAAAGAAATCTAATCCAAAACCTCAACCCACGGAAGAACTTCAAGGTTCAATCCCTTGGAAACTCACGGCAGCACACCCTAACCCAACCATCTTCACAGAAAAATTTGGAAACAAAAGAAAGAGGAATCCAAAACTATCCTACTGCAGGTGAGTAGCGACTTACATCGTTCTTGGACTTACAACCGAAGAAGAAGGAGCTGTTAGGTTTCCGGTTAGCTAGGATCTTCAACCTCCCTTGCGCCCACAGACCCTCCTTGACGAGAGGATCACCAGAAGATGAAGAAACCATCGGAGAATGCCCTCGCCGGCCGCCAGAATGAAACCCTAGGCCTTCTTTTATTTCCGCTCGAGAGTCATCGTCGTCATGCATGAGAGGAGAGGAAAGGATTCGGGAGATATTAGGGCTCGGGAAAATTTTGCCCTCTTTTTGTAACTAGGGTTTCATTATCAACTATACCTTAAATATATTCCGCTCCTTTCTAAATTAGCAAAGCCCGCTGGCACAATTGGTTGGCTACGTTCTGCTTAAGGCGCGGCTCGTGGGTTCGAATCTCGACTGCAACCCATTTTCTTCCTATTATTTCTTGTTATTAACTTCTACTACTTAAATAAAATTCTTCCTTTATTTGATCAAGTAACAACTACTTGCCCACTTGGTTTGCCAGGTTTTGACAGGGTCAAAGGTTGCTGGTTCGAACCTCGGCTTGGATATTTTTTTGTCAAAACTTCCTTCATTTAGTAAAAATACCAAACGACCTCCAAAAATTACATATAAATACTCTAAAAATTTCTAAAAATCTCTAGAATTTTTTTATAGTATTTTTAAATATTTTGAATTATTTTTGGGACTCGAAATGGAGAAATTTGGGTCATTACAGTAGTTGTAGTAACGAACCGTTCTTCTCTTTCTCTCATGTCTCTTTGTCTATGATCTAAATTTATTAGAATTAAAAAACTTATTGAAACTCTTTACCAGTAATGTCGCTTCTGATTGGTCGATCGAGGCTTCAGAGTCAGAATCGTTTGTTCTTGCCTTTAAGGTAATGTTCTGACTTGTTTTCCCCACTTCATTGGGCTCTGCAATCCGAGATTTGTGAAGTTCAAAAGTTGAAAATAAATTTTCTAAAGTACTTACCTCGCAGTCCTTAGAGATGTAGTATGCATCTACTAAGGACACCCATTGTGGAGTTCTGGGGAAGGCGTTGAGCGCATACCGGATCGAGTCCCGGTTCGTTACTTCTTCTCCAAGGTTGCTTAGTTGAGTTATTAGCTCCTTAATCCTTGCTTGGAGTTGCGTTGCCTTCTCACCTTGGTTCATCCAGATGTTCGAAAGTTGAGTCCGGAGGATATTGCGTCTTGCAAGCTTCGCTTCGGATGTACCTTCGTGAAGCTCCAGGAATTTTTCCCAGAGGTCTTTCGCAGTGTCGTAGCTTCCGATCCGACTTACCTCTTGTGGTGGCAGTACGCTAAGAAGGTGGAACTCTGCCTTTCTGTTGGTGACAAAATCGGCTTGCTCCTTCTTGCTCCACTGATGCTCTCTTTATCTTTCGGAACATCAAAACCATATTTCATAGATAGTAAAATATCGAAGTCGGTTTTAAAAAATACCTCCATCGACGTTTCCATGTCGCGAAGTCTCCGTCGAACTTCGGGGCATGGATGCTTGTTCTGACCATCTTCTTGATCTTCATTCTTCAGTCGGCGGTTAGTCCTTTTGAGGCGGTCTGACTCTAATATCAATTGTAGGTACAGCGGAGGCCGGCAAGAGGTGGGTGAATTGCTTCTGAAAATAAAAAATACCCTCCTCAAGACTTTCAACTCAAAATAATAAGCAACAGTAAAATAAAATAAGAAACAAACTCAGCGATTTACTTGGTTACAACCAAGACGGTTGTTAATCCAAGGTAGAAGAAAAGCGCTCTGAAAAGATCTCCTTCTCTGAAGGTGGAGAAGCCTTTTACATAATGGAAAGCTCACACAAGTTTCTAGGAATGACTACAGAGTTGAAAGAACAATTGATGTACAAGGCGCCTCAAACTGAGGTCCAAGGCGCCTCAGGTCGAGTGAACGGATAAAACTCTATCTGGTCGACAACGGGGGTTTTGACCGGGATGAAGGCGCTTTCATCAGGCCTTGAAGGCGCCTTCAAGGTGAAGGCACCTTCAAGCCATGATGAAGGCGCGTTGAGCTGCCTTTCCAGCTCGTTTTCTTCTTTGCTTCAACTTCAGAAGTTCCGTCCTTTTGGGTGATTTCAGCCAACCGAAATAGGGCTCACCCGAACCCAGTTTCTGCCCTTCTCCTCGAGCAGTCTTTCATCCCGGCTTTACGTCCCTCGAACGCCGCACACATTCTTCTCGCCCACCGGTGTACTCTTCCGCAACTCTCTCGTCCTTCAGACGCAATGAGCCCATCGGCTCCCTTCCCGTGTCGTCCTTCTCGTTAGCTGCATCTTCCACTCGACTTCTTGTGGTCCTAAGCTCCTGTACACTCAGACATAGGGATCAAATACAGAGCAGGACCTAACGAACTTGTTTGATCACATCAAAACAACCATGGGGTCTAACACAAAAGGGGTTTGGGTGTTTTACTCTTGGTAGATCATCACCCACATGACGTCCAAGAAGAGGAGAGGAATACGACAGAAGATCAAGAAGTCTTTGTCTACAAAGAAAGGTACAACTAGTTATTTATTCCGTAGTACAACTAGTTTTGTTTTCTTTTTATGGATCCTGATATACCAACACAAGAGGCTAGCGATTTTGTATTTTCATTTTTGTGCTTTGATTTTATGTTTCGATCTTATGCTTTGATTGTGGTCTCTGTAGTTAAACCTAAGGTTACCGTGAGAAGTTTAAATATTTAATTTCTTTGAAAAGCATTGCCTAGGAAGTGGTGGATGATCCCATAACCAAGAAGGCCTAGTGCCTTGCCAACGACTTGGAAGCCAATCCTTGAAATAAATATTTAATCAACTTCTGTAATATGGTTTAACTTCTGAAGAACACAAGGGTTGAACTTGGAGTAAAAATGTTAAGTTTCGTTTCCAATCCAAGTTTAACTTTGAAGAATGAACTTGGAGTAAAAATGTTAAGTTTCATTTCCAATCCAAGTTTAACTTCTAAAGAGCACATGGGTTGCTAGGAAAAGTTCTATGCTTGTATAAATTTTTGTACAAGGGAAACATAACGGTATTCCAAGTAGCACCCAACAAGTGGTATTAGAGCTAGTTTTCTACCTCTGTGTGTTTGGTTTTCGGATAAATTATGCACTGCTCATACATAAGTTTAGGCTGGATAATCATAGGATGTGCTAGATAGATTTACTCTGTGATTGTAGGCATCCTAGATCCAACTATTATGACTTTTTGTGTGCTTGTGTGTGATTTGAACCCTCGAACATGTCGAGGTTGTTGTGTGTGCATGATTGTAATAATTAAATATGGTCGGTTGCCGTATTATTATTATTGTTGTTTTACATTCTGTTTGATCTAGATTACAAGTGCATTCCCTTGTAGAATATAGGATCGATAAATATAAAACTTTATTTTTGTCACGAATCATATCCTTGTAAGGTGTGGAGCTATTTGAGGACCAGAGGCACAACGGAAAAAGAAGAAAAGTAGATGCGATGACATGACCCGTTGGCGGCGGCAAGGGTCAACGGCATACAGAGGGCAACTATGGATAAGGCCATAATAGTTGGAAAATTCTTTTTTCATATTTATTGCCTTTGTGTGTTGTGATGTGTATGCCTTTGTGTGCATGTGTGATATGTGTGCATGTTAAAATTTCTCATTTAAATAACTAAGTGGGAGAGGGTTTATTTAAATAAATTCCATGGTCTCCATTACTGGTTTGTAAGTGATGCATTCAAACTTGCGCGTTGTCTTTAAGTGCCTTCCTCCACATGGGATGAGTTTGTTTGCAGATCACTAGATCAAACTTCCTCTATGGATGATTATAGGAAATTATTTAGTTTAGTGTGATTTTCTCCATCTGAAGGAGTGCAATCCTAATTAATGTACTAAGTATTAAGTAATGGTATATACTTAGGCACATTTAATAGTATCCTCCCCATCAGAGTCACTGTTATTATTTTTTGTGACCGAAGAGAAACAAACTATTAATTTTATTTGTCATAAAGTTAGGTAAACAAGATAATAAAATTAATGGGTAAAACCTCATCTTACAAATGTTTGAATTTGTATACGTCCACACTAACGTGGCATACAAAATTCACGGTGTTTTGAGGTGTTGGTGAATTTAAATGATATTGTTTGAGGAATTAATATTATTTTAAATCCTAAAGAATTGACCAAATATTTTGTGATTCTTAGGATTTCAAATAACCTTCAAACTTACTACTGTTATATTAGAGAATAAATTACATGTCTCAATTATATTGATTGAAAATAAAAAGTGGGTTGTCCTCGTAAAATTGAGAACAATAAATGTGTATCCTATTCATTAGTTGTCGAAACATGTTTAGTGGTGTTATCTACCAGTACCTGGTGTGTTGATACGGGAGCCACTAATCATGTCTGTAATTCATTGCAGGGGTTCCAGGAAACTCGACGACTACATGAAGGGGAAATCACCGTCTACATGGGTAATGCAACGAGAGTGGTGGTTGTTGCAATGGGGGATGTTTTATTATCCTTGGATTGGAATAAAACTTTGATTTTGAGAAATTGTCTTTATGCACCATCTTTTAGAAAGAACTTGATTATAGATGGATATTCTGTTTCTTTGGATAACAAAGTAGTTATCAAGAAAAATAGGGCGGTTATCTATTCTGGTATGTTGGTTGACAATTTGTATACTCTAAATCTAATAACTCCCACAACATAATAAATGGAAATAAATAACACATCTTCTAATTCTAATAAGAGAAAGCAACATTCGGAAATGAACCAAACATATCTTTGGCATCTAAGGCTTGGTCATATTAACTTGAGTAGGATTTAAAGGCTAATAGCTGATGGACCTTTCAGTTCATTGGTGGTGGAAACCTTTCCAACCTACGAGTCTTGCTTAGAAGGAAAAATGACCAAGAGGCATTTTAAGGCACAGGGGTATAGAGGCAAAGAAATGTTAGAATTTGTTCATTTTGATTTGTGTGGACCTATTACTATCCTGGCGAGAGGTGGTTTCGAATATTTTGTTTGTTTTATAGACGACTATTCGAGATATGGGTACATTTACTTGATGCGCTGTAAGTATGAGTGCTTTGATAAGTTCAAAGAGTACAAGGCTAATGTGGAGAAACGTCATGGTAAAAGTATCAAGACACTACGGTATGATCGTGATGGCGAGTACCTCTTAGAAGAGTTTAGGAGTTACTTATCAGAGGCCAGGATTCAATCCCAACTATCTGCACCTAGTACACCCTAATCGAATAGTGTTGCGGAATGAAGGAATATGACTCTTATGGAAATGGTTAGATCAATGATGAGTTATTAAGAATTACCAAATTCATTTTGGGGATATGCTCTGGAAAGGGAAGTGTAAATTCTGAACCTGGTACCTTCTAAGTCAGTACCCTCTATTCCTAGAGAATTATGGAATGAGCTAAGCCTAGTTTGAAACACATTTAGATTTGGGGTAGTCCAGCACATGTGCTGAAGGGAGATGCTAATAAGTTGGAATCACGTACAAAAGTTCGCTTGTAGGATATCCTAATAGAACAAAAGGTAGTTTATTTTATAGTCTTAAAGATCAGAAGGTCATTGTTAGCACTAATGCCCAATTTTTAGAAAAGGACTACGTGATGAACCATAAGACTATGAGTAAAATTGTTCTTTAGGAAATAAGAGAAGACACATCTAATTTAGTACCAACGGTACAAGATGAGATACCATAAGAAACTACAACGTGTGTCACAAATGATGCACAATTACATGTAGTGCCTCGTCGTAGTGGGAGGGTTGTTCGACAACCTGATAGATTCATGTTTTTGGGAGAGTCTTTTGTAACGCCCGCCCCTCCCATGCTAGTACTACTCTAAGAGGGGATGGGTGTTACTTGGACTATATGACATACATATGCATATGAATTCATGGCAGCGGAAGGTGTTTTTAAAAATTTTCTAATTTATCATATGCATTTTACTAAACATGGCATGTGAGTAATATAACCATATAACATGATGGATATGTTACATAATAGTATTCATGCATAATACTGATGGATCGAAAGCGCTAGAGGGGGGGGTGAATAGCGCTCGTGGCTATTTTAGCGATTTAAAACACAGAATGAAAATGCAGCGGAAAGTAAATGCAAACACAAAAGACGTAAGTGTTTTACTTCGTTCGGAGCCTATCTCGATTCCTACTCGAACGCCCGTGATCCTTGACCGCTTTCGGTGGGCAACAACTATAAATTCGGAATTATTATAAGCTAGAAGCAATTACAGTTAATTGCAAATAAGAAAGTTATACCAACGAACAAGAAAGTAATAGAGCTTTGGAGTATCAGTTCGTTGTAGCAGCAGGGCGTTGTTGAAGCGTACGTAGCACACAAGAGCACAGAACTTCTGTTCGGAATCCGATGATCTGAGCCACACCTTGAGGCCTCCTTTTATAGCTCTGTAAGATCTGATCCAGATCCCCAAGTCTCGGGATCAGCTTTGACTCGAAGCGGATGGATCGACCGATCTTCATGTTCGGTCGACCGATCAGATGATCTCCACCGTATCTGATCCGTCGATCTGTCGCTCCACTTCGATCTGGTCAAACTCTATCCCTGCATTCGGTCGACCAATCCCAAGGTTCGGTCGACCGATCCCAAGGTTCGGTCGACCGATCAGTCTCCTCTGACCCGCACACCTCGGCTTGATCCAGTCGACACCTATCCCAGGTTTGGTCGACCGATCTCGAAGTTCGGTCGACCGATCCCTGGTCGAACCCGGTCCAGCTTCTGGAGATCTGATCTGGTAGCTTGGAGGTTCGGTCGACCGATCCTGGTCAGTCCTAACCCTGCACAAAAAGATAAGTTTCCTGCAAAACAGAGTTAGAACACAAAAGATAGTATATATAAACAAATTTGACAATCATTGGACTATCCGGGTCTGACTTCGGGTTTCTGACCGGAAACCCTAGGTCGACCCGACGCCTACTATTCCCTCTACGGGGAATGCGTCCTCACCTACTCCACTCAGGAGATTTTACCTTTTGCCAGTGCGATCCTCCAGATCGACTGGACTTTTGCTCGGTGTTCGATGCCTCCGGACTTTCTGCTGGATGCCCGCTTCCGACCCGTCCAGTCTTCCACCTGGTTCGCGACACCAGGATTTTCCACCTTGGGTTACTACCCCCTAGGACTTTTGCCTGAAGGTCTCGACTCACCAAGACTTTCCACATAGGGTTACCACTCCCTATGACCTAGGGTTACCACCCCTAGGGTTTTTACCTTGCCTAACCACAGTTAAAACTTACCTGAAACACTCAATCAAGCATGTCAGTTCACAACACACCTTAACTTTGAATCCTTTGTCATTATCAAAACTCAGGTTCGATCGTTGGATACTTCCCGCACCAACAATCTCCCCCTTTTTGATTATGGCAACCAAAATTCAAAGTTAAGTGAAAAAATGCAATAAAGGTAAATAAAATCTAAGCACATTGAAGCTCCCCCTTAATGGAAGCTCCCGCTTAATGGAATTTCCCCCTTCAGCTGATTTCTTTTAGTTTTGAATTTTTGATACCTTTTGGTTTCCTTTGAATTTCCTTATACTCTCCCCCTTTACCATATATCAAAATGAATAGGGAAGAAAAAAAATAAGTACTGAAATAAACACTTAGCTTTTCATTAAAGTCTAAGTGTTTCTTTTAAAATATTTAACAAAATTTCTTCTAAATTCTAAGTATGAGAAATGATTTAAATTATTTTGAGATAATTTTCAACGTATTTTTCAAATAATTTTTGAAATTAATTTTCAGAGGATTTTTCAAATAATTTTTGAAATTAATTTTCAAAGGATTCTTAAAATGATTTTCAAATAATTTTTTAAAGTAATTTTGAAATAATTTTTCAAAGGGTTTTTAAAATGTTTTTCAAATAATTTTTAAAGTAATTTTGAAATAATTTTTCAAAGGATTTTTAAAATGATTTTCAAATAATTTTTAAAGTAATTTTCAAATAATTTTTCAAAGGGTTTTTTAAACGATTTTCAAATAATTTTAAAAGCAATTTTGAAATATTTTTTCAAAGGATTTTTAATTCAAAAAATTTTTAAAGTAATTTTGAAATAATTTTTCAATGGGTTTTTAAAATGTTTTTCAAAAAATTTTTAAAGTAATTTTGAAATAATTTTTCAAAGGGTTTTTAAAATGTTTTTCAAATAATTTCTAAAGTAATTTTGAAATAATTTTTCAAAGAGTTTTTAAAATGTTTTTCAAATAAATTTTAAGGTAATTTTGAAATAATTTTTCAAAGGGTTTTTAAAATGTTTTTCAAATAATTTTTAAAGTAATTTTGAAATAATTTTTCAAAAAGTTTTTAAAATGGTTTTCAAATAATTTTTAAAGTAATTTTGAAATAATTTTTCCAAGGATTTTTAAAATGATTTTCAAATAATTTTTAAAATAATTTTTAAATAATTTTTCAAAGGATTTTTAAAATTATTTTCAAATAATTTTTAAAGTAATTTTGAAATAATTTTTCATAGGATTTTTAAAATGTTTTTCAAATAATTTTGAAATAATTTTTCAAAGGGTTTTTAAAATGATTCTCAAATAATTTTTAAAGTAATTTTGAAAAATTTTTCAAAGGATATTTAAAATTATTTTCAAATAATTTTTAAAGTAATTTTGAAATACTTCTTCAAAGGATTTTTAAAATGATTTTCGAATAATTTTTAAAGTAATTTTGAAATAAATTTTCAAAGGATTTTTAAAATGATTTTCAAATAATTTTCAAATAATTTTTAAAGTAATTTTGAAATAATTTTTCAAAGGGTTTTTAAAAAGTTTTTCAAATAATTTTTAAAGTAATTTTGAAATAATTTTCAAGGGGTTTTTAAAATGATTTTCAAATAATTTTTAAAGTAATTTTGAAATAATTTTTCAACGGGTTTTTAAAATGATTTTCAAATAATTTTTAAAGCAATTTTGAAATATTTTTTCAAAGGATTTTTAATTCAAAAAATTTTTAAAGTCATTTTGAAATAATTTTTCAAAGGTTTTTTAAAATGTTTTTCAAAAAATTTTTAAAGTAATTTTGAAATAATTTTTCAAAGGGTTTTTAAAATGTTTTTCAAATAATTTCTAAAGTAATTTTGAAATAATTTTTCAAAGAGTTTTTAAAATGTTTTTCTAATAAATTTTAAAGTAATGTTGAAATAATTTTTCAAAGGGTTTTTAAAATGTTTTTCAAATAATTTTGAAAGTAATTTTGAAATAATTTTTCCATGGATTTTTAAAATGATTTTCAAATAATTTTTAATGTAATTTTGAAATAATTTTTCAAAAAGTTTTTAAAATGGTTTTCAAATAATTTTTAAAGTAATTTTGAAATAATTTTTCAAAGGATTTTTAAAATGATTTTCAAATAATTTTTAAAGTAATTTTGAAATAATTTTTCAATGCATTTTTAAAATGTTTTTCAAATAATTTTTAAAGTAATTTTGAAATAATTTTTCAAAGGGTTTTTAAAATGATTCTTAAATAATTTTTAAAGTAATTTTGAAATAATTTTTCAAAGGATATTTAAAATGATTTTCAAATAATTTTTAAAGTAATTTTGAAATACTTTTTCAAAGGATTTTTAAAATGAATTTCGAATAATTTTTAAAGTAATTTTGAAATAATTTTTCAAAGGGTTTTTAAAATGATTTTCATATAATTTTTAAAGTAATTTTGAAATAATTTTTCAAAGGGTTTTTAAAATGATTTTCAAATAATTTTTAAAGTAATTTTGAAAAAAAATTTCAAATGATTTTTAAAATGTTTTTCAAGTAATTTTTAAAGTAATTTTGAATTAATTTTTCAAAGGGTTTTTAAAATGATTTTTAAATTATTTTTAGAGTAATTTTGAAATAATTTTTTAAAGGGTTTTTAAAATAATTTTTAAAGTAATTTTGAAATAATTTTTCAAAGGGGTTTAAAATGATTTTTAAATAATTTTTCAAAGTATTTTAAAATGTTTTTTTAAATAAATTTTCAAAGGATTTTAAAATGTATTTAAATAATTTTTGAAAGGATTTTAAAATAATTATAAAATAATTTTTCAAATGATTTTAAAATGATTTTTAAATCATTTTTCAAAGGATTTTAAAATGTTTTTTAAATAATTTTTAAAGGATTTTAAAATGTTTTTTAAATAATTTTTGAACGGATTTTAAATGATTTTTAAATAATTTTTCAAAGGAGTTTAAAATGTTTTTTAAATAATTTTTCAAAGGATTTTAAAATGATTTTTAAATAATTTTTCATAGGATTTGAAATTTATTTTCAAATAAATTTTTAAAAGGATTTTAAAATGTTTTTTAAATAATTTTTCAAAGGATTTTAAAATGTATTTTAAATAAGTTTCGGAGGATTTTAAAATGTTTTTTTTCAAATAATTTTTCAAAGGATTTGAAAAAGATTTTAAAATTATTTTTCAAAGAATTTTCAAATGTTTTTTAAATAATTTTTGAAAGGATTTTAAATTGATTTTTAAATAATTTTTCTTAGGATTTGAAATTGATTTTCAAATAAAATTTTCAGAGGATTTTAAAATGATTTTTAAATAATTTTTGGAAGGATTTTAAAATGATTTTCAAATAATTTTTAAAGTAATTTGAAATAATTTTTCAAAGGGTTTTTAAAATGATTTTCAAATAATTTTTTAAAGTAATTTTGAAATAATTTTTCAAAGGGTTTTTAAAATGATTTTCAAATAATTTTTATAGTAATTTTGAAATAATTTTTCAATGGGTTTTTAAAATAATTTTCAAATAATTTTTAAAGTAATTTGGAAATAATTTTTCAAAGGATTTTTAAAATGATTTTCAAATAATTTTTCAAGTAATTTTGAAATAATTTTTGAAAGGGTTTTTAAAATGATTTTCAAATAATTTTTTAAAGTAATTTTGAAATAATTTTTCAAAGGGTTTTTAAAATGATTTTCAAATAATATTTTAAAGTAATTTTGAAATAATTTTTCAAAGGATTTTTAAAATAATTTTTAAAATTTTTTTTTTTAAGTTTTTAAATTAATTTTCATTAATTGTTTTTTTTAAAGGATTTAAAATTGTTTAATTAGATTAAATTTTTTAAGTTGATTAATTTGGTTAGGTTACATTGATTATAGACTAAGTTCAACCTTGATCCATCTCACCCGATTCGATGTTATCAATCTGGTAATATTA
The DNA here is from genome assembly GCF_018446385.1 of Zingiber officinale. NCBI lineage: Eukaryota > Viridiplantae > Streptophyta > Magnoliopsida > Zingiberales > Zingiberaceae > Zingiber > Zingiber officinale. The sequence continues at coordinate 42,110,862 of NC_055998.1, forward strand.
AGTATTTTTGTGAGATGGTTATCTTTGATTTAAATTATTTCTATGGATTAATTTACATTTGAGTTAAAATTAGGTTTTCCAATTAGTCAATTAAATAAGTATTTCAAAGATTGATTCCCAGGTCAGGGTGAGGCTCTAGGCCTTCTTGGATATGGGATCATCCACCCCTTCCTAGAAAGAATCGCTCAAAGAAATATATATTCAATTTCCTTTTTGAAACTCCTAGATTTAACTAGCAAGTGTAAATTACGCCTAGATCCTTAAGCTATCCTAGTCTAAGCATGTATATTGGAAGGAAAAATAAATAAACAAGCATCAATCAGTTCTATTTATTGGTAAAGACGGTCTTTCTACTGGCTCCCCCTGGATCATAGCCTCGATAGGGTCTATCAAGGTAATGGATATGATCCTTGGGGACCCAATATAGTCCAAGTCCAACTTGATTAACCAAGTTTAACTTGGGGACCCATGCTTAGACTATGGTTTTATTATTTCTATTACTAAAGATAGATATGATTTATATTTGTTTTTGGTTTTAAATCCAAGTCCGGATTTGTTGTAAACTGCTCGTTGTTTTCCAAGAATCAGATCCAAATTCTTGGAACCAATAGTGAACCGTTCCAATGTGTCCTTGAGTTGTTTAATTTGAATTTTCAAATTGGAATTTTCTTCCTCAAGTTGTTGGACTTGAGTTGAACTTCCAATATGAATAGGCTCAGTTAAGGAACTCGAGTTCGTCACCTCCTTAAAGGTTGTCACCTCCTTTTGGAGTGACTTGACATGAACATTAGATTTAGCTAGTTTCTTAAGCAAGTAAGGAATTAACTTTTGTAAATCAAATTGAGTTTCGGCAAGTAAGGCACTTACAGTGGGGTTCGGTCCTTCGGAAATGGATGCGGATCCGTGACTTTGCTCGGACTCAGTTTTCGACTCGCTCTCAGTTTCGGACTCAGTTTCGTCAATATTTACTTGTGCTGGCAACGCGAGGAAGCTTGTCGTTCTTCTACGTCGGAATCAAATTCATCTGATGATTCGGACCAAGTCACCTTTAATACCTTCCTTCTTTTCTTCTTGTTTGGACAGTCTGGCTTGTAGTGCTCCTTTTGGTTATAGCCGTAACAGGTGACTTCGGACTTGTCCTTCATATTTGTTTGATTTGCCTTTTTCGACTTGCATATTCTCCGTACGAGCTTTATCAGTTCGGAAACAACTTCGTCATCGTCCTCTGCATCTGATTCATCTTTGGACTTGGGCTTAGTTTTACGCCTTGACATTAGTTCATGCGTTCTGCTGGTACCTGCAACCAAAGCAACACCTTTCTCGACCAGGCGTGCATTAGTCTGTTCATGCAATTCTAATTCCCAAAAGAGTTCATCTAATTTAATGGTAGATAGGTCCTTAGAAACCTTGTAAGCATCAACCATGGATGCCCACAAGGTGTTCCTTGGAAAAGCGCTGAGTGTGTACCTTATTATGTCCCGGTTATCTACCTTCTGTCTAATTGAATGAAGACCGTTGAGTAGATCTTGAATCCGTGCATGGAGTTGGGCAGTTGTCTCACCTTCCTGCATTTTGATATTAAATAATTTATTAAAGATTAAGTCTCTTTTACTTACTTTGGTGTCGGACGTCCCTTCGTTAAGTTCAATGAGCTTCTCCCACAGCTCCTTTGCACTATTGAAGGGGCCGACGCGGTTGAGTTCTTCTTTTGACAGGCCATATTGAAGGGTGCAGGTCGCCTTGGCATTAGCTTCCACCTTCTTAATCAGAGATGCGTCCCAGTCCTCGTATGGTAGTGGTTTGCCGGCACTATCAGTGGGTAGTTGGAGTCCGGTTTTGACTATCATCCAGACTTCAAAATGAGTCTGGAGATATGCCTGCATCCGACCCTTCCAGTACCCGAAGTCGTCTCCGGTGAATAGCGGGGGGCGGGCTGTACTGTAGCCTTCTTGAAGGGCCATTTTAGATCAACTATAAAAAATAAACAACAAGAGAATCCCAGGACTTGGTCCTGGCTTAGTAGTGCGGTATATAAAAAAAAATAGAACACGAACTCGGGTGGTGTTGCACCAACCTCGAGCAGAAACCGATTCGAGAAAAGAATTAGAATATAGCTATAAAGCTAAATTCTAATTGACTCCGAAAAATTTGAAAATACCACGAAAAATTATTTTGAATGGTGGTTGCACCGATTCAAAATGACCCCGCTCTGATACCAATTGATGGATCGAAAGCGCTAGAGGGGGGTGAATAGCGCTCGTGGCTATTTTAGCGATTTAAAACACAGAATGAAAACGCAGCAGAAAGTAAATGCAAACACAAAAGACGCATTAGCGGTCAACAACTATAAATTCGGAATTATTACAAGCTAGAAGCAATTACAGTTAAGTGCAAATAAGAAAGGTATACCAACGAACAAGAAAGTAGAAGAGCTTTGGAGTATCAGTTCATTGTAGCAGTAGGGCGTTGTTGAAGCGTACGGAGCACACAAGATCACAGAACTTCTGTTCGGAATCCGATGATCTGAGCTGCACTTTGAGGCCTCCTTTTATAGCTCTGCAAGATCTTATCCAGATCCCCAAGTCTCGGGATCAGCTTTGACCCGAAGCAGATCGGTCGACCGATCCTCATGTTCAGTCGACCGATCAGATGATCTCCACCGCATCTGATCTGTCGATTTGTCGCTCCGCTTCGATCTGGTCAAATTCTATCCCTGCGTTCGGTCGACCGATCCCAAGGTTCGGTCAACCGATCAGTCTCCTCTTACCCGCACACCTCGGCTTGATCCAGTCGACACCTATCCCAGGTTTGGTCGACCGATCCCGAGGTCCAGTCGACCGATCCCTGGTCGAACCCGGTCCAACTTTTGGAGATCTGATCTGGTAGCTTGGAGCTTCGGTCGACCGATCCTGGTCAGTCCTAACCCTGCACAAAAAGATTAGTTTCCTGTAAAACAGAGTTAGAATACAAAAGATAGTATATATAAACAAATTTGACAATCATCGGACTGTCCGGGTCTGAATTCGGGTTTCCGACCGGAAACCCTAGGTCAACCCGACGCCTACTGTTCCCTTTACGGGGAACGCGTCCTCACCTACTCCACTCAGGAGATTTTACCTTTTACCAGTGTGATCCTCCAGATCGACTGGACTTTTGCTCGGTGTTCGATGCCTCCGGACTTTCTACTGGACGCCCGCTTCCCGACCCATCCAGTCTTCCACCTGGTTCGCGACACGAGGATTTTTCACCTAGGGTTATCACCCCCTAGGACTTTTGCCTAAAGCTCTCGACTCACCAAGACTTTTCGCATAGGGGTTACCACTTCCTATGACCTAGGGTTACCGCCCCTAGGGCTTTTACCTTGCCTAACCACAGTTTGGACTTACTTGAAACACTCAATCAAGCACGTCAGTTCACAACACACCTTAACATTGAATCCTTTGTCATTATCAAAACTCAGGTTCGATCGTCGGATGCTTCCCGCACCAACAAATACTTGAACATGATTCATAACTCCATAACTTAAGCATAGGCATACCAACATGAAATCAAAACATGGTTCACATGCAAGTTTAGACATATATAGGTTCTAAAACATAAATGGATCTATTCCACCATGCCACTTCCACACACATCATCATTGCCTTTCCTGCTGCTCCCCTTAGTTTAGCCATTCTTTACCCTTTTTTGCAGTACAAGGAAATATAAACTATAAGCACATAGGCTTAGTAAGTTCCTTTCCTACTCACAAAATCCATAAATCATAAACATAGCATATGGCAAGTCATAAATAGAACATGTGAGGACATAAGGTAAATCATAGCATATCATGTGAGAGCATAAGGTAAATCATATCATAATATGTGAGAGCATAAGACATATCATAGCATAACATGTGAGAGCATAAGGTAAATCATAGCATATCATGTGAGAGCATAAGGTAAATCATATCATAATATGTGAGAGCATAAGACATATCATAGCATAACATGTGAGAGCATAAGACATATCATAGCATAACATGTGAGAGCATAAGCATAAAATAATAGCATGTACATCTATACATCATAATCATATCTCAAGGGCATCTTTCTAAGCATAAAGATCACATAACATGAAAATATCTCTATTGAGCATTTTTCTAAAGCATAAGGAATCATATAGCATGAGATATGTGGATGCAAGATGCTCTTTTGAAAACATGTACATATAGAATGAAATGAGAATATGCAAGATGTTCTTTTGAAAACATATATCATATAGGTACTTAAACATAATCTCAACATGAGGGCCCGACTTTGTACCACATACATACATAAATGCGCGCATCCTAAGTAGATCCAAGATAGCTAATCTTGAACCTACTAGGAATTAGGCCCGTTTCATAGACCATCGACCTAGGGGCAATTTAGGAGCCCATCCCTTTTACTAGGCCCGTTTCATAGACCATCGACCTACGGGCACTTAGGAGCCCATCCCTGGTACAAGCCATACAAAGTAAAATAGCATGTCATATCATGTCATATCATAACATATCATGTTCTTGTCATATCATAACATATCATATTCTTGTCATATCATGAAGAGTGCTCTTGATCCCAACTTAAGGTAAGCATCTCTTAGGTTTTTCATCTTACATAAGCCTTGCATAAACATAGTATGATGGCACCAAGTGCACATAATATATAGCATATCATCAAAAACATAACATGATAACATGAAGTGCACACAACATATAGCATCTCATAAAAAACATAACATCATAACATGAAGTGCACATAACATATAACATCTCATAGGAATTCATAACATGATGACATAAGTGCATATATCTATTAACATGGTGACATAAAATTCATATCATATCGTAAGAGTCCACATCATGCATGGTTAAGGTTTTGGAACTTCTTACAACCCCTAAATCATGCTTGGCCGAAACATATAAACATACATCATAGATTTTCAAACAACATGGAGACATGAAATCAACTACCTAAGTCCTCATAATCATTAATCATAACATGTAAGACCTTAGGAACCCTAGGTAGCTTCTTAACCTCATTCTTCTTATCTTGGCCGAAACATGACGGCATGTTTTAAATTTTTCTTTAATCAATTTAAAGCATGAAACTTTTGCAACCTACATAGCATAGCAAGTGAGTCCCTTGGTAACCATAAGTGAGGTTCTAACTCTAATATTCAACCTTGGCCGAAACCTCAAGGTAGGATTTCTAGGTTTTTCATGCAACATAAGACATGAAAATTTAACCTAACATTGTATAGGAAATCTTACACCATGAGGAAGCATAAAACAAGTATAGTTTAGGTCTACAACTTTCTCTAGGTCCCTTTTCTTTCCTTGGCCGAAACCTAAAGGTAAGGTTCTAGGTTTTTCATGCAACTTAAGACATGAAAATTCAATCTAACATTGTATAGAAAATCATACATCATGAGGAAGCATAAAACAAGTATAGTTTAGGTCTACAACTTTCTCTAGGCCCCTTTTCTTTCCTTGGCCGAAACCTAAGGGTAAGCTTCTAGGTTTTTTTGAGGCAACATAAGACATGGAAATTTACCCTAACATGGTATAGAAAATCATACATCATGTGGAAGCATAAAACAAGCATAAATTATGTTTAAAACTTTCTCTAGTTCCTTTTTCTTTCCTTGGCCGAAACCTAAGGATAAGCTTCTAGGTTTTTTGAGGCAACATAAGACATGGAAATTTACCCTAACATGGTATAGAAAATCATACATCATGTGGAAGCATAAAACAAGCATAAATTAGGTTTAAAACTTTCTCTAGTTCCTTTTTCTTTCCTTGGCCAAAACCTTAGGATAAACTTCTAGGTTTTTGAGGCAACATAAGACATTGAAATTTACCCTAACATGGTATAGAAAAATCATACTTCATGTGGAAGCATAAAACAAGCATAGTTAGGTTTCAAACTTTTCTCTAGACCTCTTGTCACATCTTGGCCGAAACCCTAAATGGGTAGGATTCCAAATTTTCCAACAACATGAAGCATAAAAACTTTTAACATCCATAGATAGTCCCTTAACCTCATCATGGGCGAAACTCATATGGCAAGATCTTAGTTTTCAAGTAACCTATAAGCATAGAAACATTTTAAACTACTTGTACTGCAGGTGAGGGGATACTTACATCCTTTCGCTTGGTTTACAATGAAAAGAAACCTTTCTTGTGAAGTTCTCCTAGGAAGAAGACCTCTTGTTTGATTTCGGCAATGAGGAAGAGGAGGCTTGGGATTTCGGTGGGAGAAGGAAGGAGGAAGAGAGGGAAAAATGAAATTCCCTTTCTCTTTTTCCTATTTATGCTAAATGAAGAAAGAAGGCAAAAGCATCTTCTCATGGAAGGTAGTTTAAGAAAACTCCAACTTTTCCTTCTAAGTGGAGGGAGCCTTTCCTTACATTTAATTATCATGTCCCTCCCTTTCATAACAGCACTCCCCTACCGGGGCTACTGGTTAACACATACATGCATCTACTAAGAGGTCCAAGGTTCAAACCTTGGTCATGCCTCTTTGTAGTTCTATTTTCTTTTATTTTTGGAAAAAATCCACATAAGGCCAATTTTAATCATGCATAAAATTCATATGACATTATTAGAGATCCTATGGGTGTTACATCTTTGGACTTGATCCCTGATGAACATGAAGCTGATCCCTGGACATATGATGAAGCACTCCAAGATAAAGATGCAGTATCTTGGCAAAGTGCAATGTGTTGGTCCCTTTGGAGGCCGGCAAGAGGGGAGGCGTGAATTTCCGTACAAAAAAATAAACCAAAAACCTTTCTCAGATATTCAACTAATTTAAAAGAACTTGTAATAATAAACAAAAGAGAATAATTAGAAATAAACTTAGACACAGAGGGTTTTCTTAGTTTACGATCAGAGGATTGCTAATCCAAGGCAAAGATGACGCACTATCTGATTCTCCTCTGGGTGGAGTAGCCTTTTACAGCGTTGAGAGTACAAAAGAATAGAAAGTATAGAGAAAATGAATTACAAGTTGGTTAAATAATCTATGCATATCAGTGCTATATTTATAGCACTGTTTGGGGCACCCCGAAGGGTTCCGGGCGCCATGGGGGGGATAAAACTTTATCCCCCAACGTTCAGTCAACGTCCACATCATCGTGGATGAATTTTGGGTTCTGGGAGCCCAGAAGGGTTCCGGGCGCTCGGACCCTCAAAAGCTGCCCAGGACGCCCGGAATGATTCCGAGCGCCCGGACCACTTAAGTCAACTATGTTGACTTTTTGTCGTCCGGTTCCACTGCTCCGGTTTAGTTCATCTCTGTCCGGGTCTTCTGTTCCGGCTCCGCTAGCTTGGGTGATCTCGGCCATCCGGAATAGGGCTCACCCGAACCCAGGTTCTGGCCTTCTCCTCGAGCAACCTTCCTTCTCGGTTTCTCATCCCTCGAACGTCGCGCACGTTCTTCTCGTCCACCGGTGTACTCTTCCGCGGTCACCTCGTCCCTCGGACGCACCGAGCCCGTCGGCTCTCTCCCGTGCCATCCTTCTCGCTAGCCGCGTCTTCCACTCGACTTCCTGTGTTCCTAGGCTCCTGCACACTTAGACACAATTCTTTTACACTTACGAAGTGGCCGACGCGGTTCAGCTCCTCCTTAGTTAGACCGCACTGAAGTGTATACATTGCTTTGGCATTGGTCTCGACCTTCTTGATTAGTACTGGATCCCGATTTTCGCAGGGTGTTGATTTGCCGTCTCCGTCAGTTGGTAGTTTGAATTCGGTCTTGACGATCATCCACATCTCGAATTAAATCTTTAGAAAGTGTGAGGGATGGACAGTGCTATAGCCTTCTTGTTGGGTCATTAGAGGATATGCACAAAAAACCAACAAAAAAGAATATCCCAGGACGTGTTCCTGGATTAGTAGCGCGTGATGTATAATAAGAGAAAAGCGAACTCGAGTGGTGTTGCACCAAATTCGAGCAGTAATCTATTCGAGCTAAGAAAATAGATTGGAATTTAGCAATAATACTAATTCCAATTGACTCCGAAAATTTGAAAAAACACCATGAAAATTGCTTGATTGGTGTTTGCACCAAATCAAAGCTACCCCACTCTGATACCAATTGTTGGATCGTGAAGCGCTAGAGGGGGGTGAATAGCGCTCGTGGCTTTCATGCGTTTCGGATTAAAACATATCGAAATAACGCAGCGGAAATAGTAAAGGAAAGCAACACACGAACATAAGTTATTTACTTGGTTTGGAGCCTTGGGTGACTTCTACTCCAAGACCCACGATCGTTGATCGCTTTCGGTGGGCAACAACTATAATATCGGAATTTTGGTACAATAAAGAATTACAATTAGGTGAACTGAAAATAAACTATACCGACAACACTAAGTGAAAAACTGTAGCTTCGGTTCGTTGGGAAATTGTCGTAGCTTAGCCGGGTCGTTTTTTAAGCAGCACAAGAAGGAAGAACACTTTAGAATTAATGTTCAAACCTACTGCTTGAAACCTCCTTTTATACATTGCTTGAGGCACCTCAAACACCATCCAAGGCGCCTCCAGCATGCCGAGTCAGCTGCGTGGATTAGCGCTGAAAACTTCTCCTCTAATCCACTTGAAGGTGCCTCCATGCTAGTCCAAGGCACCTCCAATCTACGGTCCAAGGCACCTCTAGCTCAGTCCGAGGTGCCTCCAGCTCTGCCGCACGCAAGCTCTATCCTTTGCACCCGAGGTGCCTCCATGCTCCATGGAGGCGCCTCAGACACTCTTCATCTGAGGTTTAAGGTTGCTCCTTTGTACCTGAAAGATACGTTAGTCCAAAAGATACCCTACAACACAAAGTTAGTATATAATATCATAAATATAAAGTCTGACAATCATCGGACTGTCCTGGTCTGACTTCAGATTTTCGACCGAAAACACTAGGTTGACCTGACGCCTACTGTTCCCTCTTCTGGGGAGCGCATCCTCACCTACTCCCCTCAGGAGAGATTACTTGATACCAGTTGTAACACCCACATGATCCCTATGTTATTTTATGAGAATTGTTGCATGATTAGAATAAGCCTTGTGTGAATATTTCCAAAAATAAAAGAAAAATAGAACCAAAAAGAGGCATGACCAAGGTTTGAACCTTGGACCTCTTAGTAAGTAGTTCTATGTCATAACCAGTAGCCCCAGCAGAGGTGTGCTATTAGAAAGGAAAGGGACAAGATAGTTAAAGGTAAGGAAAGTGAAGGCTCTCTTCACTAAGAAGGAGAAGTTCAAGTTTTCTTCTTCTTCTTCCAATGAAAAGAGGGTTTTGCTTTCTCCCTTCATTTATGATGAGTAAAATAAAAAGGGAAGGAAAAGTTCATTTTTCCTTCTTCCTTTCATTTGGAATAAAAGGAGAAAGAGAATGGAAAAATCCATTTTCTCTTCTTCCCTCTTCTTCCCTCTTCTTCTCCTCCTTCCTTCTTTCCACCGAAATCAAGCCTCCCTCTCCTCACCATTGCCGAAACCCAACCAAAAGGATTTCTCTCTAGGAAAGCTTCACAAGCAAGGTTACTTCTCCTAGTAAATCAAGCGAAAAGAGGTAAGTATCCCCCCTCACCTGTAGTACAAGTAGCTCCTATGTTTTCTACGCTAAAAATGATTTGGAAAAAAAAACCCTAGGAAGTTACCTTGTAGGGTTCGACCATGATAAGTAAAGTTGGAAACATGCCATCTATTAGTTCTTGGTTATCTATGGTTGTAAAAAAAAAAAAAAAAAGGTTTTATGGCTTCATGTTGTTTAAAACTTAGAACCCCACTCTTTTAAGTTTCAGCCATGAGAAGATGAAGATGTTTGGAGAAAATTTTAAATGTAAACTATGCTTGTTTATGATCCCTTATGGTTTATAACTCACTACATGATGTTAGCTTAAAGTTCTCGTGTTTAGGTTACATAAAAGGGTGGATCCGTGTTTTAGAGTTTCAGCCAAGTAAGAAACAAAGGCATTAGAGGAAGTTTTAAAAACTCAACTAAGCTTGTTTATGATTCCTCATGATAAGTAACCCATTGTATGATATTAGTTAAAATTTTTATGCTTCAAGTTGTTAAAAGAAATCTAGAACACATGCTTATAGGGTTCGGCCAAGGATGAACATTAGGGTTAGAAACCTAATTATGCTCACTATGAATCTTTTCCTATGCTATGTATGTTGTAAAAGTTTCATGCTTCAAGTTGTTAAAAGAAACCTAGAACACATGCTTATAGGGTTCGGCCAAGGATGAACATTAGTGTTAGAAACCTAATTATGCTTACTATGAATCTTTTCCTATGCTATGTATGTTGTAAAAGTTTCATGCTTCAAGTTGTTAAAGAAACCTAGAACACATACTTATAGGGTTCGGCCAAGGTTGAATATTAGGGTTAGAAACCTAATTATGCTTACTAAGAACCTCTCTTCCTATGCTATGAATGTTGTAAAAGTTTCATGCTACATGTTGCTTAAAAAGTTTAAAACCGCCTCCTTTAGGTTTCGGCCAAGAGGAGATAAAAGGGTTAGAGAAAACTTTTGGAACCAACTATGCTTGTTCAAGATTCCTTGTGATGTATGAGCTCCTATATGATGTTAGTTTAAATTCTTCATGCTTATGTTGCTAAAAAAAAAAAAGAAAAACCTAGAACCATGATATGTTGGTTTTGGCCAAATCAAGAAAACTAGGGTTTATGGTTGCTAAAGTTCCCTTATGTTATGATAAGTACCATGTGATACTAATATGATGTTTTCCTTGTTTAAAGTTGCTTAAGAACCAAGATCATTACCCTTGCAAGTTTCAGCCAAGTATGACTAGGGCTTGTAGAAAGTTCAAAACCCATAACTATGCATGAGAATGATATGCTTTACATGACAAGAACATGTTATGCTTCAAGATATGATAAGAACATGCTATGCTTCAAGATATGATAAGAACATGCTATGCTTCATGATATGATAAGAACATACTATGCTTCATGATATGCTAAGAACATGCTATGTTTCATGATAGGACAAGAACATGCTATGTTACATGATATGACAAGAACATGATATGTTTATGAAAGGCTTATGTAAGATGAAAAGCCTAAGAGATGCTTTCCTTAAGTTGGGATTAAGAGCACTCTTCATGATATGACAAGAACATGATATGCCATGATATGACAAGAACATGATATGTATGATATGATAAGAAACATGATATGCTATTTTACTTTTGTATGGCTTGTACCAAGGGTGGGCTCCATAAGCGCCCCTAGGTTGATGGTCTATGAAATGGGCCTAGTAAAAGGGATGAGCTCCTAAGTTGCCCCTAGGTTGATGGTCTATGAAACGGGCCTAGTTCCTAGTAGGTTCAAGATTAGCTACCTTGGATCTACTTAGGATGCGCGCATTCATGTATGTATGTGGTACAAGCCGGGCCCTCATGTTGAGATTATGTTTAAGTATGTATATGATATATGTTTTCAAAAGGAAATCTTGCATATATTCATTTCATGATACATATTTTCAAAAGAACATCTTGCATCTACAAGTTCATGTTATATGGTTTCCTTTATGCTTATCTAAGATGCTCTTGAAAATATGTCTATGATATTTATATGATCATTATGCCCTCACATGATATGATATGATTTCATGATATGCTCTCATATGATATGATATGATTTTATGTTTATGTTCTCACATGCTATGTTATGATTTTATGTTCATGCTCCCAAATGCTATGATATGACTTTAGGCTTACGTTTTCACATGTTATGTTATGATTTTCCAAATGAACATGTTATTACTTTATGGATTATGCGTGATTTGTGGTTTTGTGAGTAGGAAAGGGACTTACTAAGCCTATGTTCTTATAGTTTTATATTTCCTTGTACTGCAGAAAAAGGAAAGGAATGACTAAATTAAAAGGAGCAACAGGAAGGGCAAGATTGTGTGTGGAAGTGGCATGGTGGAATAGATCCCTTTGCGTTTCAAAACATATATTTATGTCTTGACCTTTTATGTGAACCATGTTTAACTATATGCTTGATAACTACATGAACTAGCATGGATATATTATGCTCTTATGTTTTATTGTTTCATGTTGGTATTCTCATGATATCATGAATCATGTTTTAAGTAGTTGATGATAAACCAAGTTACAGGTTATGTTTGAAGGATTAGTATGTTAAGCATGTTTACTATGTTATATGATTATATTGTTCACATGTCATGTTTAGTCCATATGCATTTGATCAAATTAAATTTTAGACAACCCACTTCCGCTGCCATGAGTTCATATGCATATACATGTATGTATGTTTTAAGCAAGTAACCCCATCCCTTCTTTAGTAGTAGTGGAGGGGCGGGCGTTACACCAGTCTGGTCCTCCAGACCGACTAGACTTTTCGCCTAGGGTTACCACCCCCTAGGACCTAGGGTTACCACCCCTAGGGTTTTTCACCACCTAGGGTTAACACTCCCTAGGACCTAAGATTACCCCCTTAGGATTTTCCTCCACCTAGGGTTATCGCCCCCTAGGACCTAAGGTTACCCCCCCTTCCCTTTAGGATTTTCCTCCACTTAGGGTTACCGCCCCCCAGGACCTAAGGTTGCCGCCCCTTAGGGTTTTCCTCCACCTAGGGTTACTACCCCCTAGGACCTAGGGCTACCACCCCCTAAGGTTTTCCTTCACCTAGGGTTACCCCCCCCCCCCCCCCCATAGGGTTTTCACCTGCCTAACTGCAGTTAGGACTTTCGTGAAACCTCATTTAAGCATGTTAGATAGCAAGGAATCTTAACTTTGAATCTCTTTGCCAATATCAAAACCTAGGTTCGATCGTCGAATGCTTCCCGCACCAACAGAAGGATCCACGAGCCCATAAGGCAAGTAATCACATTGAGCGCAACTACCACCTGATATGAGATATCGTGAAGTGAGGAGAAGTTGTTGTCGCCATGATTGCAATGTGAGCATAGTCTTTTAGTATAAGTGGGAGAATGTTAAGATGTGTACTAAAAGCCTAGCTTTTTATATGAACATTTATTTTGAAATGAGAATGACATTGGTCAAATGTCTGCATTTAGTAAATGCAGTTGTCCATTTAATTTATATTATAGATAACATGGCGTGTGGTGTCACATAGGAGATAATGTTATCAGTTCCTTATAAATTATAGCTCACAACCAAGATGGATTGTGACAAACCATTGGAATGATTGTAGTGTAATTTGGTATTAGTTTATCTTGACTATAAAATTACACTAGTACACTATGTGTGTATTGAGTAGGACCATTTGAGGTTGTTTCTTTTTATACTGATTGTATAAAAGAACAAAACCTCTATTATTATGGATGTGCCTACTCTTAATCCTGATTTAATAACAAACACATATACTTAGTATTTATTTTTTTAATTTATCAAATGGTGAGATTTATTCAGTTAAATCAATAGGGATGATAAGTTAGGAAATAATATTATTTATATGGTGTGTTGTTGATTATAAAAGGAAATTGTGTCCTAGTAATCTAGGTTGATGGTGTCCCCTTAAGGAGTTCATAAGAATTATCATTTAAACCCTGTAGGTGAATTTAGTCCGACATGATAATAAGGTTGAGTGGCACTACTCTTGGAGCTAGATGTTAATTAAGTGACTTGTCAGTAACTCATTTAATTAATGGATATACAATATCTTAAACACAGGGAGACTAACACACTCATGATAAGAAGGAGCTCATATTGTAATATGGGATTGGTGCGGTAATTCAATAATAACTCTTTAGTGGTATGAGTTATTATTGATGAACTCGAGTTGGGTGTTCGGGTTGAACATAGGAAGCTCAAGTTCATCAGGAGGCCAAAACCAATTCCTTCTCTTGGTCCATGTTGTAGCCTCTATAAAGCCTCGCATCACCCATTTTGGTTTTGCTTCCTTCCCAAGAAAGAGGTCAGCCACATCCTTGCTTGGTGCCCAAGCAAGAGGTCAGCCAAGCCTTGCTTCTTGCCCAAGAAAGGGGTCGACCAAGCCTTGCTTGGTGTCCAAGCAAGGGGCCTGCCAAACCAAAAGAAAAGAAAAGAAAAAAAAGGAGATTTTTTGTAATACCCACTAAACTTGTAAGAGAAATATATGAATGTGGGATTTTGCCTTAGAAAAATAATAGGAGGTGAGTTGAAGCAAAAATAAATAAAATGAAATAAAAAGAAGTGAAGGTCAAGGATTGAACCTTGAACCTCTTAGATTATAATTCATAGAGTAGAAACCAATTGGGATAGAGAGAAGATATTGATAGCAAAGGAGGGAAACTCATGATAAAGGTAAGAGTAAAAGCTAGCCAAAAGAAAACAAGAAAAAAGCAAGAGAAAGGCAACTTGCCTTCCTCCCTTTCTCTCCCTCTTCCTCTTCTTGCCGTGACCTTAAAGAGACCATTAAGGGGATTCATTCTTGTTAAAAGGTGTTAAAAGTGCTTCTTATGAAAATAGGATAATGTGTTGATTGTGTCACATGCTTGTATAATTTTTCCATGACCTAAATGGACCATTGTATGTTTCGGCCATGAAGGATTAGATGCCCTAGAAACCCTAGAATAAGAATTAAATATGCTTATGTCACTTTACATGGAATATGATAAGTAGAAAGACAAAGTTCCCATGTTATATGTTGTTTAATGACCTAATTGAGGCTAGGGTAAGTTTCGGCCATACATGTTGTATAATGTTTTGTTATGAATTTATACATGATGTTAGTTCAAGTTCACATGCTTGTATGTTTGTTTTTAGCCCTAATGAACACTTGTTAAAAGTTTGACTATGACATATGTTAAGGGCTTGAAGGACTTAGGAACTAGCTCAATATGCTTACTATGCTATTTGGAAAAAAATGCTATAAATATGGTTTAAGGTTTCCATGCTTTCATGACATTTGGGACCTTGTTTATATACTGATAGGGTTCGGCCACATGAGTTTAAGAACTTGGAGAACTTAGAAACCAAGTTAATCATGCTTATAATGCTTCCTATGAAATTTATGTGATGATGATTTAGGTTTCACATGCTTGGAGGTTGTTTTTACCTAAATTGAGACCTAAGGGGGTTCGGCCATGATAGGAACCCAAGGGTTTAGGAAGCTTGGAACCCAAGTTAACTATGTTACCATGTTTCTTATGATAGTATAATCACATGATACACCCTTATGCTTAAACATGTATGCTTGTGATTTATACTTTCTATGATATGATATGTGTTTAGAATATGCATGTTTCTATGATATGATATGTGTTTAGAATATGCATGTTTTTATGATATGATATGTGTTTAGAATATGCATGTTTTTATGATATATGTGGTTAGAGATATGCATGTTTGATGATATGCTATGTGCTTAGAATATGCATGCTTTTATGAAATGCTATGTGGAAAGAAGTGATGCATATTTTCTTAAGACATGATGTATGCCTAAGTGATGCATACTTTTTATGATATGATGTATGCCTAAGTGATGCATACTTTCTTAAGACATGATGTATGCCTAAGTGATGCATACTTTTTATGATATGATGTATGCCTAAGTGATGCATACTTTTATGACATAATGTATGCCTAAGTGATGCATACTTTTATGCTATGCTATGTGACTAAATGATGCATTTTTATACATGCTATTTTACTTTGTAAGGCTTGTACCAAGGGTGGACTCCAAATCAGTCTCTAAGCCTTACTTTGTGATCTGGGCTAAGCCTTGCTTTGTGATCTAGGCTAATAAGGGATGGGCTCCTTAGTACACCCCTAGGCCTTGCTTTGTGATCTAGGCTAAGCCTTGCTTTGTGATCTAGGCTAATAAGGGATGGACTCTTCAAGTACGCCCCTAGGCCATGCTTTGTGATCTTGACCTAGTTCCTAGTATGATTCAAGACTTGCTACCTTGGATATACTTAGGACGCGCGCATCTATGTTATGTATGTATGGTACAAGCCGGGGCCCTAAATATGTTGATATTATGTTCAAGTATATATATGTAAGAAGAAAATGGTTTTAAAAGATCATGAGACATACACATGTTTTTCGGATACATGTTTTTAAAATCATGATGCATATAATCTATGATTATGTTGTGTTGAGGCTATGATTTAAGATATGCCATGATATGATTATGTTATGTTTCATGCTATGTTTTAAGAGATGACATGCCATGATAAGATTATGTTATGTTCATGCTATGTTTTAAGAGATGATATACCATGATAAGATTATGTTATGTTTCATGCTATGTTTTAAGAGATGATATGCCATGATATGATTATGTTATGCTTCATGCTATGCTTTAAGAGATGATATGCCATGACTAGTTATAATGTTTGTTATGTTGCATGATATGCTTAAAGAGTATGATATGTTATGCCATGACTAGTTGAGATCATGTTAAGTTGAGACATTATTTGATTATGTGCTGATTGTTGGTTTTAGTGAGTAGGAAAGGAACTTACTGAGCCATGAGTGCTCATAGCTTACTTTCCTTGTACCACAGATAAAGGAAAAAGCTGGATGAGTTAAAGGAGCAGCAGGAGGGGAAACGAAGATGTGTGTGGCGGTGGCTAGGCAACTAATTAAGAACCTGCTTTAAAACCTTAAGAACTATGCTTTGGTTTTGTGAAATGTAATACAATATGGGTGACTTGATGTTAAGTTTTTATTTATTTTGTTATCATGTTATGAAACCGTGTTAGTGTAGTTCGGTTTTAATTAAGTTAAGAAAAATTATTTTAAGTCTTCCGCTGTAATATGTACGTAGAGTATCGTAGCGCCGTCCCTTGTTGATAGCAGGGAGGGCGGGCGTTACATTTTTTCTCAACAGAATTAGAGATTTTTCTAAAAAGAATTATGTTGATTCTTTCTTAGAAATTTTCTAAAATGAATTATATTAATTCTTTCATAAGAAATTTTTCTAAAAAGAATTATGTTAATTCTTTCTTAGATATTTTTCTAAAAAGAATTATGTTGATTCTTTCTTAGAAATTTCTTAAAAAGAATTATACTAATTCATTTTTAAGAAATTTTTCTAAAAAGAATTATATTAATTATTTTCTAGAGATTTTTCTCTAAATAAAAATCTATTACTCTTTCTCTTTTTTTATTTGGTGCAAAGGGTTATAAAAGGAGAGGAGGTTGGGCCACAATCAACAATTCAATTAAGAATTGATAAGTTGTTCTCCACAGCTAAAAATCCTCTCCTTTCCCTTAAGGTCGTCGCCCCATTTTTTCTTTTCTTTCCTCTAGGGCCGACACCTACTTTTTTTCTTCTTCCCTTTTCTTCCCTCTAGGGTCAACTCCCCATCTTCTCTTGGTGGCCGGAGCTTAGAGGAAAAGAAAATGAAGAGACGAAGCACCTTGGTGGCCCACGGTTTGGAGGAGAAGAAGAAGAAGGAGACGTTCCTTTCTTTGCATCTTTTGGTGGTATGTGGCTTAGAAACAAAAGAGGTTTGGGTCGTTGCCCACATGACATGCAAGCAGAGGATAGGAATACGGCAGAAGATCAAGAGATCTTTGTCTACAAAGAAAGGTACAACTAGTTATTTATTCCGCAGTACAACTAGTTTTATTTTCTTTGTATGGATCATGAAATACCAACACAAGAGGCTAGTGATTTTGTGTTTTCGTTTTTGTGCATTGATTTTGTGTTTCGATATTGTGCTTTCATTGAGGTCTTTGCAGTTAAACCTAAGGTTACTGTGAGAATTTAAATATTCAATTTCTTTGAAAGGCTTTGTCTAGGAAGTGGTGGATGATCCCATAACTAGAAGGCCTGGTGCCTCGCCAACGACCTGGAAGCCAATCCTTGAAATAAATATTTAATCAACTTCTGTAATATGGTTTAACTTCTGAAGAACATAAGGGTTGAACTTGGAGTAAAAATGTTAAGTTTCATTTCCAATCCAAGTTTAACTCTGAAGAACGAACTTGGAGTAAAAATGTTAAGTTTTATTTCCAATCCAAGTTTAACTTCTGAAGAGCACATGGGTTGCTAGGAAAATTTCTGTGCTTGTATAAATTTTTGTAAAGGGAAAATAGAACGGTATTTTGAGTAGCACCCAACACCCCCTATATGGGTGACAATCTGAAGCATTTATACATATAAAAATATACATCAGCCACACACGGCTGGAATTTATACACAACCATGCAGTTTATACTCAGCCCACTTAGCTAGAACAAAAACCAAAAATACAGCGAAAAATGATAGAAACCATTAGAAACTAAAACTAGACTGCTAGCCGGCTAGGCTTACCACACAACAAACCAATACACGACACCACATCACCATAATCTAGAATCAAAACCAGAATATATAATGCTAGGTACACTTAATACATAAAACTAATAAAACACAAATGAAAATGGTAATAGTTTTCTTATGTGATATGGGAACCGGCAAATAGGATACTCCAAGCGACTCCACATACCTCTACCTGATATCTGAAATAAAAATATATCAACGATATGAGTTCAACAACTTAGCAGAAATCAAAGGGCATGCATAATAAAAATATAACTAATAGTAATAATCATGGAATACAGTATTCTGATCAATGATAGGAAATGCAAACTGAAAGAAAACAGAAGAAGAACTGTACTCACCAGGACCACCTATCCGGAACATACGATTGTCAGACCAAATACCTCATGTCTCTTGTATGCATGTCAATCATATGCAACCATCAAAATGCAACAACCAAATGCAACAATCACAAGCAATAAATGCAATCATGCAAAATGACATGTGTCACCCCTGACGTCAGTAAGCCATCTCACACGCGATGGTGAGACCGAGTGGGTAGGGCTATGACAACTGTGCACTCTGCCATCACTGCTCCTAAGTGACCCAGTAGATAGGATGTTGTCGGAGTACACCTATCTGTTGGAGTGTATACTAAAAGCCTATCTCTTTGTAAACACTTATTTTGAAATAAAAGAATTACATTGGTCAATATCTACATTTATTTGTTAAATGTAATTATTCAATTAATTTATATAGTAAACAACATAGTGTGGGGTGTCACACACAGAAGATCATGTTAACAGTTCTTTATAAATTATAAACAGTTGCTCACGACTAAGATGGAAAGGAACAAACCATCGAAATAGTCGTAGTGTAATTAAGTATTAGTTTATCTTGATTAATAAATTACACTGGTACACTCTAAGTGTATTGAGTAGGACCATTTAGGTAAGTTCTTTTTGTACTGACTTTGTAAAAGAACTAAACCTTAGTTATTATGGAAGTGTGTGCTCTTAATCCTAATATAATAACAAGAACATATATTTAATATTTATTTCTTTGACTTATCAAAGGGTGAGGTTTAGCTCGATAAATCAATATGCCCGATAAGTTGGGAAATGATATTACTTATAGTATGTGTTGTTGATTATAGAAGGAATCTGTGTCCTAGTTATTTAGGTTGAGAATGTCCCCAAGAGGAGCTCATAAGGATTGCCATGTTAAACCTTGCATGTGGACTTAGTCCGACATGACAATGAAGTTGAGTAGTACTACTCTTGGAGCTAGATATTAATTAAGTGAGTTGTCAATAACTTAATTAGTGGTCATTCATAATCTTAAACATAGGGAGACTAACACACTCATGATAAGATGGAGCCCATAATGTAATTTGGGATTGGTGCGGTAGTGCGATAATAACTCTCTAGTGGAATGAGTTGTTATCGATGAACTTGATTTGTGTGTTCGGGGCGAACACGGGATACTCAAGCTCATCGGAAGGCCAAAACCAATTTCTCCTCTAGGTCCCTATCGTAGCCTCATCATAGCCTCAAGTCCATCCAAATGTAAGGTTCTTCTTGATGTCCAAGAAGGGGGTCGGTCCAATGCTTGGTGACCAAGCAAGGGTCGGCCACATCCTCTTTATAGGGGCCGACCCCATAGCTTGTTCACCAAGCATGTAGGGGTCGACCAAGAATAATTCAAAAAGGAGGGGTGTTTTGAATTTTTAAAATCTTCTCTTTGAAGAAAACTACAAGTTTTAAAAGTGAGATTTTAAATTTAGAAACTTTCCATATTTGAATTAGACCACATGTTTTAAAAGAGAATTTAAAAGTTTTTAAAACTTTCCTTTTTTAACCATCTTCATGGCAGAGAAAAAAAAAGGAAGAGAAGTTTTAAAATTTAAATTTTAAATGATCATGTCAAAAAAGGAAATTTTATAAGAGAAGTTTTAAATTTTAAAACATGGTTTTAATTTTTAGAACTTTCCTTTTTTAACTCCTACTTTAGGAAAGAGAGCTTGTAAATTTTATAAGAGGATTTCTTCTTGTAAAATTTTTTTAAAAAATATATTTCCTTTCTCTTGATAAGGTGGTCGGCCACCTTGCTTGGTGGCCAAGCAAGGGGCCGGCCATAATTAAAATAAAAAATCATCACAAAATTAATGTTGGTGATTGATTCAATCAAGAGGAAAGAAAATGAAAAATTAAAAGGGAAAAGGAAAAACTTTTGGAAGATTTTAATTTTTGTAAAAATTCTTCCCTTATTTGCCTTGGGCAAGTAATATAAAAGAAGGGGTGAGGAGGCTTCATGAGACACAACACTTATTCTTTTTCTTGGAGATCTCTTGGTGGTCGGCCCCTCTCTATTCTCCCTTTCCCTTTACTCTCTTCTCCTTGGTGGTGGTGGTGGCCAGATTTTAGAAGAAGAGGAAAAAGCTTTTGGGTGGTGTTCATCTTGGAGGATCGTCGCCCACACGACGTCCAAGGCGAGGCGAGTAATACGGCAGAAGATCTTGAGGTCATTAGCTTACAAAGAGAAGGTATAACTAGTAGTTTTCTTCCGCATCATACTAGTTATTTTCTTTGTAAGAATTCTAAATACAAGAGGTAATTAGATCTAGTTTATCGAATTTATTTTTTGAGTTTGTGTTTTCTTCTTTTTTGAATTTGTGATTCGATTGTTCTTTTTGGTTAACCTAGAGTTATTTAAGGAAATTAAATATTAGCTTTCCTTAAAAGGCTTTGTTTAGGCGGTGGTGGTTGCTCCCATATCCAAGAAGGCCATATTTCTCGCCATGCAGTCCTGGAAGCCAATTTTGGAAATTAATATTTAATTGAATTAATAACATAGGTGGATTTGAATCAATATTGGTAAGTTCCTCTAGCGATTCAAATCTAAACCATTAAGAACTGATAAGTTAAATTTAGAATCAATGATGTTAAGTTCCATCTGTGATTCCTAATTTAACTTCAAAAGAACACAATAGGTTATTTAAGGAAAGGTTCGACACTTGTACAAAAATTTTTGTACAGTGGAACCGGTATGTTTTCCTTGGACTAACCAACAATAGGTATCAGAGCTAGGGTTTGCCTTTGTGTATTTAGAATTCAAATAGGTTATGCACATGCCATACATAATTTAGATAGGATAATAGTAGGATGTGCTAACTCTTTGGTTGCAGGCTATAACTATTATGGCTTTTAGATATTGTGTGTGATTGGACCCTTGAACATGTCAAGGGCATTATTTTGTGTGCATGATTGTATGTATCAAAAACAGTAGGAGTTGTATTATTTTTAGAATTTTATTTTTGTTTGATCTAGACTACATGTACATTCCTTTATGGAATATAGGATCGATATTTGTAAAATTCTATATTTGTCGCGGATCGTATCTTTGCGAGGCGTGGTGCTATTGGAGGACCAGAGGCGCAGCGGAATAAGAAGCTAGATAGATGCGATAATGCGACCCAATGGCAGTGGCTAAAGATGGCAGCAGCTAGGGTTAGAGCATGCTGAAGACATTGAAGGAAAAGGGCATAATAGTTGGAAAATTAATTTCTAAATTTATTGCTTTTATTTACTGTAATGTTTATGTGCATGTGATGTATGCTAACATAGGTTAAAATGCTCATTTTTAAATAACTAAATGAGAGAGGGATTTTAATAAATCCCATGGTCTCCATTACTGGTTTGTAAGTGATGCAACAAGCTTGCGTGTTGGCTCTGAGTGCCACCCTCCACATCGGATGAGTTTGCTGCGGATCACTAGATCAAACTTCCTTTATGGATGGTTATAGGAAATTATTTAGGAGCGTGTGGTCTTCTCCAACTGAAGGGGCACAATACTATTTAATGGACTTAGTATCAAGTAATGATATACACTTAGACGCATTCAATAGTTTCCTCCCCAACGGAGTCACTGCTATTGTTTTATGTAACCAAAGTAAAGCCAACTATTAATTTTATTTGTCATAAAGTTAGGATGACAAGATAATAAAATTAATGGGTCACACCCTCCTCTTACAAATGTTGAATTTGTATACGTCCACACTAACGTGGCATGCGATATTCACGGTGATTTGAGGTGTTGGTTAATTTAAAATTGTATTGTTTGAGGAATCAATATTATTCTAAATTTAGAGTCTTGACCAAAGTTTATTTTTGTGATTCTTAGGATGACTTTCAACCCACTGGCCATTATAATGAAAGAGAACAAACTTACTGGTCCCAACTATATTGATTGGAAAAGGAACCTGGACATTGTTCTTACTGCTGGAAGCTAACACTACAAGAAAAACTCTCATAGACATCGGTGGAACAACAACGGTTTTAAGCAAAAACCGATGTCTTTGAGTATTTTACATCGTTTTTTCCAAAAACCGGTGTCTATAAGCGCAGATTTTCGCTCATAGACATCGGTTTTTTAAGCCGATGTTTATGAGCGCCTTTTTTTTGTTAATAGACATCAATTTTAACAGCGGTTTTTGAAACCCGATGTCTATGATAAAATAAAATAATTTAATTTTCTTACTAATACTTAGCCAAAAATTACAACACTTCACTCTTCCCTCTAAACCTAAACCTATATCGCGACATCCACTGTATATCCACCACTTTCCTCCTCGCCGTTGGCCATCCGGCCTCATCTCCCTTTTCCCCGTCCTAGATCGATGCACAGCATAGCTTGCCTTGTTTTTGACTAAGGACGCAAGGGGTAGCAGCGTAGGCGGCTTGACCCATGGAGGACGAGGTGACGGAGTTGCATTCCATCCCCCGGACGCCGCCTCCAGAATTGGCAGCGGTGATGGCAGCTCATTCTTGCCCGCCGGTCTCCGCTCCACTCTTAGCTGCACTCTCCGTCGCTCATGCGATCGCCCCTGCTGCCACGCCGCTCACGCCGAGGACGCCAGCCGCTGGCCAGCCCCATGCGGAAGGCCGTGGTCAGCATCCACTGCCAGCAAATTGATTGGCTTTTGTAGTTTTGACTTGGGAAGACTCGCACTTCTAGCCAGGATCTTATGTGGAGCTGAGTCAAATTAGGGTTTCCATTCCCACTCTATGAAATCTGTGCCTTCGGTCATCATTCTCCTTGACAATGTCAGCAAGCAAGCGATAGAAATGAAGCGAGCGTGGCGATGGAACAGACAAACCTTCATCATGATCAAGCCCTACAGCGTCCAACGCGGCCTGGTGTGCTCTCCCTCTCCCTCCCCCTTGATTTCTTCTTCCTTCGCTTCATTCATCTATTCTTCGGCGTTGCATTGTGTAATTTACAGTAGATGTGTTACTGAAACACCAAAATCCTTCTTCTTCCCTTTTTTTTTAGTTGAAAGGTTGGAGAAATCATTAGTAGGTTTGAGAAAAAGGGTTTCTACTTGAAAGGTGAAGATTTTACCAACTGCAATCCTTTTTTTGTTTTCCCCATCTACTTTAGAGAAGAAACGAGAAATTTTCTTGGTTATTTTTGTGCGTCGATCAGGGTTGAAGTTGGTCGGCGTGGAACGCTCCTTTGCGGAGAAACACTACGTCGACCTCTCCACAAAGCCCTTCTTTGGTTCCCTTGTGGAGTACATCATCTCTGGTCCGGTGGTAGCGATGGTATGGACGCGAAAGAATGTGGTGGTCAGACTCTGCAATTGAGATTGGCAGGTGATTTCTTCTTCGTCAGTTAAATTTCTTGAAACTCAAATAAGCTTGAAACTTTGCTTGTCAAGGCCATGTTCTTGCATGTGTGACCTAGAAACTCAAGTATAGTGGAAACTAAAAAATATTAGAGTTTCATCTTCTTGATATCTTGATTGCAAGTATTAATTGATTAATGCATGCAATGTGTTTGATGAATTTCCTTAAACACTATCCAGCAAGAGATCTGAATGAAGTTTCCAGCATATGAAGAAAAAAAATCTTTTGGGGTTCAAGCTTGTGTGCCCGATTACGAGCTTTACAATATTACTTTCTCTGATTTTTGGAATCCATTAGCTGGACCTCTTCATATATCTGTGCAGATTACTATCTCCCTATAATGAACATTTTGCATAGGTTGGATTCTCATGTGTCAAATGGGTATGGATCGTTCTGTTCTTCTGTGTTCATAGCTCATTCATATCGTTTTAGCTCGATGCAGTTAAGAATTTTACATTACATTGTTGTCTTGTCACTTACAAAAGGGAATATGGAACACTGAACCAGCTGCACACATTCCTCTTACAGACAATTCTAACATTGAGCAGGTCTGTAGTAAGGCATTTTTTCCCCATTCTTTCTCATCGTCTAGGTTTGTGTTAACTTTTTTCCTTTGGCCCTTCAAGTTGAAAACCAAGAGGAATCACTATGTTGAGGGAAGAGAGGTAGGCAATCGCGAGTTTCTTTGCTCATGAGATAGACTACAAAGGTCATTTAAATTTAGATCTTCTGCTACTGCTATGATCCTCATTGGCTATCTAGTAGAAGGTTTCATCAGTTAGACTAATCTGCATTTCGACATGTAATCTCCACAACCAACAGATAGTAATCTCACTGCACAAAACAATATAATGAAGAAAACATTATCCTGTTGACTATTATGGGTGCTAAGGGAATATATATCTCCCTATTACTAGCTTGGCATATGATAAACAATTATTTGTGCGACTCTTTTACAACATTATGAGGTCAACAAGCATTTAAACAATATTTGTTTTCCAATATAATCTCACCACACAAAACAGAATTAAGAAATTACTTTGATCACAGATTACATTCAAGCCAAATGTTATACAGGCTTGATTTTGTTTTATTGTTCATAATACTGTGGAAACAAAAACAATATTGCATCATTTAATAATCTTCAAATGGCACTCTAACTGAATTCTGATTTTGGTGGCATTTGCAGGGTCCATGATGCTTCCTTCCAACATGGTGACAACCATGCTAATTGAAGGTCTATTTTTTTGGCTTTATCTGTATGCACCATAAACCCACTATCATCATCTTTTTTGTAATTTCTTTAGTCTTAGTATTAACATCAGTCTCAGGACTAACAAGACTAGTATCAGGAGTGACCAAATCATAGTACTTATCAAAACTGTCATAAACCCAGTCTGGAAAATAAATTTCACTACTGTGGTCTGCCATTGCTTTGAAGTTCTTTCTCCCTCCAACGATTTCTAATATCATCATTCCGTAGCTATAAACATCTGACTTACTGGATGCAATCATATGGCGTTCTGCTTTCTATATACTGCAAAAATTGATCAGATGTATCATCCCTAATTATTCACCCAATTTTAAAGCCAACCTAGTGTAAAAAAGTAAAGTTAGTCATAACAAAATTGTAGTGACCAAATTGCCCACATACTTATTAGTCTAGCTTATGAGGAACTTGAATAGCCTCAAGAAGGTGATCCAACTGATAGTAGTTGAACCAAATGAAGATAGTGTGAATAAATTATTTTATATATTTCAAGAAAAATCATAATAATCTACTATACACCATGCATCACTATATTTAGTTTCTTTCAAATCAGTTGCCTTATAACATATTATTTCAAATGTGCAGATCAAACAAGCTGAGCAAACAAGTAAAATTTTTGATATCTTTTAATATTTTAGTGTGTAAATAAATAAATATCTATCAATAAAATATCTTAGTTTATCTGCTTCGTTATAGGCTTTATGTTGGTGAGTAGCTACAAGTGGGGTTATGTGCATGCATTTTATAATGCCCTTGTCACATGGACCAACAACAGTTATATGATATCGATGGAATTATTCTGGTAGAAAGTGGATCTCATTCCATGTATTAGGGTCAGAAGCCATTTGGATTCTGATAACCCATAATCCAACTCATGTGTAATTGTTAGTCTATCTTTAAGAACTAGTGAGGCCTTGTTAATTAGCAGGATGTAGCATCAAATTTATCTCAACAGTTAGTATACTTTGTAACCTTGACCGTTTAGCTGAAAATTTTTGCCATTCCTTTCACACATCAAATAATATTAGATGCACAATCTTTGTTAGTATCAAAGAAAGGTTTGTGAATTTAGCCAGAAAATGTTATGGTGATCTCAGATGGCACGTCTTCTTTAGTACTAGGGTTGTGCCTATAGTTGATCAGCGTCTTCAGTTTTTGCAACATACTGCGCCCTTTGTATATTGTTGCTCCCTGCTTTATTGAATTCTTTATCAAACCTTCACTTTCCTTGATGGTTGCTTGCCTCCTAATTGAAGGGGAAGCACTGACAAAACTGTTATTTAAGCTATTGTTTGTAGAACGGCCAGAGCTTGTGGATATTATAGGGTGACTTTTTAATTTGGATATTTTTATTCTCTTAAGTTTTTTTTCCTTGTTGAATAACTTCATTTTAATAATTTTTCCCAAGTCATGCTTTGCTTTACAACCTAACCATCCACAAGCATTGTCAAGCCTTGGCAACATATACATGGATTGGTAAGCTTTAGAAATGTTTGATGACAACTGTGCGGATTGTTTATTTTTGTTCCTTAATGAAACTTCTCTTCATGCAGCAACATGATGAGTGTTGCTGCATCATTCTATAAGGCAACTTTAGCAGTTACAACAGGGATATCTGCGCCCTTCAACAACTTGGCTATTATATACAAGCAACAGGTAGTGTACTATATCTACCTTTTTCATTGCAATCATGTACTAACAACATGTTCATTGCCATCACGCCCTCGCAATCATGCTTGGTTTTTTGTCAAACAGTTGGCTACAGCACATTTATGTTTTAACAGGATACAGTTAGAATGCCATCTGGACTGCTATGAGATTGAAGTGAGAAGGATCATCAGTGATGGATGGTCGTTGACCATTTAGTTCAACTACCTCTCATTTTAGTGGGGAAGCATCTGCATTGGCTTTGACAAATACAGTTTAAAATATTTTATTGGATCAAACTTTTCTTAGGGATATGAATTCCAGTTTACTATGTGGAATTTTTGTAAAAATCACTTCTCGCTTTTATTTCTTCCTTATTCAATCATGAGATTTTTGTCGGTTTATATTGACAAGATACTTCGGCTAATTTCGTTAATTTGGTAGATACTAGGCAGCACCTACATAGCTACACTGCTAGTTCAACCTTTGCTTCCTGCGTGGATATTCAATCATGAGAATTGCTGCTTTCTGCTAGTTCAGACTGATGCTGATGGTCTTGTCAATAGAGGGAACACATTTAAGGAGATTCGTAGAGTTACTGAAGCAATTCAGGATTATATATGTGCTGTGAATATCAGACCAACTATGCCTGAAGCCCATGCAAATTTGGCTTCAACTTACAAAGATAGGTAATTGCTTCTTTGAATTTGTGTCGGTGTTGGACTATATCAGTATCTTACATCTATGATTCTTCTTTCTATTTATTTGTGGTTGAGATAATTGATGAACGTTTCTCTTTTTAAGCATTCCAATTACTCATCTTGTTACTTGGTGCCCTTACTACTTTTTCAACTATGATTTTTGGTCTTGATTTACTAATATATTATTTATGTGTTTTTACAGTTTACAAATCTCAAGTACTCCAGAGTTGAAATTGATGAAGTGCGGTTCGAGTGGGCTGAATGCATGCCAGATTACATTTGAAGTGCGGTTCTACCTTGATGTGTTGTTAAAAGAATGTTCTATCTTGATTTTGATATCTATTAGCTTTTGATGTAAAAAGAATGTTTGTGTATTTTATGGATACTGTTGTAAGAAGATTATTTATGTAATTTGTGAATATTTATGTATTTTATGGATATTGTTGAATGAAGAATATTTGTGTAATTTGTGTATTTTTTTTTTGTTACTGTCGGTTTCGGAAATCAAATTTGTGCTGTTAAAAAATAATGATATTACATCGGTTTTCCACTGCTGCAAAACCGGTGTTATTAACTAATATTACATCGGTCGTATACCGCTACCAAAACTGGTGTTATTAACATATAATATTACAACGGTTTTACACCATTGATGAAACGGTGTCATTAAGTGATACTACACCGGTTAATAACCGATTCGAACACTGGTGTCGTTAAGTGATACTACACCGGTTTTAACCCGATGTCTAAAATGGCAGACCTTTTATATCGGCTTCATAGACATCGGTCGAAAATGTAATAGACACCGGTGGAAAACCGATGTCTATGAGGGTTTTTGTTGTAGTGTATAAGTTTGTACTGACTGAGGCTTGCCCTGATGCACCTAATGGTGACTCTACCCCAGAGGAGATTGAGTATCATAAGAAATGGGTAAAAGCTGATAAGATGGTACGGTGTTACAATTTAGCATCAATGTCAAATGTATTACAACATCAGCATCAAGATTTACCAACAACTTATGATATAATGAACAATCCCAAAGAACTCTTTGGGCACTAGAGTCGGACTGCTAGTCAAGAGGCAATGAGAAAGCTAATGACAGCCACCATGTCCGAGGGGATACCCGTAAGGGATCATATCCTCAAAATGATGACTTTTCTGAATGAAATACAAGTCCTTGGAGGAGAAATCGATAGGGAAACGCTGGTCGATATAATTCTCCAAACGCTACCCAGAAGTTTTGAGCAGTTCCGCCTGAACTATAACATGAACAAAAGAGAGTATATGTTGGCGGAACTTCAGACAGAACTACAGGCAGCAGAAGGAATATTTTGTCACAGTTCTCAGATTCACTATACTGAAAATGGTTCTACTTCTAAGTCGAAAGGCAAGAAGAAGAAGAAACATGTCTTTTTAGTAAAGAAAGTGAATAAACCTCAGGGTACGGGACAAAAGGCTAGAATAAAGAAGCCGAAGGGCAAGTGCTTCATCTGCAAGCAGTCAGGACATTGGAAGATAGACTGCCCTCATAGAAATTAGAACAATAAAGGTATATCTCATGCTCTAGTAGTTGAAACATGTTTAGCGGTGTTATCTACCAGCACCTGGTGTGTAGATACGGGAGCCACTGATCGTGTCTGCAATTCTTTGCAGAGGTTCCAGGAAACCCGACGACTATTTAAAGGA
The DNA here is from genome assembly GCF_018446385.1 of Zingiber officinale. Taxonomy (NCBI): domain Eukaryota; kingdom Viridiplantae; phylum Streptophyta; class Magnoliopsida; order Zingiberales; family Zingiberaceae; genus Zingiber; species Zingiber officinale. The sequence goes on from NC_055998.1 coordinate 42,140,117, forward strand.
GAGATAACCGTCTACATGGGCAATGCTACTAAGGTGGCAGCTGTTGTAGTGGGAGACGTCTACTTATCTTTTGATAGGAATAGAAATTTGATTTTAAGAAATTGTCTTTATCTACCCAGTTTTAGAAAAAATTTAATTTCAGTTTCTAAACTGTATTTGGATGGATATTCAGTTTCCTTTAGTAACAATGTGGTTATAAAGAGAAATAAGGTGATTATCTGTTTTGGTGCATTAGTTGGCAATTTATATACTTTAAATCCAATTTCTCCCACAAAGCAAAATATGAAAATTAATAACGCATCTTCTAACTCTAATAAGAGAAAAGAACCTTCGGAAATGAACCAAACGTATCTTTGGCATCTAAGGCTTGGTCATATTAACTTAAGTACGATTCAAAGGCTTGTAGCCGATGGACTCTTGGGTTAATTAGAGTTGGAAAACTTTCCAACATGTAAATCCTGCTTGGAAGGTAAAATGACCAAGAGACCTTTTAAGGCCAAGGAGTATAGAGCCAAAGATGCATTAGAACTGGTTCATTCTGATTTGTGTGGTCCTATATCTATCCAGGCAAGAGGAGATTATGAATATTTCGTCTCCTTTATAGATGATTATTCAAGATACGGATACATTTACCTGATGCACCGCAAGTCTGAATGCTTTGAAAAGTTCAAAGAATATAGGGTTGATGTGGAGAAATGTCTTGGTAAAAGTATCAAGACACTACGGTCTGACCGTGGTGGCGAATACCTTTTTGGAGAGTTTAGGAGTTATTTATCAGAAGTCGGGATTCAATCCCAAATGTCTGCACCTGGTATACCCCAACAGAATAGTGTGGCAGAACGAAGGAAAATGACTCTTATGGAAATACTTAGATCGATGATGAGTTATTCAGAATTACGAAATCCATTTTGGAGATATGCTCTGGAAACCGAAGTGTACATTTTGAATATGGTACCTTCTAAAACAATTCCTTCTACTCCCATGGAATTATTGAATGGGTGTAAGCCTAGTCTGAATCATATCCGGATATGGGATAGTCCAGTACATGTGCTGAAGGGAGATACTGACAAGTTGGAATCATGTACAAAAGTTTGTCTGTTTGTGGGATATCCTAAGGGAACGAAAGGTGGTTTGTTTTATAATCCTAAAAATCATAAGATCATTGTTAGCACCAATGCTCGATTTTTAGAAGAAGATTATGTAATGAACCATAGGCCCATGAGTGAAATAGTTATAGAAGAAATTAGAGAGGATACGTCTACTTTAGTACCAACAGTACAAGATGAAGTACCACAAGAAACTGCAATACGTGTCACACATGATGCACAGCCAGAGACAGTGCCTCGTGGTAATGGGATGGTTGTTAGGCAACCTGAGAGATTCATATTTTTGGAAGAGTCTTCGGACTTGATCCCAGGTAAACATGAACCTGATCCCTATGACGAAGTACTCCAAGATATAGATGCAGTATCTTAGCAAAAGGCAATGAATTTCGAAATAAAATCTATGTATTCTAATAAGGTCTGGGAGCTTGTAGAACCACCTAATGGTGTAAAAGCCATTGGATGCAAGTGGATCTAGAAAAGGAAAAGAGGGATAGATGGGAAGGTAGAAACCTTCAAAGCAAGGCTTGTTGCGAAAGGGTATACTTAGAAAGAGGGAATCGATTATGAGGAGACTTTTTCACCGGTAGCCATGCTTAAGTCTATCCGGATACTCTTATCCATTACCGCTCATATGGATTATGAGATTTGTCAAATGGATGTCAGGACAGCTTTCCTTAATAGAAGTCTTGAAGAAAACATCCATATGAAGCAACCAGAAGGGTTCATTGAAAACGACAAAGAGCATCAAGTGTGCAAGCTTTATCGGTCCATTTATGGACTGAAGCAAGCTTCAAGATCTTGGAACATCCGGTTTAACAAAGTAATCCAGTCATATGAATTTATTCAGTGTCCGGATGGGTCTTGTGTATACAAGAAGTGTAATGGAAATGTGGTGGTATTTCTTGTACTATACGTAGATGATATTTTGTTAATTGGCAACAATGTCAAGGAATTATCGGACGTAAGGGTATGGTTGTCCAAACAATTTGATATGAAAGACTTAGGAGAATGTGCACACATTCTTGGGATCAAAGTTATAAGGGATCGCAAGAAAAGAATATTGTGTTTATCCCAAGCTTTATATATAGATACAATCCTGTTAATTAAAGCCCTAGAGCCAATCATTTGATGATTGTATTATGGACTTATTGTATCATATTCTTATATAAATAAAGCCATTTGTTTTGGTTATTATACTTACTTGTATTGGTGCCAAATAAACTAAGTATAATAGCATCCTTGAGTAGAAGGTTCTCACCTATATCAATCGGTTAGTTGAACCGATAGTGAGATGATATAGGGAACACTACTCTTAATCATTTCTAGTCGAGTATTAACATTCAGGGATAATGTTAATGCAATAAGACTAGCATGTAGGTCAACTCGATGACTTGATCTCACAAGTCATGGATATAGTGATATCAAGTTGACACATGGGTAAGCATTGGAGAATGTATACTAAATGACCCGCCATGAAAAGTATCATGGATTGTTATATGAGTGTCATATACTTTCTCATGTGGCTATTAGTATGACTACCAGTCCATAGACCTAAAGTCACCATGGATCCCTACATAAGGAGTTATGTACTTTGGTTTCGTTAAAAGTCACCCATAACTGGGTGGACTATAAAGGCGATTATAGGGTATGTAAGGAACTATGCAGAGGGATGTGAGTGATGTAGATGGGATCTATCCCTCCTATATGACGGGTGCGACATCAATATTCTTGATAGAGTGAGACCACGAAGTGCATGGCCATGCCCAAATGAGTCAATATGAGATATTGAGCTCATTTGATTGAGTGAGTCTACTTGGAGTTCAAGATTTAGATTGATTAGAGGATGACACAGTCTATGCCTCATATTGATCAATCTAGATATCTAGGATAGAAGGACACTTGTCATATATTGTGAGGAGTTACAATTAGTAGTCACAAGGTGATATTGGATCTCAACATTCTTATAACTTGGCTAGTAATGATGTGTTGCTAGATACCACTCATTACTTATGCTTCTAAATGGGTTTAGGAGCATTTCCAACGTTATAAGAACCTATAGGGTCACACACAAAGGGCAATTAGATGGAGATTAGGTTCATTTGATGAACCTAAAGGATTAGGTTCATGTGATGAACCAAATTGGATTAAGAGTAATCCAAATTATGCTAATTGAGTTGGACTCAATTTGGTTCTTGTGTTAAGTGAGTCTAATTTGGACTTAGACTCATTGAATCAATTTAATTCAATGAATAGAGATTCATTAAATTAAAATTGACTTGAACCAATGTTTTGATTTGATCAACCATGGGAGAGAAGTGGTCAAGTTTGACTTGACTTGAGAGGAAGATGAAGAGTCAAGTTTGACTTGACTTTATGCCACCTCATTGGTGAGTTGGCATTGAGTGGGCCAATGATGATGCTTCACATCATCATGGTTACTTAAGTGAGATGCCACCTCATGGGAGTTACCAAGAGTTGTGACTCTTGGTATCCCATGTAGGTTACAACCTCCACTAAAGTGGCCGGCCACTTTGATTTCATGTGGAGAGTTTCATTTTTTTTTGGTAACTCCCATCTTCTTCCTCTCTAGCTTTCTTCTTGCTCTCCCTCTCCTCCATTACTGATCTCTAAGGTTGCTAGCACATCCTTAGAGATTTTTCTCCATTTCTTGCTTGTGTGGATACACATAGAGAAGTGTCTACTTTGACACTTTCGAGATCCGGCGAACCAAGGACGAGCGGGATTGTGAAGGGCTTCGCATCAAGGGTATAACCTTTCTTCTTTGTAGATCTACTGTAGATATAGGTTTAGAAACTCGTACTCGTATGTTTTTCGAAAGTTTTATCTTCGCACGGATCCGGTGGCGGGGGTTCGGGGTTTCTGCGACGCGAAAACACGGTTTTCGCGGTCCGAAAAACCCAACAGTGGTATCAGAGCCACGTGCGAAGACTTGTACAAGTTTATTTTTTTTATTTTTATGAAAAATATAGCTTCTGTGATTTTCTGTAAATTTAAGATTTTATGGATTTTTATGAGTAATTTTCTCGTAGAAGCGAAGCACAAGTGTTTCGACACTTGTAGGCTTCGACTACCGAGAAGATTTTTTCGAAACGGCAAGGTTTCTCCCCAAAAATTTTTGGGACAGCGAGCTAAGGTGCTGTAGGATCGCTAAGGAACCCTCACGATGGTTAGATCGCGGGTAGGGGCACTGCCCATGGCCCCGCAAGGGGATTCGTTCCGCGATTGTGCCCGAAAATCGCTAAACGGGACCGCCGGGAATTTTTACTCGTAAAAATTGGTATTAAAATTGCAGAAAAATATATAAAATACATAATTTAGAATTATGTATAATTTGTGATAGTCATGGTCCAAAAGACCTAATTGGATTGGAATAAATGTGTTGTAATTCATAATACGGCATGCGTGCCGTGATGTGATGTGCGTGTTGTATTTTTATTCGCGACTTGCGCGTCGTGCCTTTCTCTATTTTATATTCTTGTTGTAAATTAGTTTAGACTCAAATGTAACTCGAGTTTCAAAATTGTAATGTACAAAATTGGAGCAGTGGAAGGTCCACTCGAGACGGAGTTACGAGGAGGGTGCGAGCAACACAAGGTGGTCAAAGGGAGGAGCTTGAGAAGCTGTTGACCCTAGGTTGACGATCCGATCTTCTCATTGGCTTGAGAAGATCGTAGTAGGGCCATGACTAATCACGAATTAATTTAATTAATTGCTTGTGTATATGTGATACATGATTAAGTAATTAATTAGTGCCTAACGATTAGATTAGATCTAAGTTGTGCACATGATGCACTCTTCGATTAGATTAAATCTATCGAGTATATGATACGTATCATCGTTTAGATTAGATCTAAATCACGTCAACTCTAATGCCTACCATGCCATGATACCTATCACTACGTCGATCACATGTGTTGTTGAATCTGCCAAAGCAGAGCAACACATATTATCTTGGTAGGATACGGAGGGACAATCTTGGTCCCGCTTATCAACGCATTGGCGAATACAAACTCAATTAGATTGAGTATTCCTAGTTAACTCAGTTGGATCGAGTACAACTATAGGCATTCTTCCAACGGTTGGAAAGATAGGACATAAATCACATTTATATTAATTCTTGGGCGTATTAGCCAAAGCTAACTCAAGTTTTAATATAACTGCGGATAATGATCCTATAAACAAGAGTTGTATAGAGATGTAATTGGTAAATCGTTACCTACCGATCATACTAAATCTTGGGCGTATTTAGCCAAAGCTAACTCAAGGGTTAGTATGATGTAGATCTTGTCCCACATGAATTATAGAATTCAGTGGGAGAATCATTTAGTTAAAGGCCTAATTAAATGATTTAAAAGAATATGATATCCATTTTATACTTTTATCTGTTGTAGATAACCATGACGTCGAATACGAACTTTTTCTCCCTGCGTTCTGTCCTTAAGAAGGACAAACTCAACAGAGCAAATTTCCTGGACTGGTACAGGAACTTGAGAATAGTTCTCACCCAGGAATGTAAACTGTACGTCCTGGAGCAGCCCATTCCCGAGGGAGCTCCTGCCACTGCCACACGAGCTGATCGTGACACTTACAAGAAGCATCAAGATGATGCATTAGATGTGTCATGTCTTATGCTCGCAACCATGAACTCTGAGCTTCAGAAGCAACATGAGTTGATGACTGCTTATGATATAGTTGAACATCTTCGTCAACTATATCAAGGAAAAGCAGGGCACTGGAAGAGGAACTTCACAAGATACCTGGAAGATCTTAAGAAGAAGAGAAATAAGATTTCTACTTCAGGTATAAATGTTATAGAAGTCAACCTCTCTATTTCTTCATCGTGGGTATTAGATACCGGATGTGATTCTCACATTTGTACTAATGTACAAGAGCTGAGAAATAGCAGAGCATTGACAAAGGGCGAGATAGACCTACGCGTAGGCAATGGAGCATGAGTTGCTGCTGTTGCTGTAGGGACTTATTTTCTATCTTTGTCCTCTGGGCTTGTACTAGAATTAGATGATTGTTGTTATGTGCCTGCATTAACTAAGAACATAATTTCAGTTTCTTGTTTGGACAAGAAAGGTTTCTCTTTTATAAAAAAGGACAAATGTTGTTCTGTTTATTTAAAAGATATGTTCTATTGTAGTGCACCTCTGATAAACGGACTCAACATTCTAGACCTTGAAAGCCCTATCTATAACATAAATACCAAGAGGTTCAAGTCAAATGACATGAACCAAACCAATCTCTGGCACTGCCGCTTAGGTCATATAAATGACAAGCACTTATCCCAGCTCCATAAGGATGGTTTGCTGGACTCATTTGATTTCGAATCTTATGAGACGTGCGAGTCATGCTTACTAGGCAAGATGACCAAGACTCCCTTTAGTGGGCACAGCGAAAAAGCGACTGATTTGTTAGGACTCATACATAGTGATGTATGTGACCCTTTTAATGTCTTTGCTAGAGGTGGTTATAGGTACTTCATCACATTTACTAATGACTTCAGTAGATATGGTTATGTGTACTTGATGACACATAAGTCAGAATCCTTTGAAAAGTTCAAAGAATTCAAGAATGAAGTACAGAACCAGCTTGGCAAGAGTATTAAGATACTTCGATCAGATCGATGTGGAGAATACCTTAGCCATAAGTTTCGTGACTATCTAGCTGAGTGTGGGATTCTATCCCAACTCACTCCTCCTGGAACACCACAGTGGAATGGTGTATCCGAAAGGAGGAATCGTACCCTATTAGATATGGTACGATTTATGATGAGTCACACAGATCTTTCGACTTTCCTTTGGGGCTATGCTTTAGACACGGCAGCTTTTATACTCAACCGAGTTCCATCCAAGGCTGTGATAAAGACAACATATAGGATATGGACTGGAAGAGATGCCTAGGTGTTTTTTATGAGGATTTGGGGTTTGTGAGGCTTACATTAGACGTCAAGTCTCAGACGAATTAGAACCCAAATCTAACAAGTGCTATTTCATTGGATATCCCAAGGAAACTAATGGATATTACTTCTACATTCCCAGTCAGCACAAGGTAGTTGTGGCAAAGACTGGGGTCTTTCTAGAAAGGGACTTTGTTTCTAGAAAGACTAGTGGGAGTACGTTCGATCTTGAAGAAGTTCAAGATGCGGACCTTAGCACTGAAGCCTCGATGGAAGTTGAACTGGAACTACAAAGTGTTGTGTATGATGTTGTTCCACAAAGAGTTGAGGAACAACAACAAGTACAAGTAGACATACCTCTTCGCAGGTCTGATAGGGTACGTCGTCAGCCTGAGAGATACTCATTTCTCTTGTCTGAGCATGATGTCGTTGTGCTTATAGATGTTGAGTTTTTCGGGCCGCGATAACCGCTTTTCGCGTCGCGGAAACCCCGAATCACCCAAAGCCGTAGGATCCGTGCAAGGAAAAATTTCGAAAACACAAGTACGAGTTATAAACAACAATCTACAGTTGATCTACAAAGGAAAATACTTTATACCTTTGATGCGTGCCCTCGCAAATCCCGCTCGTCCAAGGTACGTGTCGGATCTCCAAAGTATCAAGGTAGATACTTCTCTAGTGATATCCACATGAACAAGGAGTGCTCTCTAGCACTAAAGGATGGAGAAGAGAGCCCCAAGTGTGCTAGCACTTTCTAGGGCTCTTGGGTAGGATTTAAAAGGAAGAAGAGAAAGGATGCAAAAGGAATGTCTTACACTCAAGAAGTAGTATCCCTCCTTTGTGACCTTCACTCTTCCTTTGTGCTTGGAACTCACTCAACCACCTTCTCCACACCAAGGAAGTCACGGCAACAGCAAGAGAAGAGAAGGAAGAAGCAAGGAAGAAGATGAGACAATTACCACACATAAATTCACACTAAATGAAAACCATTTTCTCTTTAGTGTGGCCGGCCACACACATAACTCCCTCATTTAATGTGGCCGGCCACATTAAATGGAATGGGAAGTGTTGTAACCTCCATGAATTGGCATGTGATGTGGCAAGGATGAGTCATCCTTATGATGTGGCAACACATCAAGTCAAACTTGATGTTTCAACTTCTACTTGTTCAAGTCAAACTTGACCAATTGTCTTCCTTGTTGAGTTAAATCCAACCTTTGATTCAAGTCAATTTCAATTTAATGAATCTCAATTCATTAATATAAATTGACTCAATGAATCAAATTTAAATTAGACTCATTCAACAATTGAATCTAATTGAGTCTAACTCAATAAGTCTAATTTGAATCCAATCTTTGGTGCATGATATGAACCTAATCCAATTGGTTCATCATATGAACCTAATCTCCATCCACTTGTTCTTTGTGTGTGACCCAATAGGTTCTTGTAACGTTGGCAATGTTTCTAAACTCCTTTAGAAACATAAGCAATGAGCGGCATCTAGCAATACATCATTACTACCCAAGTTACAAGAAATGTTGAGATCCAACATCACCTTGTGACTACTAATTGTGACTCCTCACAATATATGACAAGTGTTCTTCTATCCTATACATCTAGATTGATCAATGTGAGGCATAGACCGTGTCATCCTCTGACCAATCTAAATCTTGAACTCCAAGTAGACTCACTCAATCAAATGAGCTCAATATCTCATATTGACTCATTTGGGTATGACCATACACTTCGTGGTCTTACTCTATCAAGAATATCGATGTCACTCCTGTCATATAGGAGGGATAGATCCCATCTACATCACTCACATCTCTCTGCATAATTCGTTACATACCCAGTAATCGCCTTTATAGTCCACCCAGTTACGGGTGACGTTTGACGAAACCAAAGTACATAACTCCTTATGTAGGGATCCATGGTGACTTCAGGTTTAAGGACTAATAGTCATACTAATAGCCACATGAGAAAGTATATGACACTCATATAACGATCCATGATATTTTCTCATGGCGGGTCATTCAGTATACATTCTCCAATGTATACCCATGTGTCAGCTTGATATCTCTATATCCATGACTTGTGAGATCAAGTCATCGAGCTGACCTACATGCTAGTCTTATTGCATTAACATTGTCCCTGAATGTTAATACTCGACTAGGAATGATTTAGAGTAGTGTTCCCTATATCATCTCACTATCGATTCAACTAATCGATCGATATAGGTATGAAGCTTCTACTCAAGGACGCAATTATACTTAGTCTATTTGGCACTAATATAAATAAGTATAATAACCAAACAAATGCCTTTATTAATATACAAGAATATGATACAATGAGTCCATACAATCATCAAATGATTGGCTCTAGGGCTCTAACTAACAATCTCCCACTAGCACTAGTGTCAATCAGTATAGGCTCTAAGGCCTAATGACCTAGTGTGACCATCATGCTTTCTCTGTGTCAAAGCCTTGGTCAAGGGATCTGCGATGTTAGTCTCTGTAGGTACTCTGCAAATCTTCACATCTCCTCTATCGATAATCTCTCGAATGAGATGGAAGCGTCGTAGTATGTGCTTGGTCCGCTGGTGTGAGCGAGGTTCCTTCGCCTGTGCTATAGCTCCATTGTTGTCACAATAGAGCTCAACTGGGTTAGCGATTCTAGGAACCACCCCAAGTTCAGTGATGAACTTGCGGATCCAAACTGCCTCCTTTGCTGCCTCTGATGCAGCAATATACTTGGCCTCTATTGTAGAATCAGCTACTGTGTCCTGCTTCGAACTCTTCCAGCTCACAGCACCACCATTTAAGCAAAACACGAACCCCGACTGCGATCTATAATCATCCTGGTCGGTCTGGAAGCTAGCATCACTGTAACCCTTTTACAGCTAGCTCATCATTGCCTCCATATATCAAGAAATATTCTTTAGTCTTTCTTAAGTACTTAAGAATATTCTTGACCGCTATCCAGTGACTTTCACCTGGATCTGACTGGTATCTGCTCGTCATGCTCAAAGCATACGAGACATCAGGTCGAGTACATAGCATGGCGTACATGATCGATCCTATGGCTGAGGCATAAGGGATCTGATCCATACGGTCTCTCTCCTCTCTAGAAGAGGGACCTTGAGTCTTCGAAAGACTCACGCCATGTGACATCGGCAGAAATCCCTTCTTGGAGTTCTGCATGGCAAATCGAAGGAGTACATTGTCAATGTATGTACTCTGACTTAGGCCAAGCAATCTCTTAGATCTATCCCGATAGATCTGTATCCCTAGAATGCGGGATGCCTCACCTAAGTCCTTCATTGAGAAGCAACTCCCTAGCCAGGTCTTGACAGAATGAAGCATAGGGATGTCCTTCCCAATGAGTAGTATGTCATCCACATACAATATGAGGAAGACAACTATGTCTCCTACAACCTTCTTGTAGACACAAGGCTCATCTTCGTTCTTGATGAAACCAAACTGTTTGATTGCATCATCGAAACGAAGATTCCAGCTCCGAGAAGCTTGCTTTAGTCCATAAATGGACCTATGCAGCTTGCATACTCTACTAGTATACTGTGGATCTACAAAACCCTCAGGTTGTGTCATGTACACATCCTTGAGTAGGTTTCCATTCAGAAACGCGGTTTTGACATCCATCTGCCATATCTCATAGTCATGGTAGGCTGCAATAGCAAGTATGATCCGAATGTACTTAAACATCGCTATTGGAGAAAAGGTTTCATCATAGTCAATACCATGAATCTGCTTGAAACCTTTAGCTACCAAGCGACCCTTATAAATAAGTCCATCCACGTCAGTCTTTCTCTTAAAGACCCACTTACACCCAATGGTTTTTACCCCTTCTGGTGGATCAACCAAAGTCCATACTTGGTTGGTGTACATGGATTCCATTTCGGATCTCATGGCTTCTAGCCATTTCTCGGAATCTGGTCTCATCACAGCTTCCTGATAGGTGGTAGACTCATCCTCTATGAGCATAACGTCATCATGGTCAGACAAGAGAAATGAGTATCTCTCAGGCTGACGACGTACCCTATCAGACCTGCGAAGAGGTATGTCTACTTGAACCGGTTGTTGTTCCTCAACTCCTTGTGGAACATCATCCACAACACTTTGTGGCTCCAGTTCAACTTCCATCGAGGCTTCAGTGCTAGTATTCGCATCTTGAACTTCTTCAAGATCGAACGTGCTCCCACTAGTCTTTCTAGAAACAAAGTCCCTTTCTAGAAAGACCCCAGTCTTTGCCACAACTACCTTGTGCTGACTGGGAATGTAGAAGTAATATCACTTAGTTTCCTTGGGATATCCAATGAAAAATCACTTGTCGGATTTGGATCCTAATTTGTCTGAGACTTGACGTCTAACGTAAGTCTCACAACCCCAAATCCTCATGAAAGACACCTGGGCATCTCTCACAGTCCATATCCTATATAGTGTCTTTATCACGACCTTTGATGGAACTCGGTTGAGTATGAAAGCTGCCCCCATAGATATGTCAGAAGATCTGTGTGACTCATCATAGATCGTACCATATCTAATAAGGTACGATTCCTCCGTTCGGATACACCATTCCACTGTGGTGTTCCAGGAGGAGTGAGTTGGGATAGAATCCCACACTCAGCTAGATAGTCACGGAACCCATGGCGAAGGTATTCTCCACCTGGATCGGATTGAAGTATCTTAATACTCTTGCCAAGCAGGTTCTGTACTTTATTCTTGAATTCTTTGAACTTTTCAAAGGATTCGGACTTATGTGTCATTAAGTACACATAACCGTATCTACTGAAGTCATCAGTAAATGTGATGAAGTACCTATAACCACCTCTAGCAGCGACATTGAAAGGGCCACATACATCACTATGTATGAGTCCTAACAAATCAGTCGCTCTCTCGCTGTGTCCACTAAAGGGAGTCTAGGTTATCTTGCCTCGTAGGCATGACTCGCATACCTCATATGATTTAAAATCAAATTAGTCCAGCATACCATCCTTATGGAGTTGGGATAAGCGCTTGTCATTTATATGACCTCAGCGACAGTGCCAGAGGTAGGTTTGGTTCATGTCATTTGACTTGAACCTCTTGGTATTTATGTTATAGATAGGGCTCTCAAGGTCTAGAATATAGAGTCCGTTTATTAGAGGTGCACTACAATAGAGCATATCGTTTAAATAGACAGAACAACATTTGTTCTTTATTATAAACGAGAATCATTTCTTGTCCAAACAAGAAACTGAAATTATGTTCTTAGTCAAGGCAGGCACATAACAACAATCATCTAATTCTAGTACAAGCCTAGAGGGAAGAGATAGATGATAAGTTCCTACAGCAATAGCAGCAACTCGTGCTCCATTGCCTACTCGTAGGTCTATCTCACCCTTCGTCAATGCCCTGCTATTTCTCAGCGCTTGTACATTAGTACAAATGTGCGAAGCACATCCGGTATCTAATACCCACGATGAAGAAATAGAGAGGTTGACTTCTATAACATGTATACCTGAAGTAGAAATCTTATTTATCTTCTTCGTAAGATCTTCCAGGTATTCTTTGGAGTTCCTCTTCCAGTGCCTTGCTTGTCCTTGTTATAGGTGACAAAGATGTTCAACCATATCGTAAGCGCTCATCAACTCATGTTGCTTATGAAGCTCAGAGTTCATGGTTGCGAGTATAAGACAGGACACATCTAATGCGTCATCTTAATGCTTCTTGTAAGCATCCCGGTCAGCTCGCGTGGCAGTGGCAGGAGGAGCCTCCGGAATGGGCTGCTCCAGAACGTACAGTTTACGTTCCTGAGTGAGAACTATTCTCAGGTTCCTTTACCAGTCCAGGAAATTTGCTCGTTGAGCTTGTCCTTCTTAAGGACAGAACGCAGGGAGAAAGAGTTCGTATTCGACGTCATGGTTATCTACAATAGAAATTTTGCAGAAATAAATATCATATTCTTTTAAAATTATTTAATTAGGCCTTTAATTAAATGATGCTCCCACTGAATTCTATAATTCTTGTGGGACAAGATCCACATCATACTAACCCTTGAGTTAGCTTTGGCTAATACGCCCAAGGCTTAGTATGATCGGTAGGTAACGATTACCAATTACATCTCTATGCAACTCTTGTTTATAAAATCAATATCCGCATTTATATTAAAACTCGAGTTAGCTTTGGTTAATACGCCCGAGAGTTAATATAGATGTGATTTTGACCTATCATTCCAACTATTGGAAGAATGCCTATAGTTGACTCGATCCAACCGAGTAACTAGGAATACTCAACCTAATTGAGTTTGTATTCACCCATGCGTTGATAGGCGGGACCAATATTGTCCCTCCGTACCCTACCAAGATAATATGTATTGCTCTGCTTTGGCAGATTCAACAATACATGTGATCGAGGTAGTGATAGGTATCACGGCACGGTTAGGCATTTAGAGTTGATTCGATCAAGATCTAATCTAATCGAAAAGGATGCATCTTGTGCACGACTTAGATCTAATCTAATCGCAAGGGTGCATCATGTGCACGACTTAGATCTAATCTAATCGTAAGGCACTAATTAATTAATTACTTATTAAACATGCATCATATACATAAGCAATTAACTAATTAATATATTTGTGATTTAGTCATGGCCCTACTACGATCTTCTCAAGCCAATGAGAAGATCGAATGGTCAACCTAGGGTCAATAGCTTCTCCAAGCTCCTCCCTTTGACCACCTTGTGTTGTTCGTGCCCGCCTCGGAATTCCGTCTCGTGTGGACCCTCCACCGCTCCAATTTGTACATTACAATTTGAAACTCGAGTTGCATTCGAGTCTAAATCTAATTTACAACAAGAATATAAGAGAAAGGCACGACGCGCAGGTCACGGAAAAATAAAACATACAACACGCGCAAACACATAACGGCACGCAGGCCGTATTATGAATTACAACACAATCCAATCATATTGGGTTTTTGGGCCATGACTATCAAAAAATTAATATATAATTCAAAATTATATATTTTCATAATTTTCTATAATTTTAAAAATAATTTTTACAATTTTTACGAGTAAAATTTCCCGGCGGTCCCGTTTAGCGGTATCGGGCGCAATCGCGGAACGGATCCCCTTGCGGGGCCAGGGGCAGCACCCCTACCCGCGATCTAACCATCACGAGGGTTCGTTTGCGATCCAACAGTGCCAAATCCCGCTGTCCCAAAACGATTTGGGCCGAGACATTGCCGTTTCGGAAAAATCTTCCCGGCGGTTTCGTTTTTAGCGATTTTGGGTGTAATCGCGGAGCAAATCCCCTTGCGGGGTTAGGGGCAGTACCCCTACCCACGATCTCACCATCGTGAGTTACTCCTTTGCGATCTAATGGCACCCAAGCCCACTGTCCCAAACGGATTTGGGGCAAAATGAAGCCGTTTTGGGAAAATCTTTCCGATAGTCGAAACCTACAAGTGCCGAGACACTTGTGCTTCGCTTCTACGGAAAAATTACCGATAAAAACTATAAAATCATAATTTTACAGAAAATTACAGAAACTTTAGTTTTCATAAAACCAAAAATCAAACTCGTACAAGCCTTGCACGTGGCTCTGATACCACTGTTGGGTTTTTCGGGCCGCGAAAACCGCTTTTCGCGTCGCGGAAACCCCGAATCACCCAAAGCCGTAGGATCCGTGCAAGGAAAAATTTAGAAAACACAAGTACGAGTTATAAACAACGATCTACAGTAGATCTACAAAGGAAAATACTTTATACCTTTGATGCGTGCCCTCGCAAATCCCGCTCGTCCAAGGTACGTGTCGGATCTCCAAAGTATCAAGGTAGATACTTCTCTAGTGATATCCACACGAACAAGGAGTGCTCTCTAGCACTAAAGGATGGAGAAGAGAGCCCCAAGTGTGCTAGCAATTTCTAGGGCTCTTGGGTAGGATTTAAAAGGAAGAAGAGAAAGGATGCAAAAGGAATGTCTTACACTCAAGAAGTAGTATCCCTCCTTTGTGACCTTCACTCTTCCTTTGTGCTTGGAACTCACTCAACCACCTTCTCCACACCAAGGATGTCACGGCAACAGCAAGAGAAGAGAAGGAAGAAGCAAGGAAGAAGATGAGACAATTACCACACATAAATTCACACTAAATGAAAACCATTTTCTCTTTAGTGTGGCCGGCCACACACATAACTCCCTCATTTAATGTGGCTGGCCACATTAAATGGAATGGGAAGTGTTGTAACCTCCATGAGGTGGCATGTGATGTGCAAGGATGAGTCATCCTTATGATGTGGCAACACATCAAGTCAAACTTGATGTTTCAACTTCTACTTGGTCAAGTCAAACTTGACCAATTGTCTTCCTTGTTGAGTTAAATCCAACCTTTGATTCAAGTCAATTTCAATTTAATGAATCTCAATTCATTAATATAAATTGACTCAATGAATCAAATTTAAATTAGACTCATTCAACAATTGAATCTAATTGAGTCTAACTCAATAAGTCTAATTTGAATCCAATCTTTGGTGCATCATATGAACCTAATCCAATTGGTTCACCATTTGAACCTAATCTCCATCCACTTGTTCTTTGTGTGTGACCCAATAGGTTCTTGTAACGTTGGCAATGTTTCTAAACTCCTTTAGAAACATAAGCAATGAGCGGCATCTAGCAATACATCATTGCTACCTAAGTTACAAGAAATGTCGAGATCCAACATCACCTTGTGACTACTAATTGTGACTCCTCACAATATATGACAAGTGTCCTTCTATCCTAGACATCTAGATTGATCAATGTGAGGCATAGACCGTGTCATCCTCTGACCAATCTAAATCTTGAACTCCAAGTAGACTCACTCAATCAAATGAGCCCAATATCTCATATTGACTTATTTGGGTATGGTCATACACTTCGTAGTCTTACTCTATCAAGAATATCAATGTCACTCCCATCATATAGTAGGGATAGATCCCATCTACATCACTCACATCCCTCTGCATAATTCGTTACATACCCAGTAATCGCCTTTATAGTCCACCCAGTTACGGGTGACGTTTGACGAAACCAAAGTACATAACTCCTTATGTAGGGATCCATGGTGACTTCAGGTCTAAAGACTAATAGTCATACTAATAGTCACATGAGAAAGTATATGACACTCATATAACGATCCATGATACTTTCTCATGGCGGGTCATTCAGTATACATTCTCCAATGTATACCCATGTGTCAGCTTGATATCTCTATATCCATGACTTGTGAGATCAAGTCATCGAGCTGACCTACATGCTAGTCTTATTGCATTAACATTGTCCCTGAATGTTAATACTCGACTAGGAATGATTTAGAGTAGTGTTCCCTATATCATCTCACTATCGATTCAACTAATCGATTGATATAGGTATGAAGCTTCTACTCAAGGACGCTATTATACTTAGTCTATTTGGCACTAATATAAATAAGTATAATAACCAAACAAATGCCTTTATTAATATACAAGAATATGATATAATGAGTCCATACAATCATCAAATGATTGGCTTTAGGGCTCTAACTAACAATAGAGGATGAGCCTACCATCTATCAGGAAGCTGTGATGTGACCAGATTCCGAGAAATGGCTAGAGGCCATGAGATCCGAGATGGAATCCATGTACACCAACCAAGTATGGACTTTGGTTGATCCACATGAAGGGGTAAAACCCATTGGGTGTAAGTGGGTCTTTAAGAGAAAGACTGACATGGATGGACTTATCTATAAGGGTCGCTTGGTAGCTAAAGGTTTCAAGCAGATTCATGGTATTGACTATGATGAAACCTTTTCTCCAATAGCGATGTTTAAGTCCATTCGGATCATGCTTGCTATTGCTGCATACCATGACTATGAGATATGGCAGATGGATGTAAAAACCACATTTCTGAATGGAAACCTGCTCGAGGATGTGTACATGACACAACCTGTGGGTTTTGTAGATCCACAGCATATTAGCAGAGTATGCAAGCTGCATAGGTCCAATTATGGACTAAAGCAAGCTTCTCGGAGCTGGAATTTTCGATTCCATGATGCAATTAAACAGTT
The DNA here is from genome assembly GCF_018446385.1 of Zingiber officinale. Lineage (NCBI taxonomy): Eukaryota > Viridiplantae > Streptophyta > Magnoliopsida > Zingiberales > Zingiberaceae > Zingiber > Zingiber officinale. Next base: position 42,157,229 of record NC_055998.1, read on the forward strand.
TGGTTTCATCAAGAACGAAGAAGAGCCTTGTGTCTGCAAGAAGGTTGTAGGGGATATAGTTGTCTTCCTCATATTGTATGTGGATGACATACTACTCATTGGGAAGGACATCCCTTTGCTTCAGTCTGTCAAGACCTGCTAGGGAGTTGCTTCTCAAGGAAGGACTTAGGTGAGGCATCCCACATTCTAGGGATACAGATCTATAGAGATAGATCTAAGAGATTGCTTGGCCTAAGTCTGAGTACATATATTGACAAGGTACTGCATCGGTTTGTCATGCAGAACTCCAAGAAGGGATTTCTGCTGATGTCACATGGCGTGAGTCTTTCAAAGACTCAGGGTCCCTCTTCTAGAGAGGAGAGAGACCGCATGGATTAGATCCCTTATGCCTCAGCCATAGGATCTATCATGTATGTCATGCTATGTACTCGACCTGATGTCTCGTATGCTTTGAGCATGATGAGCAGATACCAGTCAGATCTAGGTGAAAGTCACTAGATAGCGGTCAAGAATATTCTTAAGTACTTAAGAAGGACTAAAGAATATTTCTTGATATATGGAGGCAATGATGAGCTAGCTGTAATGGGTTACAGTGATGCCAGCTTTCAGACCAACCTGGATGATTATCGATCGCAGTCAGGGTTCGTATTTTGCGTCAATGGTGGTGCTGTGAGCTGGAAGAGTTCGAAGCAGGATACAGTCGCTGATTCTATGACAGAGGCCGAGTACATTGCTATATCAGAGGCAGCAAAGGAGGCAGTTTGGATCCGCAAGTTCATCACTGAACTTGGGGTGGTTCCCAGTATTGCTGACCCTATTGAGCTCTATTGTGACAACAATGGAGCTATAGCACAGGTGAAGAACCTCGCTCACACCAGCGGACCAAACACATACTACGACGCTTCCATCTCATTCGAGAGATTATCGAGAGAGGAGATGTGAAGATATGCAGAGTACCTACAGAGGCTAAGATCGTATATCCCTTGACCAAGGCTTTGGCACAGAGGAAGCATGATGGTCACACTAGGTCATTGGCGCTTAGAGCCTACACTGATTGGCACTAGTACTAGTGGGAGATTGTTAGTTAGAGCCCTAGAGTCAATCATTTGATGATTGTATTATGGACTTGTTGTATCATATGTTTATATAAATAAACTCATTTGTTTTGGTTATTATACTTACTTATATTGGTGCCAAATAAACTAAGTATAATAGCGTCCTTAAGTAGAAGGTTCATACCTATATCAATCGATTAATTGAATCGATAGTGAGATGATATAAGGAACACTACTCTAAATCATTTCTAGTCGAGTATTAATATTCAGGGACATTGTTAATGCAATAAGACTAGCATGTAGGTCAGCTCGATGACTTGATCTCACAAGTCATGGATATAGAGATATTAAGCTGACACATGGGTATATATTGGAGAATGTATACTGAATGACCCGCCATGAGAAAGTATCATGGATCGTTATATGAGTGGCATATACTTTCTCATGTGGCTATTAGTATGACTATTAGTCCTTAGACCTGAAGTCACCATGGATCCCTACATAAGGAGTTATGTATTTTGGTATCGTCAAACGTCACCCGTAACTGGGTGGACTATAAAGGCGATTACTGGGTATATAACGAATTATGTAGAGGGATGTGAGTGATGTAGATGGGATCTATCCCTCCCATATGACGGGAGCGACATCGGTATTCTTGATAGAGTGAGACCACTAAGTGCATGACCATGTCCAAATGAGTCAACATTAGATGTTGAGCTCATTTGATCGAGTGAGTCTACTTGGAGTTCAAGATTTAGATTGATTAGAGGATGACACGGTCTATGCCTCACATTGATCAATCTAGATGTCTAGGATAGAAGGACAATGTCACATATTGTGAGGAGTCACAATTAGTAGTCACAAGGTGATGTTGGATCTCAACATTTCTTGTAACTTGGGTAGCAATGATGTATTGCTTGATGCCGCTCATTGCTTATGTTTCTAAAGGAGTTTAGAAACATTGCCAACGTTACAAGAACCTATTGGGTCACACACAAAGAACAAGTGGATGGAGATTGGGTTCATATGATGAACCAATTTGATTAGGTTCATATGATGCACCAAAGATTGGATTCAAATTAGACTTATTGAGTTAGACTCAATTAGATTCAATTGTTGAATGAATCTAATTTAAATTTGATTCATTGAGTCAATTTATATTAATAAATTGAGATTCATTAAATTGAAATTGACTTGAATCAAAGGTTGGATTTAACTCAACAAGGAAAAAATTGGTCAATTTTGACTTGACCAAATGGAAGTTGAAACATTAAGTTTGACTTGATGTATTGCCACATCATAAGGATGATTCATCCTTGCCACATCACCTCCACCTCATGAGGCATGCCACCTCATGGGGGTTACACTCTTCCCTTGGTTTTAATGTGGCCGGCCACATTAATGGGGGGGTTACATTGTGTGGCCGACCACACTAATGCAATGGAGGGGTTTTGATTTTGTGGCATTATGTGTGCATTGATGTTATCATCTTCTTCCTTGTCTTTCTTCCTCCTTGCTCTTGCTGTTGCTGTGAGTTTCAAGGGGAAGGTGAAGGTGGTTGAGTGAGTTCGAAGAGCAAAGGAAGAGTGAATGTCACAAAGGAGGGATACTACTTCTTGAGTGTATGACATTCCTTTTGCATCCTTTCTTTTCTTCCTTTTAAATCCTACTTGAGAGCCCTAGAAAGTGCTAGCACACTTGGGGCTCTCTTCTCCATCCTTGAGTGCTAGAGAGTACTCCTTGTTCGTGTGGATATCACTAGAGAAGTATCTACCTTGATACTTTGGAGATCCGACACGTACCTTGGACGAGCGGGAATTTTGCGAGGGCACGCTTCAAAGGTAAAAGTTCTCAACACATAGATCTAGGAGTAGATCTAAAATTTTTGAAACTCGTACTCGTAAGTTCATTCGGTTTTTCCTTACACGGATCTACGGCTTTGGGTGATTCGGGGTTTTCGTGACGCGAAAAGCGGTTTTCGCGGCCCGAAAAACCCAACAGTGGTATCAGAGCCACGTGCAAGGCTGGTACGAGTTTATTTTTTCGTTTTATGAAAACTAAAGTTTCTGTAATTTTCTGTAAAATTATGATTTTTGAGTTTTTATGGGTAATTTTTCCGTAAAAGCGAAGCACAAGTGTCTCGGCGATTGTAGGCTTCGGCTACCGGAAAGATTTTTCCAAAACGGCTTCGTTTCGCCTAAAAAATTTTGGGGACAGCGGGCTTGGGTGCCATTAGATCGCTTAGGAGCAACTTGCGATGGTTAGATCGCGGGTAGGGGTACTACCCCTAACCTCGCAAGGGGATTTGCTCCGCGATTGCACTCGAAATCCCTAAAAACGAACCTGCCGGGAAGATTTTTCCGAAACGGCAATGTCTCGACCCAAATCATTTTGGGACAGCGAGTTTGGGCGCTGTTGGATCGCAAAGGAACCCTCGCTATGGTTAGATCGCGGGTAGGGGCGCTGCCCCTGGCCCCGCAAGGGGATCCGTTCCGCGATTGCGCCCGAAACCGCTAAACGGGACCGCCGGGAAATTTTACTCGTAAAAATTATAAAAATTATTTTTAAAATAATAGAAAATTATGAAAATATATAATTTTGAATTATATATTAATTTTGTGATAGTCATGGCCCAAAAACCCAATATGATTGGATTGTGTTGTAATTCATAATACGAGTGTTGTATGTTTTTATTTTTCCGCGACTTGTGCGTCGTGCCTTTCTCTTATATTCTTGTTTTAAATTAGATTTAGACTCGAATGTAACTCGAGTTTCAAATTGTAATGTACAAATTGGAGCGGTGGAGGGTCCACACGAGACGGAGTTCCGAGGCGGGCACGAGCAACACAAGGTGGTCAAAGGGAGGAGCTTGGAGAAGCTGTTGACCCTAGGTTGACCATTTGATCTTCCCATTGGCTTGAGAAGATCGTAGTAGGGCCATGACTAAATCACAAATAGATTAATTAGTTAATTGCTTATGTATATGATGCATGTTTAATAAGTAATTAATTAATTAGTACCTTACGATTAGATTAGATCTAAGTCGTGCACATGATGCACCCTTGTGATTAGATTAGATCTAAGTCGTGCACAAGATGCATCCTTTTCGATTAGATTAGATCTCGATCGAACCAACTCTAAATGTCTAACCGTGCCGTGATACCTATCACTACCTCGATCACATGTATTGTTGAATCTGCCAAAGCATATTATCTTGGTAGGGTACGGAGGGACAATCTTGGTCCCGCCTATCAACGCATGGGTGAATACAAACTCAATTTGATTGAGTATTTCTAGTTGCTCGGTTAGATCGAGTCAACTATAGGCATTCTTCCAACGGTTGGAAAAGATAGGTCAAAATCACATCTATATTAACTCTCGGGCGTATTAGCCAAAGCTAACTCGAGTTTTAATATAAATGCGGATATTGATTTTATAAACAAGAGTTGCATAGAGATGTAATTGGTAATCGTTACCTACCTATTATACTAAGCCTTGAGCGTATTAGCCAAAGCTAACTCAAGGGTTAGTATGATGTGGATCTTGTCCCACAAGAATTATAGAATTCAGTGGGAGCATCATTTAATTAAAGGCCTAATTAAATGATTTTAAAAGAATATGATATTTATTTCTGCAAATTTTCTGTTGTTGATAACCATGACGTCGAATACGAACTCTTTCTCCCTGCGTTCTGTCCTTAAGAAGGACAAGCTCAATGGAGCAAATTTCCTGGACTGGTACAGGAACCTGAGAATAGTTCTCACTCAGGAACGTAAACTGTACGTTCTGGAGCAGCCCATTCCGTGTAATACCCACTAAGCTTGTAAGATAAATATATGAATATGGGATTTTTTCCTTAGAAAAATAATAAGAAGTGAGTTGAAGCAAAAAGAAATAAAATGAAATAAAAAGAAGAGGAAGTCAAGGATTGAACCTTGAACCTCTTATATGATAATTCATAGAATTAACTAGTAGAAACTAATTGGGATAGAGAGAAGATATTGATAGCAAGGAAAGGGAATGCATGATAAAGATAGGAGTAAAGATCTAAGAAGAGAAAGCAAGAAAAGAACAAGAGAAAGGCAACTTGCCTTCCTCCCTTTCTCTCCCTCTTCCTCTTTGATTTTTTGCCGAAAACATAAAGAGGAATTAAGGGGATTCATTCCCCCTTATTTTATCTTGAATGGTGAGAATAAATAGAAAATAAAATAAATGTAAGAAAAATAGAAAATGGGTTAAGGGAGAAGGAAAGCAAAAATCAATTTTTCTACTTCTTCCCCCTTAACATAAAAGGGAGCAAGAAAAGTGAAAATTATTTTTCTCTCATTTTCTCTCATTCATCCTCTTCCTCACCGAGAACACCACGGTCCCCTCTCCTCCATCTTCAGCCCCAAAGCCAAGTTTGTTCCCTAAGAAAGCCTAAGATACAAGGAGGACTTAGCAAAGGAATCAAGGGAAAGGAACTAGAAGAAGAGGCTACTTCTTCTTAACCATACCTTAGATCCACAAGCGAAAAGGATGTAAGCTTCCCCTCACCTGTGGTACAAGGCTTTTATGTGATTTTCGGATTCTATAATCATTAGAAAACCTATAAAAGAATTTAAGAAAATTCGGCTAAAGAAAGGGTTTTCAAATCTAGGATGGTTTAAACAAGTCCTTATTTCATGATATTCTTTCTATGCTATGTAGGAACGATTTTCTTCATGTTTTTATACTTAAATGATGCTTGATCAGAGGAGTACCTAACCCTAGAATTTTGGCCAAAAATATGTTAAGGAGGTTAGGGAAAAATATTGTTTAACTAAACTAGTACAAAATTTCTCCCATGAACTACTAAGGGTTTTTATTGGTTTTCTTGCTTGAAAGTTACTTGGAACCAAAGAAATCCATTTATATGTTTCGGCCAAGAAAAGGGCTTAGGGTTAGGAAGACCTTTAAATTTAAATAACCATGTTTTTATGATAGAATATAGAGTTCTCTTAAAGAATTGCATGTTGTACATTGCTAGAAATTCATGAACTCTTATTTTATATTTTCGGCCATGATAAGATGGATAGTTTAGAAAAGCTTGAACAAAATTCTAATATGCTCAAGACCTCTGTGATATTATGATATGAAAGTTGTTTAATGCCCTTATGTTTAAATTGAGTATAGAAAATTAGTTACATGATATATGACATGTAAGATCACAAGGGTCCTAGCTTGTTTATGAACCAACTTTATATATGATGTTCTTAGTAATTTTTGCCATGAAACTTACTTAGGTTTTCCATGCTTTAGGCCACTTAAAACCTAGTTTAGAGATTGGTAGGTTTCGGCCATAAGGAAAAATAAAAGAAAAAGGGAAAGAAACCTAGGAAGCCTATGACACAATTCACATGTATGTTTATTATGCTTTTCTTTATTCATGCTATGAAACTTGTATAATTTCTCATGCTTTTAGGTTATTTGAAGCAAGTTTATATTCTGTGAGTTTCGGCCAAGTGGGGTTTAAAAGACCTAGAGGCCTTAGAAATGAAACCAAATGTGTTAAAAGTGCTTCTTATGAAAATATGATAATGTGTTGATTGTGTCACATATTTGTATAATTTTTCCATGACCTAAATGGATCATTGTGTGTTTCGGCCATGAAGGGATAAATGCCCTAGAAGCCATAGAACAAAAATTAAATATGCTTATGTCACTCTACATGAAATATGATAAGTAGAAAACCAAAGTTCTCATACTATATGTTGTTTAGTGACCTAAATGAGGCTAGGGTAAGTTTCGGCCATACCTATTGTATGATGTCTTGTTATGAATTTATACATGATGTTAGTTCAAGTTCACATGCTTGTATGTTTGTTTTTAGCCCTAATGAATAGTTGTTAAAAGATTGACCAAGACATACGTTAAGGGCTTGAAGGACTTAGGAACTAGCTCAATATGCTTACTATGCTATTTGGAAAAAAATGCTATAAATATGGTTTAAGGTTTCCATGCTTTCATGACATTTGGGACCTTGTTTATATACTGATAGGGTTCGGCCACATGAGTTTAAGGACTTGGAGAACTTAGAAACCAAGTTAATCATGCTTATAATGCTTCCTATGAAATTTATGTGATGATGATTTAGGGTTCACATGCTTGGAGGTTGTTTTTACCTAAATTGAGACCTAAGGGGGTTCGGCCATGATAGGAATCCAAGGGTTTAGGAAGCTTAGAACCCAAGTTAACTATGTTACCATGTTTCTTATGATAGTATAATCACATGATATACCCTTATGCTTAACCATGTATGCTTGTGATTTATACCTTTTTATGATATGATATGTGGATAGAGATATGCATGTTTTAATGATATGTTATGTGCTTAGAAATATGCAAGCTTTAATGATATGCTATGTACTTAGAATATGCATGTTTTTATGATATGCTATGTGTTTAAAATATGCCTACTTTTTATGACATGATGTATGCCTAAGTGATGCATATTTTTTTTATGATATGATGTATGCCTAAATGATGCATACTTTTTATGATATGATGTATGCCTAAGTGATGCATACCTTCTTATGACATGATGTATGCCTAAGTGATGCATACTTTTTATGATATGATGTATGCCTAAGTGATGCATACTTTCTTATGACATGATGTATGCATACTTTCTTATGACATGATGTATGCCTAAGTGATGCATACTTTTTATGATATGATGTATGCCTAAGTGATGCATACTTTTATGACATAATGTATGCCTAAGTGATGCATACTTTTTATGATATGATGTATGCCTAAGTAATGCATACTTTTATGACATAATGTATGCCTAAGTGATGCATATTTTTATGCTATGCTATGTGACTAAATGATGCATTTTTATACATGCTATTTTACTTTGTAAGACTTGTATCAAGGGTGGACTCCTAATCAGTCCCTAGGCCTTGCTTTGTGATCTAGGCTAAGCCTTACTTTGTGATCTAGGCTAATAAGGGATGGACTCTTCAAGTACGCCCCTAGGCCATGCTTTGTGATCTTTACCTAGTTCCTAGTATGATTCAAGACTTGTTACCTTGGATATACTTAGGACGCGCGCATCTATGTTATGTATGTATGGTACAAGCCGGGGCCCTAAATATGTTGATATTATGTTCAAGTATATATATGTAAGAAGAAAATGGTTTTAAAAGATTATGAGACATACACATGTTTTTCGGATACATGTTTTTAAAATCATGATGCATATAATCTATGATTATGTTGTGTTGAGGCTATGATTTAAGATATGCCATGATATGATTATGTTATGTTTCATGCTATGTTTTAAGAGATGATATGCCATGATAAGATTATGTTATATTTCATGCTATGTTTTAAGAGATGATATGCCATGATATGATTATGTTATGTTTTATGCTATGCTTTAAGAGATGATATGCCATGACTAGTTATAATGTTTGTTATGTTGCAAGATATGCTTAAAGAGTATGATATGTTATGCCATGACTAGTTGAGATCATGTTAAGTTGAGACATTATTTGATTATGTGCTGATTGTTGGTTTTAGTGAGTAGGAAAGGAACTTACTGAGCCATGAGTGCTCATAGCTTACTTTCCTTGTACCACAGATAAAGGAAAAATCTGGATGAGTTAAAGGAGCAGCAGGAGGGGCAACGAAGATGTGTGTGGCGGTGGCTAGGCAACTAATTAAGAACCTGCTTTAAAACCTTTAAGAACTATGCTTTGGTTTTGTGAAATGTAATACAATATGGGTGACATGATGTTAACTTTTTATTTATTTTGTTATCATGTTATGAAACCATGTTAGTGTAGTTCGGTTTTTAATTAAGCTAAGAAAAATAATTTTAAGTCTTCCGCTGTAATATGTACGTAGAGTATCGTAGCCCCGTCCCTTGTTGATAGCAGGGAGGGCGGGCGTTACAGGTTGGTATCAGAGCCAGGTTTATTGCCAGCTCACTACACACACATCAAGCCTCCTACCTGCCGCTCCAAGTAAGAATGTTTATGCTAAATTTACTTGTTATATGCTTATGTTTAATTTTCTTGTTACATGCTTATGTTTAGTTTCCTGTTATATAACTTATGCTTTATTTTTCTTTCTTGTTATATTGCCTATGTTTTATTTCTTTACTACATTGCTTATGCTTTATTTCCTTATGTTACATTGTTTGTCATTATATTCCTTATTTTTCCTTATGTTGTTTATCCTTTAGATTCATGTTTTACTTGCTTATATTTGATGCTTTATTCTATTTTTTTAGTTATAAATTAGATTAGGAGTATATATTGGTAGGTTAGGAATAATACCATAACAAATAGATAGAAACAAACCAGTACGTTAGATTGGCTAAAATCGATAACCACTCACACTAGTCTATTTCTTTTAGATAAACATGGTTAGGACACGCAATGCCCGAACCGGAGGGACAGTGACTCCACCAGATCTGACGCAGGTAGTCGCAGACCTTCAGTATCAGATCGCAGAACAACAACAACTGATCACTACCTTAATGGGTCAGCAAGGCAACCCAGTTACCCCACCGGTGAATCCACTACCTATTGTACCTACAGCTGCACCAGTGCCCCCGGCAGCCCCTACTCCGATGGTCCGACAAGAGGCCTATCTGATTCAGTGGCAAAGGCTTAAGCCGGAAGCGTTCTCGGGAAACTGTGAACCATGGGATGCGCAAGCCTGGCTCAAAACCGTGGAGAACATAATGGAATTATTGGATTGGCCTGAACACGAGAAGGTCAAATGCGCATCGTTCTGTCTTACCGGAGATGCCCGGATGTGGTGGGACAGAGTAAAGGCGAAAAGGCAAATAAACCAAATGCAGTGGACAGATTTTGAGACAGAGTTCTTAGAGGAATTTTTCCATATGCAAGTGTCCAACAAGCACTATGACGAGTTCACTGAGTTTCGGCAAGGTGATCTGTCAGTCAATGAAGTCGTCAAGAGGTTCAACTGCCTAGCCCGACTGTGCCCAGAACTTGTCCGTACTGAAAAAGAAAGGGTCCGGTTGATGTTAAAGATGCTCCGACCCGAGATAGCTCTGAACGTAGCCGGCGGAGTTAATAGACCGCACTGGTCAGCAGCGCCCTGATTACCGAGCACTATCAGGAAGCAATGAATAAGGGCAAGAACCAAGCACTGACCGAAGGACAAAAATCGCACAGTACCAGAACTGACTGGAAAGGAAACTCAAGTGGAAAGAGGAAACAGTGAAATAAAACAAAAGGTGGTCCAGCCAATAAGCAGACCAAGTACCCTCAGTGTGCCACATGTGGGAAGATGCATTCTGGAGTATGTCGTCTGAGCACCAGAAAGTGCTACAATTGCGGAAAGGAAGGTCATTTGATAAGAGATTGCCCTACTCAGCCTCAGGCACCACCTTTGCAGAACTTCCAGAACAGGAGTGCCCCCGCACAGCTTCACCAGATGCAAGCTGCCATAGAAGGGACTTCAATCAGCCAAGGAAGATTGAAGGCCCCTCCCACTATGACCAATGCCAGAATCTACTCACTTACCCAGGAAGACGTAGCGAACGCCTCTACTGTTGTCACAGGTCAGCTACTTATTTACAATCAATATGCTGTAGTATTATTTGATACCGGGGCAACACACTCGTTCGTCTCAACGCCTTTTATGAAGAAGCTAGATATACCACTCTGAACTCTAGAGGACACGTTCTTAACAACCTTACCATCTGGGGAGATTATGCCATCGGACCATATGCTGCAAGCAGTACTCATTCGGATCGCAAACAGAGAACTCTACTGCAATCTGATAATACTTGATATGCAGGATTATGACATAATTTTGGGCATGGATTTCCTTAGTAAGTACGGCGCTTCAATCGAGTGCCGCAAAATAAAAGTGATTTTCCGACCCGAAAATGAACCAGAGTTTGAATTTTACGGGGAATCAAAAGGAACGGAGAAGTTATTGTCATCTATTAAAGCACAAAAGATGTTAGATAAAGGATGTATGGGGTTTCTAGCACACGTGGTTGATACCAATCAAGTCAAAGACCCGAAGATAGAAGACGTCAGAATAGTATGCAACTATCCAAAAGTATTTCCAGATGAACTACCAGGGTTGGCCCCTGACAGAGAGATAGAATTCGGAATCGAATTGATTCCTGGTACTCAGCCGATTTCAAAAGCACCTTATCGTATGGCTCCGGCTGAATTAAAGGAACTTCAAGAACAGTTATCCGAATTACTTGACAAGGGACTTATTCGTCCTAGTCACTCTCCATGGGGAGCTCCAGTGCTATTCGTAAAGAAGAAGGATGGGTCTATGCGAATGTGTATAGTCTACCGAGCACTGAATAATGTGACGATCAAGAATCGGTACCCACTCCCTCGGATCGATGACTTGTTCGATCAACTGAAGGGTGCGACTGTTTTCTCAAAGATAGATCTACGATCCGGTTATCATCAAGTGAAGGTGAAACCAGATGATATACCAAAAACAACATTTCGAACCCGATATGGACACTATGAGTTCATAGTTATGCCTTTCGGAGTAACCAACGCTCCTGCAGTATTTATGGACCTGATGAATCGAGTATTTACGACATATCTTGATAAATTTGTAATCATCTTCATTGATGATATACTTATCTACTCAAGAACCCCAGAAGAACATGCTGAACACCTGAATACTGTACTACAGATCCTTCAAGAGAAACAACTATATGCAAAATTCTCCAAATGCGAGTTTTGGCTTGACCGGGTAATATTCCTAGGTCATGCCATCTCCAAAGATGGAGTTATGGTGGATCCAAGTAAAATCAAAGCTGTAAATAACTGGAACCGACCAAAGAATGCTAGTGAAGTCAGGAGTTTTCTCGGACTAGCAGGTTATTACAGGAAATTCGTAGAGAATTTCTCCAAAATCGCAGCCCCTATGACAGCCCTCACCAAGAAAAATACAAAGTATGAATGGACAGAAGCTTGTGAGAAGAGTTTCGCAGAATTAAAAAGGAGACTGACCAGTGCTCCGATTCTTACTCTTCCGGAAACCAACAGAGGCTTCGATATGTACAGCGATGCTTCCATCATAGGACTTGGAGCTATACTCATGCAAGATGGCAAAGTCATTGCCTACGCTTCTAGACAACTTAAAGAACATGAGAAGAATTATCCCATTCACGACTTAGAACTAGCAGCCGTGGTCTTCGCTCTCAAAATATGGAGACATTATTTATATGGAGCTCAGTGTAAGATTTATACCGACCATCAGAGTCTGAAATACTTATTCACGAAAAAAGACCTGAATATGAGGCAATGTCGATGGCTCGAATTAGTCAAAGATTATAACTGCGAGATTCTTTATCACCCAGGAAAGGCGAACAAAGTGGTCGATGCACTCAGCCGAAGGTTCAGTGCCACCTGATGCAACTATTTTAAAGTTCGAGGACGAACTTTTTATGAGGTACGGGGTACTGTAATACCCACTAAGCTTGTAAGATAAATATATGAATATGGGATTTTTGCCTTAGAAAAATAATAAGAAGTGAGTTGAAGCAAAAAGAAATAAAATGAAATAAAAAGAAGAGGAAGTCAAGGATTGAACCTTGAACCTCTTATATGATAATTCATAGAATTAACTAGTAGAAACCAATTGGGATAGAGAGAAGATATTGATAGCAAGGAAAGGGAATGCATGATAAAGATAGGAGTAAAGATCTAAGAAGAGAAAGCAAGAAAAGAACAAGAGAAAGGCAACTTGCCTTCCTCCCTTTCTCTCCCTCTTCCTCTTTGATTTTTTGCCGAAAACTTAAAGAGGAATTAAGGGGATTCATTCCCCCTTATTTTATCATGAATGGTGAGAATAAATAGAAAATAAAATAAATGTAAGAAAAATAGAAAATGGGTTAAGGGAGAAGGAAAGCAAAAATCAATTTTGTTACTTCTTCCCCCTTAACATAAAAGGGAGCAAGAAAAGAGAAAATTATTTTTCTCTCATTTTCTCTCATTCATCCTCTTCCTCACCGAGAACACCACAGTCCCCTCTCCTCCATCTTCGGCCCCAAAGCCAAGTTTGTTCCCTAAGAAAGCCTAAGATACAAGGAGGACTTAGCAAAGGAATCAAGGGAAAGGAACTAGAAGAAGAGGCTACTTCTTCTTCACCATACCTTAGATCCACAAGCGAAAAGGATGTAAGCTTCCCCTCACCTGTGGTACAAGGCTTTTATGTGATTTTTGGATTCTATAAGGATTAGAAAACCTAGAAAATAATTTAAGAAAATTCGGCTAAAGAAAGGGTTTTCAAATCTAGGATGGTTTAAACAAGTCCTTATTTCATGATATTCTTTCTATGCTATGTAGGAAGGATTTTCTTCATGTTTTTATACTTAAATTATGCTTGATCAGAGGAGTACCTAACCCTAGAATTTCGGCCAAAAATATGTTAAGGAGGTTAGGGAAAAATATTGTTTAACTAAACTAGTACAAAATTTCTCCCATGAACTACTAAGGGTTTTTATTGGTTTTCTTGCTTGAAAGTTACTTGGAACCAAAGAGATCCATTTATATGTTTCGGCCAAAAAAAGGGCTTAGGGTTAGGAAGACCTTTAAATTTAAATAACCATGAAATATGCTTATGTCACTTTACATGAAATATGATAAGTAGAAAACCAAAGTTCTCATACTATATGTTGTTTAGTGACCTAAATGAGGCTAGGGTAAGTTTCGGCCATACCTATTGTATGATGTCTTGTTATGAATTTATACATGATGTTAGTTAAAGTTCACATGCTTGTATGTTTGTTTTTAGCCCTAATGAATAGTTGTTAAAAGATTGACCAAGACATACGTTAAGGGCTTGAAGGACTTAGGAACTAGCTCAATATGCTTACTATGATATTTGGAAAAAAATGCTATAAATATGGTTTAAGATTTCCATGCTTTCATGACATTTGGGACCTTGTTTATATACTGATAGGGTTCGGCCACATGAGTTTAAGGACTTGGAGAACTTAGAAACCAAGTTAATCATGCTTATAATGCTTCCTATGAAATTTATGTGATGATGATTTAGGGTTCACATGCTTGGAGGTTGTTTTTACCTAAATTGAGACCTATGGGGGTTCGGCCATGATAGGAACCCAAGGGTTTAGGAAGCTTAGAACCCAAGTTAACTATGTTACCATGTTTCTTATGATAGTATAATCACATGATATACCCTTATGCTTAACCATGTATGCTTGTGATTTATACCTTTTTATGATATGATATGTGGATAGAGATATGCATGTTTTAATGATATGCTATGTTCTTAGAAATATGCAAGCTTTAATGATATGCTATGTACTTAGAATATGTAGGTTTTTATGATATGCTATGTGTTTAAAATATGCCTACTTTTTATGACATGATGTATGCCTAAGTGATGCATATTTTTTTTATGATATGATGTATGCCTAAGTGATGCATACTTTTTATGATATGATGTATGCCTAAGTGATGCATACTTTCTTATGACATGATGTATGCCTAAGTGATGCATACTTTTTATGATATGATGTATGCCTAAGTGATGTATACTTTTTATGATATGATGTATGCCTAAGTGATGCATACTTTTATGACATAATGTATGCCTAAGTGATGCATACTTTTATGCTATGCTATGTGACTAAATGATGCATTTTTATACATGTTATTTTACTTTGTAAGGCTTGTACCAAGGGTGAACTCCTAATCAGTCCCTAGGCCTTGCTTTGTGATCTAGGCTAAGCCTTGCTTTGTGATCTAGGCTAATAAGGGATGGGCTCCTTAGTACACCCCTAGGCCTTGCTTTGTGATCTAGGCTAAGTCTTGCTTTGTGATCTAGGCTAATAAGGGATGGACTCTTCAAGTACGCCCCTAGGCCATGCTTTGTGATCTTGACCTAGTTCCTAGTATGATTCAAGACTTGCTACCTTGGATATACTTAGGATGCGCGCATCTATGTTATGTATGTATGGTACAAGCCGGGGCCCTAAATATGTTGATATTATGTTCAAGTATATATATGTAAGAAGAAAATGGTTTTAAAAGATCATGAGACATACACATGTTTTTCGGATACATGTTTTTAAAATCATGATGCATATAATCTATGATTATGTTGTGTTGAGACTATGATTTAAGATATGCCATGATATGATTATGTTATGTTTCATGCTATGTTTTAAGAGATGATATGCCATGATAAGATTATGTTATATTTCATGCTATGTTTTAAGAGATGATATGCCATGATATGATTATGTTATGTTTCATGCTATGCTTTAAGAGATGATATGCCATGACTAGTTATAATGTTTGTTATGTTGCGTGATATGCTTAAAAGTATGATATGTTATGCCATGACTAGTTGAGATCATGTTAAGTTGAGACATTATTTGATTATGTGCTGATTGTTGGTTTTAGTGAGTAGGAAAGGAACTTACTGAGCCATGAGTGCTCATAGCTTACTTTCCTTGTACCACAGATAAAGGAAAAAGCTGGATGAGTTAAAGGAGCAGCAGGAGGGGCAACGAAGATGTGTGTGGCGGTGGCTAGGCAACTAATTAAGAACCTGCTTTAAAACCTTTAAGAACTATGCTTTGGTTTTGTGAAATGTAATACAATATGGGTGACATGATGTTAAGTTTTTATTTATTTCGTTATCATGTTATGAAACCATGTTAGTGTAGTTCGATTTTTAATTAAGCTAAGAAAAATAATTTTAAGTCTTCTGCTGTAATTTGTACGTAGAGTATCGTAGCCCCGTCCCTTGTTGATAGCAGGGAGGGCGGGCGTTACATTCCGGAGGCTCCTCCTACCACTGCCACGCGAGCTGACCGGGATGCTTACAAGAAACATCAAGATGACGCATTAGATGTGTCCTGTCTGATGCTCGCAACCATGAACTCTGAGCTTCAGAAGAAACATGAGTTGATGTGTGCTTACGATATGGTTGAACATCTTCGTCAACTATATCAAGGACAAGCAGGGCACTGGAAGAGGAACTTCACAGGATACCTGGAAGATCTTAACAAGAAGAGAAATAAGATTTCTACTTCAGGTATAAATGTTATAGAAGTCAACCTCTCTATTTCTTCGTCGTGGGTATTAGATACCGGATATGCTTCGCACATTTATACTAATGTACAAGCACTGAGAAATAGCAGAGCATTGACAAAGGGCGAGATAGACCTACGAGTAGGCAATGGAGCACGGGTTGCTGCTGTTGCTGTAGGGACTTATTTTCTATCTCTGCCCTCTGGGCTTATACTAGAGTTAGACGATTGTTGTTATGTGCCTGCATTGACTAAGAACATTATATCAGTTTCTTGTTTGGACAAGAAAGGATTCTCGTTTATAATAAAGAACAAATGTTGTTCTGTCTATTTAAACGATATGTTCTATTGTAGTGCACCTCTGATGAACGGACTCTATATTCTAGACCTTGAGAGCTCTATCTATAACATTAGTACCAAGAGGTTCAAATCGAACGATATGAACCACACCTATCTCTGGCACTGTCGCTTAGGTCATATAAATGACAAGCGCTTATTCCAGCTCCATAAGGATGGTTTGCTGGACTCATTTGATTTTGAATCATATGAGATATGCGAGTCATGCCTACGAGGCAAGATGACCAAGACTCTCTTTAGTGGGCACAGCGAGAGAGCGACTGATTTGTTAGGACTCATACATAGTGATGTATGTGGCTCTTTCAATGTCGCTGCTAGAGGCGGTTATAGATACTTCATCACGTTTACTGATGACTTCAGTAGATATGGTTATGTGTATTTGATGATACATAAGTATGAATCCTTTGAAAAGTTCAAAGAATTAAAGAATGACGTACAGAACCAGCTTGGCAAGAGTATTAAGGTACTTCGATCAGATCGAGGTGGTGAATACTTAAGCCATGAGTTCCGTGACTATCTAGCTGAGTGTGGGATTCTATCCCAACTCACTCCTCCTGGAACACCACAGTGGAATGGTGTATCCAAAAGGAGGAATCATACCCTATTAGATATGGTACGACCAATGATGAGTCACACAGATCTTCCGACATATCTTTGGGGCTATGCTCTAGACACGACAGCTTTCATTCTCAACCGAGTTCCATCCAAGGCCGTGATAAAGACACCATATAGGATATGGACTGGGAGAGATGCCCAGGTATCTTTCATGAGGATTTGGGACTGTGAGGCTTACGTACGACGTCAAGTCTCAGACAAATTAGGATCCAAATCCGACAAGTGCGATTTCATCGGATATCCCAAGGAAACTAAGGGATATTATTTCTACATTCCCAGTCAGCACAAAGTAGTTGTGGCAAATACTGGGGTCTTTCTAGAAAGGGACTTTGTTTCTAGAAAGACTAGTGGGAGCGTGTTCGATCTTGAAGAAGTTCAAGATGCGAACAATAGCATTGATGCCTCGATGGAAATTGAACTGGAACCACAAAGTGTTGTGGATGATGTTGTTCCACAAGGAGTTGAGGACCAATAGCCAGTTCAAGTAGACATACCTCTTCGCAGGTCTGATAGGGTACGTCGTCAGCCTGAGAGATACTCATTTCTCTAGTCTGACCATGATGACATTGTGCTCATAGAGGATGAGCCTACCACCTATCAGGAAGCTGTGATGAGACCAGATTCCTTGAAATGGCTAGAGGCCATGAGATCTGAAATGGAATCCATGTACACCAACCAAGTATGGACTTTGGTTGATCCACCTGAAGGGGTAAAACCCATTGGGTGTAAGTGGGTCTTTAAGAGAAAGACTGACATGGATGGACTTATTTATAAGGGTCGCTTGGTAGCTAAAGGTTTCAAGCAGATTCATGGTATTGACTATGATGAAACCTTTTCTCCAGTAGCGATGTTTAAATCTATTCGGATCATGCTTGCTATTGCAGTCTACCATGACTATGAGATATGACAGATGGATGTCAAAACCGCGTTTCTGAATGGAAACCTACTCGAGGATGTGTACATGACACAACCTGAGGGTTTTGTAGATCCACAGCATACTAGCAGAGTATGCAAGCTACATAGGTCCATTTATGGACTAAAGCAAGCTTCTCGGAGCTGGAATCTTCGATTCGATGATGCAATCAAACAGTTTGATTTCATCAAGAACGAAGATGAGCCTTGTGTCTATAAGAAGGTTGTAGGGGATATAGTTGTCTTCCTCATATTGTATGTGGATGACATACTACTTATTGGGAAGCACATCCCTATGCTTCAGTCTGTCAAGACCTGACTAGGGAGTTGCTTCTCAATGAAGGACTTAGGTGAAGCATCTCGTATTCTAGGAATACAGATCTATAGAGATAGATCTAGGAGATTGCTTGGCATAAGTCAGAGTACATACATTGACAAGGTACTACTTCAGTTTGCCATGCAGAACTCCAAGAAGGGATTTCTGCCGATGTCACATGGCGTGAGTCTTTCGAAGACTCAAGGTCCCTCTTCTAGAGAGGAGAGAGACCGCATGGATCAGATCCCTTATGCCTTAATCATAGGATCGATCATGTACGCCATGCTATGTACTCGACCTGATGTCTCGTATGCTTTGAGCATGACGAGCAGGTACCAGTCAGATCCAGGTGAACGTCACTGGATAGCGGTCAAGAATATTCTTAAGTACTTACGAAGGACTAAAGAATATTTCTTGATACATGGAGGCAATGATGAGCTAACTGTAAAGGGTTACAGTGATGCCAGCTTCCAGACCGATCAGGATGATTACCGATCGCAGTCAGGGTTCGTGTTTTGCTTAAATGGTGGTGCTGTGAGATGGAAGAGTTCGAAGCAGGACACAGTAGCTGATTCTACAACAGAGGCTGAGTATATTGCTGCATCAGAGGCAACAAAGGAGGCAGTTTGGATCCGCAAGTTCATCACTGAACTTGGGGTGGTTCCTAGCATCACTGACCCAGTTGAGATCTATTGTGACAACAATGGAGCTATAGCACAGGCGAAGGAACCTCGCTCACACCAGCGGACCAAGCACATACTACGGCGCTTCCATCTTATTCGAGTGATTATCGATAGAGGAGATGTGAAGATTTGCAGAGTACCTACAGAGGCTAACATCGCAGATCCCTTAACCAAGGCTTTGGCACAGAGAAAGCATGATGGTCACACTAGGTCATTAGGTCTTAGAGCCTATACTGATTGGCACTAGTGCTACTGGGAGATTGTTAGTTAGAGCCCTAGAGCCAATCATTTGATGATTGTATGGACTCATTGTATCATATTCTTGTATATTAATAAAGGCATTTGTTTGGTTATTATACTTATTTGTATTAGTGCCAAATAGACTAAGTATAATAGTGTCCTTGAGTAGAAGGTTCATACATATATCAATCGATTAGTTGAATCAATAGTGAGATGATATAGGGAACACTACTCTAAATCATTCCTAGTCGAGTATTAACATTCAGGGACAATGTTAATGTAATAAGACTAGCATGTAGGTTAGCTCGATGACTTGATCTCACAAGTCATGGATATAGAGATATCAAGCTGACACATGGGTATACATTGGAGAATGTATACTGAATGACCCGCCATGAGAAAGTAGCATGGATCGTTATATGAGTGTCATATACTTTCTCATGTGGCTATTAGTATGACTATTAGTCCTTAGACCTGAAGTCACCATGGATCCCTACATAAGGAGTTATGTACTTTGGTTTCGTCAAACGTCACCCGTAACTGGGTGGACTATAAAGGCGATTACTGGGTATATAACAAATTATGTAGAGGGATGTGAGTGATGTAGATGGGATCTATCCCTCCCATATGACGGGAGAGAGATCGGTATTCTTGATAGAGTGAGACCACTAAGTGCATGACCATGCCCAAATGAGTCAACATTAGATGTTGAGCTCATTTGATCGAGTGAGTCTACTTGGAGTTCAAGATTTAGATTGATTAGAGGATGACACGGTCTATGCCTCACATTGATCAATCTAGATGTCTAGGATAGAAGGACAATGTCACATATTGTGAGGAG
The DNA here is from genome assembly GCF_018446385.1 of Zingiber officinale. Lineage (NCBI taxonomy): Eukaryota > Viridiplantae > Streptophyta > Magnoliopsida > Zingiberales > Zingiberaceae > Zingiber > Zingiber officinale. The sequence goes on from NC_055998.1 coordinate 42,177,309, forward strand.
TCACAATTAGTAGTCATAAGGTGATGTTAGATCTCAACATTTCTTGTAACTTGGGTAGCAATGATGTATTGCTAGATGCCGCTCATTGCTTATGTTTCTAAAGGAGTTTAGAAACATTGCCAACGTTACAAGAACATATTGGGTCACACACAAAGAACAAGTGGATGGAGATTGGGTTCATATGATGAACCAATTTGATTAGGTTCATATGATGCACCAAAGATTGGATTCAAATTAAACTTATTGAGTTAGACTCAATTAGATTCAATTGTTGAATGAGTCTAATTTAAATTTGATTCATTGAGTCAATTTATATTAATGAATTGAGATTCATTAAATTGAAATTGACTTGAATCAAAGGTTGGATTTAACTCAACAAGGAAGAAATTGGTCAATTTTGACTTGACCATATGGAAGTTGAAACATCAAGTTTGACTTGATGTATTGCCACATCATAAGGATGATTCATCCTTGCCACATCACCTCCACCTCATGAGGCATGCCACCTCATGGGGGTTACACTCTTCCCTTGGTTTTAATGTGGCCGGCCACATTAATGGGGGGGTTACATTGTGTGGCTAGCCACACTAATGCAATGGAGGGGTTTTGATTTTGTGGCATTATGTGTGCATTGATGCTATCATCTTCTTCCTTGTCTTTCTTCCTCCTTGCTCTTGCTGTTGCCGTGAGTTTCAAGGGGAAGGTGAAGGTGGTTGAGTGAGTTCGAAGAGCAAAGGAAGAGTGAAGGTCACAAAGGAGGGATACTACTTCTTGAGTGTAAGACATTCCTTTTGCATCCTTTCTTTTCTTCCTTTTAAATCCTACTCGAGAGCCCTAGAAAGTGCTAGCACACTTGGGGCTCTCTTCTCCATCCTTGAGTGCTAGAGAGTACTCCTTGTTCGTGTGGATATCACTAGAGAAGTATCTACCTTGATACTTTGGAGATCCGACACGTACCTTGGACGTGCGGGAATTTTGCGAGGGCACGCTTCAAAGGTAAAAGTTCTCAACACATAGATCTAGGAGTAGATCTAAAATTTTTGAAACTCGTACTTGTAAGTTCATTCGGTTTTTCCTTGCACGGATCTACGGCTTTGGGTGATTCAGGGTTTCCGCGACGCGAAAAGCGGTTTTTGCGGCCCGAAAAACCCAACACCTATAGTGTGTGTTGTTGATTATAGAAGGAATCTATGCCCTAGTTATCTAGGTTGAGAATGTCCCCAAGAGGAGCTCATAAGGATTGTCATGTTAAACCCTGCAGGTGGACTTAGTCAGACATGACAATGAAGTTGAGTGATACTACTCATGGAGCTAGATATTAATTAAGTGAGTTGTCAGTAACTTAGTTAATTAGTGGTCATTCATAATCATAAACACAGGGAGACTAACACATTCATGATAAGAATGAGCCCATAATGTAATTTGGGATTGGTGCGGTAGTCCGATAATTACTCTCTAGTGGAATGAGTTGTTATCGATGAACTTGAGTTGTGTGTTCAGGGCGAACACGGGGTACTCAAGCTCATTGGAAGGCCAAAACCAATTTCTCCTGTAGGTCCCTGTCGTAGCCTCATCATAGCCTCAAGTCCATCCAAATGTAAGGCTCTTCTTGGTGTCCAAGAAGGGGGTCGTTCCAATGCTTGGTGACCAAGCAAGGGTCGGCCACATCCTCTTTATAGGGGCCGACCCTATTGCTTGGTGACCAAGCATGTAGGGGCCGGCTAAGATTAATTCGAATAGGAGGGGTGTTTTCAATTTTTAAAATCTTCACTTTGAAGAAAACTAGAAGTATTAAAAGAGAGATTTTAAATTTAAAAATTTTCCTTATTTGAATTAGGCCACATGTTTTAAAAGAGAATTTAAAAGTTTTTAAAACTTTTCTTTTTTAACCATCTTCATGGTTGAGTAAAAAAAGGAAGAGAAGTTTTAAAATTTATATTTTCTATCATCATGTTAAAAAAGGTAATTTTATAAGAGAAGTTTTAAATTTTAAAACATAGTTTTAATTTTTAGAACTTTCCTTTTTTAACTCCTACTTTAGGAAAGAGAGCTTGTAAATTTTATAAGAGGATTTCTTCTTGTAAAAGTTTTTTAAAAAATATATTTCCTTTTCTCTTGATGAGGTGGTCGGCCACCTTGCATGGTGCCCAAGCAAGGGGCCGACCATAATTAAAATAAAAAATCATCACAAAATTAATGTTGGTGATTGATTCAATCAAGATGAAAGAAAAGAAAAAATTAAAAGGGAAAAGGAAAAACTCTTGGAAGATTTTAATTTTTGTAAAAATTATTCCCTTATTTGACTTGGGCAAGTAATATAAAAGAAGGGGTGAGGAGGCTTCATGAGACACAACTCTTATTCTTTTACTTGGAGATCTCTTGGTGGTCGTCCCCTCTCTCTTCTCCCTTTCCCTTTGCTCTCTTCTCCTTGGTGGTGGTGGTGGCCGGATTTTAGAAGAAGAGGAAGAAGCTTTTGAGTGGTGTTCATCTTGGAGGATCATCGCCCACACGACGTCCAAGGCGAGGCGAGGAATACGGCAGAAGATCTTGAAGTCATTAGCTTACAAAGAGAAGGTATAACTAGTAGTTTTCTTCCGCATCATACTAGTTATTTTCTTTGTAAGAATTCTAAATACAAGAGGCAATTAGATCTAGTTTATCGAATTTATTTTTCGAGTTTGTGTTTTCTTCTTTTTCAAATTTGTGATTCGACTGTTCTTTTTGGTTAACCTAGAGTTATTTAAGGAAATTAAATATTAGCTTTCCTTAAAAGGTTTTGTCTAGGCGGTAGTGGTTGCTCCCATATCCAAGAAGGTCATGTGCCTCGCCATGCAGTCCTGGAAGTCAATTTTGGAAATTAATATTTAATGAAATTAATAACATAGGTGGATTTGAATCAATAGTATTAAGTTCCGCTTGCGATTCAAATCTAAACCATTAAGAACTGATAAGTTAAATTTGGAATCAATGATGTTAAGTTCCGTCTGCGATTCCTAATTTAACTTCTAAAGAACACAATAGGTTATTTAAGGAAAGGTTCGACACTTGTACAAAAATTTTGTACAGTGGAACCGGTAAGTTTTCCTAGGACTAACCAACACTATCCTTCTACCCCAAATCATAAGTGGTAAAGCTCAATGCTCTCATATCCCCAAGACAATCTAGAGGAGGGATCCTTGTCATGATACCATGTTGCGTCACACTATCCTTGAGTCAACCAGCGGAGCACTTATAGAGAAAACTTCCATGCACCCTGCCTGATATACCACTAACCCATGAGTGGTTGTGGAAAAGAAAGAATTTTAGACCTAGATTTGAGAAGATTTGGAGAAGAGGTTGAAGGAAAAATAAGTTTTAGAGATAAGAGGGTGTTGAGATGAAGGGGGTGTGTGGTGGACACAGCTTAAATCTGGTCGTGTATAGGAGACACGACTTGAACAGTTTTCTCCACACGGGCCGTGTAGATCTAAACGTGTTAGTTAGAGCCCTAGAGCCAATCATTTGATGATTGTATTATGGACTTGTTGTATCATATTCTTATATAAATAAAGGCATGTGTTTTGGTTATTAAACTTACTTGTATTGGTTCCAAATAAACTAAGTATAATAGCGTCCTTGAGTAGAAGGTTCTCACCTATATCAATCGGTTAGTTGAACCGATAGTGAGATGATATAGGGAACACTACTCCTAATCATTTCTAGTTGAGTATTAACATTCAGGGACAATGTTAATGCAATAAGACTAGCGTGTAGGTCAACTCGATAACTTGATCTCACGAGTCATGGATATAGAGATATCAAGTTGACACATGGGTATGCATTGGAGAATGTATACTGAATGACCCGCCATGAGAAAGTATCATGGATCGTTATATGAGTGTCATATACTTTCTCATGTGGCTATTAGTATGACGACTAGTCCTTGGACCAGAAGTTACCATGGATCCCTACATAAGGAGTTATGTACTTTGGTTTCGTCAAATGTCACCCGTAACTGGGTGGACTATAAAGGTGATTACTAGGTATATAACGAATCATGCAAAGGGATGTGAGTGATGTAGATGGGATCTATCCCTCCTATATGACGGGAGAGACATCGATATTCTTGATAGAGTGAGACCACGAAGTGCATGGCCATGTCCAAATGAGTCAATATGAGATATTGAGCTTATTTGATTGAGTGAGACTACTTGGAGTTCAAGATTTAGATAGGTCAGAGGATGACACGGTTTATGTCTCACATTGATCAATCTAGATTTCTAGGATAGAAGGACACTTGTCATATTTTTTGAGGAGTCACAATTAGTAGTCACAAGGTAATGTTGAATCTCAACATTCTTGTAACTTGGGTAGTAATGATGTATTGCTAGATACCGCTCATTACTTATGCTCCTAAATAGGTTTAGGGGCATTGCCAACGTTACAAGAATCTATAGGATCGCACACCAAGGACAATTAGATGGAGATTAGGTTCATATGATGAACCAAGAGGATTAGATTCATGTGATGAATCAAATTGGATGAAGAGTAATCCTAATTGGGCTAATTGGGTTAGACTCAAGTTGATTCATGTGTTCAATGAGTCTAATTTAGATTATGACTCATTGAATCAATTTAATTAAATGAATTAGATTTATTATATTAAATTGGCTTGAATTAAATGATTGGATTAGATCAACCATGAGAGAAATTAAGTCAAGTTTGACTTAACTTGAGAGGAAGAGGAAGAGTCAAGTTTGACTTGACTTTATGTCACATCATTTGTGACTTGGCATTAAGTGGCCAATGATGAGGTGCCACATCATCATGTTTAGCACATGTGTGTGCCACCTCATGGAGGTTACAAATCTCTTTAATGGCCACACTTAATGAAAAATGGGGTTACAACTCCATGAATGTGGCCGGCCACTTTTGATGGGAAAGAATGAATTTTTTTCATTCAATTGTATTCATTCACATCTTCTTCCTCCTAGTGCTCTCTCTTCTTGCTCTTCCTCTCCTCATCTTGCCGAACCCTACTAAGGTGCTAGCACACTTTAGTTTGGTGATCTCCTTCTTGTGTTCGTGTGGATACTTCTAGAGGGTTGTCTATTTTGACAATCATGAGATCCGACAAACCGTTTGGACTAGCGGGATAGCGAAGGGCATCGCATCGAGGGTAATGCTCTTATCTAGTGTAGATCTGGACTTTAGAAACTCGTAGTCGTATTTTGTTTTGATTTTTCTTCACACGGATCCGGTGACGGGGGTTTCGGGGTTTCCGCGATGTGGAAAAGCGATTTTCGCGGCCCGAAAAACCCAACAGTGGTATCAGAGCCACGTGCGAAGACTTGTACGAGTTTAATTTGATTTTTTATGAAAAATATAGCTTCTATGATTTTCTGTAAATTTACGTTTTAATGGATTTTTATGAGTAATTTTCTCGTAGAAGCGAAGCACAAGTGATTATACACTTGTAGGTTTCGACTACCGAGAAGATTTTTCCAAAACGGCAACGTTTTGCCCCAAAACTTTTTGGGACAGTGGACTAAGGCACTGTAGGATTGCTTAGGGACACTCACGCTGGTTAGATCGCGGGTAGGGGCGCTGCCCCTGGCCCCGCAAGGGGATTCGTTCCGCGATTGCGCCCGAAAACCTCTAAACGGGACCGCCGAGAATTTTTACTCGTAAAAATTGTAAAAATTGGTATTAAAATTGCAAAAAATTATAGAAAATACATAATTTAGAATTATGTATAATTTGTGATAGTCATGGCCCAAAAAGACCCAATCTGATTGGATTTGTGTTGTAATTCATATTACGGCCTGCGCGCCGTTATTTGTGTTGTGCGTGTTGTACATTTGATTCGCGACTTACACATCGTGCCTTTCTCTATTTTGTATTCTTGTTGTAAATTAGTTTAGAATCGAATGTAAGTCAAGTTTCAAAATTGTAATGTACAAAATTGGAGCCGTGGAAGGTCCACTCGAGACGGAGTTACGAGGAGGGCGCGAGCAACACAAGGTGGTCAAAGGGAGGAGCATGAGAAGCTATTGACCCTAGGTTGACCATCCGATCTTCTCATTGGCTTGAGAAGTTCGTAGTAGGGCCATGACTAATCACAAATTAATTTAATTAATTGCTTGTGTGTATGTGATGCATGATTAGTAATTAATTAGTGTCTAACGATTAGATTAGATCTAAATCGTGTACCAGATGCGCCCTTTCGATTCTATCGCATATTTGATACACATCGACGATTAGATTAGATCTAAATCGCATCAACTCTAATGCCTACCGTGCCGTGATACCTATCACTACCCTGATCACATGTGTTGTTGAACCTGCCAAAGCAGAGCAACACATATTATCTTGGTAGGGTACGGAGGGACAATCTTGGTCCCGCTTATCAACGCATGGGCGAATACAAACTCAATTAGATTGAGTATTCCTAGTTAACTCGGTTGGATCGAGTATAACTATAGGCATTCTTCCAATGGTTGGAAAGATAGAACATAAATCACATTTATATTAATTCTTGGGCGTATTAGCCAAAGCTAACTCAAGTTTTAATATAACTGCGGATAATGATCCTATAAACAAGAGTTGCATAGAGATGTAATTGGTAAATTGTTACCTATGGATCATACTAAATCTTGGGCGTATTAGCCGAAGCTAACTCAAGGGTTAGTATGATGTGGATCTTGTCCCACATGAATTATAGAATTCAGTGGGAGCATCATTTAGTTAAAAAGCCTAATTAAATGATTTAAAAGAATATGATATTTATTTTCTGTATTTTTTTGTTGTAGATAACCATGACGTCGAATACGAACACCTTCTCTCTGCATTCTATCCTTGAGAAGGACAAGCTCAACGAAGCAAATTTCCTGGACTGGTACAGGAACTTGAGAATAGTTCTCACCCAGGAACGTAAACTGTACGTTCTGGAGCAGCCCATTCCGGAGGCTCCTCCTGCCAATGCCACGCGAGCAGACAAAGATGATTACAAGAAGCATCAAGATGACGCATTAGATGTGTCCTGTCTAATGCTCGCGATCATGAACTCTGAGCTTCAGAAGCAACACGAGTTAATGGGCGCTTACGATATGGTTGAACATCTTCATCAACTGTATCAAGTACAAGCGAGGCATGAGAGATTTGAGATCTCAAGGGCACTGTTTCAGTGCAAGATGTCAGATGGGGCTCCCGTAGGCCCATATGTACTCAAAATGATTGGGTACATAGAAAACCTACAGAGGTTGGGATTCCCGCTTGGCCAAGAGCTGGCCACTGACCTGATCTTGCAATCCTTGTCGGATAGCTATAGTCAGTTCGTTCTAAACTACAATATGAACGAAATTGACAAGCCACTGCCCGAGCTGCTTAGCATGTTAAGAACTGCTGAGCTGAACCTTAAGAAGGCTAAGCCCCACTCTATTCTGATGGTTCAAAAACACAAGGGCGAGGGCAAGCCCAATGGCAAGGGAAAGTCCCAAGCCAAGGGAAAAGGCAAGGCACTGAAGCCTAAAGGAGGGGTCGCCAAGGATGCTACCTGCTTCCACTGCGGTCAGACCGGGCACTGGAAGAGGAACTGCAAGGTGTACCTGAAGATCTTAAGAAGAAACGAAGTGAGACATCCACTTCAGGTATATATGTTATAGAAGTCAATCTATCTATTTCTTCATCATGGGTATTAGATACTGGATGTGCATCTCACATTTGTACAAATGTGCAGGCGCTGAGAAATAGCAGGGCATTGGCGAAGGGCGAGGTGGACCTACGCGTAGGCAATGGAGCACGAGTTGCTGTTGTTGCTGTAGGGACTTATATTCTATCTCTGCCCTCTGGGCTTGTATTAGAGTTGGATGATTGTTGTTATGTGCTTGCATTAACTAAGAACATAATTTCAGTTTCTTGTTTGAATAAGAAAGGTTTCTCTTTTATAATTAAGGACAAATGTTGTTCTATTTACTTAAAAGATATGTTCTATTGTAGTGCACCTCTGATGAACGGACTCTACATTCTAGACCTTGAAAGCCCTATCTATAACATAAATACCAAGAGATTCAAGTCAAATGACCTGAACCAAACCTATCTCTGGCACTGTCGCTTAGGTCATATAAATGACAAACGCTTATCCCAGCTCCATAAGGATGGTTTGCTGGACTCATTTGATTTTGAATCTTATGAGACGTGCGAGTCATGCCTACTAGGCAAGATGACCAAGACTCCCTTTAGTGGGCACAGTGAGAGAGCGACTAACTTGTTAGGTCTTATACATAGTGATGTATGTGGCCCTTTCAATGTCGCTGCTAGAGGCGGTTATAGGTACTTCGTCATATTTACTAATGACTTCAGTAGATATGGTTATGTGTACTTGATGACACATAAGTCTGAATCCTTTAAAAAGTTCAAAGAATTCTTGAATGAATTACAGAACCAGCTGGGCAAGAGTATTAAGATACTTCGATCAGATCGAAGTGGAGAATACCTTAGCCATGAGTTTCGTGACTACCTAGCTAAGTATGGGATTCTATCCCAACTCTCTCCTCCTGGAACACCATAGTGGAATGGTGTATCCAAAAGGAGGAATCGTACCCTATTAGATATGGTACGATCTATGATGAGTCACACAGATCTTCTGACATACCTTTGGGGCTATGCTCTAGATACGACAGCTTTTATACTCAACCAAGTTCCATCCAAGGCCGTGATCAAGATACCATATAGGATATGGACTAGGAGAGATGCCCAGGTGTCTCTCATGAGGATTTGGGGTTGTGAGGCTTACGTTTGACGTCAAGTCTCAGACAAGTTAGGACCCAAATCCGACAAGTGCTACTTTATTGGATATCCCAAGGAAACTAAGGGATATTACTTCTACATTCCTATTCAGCACAAGGTAGTTGTGGCAAAGACTGGGGTCTTTCTAGAAAGGAACTTTGTTTCTAGAAAGACTAGTGGGAGTACGTTCAATCTTGAAGAAGTTCAAGATGCAGACCATAACACTGAAGCCTCGATGGAAGTTGAACTGGAACCACAAATTGTTATGGATGATGTTGTTCAACAAGGAGTTGAGGAACAACAACCAGTTCAAGTAGACATACCTCTTCACAGGTCTGACAGGCTACGTCGTCAGCCTGAGAGATACTCATTTCTCTTGTCTAACCATAATGACATTGAGCTCATAGATGTTGAGCCTACCACCTATCAAGAAGCTGTGATGAGACCAGATTCCTTGAAATGGCTAGAGGCCATGAGATCCGAAATGGAATCCATGTACACCAACCAAGTATGGACTTTGGTTGATCCACCTGAAGGAGTAAAACCCATAGGGTGTAAGTGGGTCTTTAAGAGAAAGACTGACATGGATGGACTTATCTATAAGGGTCGCTTGGTAGCTAAAGGTTTCAAGCAGATTCATGGTATTGACTATGATGAAACCTTTTCTCCAGTAGCGATGTTTAAGTCCATTCGGATCATGCTTGCTATTGAAGCATACCATGACTATGAGATATGGCAGATGGATGCCAAAACCGCGTTTCTGAATGGAAACCTACTCGAGGATGTGTACATGACACAACCTGAGGGTTTTATAGATCCATAGCATACTAGCAGAGTATGCAAACTGCATAGGTCCATTTATGGACTAAAGCAAGCTTCTCGGAGCTGGAATCTTCGATTCGATGATGCAATCAAACAGTTTGATTTCATCGAGAATGAAGATGAACCTTGTGTCTATAAGAAGGTTGTAGGGGACATAGTTGTCTTCCTCATATTGTATGTGGATGACATACTACTCATTGGGAAGGACATCCCTTTGCTTCAGTCTGTTAAGACCTGGCAAGGGAGTTACTTCTCAATGAATGACTTAGGTGAGACATCCCGCATTATAGGGATACAGATCTATAGAGATAGATCTAAGAGATTGCTTGGCCTAAGTCAGAGTACATACATTGACAAGGTACTTCTTCAGTTTGCCATGCAGAACTCCAAGAAGGGATTTCTGCCGATGTCACATGGCGTGAGTCTTTCGAAGACTCAGGGTCCCTCTTTTAGAGAGGAGAGAGACCGCATGGATCAGATCCCTTATGCCTCTGCCATAGGATCTATCATGTACGTCATGCTATGTACTCGACCTGATGTCTCGTATGCTTTGAGCATGACGAGCAGATACCAATCAGATCCAGGTGAAAGTCACTAGATAGCGGTCAAGAATATTCTTAAGTACTTGCGAAGGATTAAAGAATATTTCTTGATATATGGAGGCAATGATGAGCTAGCTGTAAAGGGTTATAGTGATGCCAGCTTCTAGACCGATCAGGATGATTATCGATCACAGTCAGGGTTCGTATTTTGCATAAATGGTGGTGCTATGAGCTGGAATAGTTCGAAGCAGGACACAGTAGCTGATTGTACGACAGAGGTCGAGTACATTGCTGCATCAGAGGAAGCAAAGGAGGCAGTTTAGATCCGCAAGTTCATCACTGAACTTGGGGTGGTTCCAAGTATCGCTGACTCGATTGAGCTCTATTGTGACAACAATGGAGCTATAGCACAGGCGAAGGAACCTCACTCACACCTGCGGACCAAACACATACTACGGCGCTTCTATCTCATTCGAGAGATTATCGACAGAGGAGATGTGATTATATGCAGAGTACCAATAGAGGCTAACATCGCAGATCCCTTGACCAAGGCTTTGGCACAGAGGAAACATGATGGTCACACTAGGTCATTGGGGCATAGAGCCTATGCTGATTGGCACTAGTGCTAGTGGGAGATTGTTAGTTAGAGCCCTAGAGCCAATCATTTGATGATTGTATTATGGACTTGTTGTATCATATTCTTATATAAATAAAGGCATGTGTTTTGGTTATTATACTTACTTGTATTAGTGCCAAATAAACTAAGTATAATAGCGTCCTTGAGTAGAAGGTTCTCACTTATATCAATCGGTTAGTTGAACCGATAGTGAGATGATATAGGGAACACTACTCTTAATCATTCCTAGTCGAGTATTAACATTCAGGGACAATGTTAATGCAATAAGACTAGCATGTAAGTCAACTCGATGACTTGATCTCACAAGTCATGGATATAGAGATATCAAGTTGGCACATGGGTATGCATTGGAGAATGTATACTAAATGACCCGCCATGAGAAAATATCATGGATCGTTATATGAGTGTCATATACTTTCTCATGTGGCTATTAGTATGACTACTAGTCCTTGGATCTGAAGTCACCATGGATCCCTACATAAGGAGTTATGTACTTTGGTTTCGTCAAACGTCACCCGTAACTGGGAGGACTATAATGGTGATTACTGCGTATGTAACGAATCATGCAGAGGGATGTGAGTGATGTAGATGGGATCTATCCCTCCTATATGACGGGAGAGACATCGATATTCTTGATAGAGTGAGACCACGAAGTGCATGACCATGCCCAAATGAGTCAATATGAGATATTGAGCTCATTTGATTGAGTGAGTCTACTTGGAGTTCAAGATTTAGATTGGTCAGAGGATGACATGGTCTATGCCTCACATTGATCAATCTAGATATCTAGGATAGAAGGACACTTGTCATATTTTGTGAGGAGTCACAATTAGTAGTCACAAGGTGATATTGGATCTCAACATTCTTGTAACTTGGGTAGTAATGATGTTTTGCTAGATACCGCTCATTACTTATGCTCCTAAATATGTTTAGGGGCATTGCCAACGTTACAAGAACCTATAGGGTCGCATACTAAGGACAATTAGATGGAGATTAGGTTCATATGATGAACCAAGAGGATTAGATTCATGTGATGAATCAAATTGGATTAAGAGTAATCCTAATTGGGCTAATTGAGTTGGACTCAAGTTGATTCATGTGTTCAATGAGTCTAATTTAGATTATGACACATTGAATCAATTTAATTAAATGAATTAGATTTATTATATTAAATTGGCTTGAATTAAATGGTCGGATTAGATCAACCATGAGAGAGATTAAGTCAAGTTTGACTTGACTTGAGAGGAAGAGGAAGAGTCAAGTTTGACTTAACTTTATGCCACATAATTTGTGACTTAGCATTAAGTGGCCAATGATGAGGTGCCACATCATCATGTTTAGCACATGTGTGTGCTACCTCATGGAGGTTACAAATCTCTTTAATGACCACACTTAATGCAAAATGGGGTTACAACTCCATGAATGTGGCCGGCCACTTTTGATGGGAAAGAATGAATTTTTTTCATTCAATTGTATTCATTCACATCTTCTTCCTCCTAGTGCTCTCTCTTCTTGCTCTTCCTCTCCTCATCTTTCCAAACCCTACTAAGGTGTTAGCACACTTTAGTTTGGTGATCTCCTTCTTGTGTTCGTGTGGATACTTCTAGAGAGTTGTCTATTATGACAATCTTGAGATCCGACAACCCATTTGGACGAGCGGGATAGCGAAGGGCACCGCATCGAGGGTAACGCTCTTATCTAGTGTAGATCTAGACTTTAGAAACTCGTACTCGTATTTTGTTTTGATTTTTCTTCGCACGGATCCGGTGCAAGGGTTTCGGGGTTTCCGCGACGCGGAAAAGCAGTTTTCGCGGTCCGAAAAACCCAACAACACGGCCCTTTCCTTCTCCCTCTCAGGTTGACTCACACGGTCATGCTAATTGGCATGGCCCTAACCTTCTTCTCCTCAACTATTGTTGCACGGTCATGTCTGGGACACGACCTCACCCATTTTTTGCTCTGGAATTAGCACACGGCCATGTCGGTCGACACGGCCAGAGCATGCTTCTGTACTGGTTTCTTCACACGGCCGTGTGGGAGATACGGCCAAGAAGCTTTCCTCCTCTAGAGTCTTCACACGGTCGTGTCTAGGACACGGACATACACCTTTTCTTTTCTAGGGTCTTCACACGGCCGTGTCTGGGACACGGTTAGAGCATCTCCCTTCTCTACAGCATATGCCTGGCCGTGTACAACACACGGCCATGCTCTATTTTGCTCCACTTGATGATTTTTCTCCTTTCTTGCTTCTCCAATACTTCCATGCCCATAGAGCAATCATGGCCAACTCATGGAAGCAAAATTTCGACCTGAAAGCAAAAGCAAAAACAACGTAAAAACACAACTAATGAAAAAAACATGAAATGCATTTAACTAAAAGAACACTTGTGTTGCCTCCCAAGAAGCGCTTGTTTAAGGTCTTTAGCTAGACCAATCTAATCATTCTTCTCTTTTCCTCACCCTGGGAGGGTAGACATATTTTTCATTTTTGTTGGAAGGCCTTCTCCCAACATCTTCCACCACATTATTCTCTTCATTTGGTGGCCTCCCATGAGGATGGAAGTTCCATTCCTCAAGTTTGTAAATGCTTGCCCTACTACAAGCATTTAAAAGAAAAGAGACATGGTTAGAGGCATTAGATAAATCATATTCCAATCGTTCCTTACCAATTACCAAAGATAGTTTATGATTTTTAACATCTATAATAGCCCCAGCTGTAGCAAGGAAAGGTCCTCCTAATATGATAGGAATTCTCGAATCCTCCTCCATGTCTAACACCACAAAATCTGTGGGAATTATGCTCCCACCTACCTCTACTGGCACATCTTCAACAATTACCATAGGGTACCTGTAGGTATGATCAGCAAGTTATAGTGCCATAGTAGTAAGTTTAAAGTTTTTTAGACCTAATTTATTACAAATGGAATAAGGAATGAGGCTAACACTTACCCCCAAATCACAAAAAACTTTCTCAATGAATTCATCTCCTATGTTGCAAGGAATATAAAAGCTTCCTGGATCCTTCAATTTTGGGGAGATGTTCTTCTCAAAAAGAGCAGTACATTCCTCTGTAAGCGCTATGGTCTCTATGTCTCCTCTTCTTCTTTTACTAGACATGATGTCCTTCAAGAATTTGGCAAACTTGGCCATTTGTTGAATTACATCAATTAGAGGTACTTCAACACATATTTCTTTAACTTTCTCCAAGAATTTGCCAAACTCTTCATCCTTCTTGAGCATTACAAGTCTTTGTGGAAAAGGGACAACCCTACTTTGTTGGTTAAGTGGAAGATTCTCTTCAACCTTAGTGGTACTCTCCTCATCATCTTGAATCTGATTTGGCATTGGAGGAGAGAGATCTTCTTCAGTTTGCATCCCTTTTGGAGCAGTCACTTGGGGATCTCCCAAGGTTCGTCTACTCCTATGTTCAATTCTATTACAATGCTCCATAGGATTAACATCAGGTTTACCAGGTAGTTGTCCTGGTGCTCTAGAAGATGAGGAAGCTAATTGGGAAATTTGTCTATCCTAAATCTTTTGATGTCTTTAAAAATTATCCATTCTCTGAGTGAGCTTCAAAATGTCCTGCTTTATTTCATTCTGATTAGGGAGAATTTCTTCAAACATCTTTTCAATTTTAGACATAGGAAAGCCTTGAGAAGGTTGTTGCTGAAAATTCTACTGCCCAGACTGAAAATTAGGTCTTGCCCACATAGATGGTCCTTGATCTTGATTATTTCTATAGGAAAAATTAGGATAACTTTTCCACCCAGGGTTATATGTATTTGAGTATGGGTTGTTCTGCCTTTGATTAAGACCCATGATGGCGTCACATTGCTCTAATTGATTGATGTGTGCAGTGATAGCTCCCAAAAGACATGAGTCATTAGAATGTCCAGAACTTCCACATACTTCACAAGAAGAAACAATGGCATTGACTGTACTTGAAGTAGCTCCCATGTTTTCAAATCTCTTTGTAAGAGCATCATGTTTTGCAGCCAATAAAGTAACTGCATCAGCATCAAATTTCCCTGATGCTTTTGTTGTTGGGTTCACACAAGAATAGCCACCACTTCTTTCATTAGCCCATTGATGGTGATTTTGTGCTACACTTTCAATTATTTCTTCGACTTCATCCAAGCTCTTGTTCATAAGTGCCCCTCTAGCAGCTGAATCATGGGATACCTTTGTATGATAATTGATGACATTATAAAATATATGTAACACTAACTACTTCTCCAAACCATGGTGTGGGCATTGTCTGAGCATACTATTATATCTATCCCAAGCTTCAAATAGAGATTCAGAGTTAGCTTGCTTGAAACTTGCAATAAGATTCCTCATATGAGCCGTTTTACTTGGAGGATAGAATTTGTCAAGAAATTATTGCTCACATTGCTCCCAAGTGGTGATGCTATTTGGAGATAAAGAATTCAACCATTGCTTAGCTCTATCCCTTAAAGAAAACCCAAACAATAATAAGCGCACCGCCTCAGAAGGAACACCATTCATTTGCATTGTGCCGCATATCTCATAGAAGACCTCCAAGTGTTTATTTGGGTCCTCATGCGGTCCTCCACTAAACTGATTTTGCTGCACCATAGAAATAATTGCAGGTTTGATCTCAAAATTATTTGCTTCCACTGAAGGCCTTGAAATGCTAGATCTAAACCCTCTAGCATAAGGTGTTGCATAATCCTTTAGTGGTCTATTAGCCATGATAGAATGGTCTTGTTCTGTTTGTTGTCTTTGTAGAATTTTTCTTCTATGAAATGCTCTGTCTATTTCTGGATCTAGAGGAAGAAGTTCTCCTGCAAAGTTAGCTCTTCACATACACAAGAACAAGATAGCAAGATATGTATTTACACAAGAAAAAGAAGAAAGAAACTAAATCAAAAGAAAAACAGAGAAAA
Source organism: Zingiber officinale (assembly GCF_018446385.1). Classification (NCBI taxonomy): domain Eukaryota; kingdom Viridiplantae; phylum Streptophyta; class Magnoliopsida; order Zingiberales; family Zingiberaceae; genus Zingiber; species Zingiber officinale. The sequence continues at coordinate 42,192,989 of NC_055998.1, forward strand.
GTTAGACTAAAATATTAGAATAAAAAATGCAGAATTAGAATTACAACAAAAAGAATTGACAAGAATATTATACAAGAAAGGAAAAACTTATGAAAATAGAATTCTATAGATTAGTTACAACTATGCTATTTGAAAAGAAAAGAAAAGTTATGTTTAGTCTAACCCAATTGATAATCTATAATGTTATAGCGCAGTCCCCGGCAACGATGACAAAAACTTGTTGACTCTCCGCAAGTGTACAGAAATGTCGTAAATAATAATAAAGATATCGTATCCACAGGGATTGGAATAACCACTAAAGATTTATCAACGCGAATTAGTTAAACAACCAATCAATTGTTTGTCAAAAGCTAAAAGCAACTATGCAAAGAAAAACATAAAGATGGAAGAATAACAAACAAGAATGAGGGCTTTGATAAAAGGGATGTTCTAGAAGTTTTGGTTTCTTTGTAAGGTTCTTCAATGTAAATGATCTACCAAATCTTATTTCTAAATTGCCCATTATTTGTAGAAGGTTGTCGATTCCCTCTTACAATATACAACCGGCCTAGGACTGAAATCTATACCTAAACGTGATCAATTAGGAATGAATCTATGTTGTCCTTACATGGGCTTGCCTATCACGTGCGTCCCTCAGAAAATCAATCATAGAATTCATCACTCCTCAACCGAATCAAGATATAATATATGTACACATACAATCTATCCTACACCCTTGAATAACCCTATTTCACCCTCAAGATCATCCCTCAAACGTCCTTCCACGGGCATGTTCCTGTCACGAACGTCCCTCGGATAATCAAATGAGAAACAATCCATACAAGATCCACAAGATATCCAAACATTCAATCAAGCATGGTAATTAGGCACAACCACAACAATCCATACAAGACCAAATTGATACAAATAGGGCAAAATCGATCATAGAAATAAGAAATTGGCAAATCCATAAGAGTTTTACATCAAATCATGCTTACAATTACTCCCTCCATCCTAGAACAAGAGATCTAATCCATGGAACGAGGAAGGAAATCTGAAGAAAGAAAGATTACAAGAATTCTTGATCCCCCTAAATCCAAGAAAAGAGAGAAAGAAAACTTATCTACGATGAAGAATAGTCTTCGGATCCAATCCTCAATTTCGGAGTCGATATGTTAAAGATCCGTCCTTGAATCACTGGAAAATCCCTCTAAGAAGGTGGAGGAACGCCCCAAATCTCATTCCCCCCAAAAGGGAGAACATCCCCTTTCAAATCATCAAGGAGGCCTTATATAGAGGAGAGGTTTGGGTGCCACACGGCCCCGAGGCACGGTCGTGTGAGGTTCACACGGCTAAAGTCACTCCCTTCTCTGCCTACCTTACACGGCCGTGTGTTAGACATGGCCGTGGCACACACTGCTTCTGCTTCCCTTGCATGGCCATGTAAATCTATATAGCCTGCACTACCTCTACCTTTGGAAACCTCGCACGGCCGTGTGGTACACACGGCCAGGGTCTTCTTGGTCTCTGGAAATCTTGCACGGCCGTGTAGATCTACACGGCTGTACAAAGCTTCAGCTCTGGATGGCTTGCATGGTCACATAGTTTACACGGCCTGACTCCTTCTGGCTTCCAAACTTAGCACGACCGTGTGAGGTTCACACGGCCATGGCCACTTCCTTTTCTACTGCAACCACATGGCCTGGGCAACCCCCCATGGCAGGGTCATATGAGGTTCAGGTATAGTGCCTTCCTCTCTGGCTTCTCTTGTAGATTTGGCCTCGAACATGAATCCTTCACCAAATTCGAATCCTGCATATAGAAAATGCACAAAAGTAGATCTCCGAACAAAAAGAGTAAATATGCTAAAAGGAAAGCTAGAAGTACGAAAATGCATAGATAAAGCATGCTCAAAGTATGTGAATGTGCGTCAAAACATGCTAAACAAGTATATACAATCTACGTACATCAGCTATCTACAAAAGATTAAAGAGAGATCTTAATTTTATTAAAATCTTTCCTTATTTGTAGTTATCTATAATGTTTAAAAGAGAGATTTTAATTTTTGATAAAACTTTCCTTTTTGTAATTATGATTTAAAAAGAGAAGTTTTAATTAATCTTTCCTTTTTGTAGTTCTCTACATGTTTTAAAAGAGAGAGATTAATTTTGAAACTTTCCTTTATTGCCATGTACAATAGGAAATTTAGAAAAGAGAGATTTTAATTATTGTTAAAATTTCTTTTTAATGGGAGGCCACAGATAAGGAAGTTTTAATTATGTTTAAAACTTTCCTTTTTTGTCATGACCAAGGATTATAAAAGAGAGGGAGAAGTGTCTCATAAGGGGAAAACCTTAAGCCCTATTTCTTTTTCTTGGTGTGGTCGGCCCCTTCCCTTCTCCCTTTCTTTTAGGTCGGCGCCCCAATTATCTTCTTTTTTGCTTCCGTAAGGCCGGTGGTATCAAGGATTGAAAAGTCCTTATGGCCGGTTGCTTAGAGAGGAAGAAGAAGAAGAGGAGAAGCACTTGGTGGCCAGTTTCTTGGAGTACAAGAAGAGGAAGAAAGTTTCCTATTTTGGCATCCCTTGGTGGCTCAAGGGTCTTGGAGGAGAAGTGGTTCGGGTGGATTCCATCTTGGTAGATCGTTGCCCACACAACGTCCAAGAGGTGGAGACGAATACAACTGAAGGTCAAGAGATCTTTAGCTACAAAGAAAGGTATAACTAATTAATGATTTCCGCTTCAAATTAATTAGTTAGTATTCTTTGTATGGATCCTGAAATACCAACACAAGAGGCTAGCAATTTCATGTTTCATTTTGTGTTTCGATTTAGTGTTTTGATCTTGTGCTTTTATTGAGATCTTTGTAGCTAAACCTAGGGTTATTGTAAAAAGTTTAAATATCCAATTTCTTTGAAATGATTTGTCTAGGAAGTGGTGGATGATCCCATACCCAAGAAGGTCGATTGCCTTGCCATGTTTAACTTGGAAGTCAATCCTTGAAATAGATGTTTAATCAACTTTTGTAACATGGGATAAACTTGATTAATAATGTTAAGTATCGTTTACAATGCAAGTTTTAACTACTGAAGAACACATGAGTTGAACTTGAAGTAAAAATGTTAAGGTCCATTTCCAATTCAAGTTTAACTCATGAGGAACACATAGGTTGTTAGGAAAGTTCTGTGCTTGTACAAATTTTTATACAGGGGAAACATAATGGAATTCTGAGTAGCGACCAACAATTGGTATCAGAGCTAGGTTTTGCCTCTGTGTGTTTGGTTTTCAGTTAATTATGCACTTTTCATATATAAGTCTAGGCAGGATAATTGTAGGATGTGAAAATAGATTAACTCTGTGGTTGTAGGCTCTAACTATTATGACCTATTGTGATTGTGTGTGATTAGACCCTCGGACATGTTGAGGGCATTTTATATGTGTGCATGATTGTAATTATTAAATACAACAGAAGCTGTATTAGTTTTAGGATTTTACATTCTGTTCGATCTAGATTACATGTACATTCCTTCGTAAAATATAGGATCGATAAATGTAAAATTTTATTTTTATCGTGGATCGTATCCTTGCGAGGCGTGGTATTATTTGAGCACCGGAGGCACAGTAGAAAAAGGAAGAATGATGGACGCGATGACATAAACCCTTTGGTGGCGGCTAGGGTTGCTGGCATACGGAGGACATCATTGGATGAGGCCATAATAGTTGGAAAATTAGTTTTCATATTTATTGCTTTTTATGCTGTGATGTGTGTGCTGTGTTTGTGTGCTTGTGTACATGTTAAAATTCCTCGTTTCTAAATAACTAAATGGGAGAGGAATTAATTAAATTCCAAAGTCTATATTACTGGTTTGTAAGTGATGCATTCAAACTTGCGCGTTGGCTCTGAGTACCTTCTACCACATCGGATGAGTTTTTTTGCGAATCACTAGATCAAACATTCATAATGGATGATTATAGGAAATTATTTAGGAGTGTGTGATCTTCTCCATCTGAAAGGGCACAATCCTATTTAATGGATCAAGTATCAAATAATGGTATACACTTAGGTACATTTAATAGTATCTTCCCCATCGGAGTCACTGCTATTATTTGTGTGACTGAGGAAAAACCAACTATTAATTTGTCATAAAGTTAGATTGACAAGATAATGAAATTAATGGGTAAATCCCCATCTTACAAATGTTTGAATTTGTATATGTTCACACTAATATGGCATACAAAATTCACGATATTTGAGATAATTTCATTTGTCATAAAGTTAGGTTGATAAGATAATTAATGGGTTAGACCCCATCTTACAAATCATTCGAATTTTTATATGTCCACACTATCGTGGCATACAAAATTCACGGTGTTTTAAGGAGTTGGTGAATTTAAATGATATTGTTTGAGGAATCAATATTATTTTAAATTCTAAGGTTTTAACCAAATATTTGATCGAAGACTGATCAACAATTAATTTTATTTGTCAAAAAGTTAAGTTAACAAGATAATAAAATTAATAGACCTTCTCTTACAAATATTTGAATTTGTATACTGTTACATTTTTCGGGTCACAAAAACCTCTTTTTTCGTTGCGGAAACCCCGAAACCCCACCACCGGATCTGTGCGAAGAAATAATTTCAAAAAACTTTACGTGTACGGGTTTCTAAACCTAGATCTAAACTAGATCTACAAAGGAGAAGAGCTTTACCCTTGATGCGATGCCCTTCGCTAATCCCGCTCGTCCAAGGTTCGCCGGATCTCGAGAGTATCAAAGTAGATACTGTTGGAGGATCTTGCGGCCGGCTTGAAGGGGGGTTGGATAGACGGCACCCCCAAATCGTTAGCTTCCTACACTATTGTTAGCTTGCGCAGCGGAATACAAATAAAAACAAACAAGCTAAACTAAATACAAGACAAAGAAAGGAAATGCAAACCAAACCGCTAACACGTTCGATGTAACGTGGTTCGGAGATGATGCCCCTACTCCACGGCTGTTTGTAAGCTGGACGATCCCTCAATCCGTCGGTGGATTAGTACCCGGAAACTTCGGCTAGCTCAACCTCCTTGTGGGTGGAGACACCTCACCACAACACTCACTAACAACACTTGGACACAAGGGAACCTTGAGCACTTTGGTGACTACTAATTAGGCTTTAACCAAGTCTAATTTCGTCACCTTGGCCGGCCATACCAAGCTCCTTCTTATAGAGCTTGGAACAAATCAGAACCTGATTTGCCCGTTACCAGTCGATTGGTCCATGCACCAGTCAACTGGTGCCAGCCCAACAGCTCTCTCAACGGCTCTCTGCTACAGTGCATCAGTCGACTGGTGCATACACCAGTCGACTGCTACATTACGCTACAGTAACTGCTACAGTGCGCTTCAGTAACTGTTGCATTGCCGCTACAGTAAAACCCTAAAATTAGGATTTTACTCCGAGTACAATCTCTCATGCACTCGTACCCTCACGACTCATTTGACTCTTCTTGGCAGCCTTGACCTCTTGCCTTCAAGCCTACTTCCTTTGGCTCTCGTCCCTCGGATGCATCCAAGCCCGAGGCTCGTCCCCAATGCCATCCTTCGCGTATGGCTCGAAGTCGCTTCCCTTGGCCCTTGTCCTTGCTGCCTTGTCCACGGTCCCTCGGATGCTCCATCCTTCACCGAACCCGAAGCCGTCAACCTAAGTCACATGTGTCACCTGCAGTTCTACACAACTCAAGTACACATATCAAATAATGAGGGTAAACCTAACTTAAACCCTTTGCCTAAACACCAAAACACATGGTCCCACGGACTATTGGGATTGCCCTAACAATCTCCCCCTTTTTGGTGTTTGGCAATACATTTAAGTTAGGGAAAACAAATAGCAAATAAATAATGCTAATAACAAATGGACTTACGTTGCCAAGGCTACACACTTGGACTTACATCGCCAAATGGACTTACGTTGCCAAGGCTACACACTTGGACTTACACCGCCAAATGGGCTTACGTTGCCAAGGCTACACACTTGGCAACCGCCGAAACAAAATGCAAACATACATTGAAACCTATCACAAGGCTTCCCCTACACCTAAGCTCCCCGTTGAGCTAGGATTTTATCACAAGGCTTTTTAAGAACCTATCACAAGGCTCCCCCTACGCAAAGGCACCAATGGTTTTCCCAACTAAACGTTAGTTCTCCCCTTTGCCTAACATCCAAAAAGTTCTCCAACAATTTCCCAATTGTTGAAAATTTATCATCTAAACTGACCCTAAACTCATATATTAATCCCCCTTGGATCCCATACATCTAAGCGAGTTGACATGGTCACAAACTAATGCTGAAAACAATTTCAGACTGGTATCAGTCGACTGCCCCAAGCACCAGTCGACTGCCCCCTCGACACAACCTTATAGAAACATTCTGTGGTCGAAAAACACTGTTACGAGTCGACTGGTATCGGCACCAGTCGACTGGTATCGACACAATGAGCTTACAGAGACATTCTGTGCTCAAAAACATTGTTACCAGTCGACTGGCATCTGTACCAGTCGACTGGTACCCTAATTCTGCAAAAATCAACCTTTTTAGGCCAACTTCAGAAATGCACCAGAAATTCCCTAGACCTCCAAAAATTCCCAAATTTTGTGGAGAGGTCTATTGTACCAGTTTATACTTGGGAAAAATATATTACAAAATATATCTATCACCAATCCCAAGATTGACACAAAATCCAAAACTAGCTAAATTGTTCAATTGAACATTGACCTAAAGTCCAAGTTTTGGCTTCCTCTTGATGTATTTGCCCATACCAACCCACAATGCATCCCTAGCATTGGTTTTTATGGCATCTATACATCCAAAACCATTTATCATGCTATATGACCCTAATGTCATATTTTTTTGCATGAAACACACACCAATTGTGCTAATTCCCTAAGGTTGAGACTCAAATCCGTCTCTAAACCTTTTGGCACATTCCATGACTCATCTAGAATCTCAAGTAGAACCCACCTGAGATCCATTGGCCATGGGTCTCAAATTGACTCTTTGAGCTTTCCCTAGAGCTCTTAGCCTTAGCCACCTCCCTAGGTGACTCATCTATTGTGGCTACACCACAATGATGTCCCTTAAAAGATCTCCTTATCTTCTTGAACTTGGACACATCATCCTTGCCATAGTCATATGCAACCCTAGCATATTTATTTTTAGCCTTGGATGGCTCTCCCTTGCCCTTATCATGTGCCACCTTAGCACATGGTCTCCTTTTGACCTTGGAGACACTAGATCGGTATCCCAAACCCGATCTATCATTGTTGGGTTTTTGACTCCCCAACACCATACTTAATCCCTTAGATCCAATAGTGAATCTCTTAAGGAATTTCTCTAAACCATCAAGCTTTGCCTTCAAAGCTTGATTCTCCCTTTCTAGGTTCTTAAACCTAGAGTCAACATGTCCACCTTGGACATTCCTAGACCTACCCTTTCTAGGCATATGTCTCCCCTTCTTGGGATTAATGCCTTCGTTCTCTATTATCTTCTTCTCCTTAGGTAATGAGAATGTAACTTGCCTAGGTCTATCATGCATAGGTCTCCTAGGGTTATGATCCAAATTTACCCTATTTCTATCATGATATTTAAATCCAAAATTTTACATGGCTACATAATGATAATCATTATTTCTCCTAGCATGCATGGGAACATAAGAATTTGAATTTGAATTACACTTCAAATTAGGGTATACCTCCCTTACCCTTGAAGCTCCCCCTTGACTTGAGCTCCTCTTCTTCTTCTCCCACTTCTTTAGATGCTCCAACTTCTTGAACTCTCCCTTCCTCGAGCATCTTGTGTGGTAGTGTCCAAGTTCTCCACACGTGAAGCATCTAATGTGCTTCTTCTCCTTCTTCTTCCTACAACTCAAATTAGATTCTAAAGGAATTGAATTGAGTTTAGGAAATACCTTCTTCTTACCCATTGGACACCTACTCTTGTAGTGTCCCTTTTCATTGCAACCGAAGCATACTATGTGATCTTTTGACATTGCTTCGGTGGAGGTGCTTACTAGGTTGACCTCCTCCAAGATTTCTTCTTCATCCTCTTCACTTGTCTTTGATTCATCTTAAACCTTTGAGGATGTTGATGATGCCTCATCTTGCTTCTCCTCCTCGGATGTTGAGCATGGCTCAACATCCATTTGCTCCTCCTCAACTTGAGCAACTAAGCTCAACTCCTTGGGCTCCACATCCGATTGGTCCTTCTTCTCCTCTTGGACCACTTCATCACTTTCTTCGGATTTTTCTTCTTTTTCTTGTGTAGGCGAAAATTTCTCCCATGGAAATTTCTTCACTTTGCTCCATAATTCATTAGCATTCTTGTATTCACCTAAATCACTCAATATGTTAGAAGGCAAAATATCTACCAAAATTGATATTACCTTATCATTTGCCTTTGACCGTGTTGCTTGCTCTTCCGTCCAATGTTGTGGTCGGAGCTTTTTCCCTTTCTTGTCCTTCGGGACTTCAAACGGCTCTTTGACCACCATCATGGTGTCCCAATCCGTGTTGAAGAAGACCTCCATCTTCATCATCCAATATGTGATGTCCCATAAGCCTCCGTCTTCAAACTTTGGCGGTTCTATCAAGCGGGTCATCTTGTGCTTCCGTGGCGGTTAGTCCAACGGAGAGCGGCCTCGCTCTGATACCACTTGTTGGAGGATCTTGCGGCCGGCTTGAAGGTGGGTTGGATAGACGACACCCCCAAATCGTTAGCTTCCTACACTATTGTTAGCTTGCGCAGCGGAATATAAATAAAAACAAACAAGCTAAACTAAATACAAGACAAAGAAAGGAAATGCAAACCAAACCGCTAACACGTTCGATGTAACGTGGTTCGGAGATGATGCTCCTACTCCACGGCTGTCCGTAAGGTGGACGATCCCTCAATCCGTCGGTGGATTACTCCCCGGAAACTCCGGCTAGCTCAACCTCCTTGTGGGTGGAGAAACCTCACCACAACACTCACCAACAACACTTGGACACAAGGGAACCTTGAGCACTTTGGTTACTAATTAGGCTTTAACCAAGTCTAATTTCGTCACCTTGGCCGGCCATACCAAGCTTCTTCTTATAGAGCTTGGAACAAATCAGAACCTGATTTGCCCGTTACCAGTCGACTGGTCCATGCACCAGTCGACTGGTGCCAACCCAACGGCTCTCTGCTATAGTGCATCAGTCGACTGGTCCATACACCAGTCGACTGCTACAGTACGCTACAGTAACTGCTACAGTGCGCTTCAGTAACTGTTGCATTGCCGCTACAGTAAAACCTTAAAACTAGGATTTTACTCCGAGTACAATCTCTCATGCACTCGTACCCTCACGACTCATTTGACTCTTCTTGGCAGCCTTGACCTCTTGCCTTCAATCCTACTTCCTTTGGCTCTCGTCCCTCGGATGCATCCAAGCCCGAGGCTCGTCCCCAATGCCATCCTTCGCGTATGCCTCGAAGTCGCTTCCCTTGGCCCTTGTCCTTGCTGCCTTGTCCACGGTCCCTCGGATGCTCCATCCTTCACCGGACCCGAAGCCGTCAACCTAAGTCACATGTGTCACCTGCAGTCCTGCACAACTCAAGTACACATATCAAATAACGAGGGTAAACCTAACTTAAACCCTTTGCCTAAACACCAAAACACATGGTCCCACGGACCATTGGGATTGCTCCAACAGATACTCCTCTATGTGTATCCACACAAGCAAGAGATGGAGAAACCAAACAAAAGGTGTGCTAGCACCTTTGAAGGTCTCGACCAAGGAGGAGGAGAGGGAGAGAAGAAGCAAGGAATGAGGAAGAAGATGGGAGTTACACCAAGCACATCAAATGCCCACATAAAGTGGTCGGCAAATTCATGAGGGGTTTTATCTCCATGGGATACCAAGGGACACAACTCTTGATCTCCCTCATGAGGTGGCACACACATAAGCCAACCTTGATGATGTGGAACATCATCATTGACCCACTTAGTGCCAACTCACAAATGAGGGGGCAATGGTCAAGTCAAACTTGACATTTCGTCTTCCTCTCAAGTCAAGTCAAACTTGACCACTTCTCTCACATGGTTGATCAAATTTAACCATTGGTTCAAGTCAATTTTAATTTAATGAATCACTATTCATTAAATTAAATTGGTGCAATGAGTCTAAGTCCAAATTAGACTCATTTAACACATGAACCAAATTGAGTCCAACTCAATTAGTTTACTTTGGATTACTCTTAATCCAATTTGGTTCATCACATGAACTTAATCCTCTTGGTTCATCAAATGAACCTAATCTCCATCTAATTGTCGTTTGTGTGTGACCCTATAGGTTCTTGTAACTTTAGCAATGCTCCTAAACCCATTTAGAAGCATAAGTAATGAGCGGTATCTAGCAACACATCATATTACCCAATTTACAAGAATGTTGAGATGCAACATCACCTTGTGACTACTAATTGTGACTCTTCACAATATATGTCAAATGTCCTTATATCCTAGACATCTATATTGATTAATGTGAGTCATAAACCGTGCATCCTCTAATCAATCTAAATCTTGAATCCCATGTAACGACCACCCTTCTTACTACTACTACACTCTAAGGATGACCGTTACTTAACTACTAACTCTAATTAACTGGTATGATTAAAAATCACATGGAAACCCTACCGAAAAATTTTGACAGAGTCTCCCTTGTACCGGTGACCATAAACCAAGATACAAGCATAGTATACATCAGCCACAGGCGGCTGGAACATTTATCAAACTCCCACGCAGTTAAATAAGTATCAAACACACAAATATCTACTTACTAAATTGAACTCATCCTACATGCAATCTAAACAGAATAATCTCAAATGACATAAAATTAAAATACAACTCAAATGTTTACAATAACTGAAATGCGAAAACTAAAACTAAAACTTCTTTCCTAGTCCCAAGGCTTCCATAGTCCTGGCATCACATATCATCTGCGCCACATTGTCTCCTTCCTTTATCTGCTGTAAGAGGAAATGTAGTCTATAAGCAAAATGCTTAGTAAGCGCTATCTAACTCACAAAAACTCGATATGCATGTGAATATACTGAAAACTAAAACTGAATGCTCAAGGGGAAAACTACTCATGCTCATCTACTAGTAAATAAACAAACATACTGAAGTGCTAAACACGTAAAGCTACTCATGCTCTTCTAATAGCAAAGAACAGTAAGCTAATCTAAATAACATGCTAGCATAAAAGGGAACTAAACTTGTTGATTCTAAAACAAAGTGAAACTTAATTCATTTGTTCTAAACTTATTCTTTTATACTTTTATACTTGTGTTAATCTTATTTTGTTTGTTCAAAAACTTATACTTATAATACTTCAAAATAATAATCAACTTTCTTCTTGGGTCCGATAACTGTACTTGCTATGCACGCATCCCTAACTAGACCCGAGATAGCTGGTCCCGAATCTAGTAGGGTTTACTAGGTTATCTAAACCTAGGGACCGACTATGGGAGCCCAGCCCAAGGACTACTGAGAGTCCTGCATACTAGGTTATCTAAACCTAGGGACGACTATGGGAGCCCAACCCAAGGACATCTGAGAGTCCAGTACAGTGCCACTGATAAAAGTAAAATACTTGTTAGCTTTTAATATTTCTAATGTATAATGCCTCGGCACTTTCTTTAGCACCTTGTGTGCCGAAATCCCTAAAGTCTTGACTTTGGGATCTACTTAAAGCCTTGGCCTTTTTCTTTCTTTTCTTTATTTGTCTTAGACTTGTTAATACTTTTAAAAGAATTTAATAGAACTCTTATTTTTCCACTAGAATACATGGTTGTTCATGCTTGTTAAAAATAGCCAATGAAAACTAGAAAATCTGCATAGCTTACAAGCTTAAACTAAATCTAAAACTTGTTGGAATTAAAACCTTAAATCTTGCTACAACAGAAATAAAAGAAAGAGAGCAAAGAATGCATGCTACTCAATAATCTCTAGCTATTCCAAAGTTGTACAGTGTTATCCGAAAGCAAAGAAAACAAAGCACTCTAATTACTCTTAAACTTCTAGCTGTTCTAATGCTGTACAGAAAATCCAAAGCAAGGAAAACATTAAAATTCAATACTACTCATGCTATTCTAGTAGTAAGGAAACTACACATGCTTAACTAATAACACATAGGGAAAGTCTAACAACATGCTAGAATAAAGAGAGATTATAACCTGCTGAACTGGAAATAAGAAACTTGAAAACTGAAGCTATAAAAACTAATCACCAAGTAAAAGCTAGGGTTCGGATGGAAGCAAGCCTAAGCACAATCTGATTACTAGGATTCGGATCATAGCCATTGAAACAACCAAGGAACAAACTGAAATCTGGCTTGCTAAACTACAATCTAAAAATTTGGCACAGCTAAAAATTTAAAAGAAACAATCGAATCCCCTTTAGGGATGCTACAACAGGACACTTAAAAGGAGCATTCAAATATGAAACTACTAGCAGGTTCCGTAAAGCACATTCCGAAAGCAAAGAATGGAAGCCAAAGCTCGAAACTACAAGTCTAAATCTGATCAGCGTTTCGAAAGCAACAGGTCTACTGAAACGTCAACGATCAAAGCTTAAGACTCCACAATATGGACTTCCCGAAACTCAACCAGTGAGAAGAAACACGGCACATAAAACTCAACCAAAAGCCCTAAATCTGTGATTGTAAACCACACCCTATCTCAACCTCCTATAAAAACTCACGGCAGAAAATTCAAAGGGAATCACTGCCCTATTCGACAAGCTCCGGAAAAACAGAATGCTAACAAGAAATCCGAAACACATGTCGAAACTAAACAATTTGTTTCTTATCCAAAACCCAGCCAATCCGGATTGAATTTACAGCAACTAGCCTCAAGAAGACACTTCTTACAACATGCTTCGGAAGGACCAGAAGAAGAAAACAAGAATCTGAACTACCCTTACTGCAGATGAGAGCACTTACCTTGCTATTCTTGAACTCACAGCCGGTAAAAATCCCTTCTAGGGTTCGGAGGAGCCCACTATCTCGGCCTTCCTTCTGTGCCCACGTGTTCTCTTTGACGAGAAGAGCTCGGATCCGTGAAGATCTCACGGAAAGACCCCTTGGCCGGCGCCGGAGATGAGCCCTAAACTCGCCTCTATTTTCCGCTCAAGGGGAGTCGCCGACGCGAGAGAGGAGAAGAGGAAAAGAGAGAAATGAAAAATAACTTAACCCCTCTCTTACTTATCCTTTTATAACCTAGGGTTATGGATTAAGACCAATTCGTGATTGATTTATTCACGAAACATCAGCGAGCGCGCTTGGTCCGCTGGAAAGGCGGATTCCCGAAGGTCTCGGGTTCGAGCCGCCCTCGGCTCCTTTTTAAACGGAAATTTTATTTCGTTTCGTAAGACCGCTTAACTATATTTAATTCCCTTAAATTATAACAAAACTGCCGTGGATCAGCTGGTTGTCTGAGTTCGGTTAAGACTCGGATTCGGGTCCGAGATCTTGGGTACAAAACCCGACTTCAACATATTCTTTTTCTTTTTTTTTTTAAACTTCTTCCTCTTGGTAAAAATACCAAACGAACTCCAAAAATTATATAAAAATACTCTAAAAATTTATAAAAATCTCTAGAATTTTTCTATAGCATTTTAAAATATTTTTGAATTATTTTTTGAGCTCAAAAGGAGGAAATTTGGGTCATTACAATCCCCATACCTTATAAAAAGTTCATCCTCGAACTTCGAATGATTCTGGGCATTTCTATCTCATACTGTCCTCATACTCCTAAGTAACTTCCTCATGCTTCTGGTTCTAATTACTTAACTGGGATTTCTGACTCCCCACTGTCTTGTCCTCTATCTTGACATCTAATTATACCAAGAAAAAGACTTGATATCTTCTCTATCCTTTCTAATCATACATATTTGTATATGAATAAAGAAAACAGCAAAAACTCTTATCTGACTTAAGTGCTTATAAACAATTACTCTATATTAAATAGCAAAATCTCTTATCTGACTTAAGTGCTTATAAACAATTACTCTATACTGCAAATAATAAAGAAAGTATAAAAGGAAACTTAAATACTTTCTTACTTGAAGATGGCAAGGATGGTGCTGATGTGTGATGCTGGATAATGGGAACTGCTCTGACACCAACTGTAACGACCACCCTTCTTACTACTACTACACTATAAGGATGACTATTACTTAACTAATAACTCTACTTAACCGGTATGATTAAAAATCACATGGAAACCCTACCGAAAAATTTCGACAGAGTCTCCCTTGTACCGGTGACCATAAACCAAGATACAAGCATAGTATACATCAGCCACAGGCGGCTGGAACATTTATCAAACTCCCATGCAGTTAAATAAGTATCAAACACATAAATATCTACTTACTAAATTGAACTCATCCTACATGCAATCTAAACAGAATAATCTCAAATGACAAGAACTCAAAATACAACTCAAATGTTTACAACAACTAAAATGCGGAAACTAAAACTAAAACTTCTTTTCTAGTCCCAAGGCTTCCATTGTCCTGGCATCACACATCATCTGCGCCACCTTGTCGCCTTCCTTTATCTGCGGTAAGAGGAAATGTAGTCTATAAGCAAAATTCTTAGTAAGCGCTATCTAACTCACAAAAACTCGATATGCATGTGAATATATTGAAAACTAAAACTGAATGCTCAAGGGGAAAACTACTCATGCTCATCTACTAGTAAATAAACAAACATACTGAAGTGTTAAACACGTAAAGCTACTCATGCTCTTCTAATAGCAAAGAACAGTAAGCTAATCTAAATAACATGCTAGCATAAAAGGGAACTAAACTTGTTGATTCTAAAACAAAGTGAAATTTAATTCATTTGTTCTAAACTTATTCTTTTATACTTTTATACTTGTGTGAATCTTATTTTGTTTGTTCAAAAACTTATACTTATAATACTTCAAAATAATAATCAACTTTCTTCTTGGGCCCGGCAACTGTACTTGCTATGCGCACATCCCTAACTAGACCCGAGATAGTTGGTTCCGAATCTAGTAGGGTTTACTGGGTTATCTAAACCTAGGGACCGACTAAGGGATCCTAGCCGAAGGACTACTGAGAATCCTGCATACTAGGTAATCTAAACCTAGGGACGACTATGGGAGCCCAACCCAAGGACATCTGAGAGTCCAGTACAGTGCCACTGATAAAAGTAAAATACTTGTTAGCTTTTAATACTTCTAATGTATAATGTCTCGGCACTTTCTTCAGCACCTTGTGTGCCGAAATCCCTAAAGTCTTGACTTCGGGATCTACTTAAAGCCTTGGCCTTTTTCTTTCTTTTCTTTATCTGTCTTATACTTGTTAATACTTCTAAAAGAATTTAATAGAACTCTTATTTTTCCACTAGAATACATGGCTGTTCATGCTTGTTAAAAATAGCTAATGAAAACTAGAAAATCTGCATAGCATACAAGCTTAAACTAAATCTAAAACTTGTCGGAATTAAAACCTTAAATCTTACTACAACAGAAATAAAAGAAAGAGAGCAAAGAATGCATGCTACTCAATAATCTCTAGCTATTCCAAAGTTGTACAGTGTTATCCGAAAGCAAAGAAAACAAAGCACTCTAATTACTCTTAAACTTCTAGCCGTTCAAATGCTGTACAGAAAATCCAAAGCAAGGAAAACATTAAAATTCAATACTACTCATGCTATTCTAGTAGTAAGGAAACTACACATGCTTAACTAATAACACATAGGGAAAGTCTAACAACATGCTAGAATAAAGAGAGATTATAACCTGCCGAACTGAAATAAGAAACTTGAAAACTGAAGCTATAAAAACTAATCACCAAGTAAAAGCTAGGGTTCGGATGGAAGCAAGCCTAAGCACAATCTGATTACTAGGATTCGGATCATAGCCATTGAAACAACCAAGGAACAAACTGAAATCTGGCTTGCTAAACTACAATCTAAAAATTTGGCACAGCTGAAAATTTAAAAGAAACAATCGAATCCCCTTTAGGGATGTGACAACAGGACACTTAAAAGGAGCATTCAAATCTGAAACTACTAGCAGGTTCCGTAAAGCACATTACGAAAGCAAAGAATGGAAGCCAAAGCTCGAAACTACAAGTCTAAATCTGATCAACGTTTCGAAAGCAATAGGTCTACTGAAACGTCAACGATCAAAGCTTAAGACTTCATAATATGGACTTCCCGAAACTCAACCAGTGAGAAGAAACACGGCACATAAAACTCAACCAAAAGCCCTAAATCTGTGATTGTAAACCACACCCTATCTCAACCTCCTATAAAAACTCACGGTAGAAAATTCAAAGGGAATCACTGCCCCATTCGACAAGCTCCGGAAAAACAGAATGCTAACAAGAAATCCGAAACACATGTCAAAACTAAACAATTTGTTTCTTATCCAAAACCCAGCCAATCCGGATTGAATTTACAGCAGCTAGCCTCAAGAAGACACTTCCTACAACATGCTTCGGAAGGACCAGAAGAAGAAAACAAGAATCTGAACTACTCTTACTGCAGATGAGAGCACTTACCTTGCTGTTCTTGAACTCACAGCCGGTAAAAATCCCTTCTAGGGTTCGGAGGAGCCCACGATCTCGGCCTTCCTTTTGTGCCCACGTGTTCTCTTTGACGAGAAGAGCTCAGATCCGTGAAGATCTCACGGAAAGACCCCTTGGCCGGCGCCGAAGATGAGCCCTAAACTCACCTCTATTTTCCACTCAAGGGGAGTCGCCGACGCGAGAGAGGAGAAGAGGAAAAGAGAGAAAAGAAAAATAACTTAACCCCTCTCTTACTTATCCTTTTATAACCTAGGGTTATGGCTTAAGACCAATTCATGATTGATTTGTTCACGAAACATCAGTGAGCGTGCTTGGTCCGCTGGAAAGGTGGATTCTCGAAGGTCTCGGGTTCAAGCCGCCCTCGGCTCCTTTTTAAACGAAAATTTTATTTCGTTTCCTAAGACCGCTTAACTATATTTAATTCCCTTAAATTATAACAAAACAGCCGTGGATCAACTGGTTGTCTGAGTTCGGTTAAGACTCGGATTCGGGTCCGAGATCTTGGGTTCAAAACCCGACTTCAACATATTCTTTTTCTTTTTTTTTAAAAACTTCTTCCTCTTGGTAAAAATACCAAACGAACTCCAAAAATTACATAAAAATACTCTAAAAATTTCTAAAAATCTCTAGAATTTTTCTATAGCATTTTTAAATATTTTTGAATTATTTTTGGAGTTCAAAAGGAGGAAATTTGGGTCGTTACATCCCAAGTAGACTCACTCAATCAAATGAGCTCAACATCTCATATTGACTCATTTGGGCATGGCCATGCACTTAGTGGTCTTACTCTATCAAGAATATCGATGTCTCCCCCGTCATATAGGAGGGATAGATCCCGTCTACATCACTCACATCCCTCCGCATAATTTGTTATATACCTAGTAATCTCCTTTATAGTCCACTCAGTTACGGGTGACGTTTGACGAAGCCAAAGTATACAACTCCTTATGTAGGGAACCATGGTGACTTCAGGTTCAAGAACTAATAGTCATACTAATAGCCACATGAGAAAGTATATGACACACATATAACGATCCATGATACTTTCTCATGGCGGGTCATTCAGTATACATTCTCCAATGCATACCCATGTGTCAACTTGATATCTCCATATCCATGACTTGTGAGATCAAGTCATCGAGTTGACCTACATGCTAGTCTCGTCGCATTAACATTGTCCCTAAATGCTAATACTTGACTAGGAATGATTAAGAGTAGTGTTCCCTATATCATCTCACTATCGATTCAACTAACCGATTGATATAGGTAAGAACCTTCTACTCAAGGACGCTATTATACTTAGTTATTTGGCACTAATACAAGTAAGCATAATAACCATAAACAAATGCCTTTATATATATATAAGAATATGATACAACGAGTCCATACAACAATCATCAAATGATTGGCTCTAGGGCTCTAACTAACAATCTCTCACTAGCACTAGTGTCAATCAGTATAGGCTCTAAGGCCCAATGACCTAGTGTGACCATCATGCTTTCTCTGTGCCAAAGCCTTGGTCAAGGGATCTGCGATGTTAGCCTCAGTGGGTAATCTGCAAATCTTCACATCTCCTCTATCGATGATCTCTCGAATGAGATGGAAGTGTAGTAGTATGTGTTTAGTTCGCTGGTGTGAGCGAGGTTCCTTGGCCTGTGCTATTGCTCCATTGTTATCACAATAGAGCTATATGGGATCATCTATGCTAGGAACCACTCCAAGCTCAGTAATGAACTTACGGATCCAAACTGCCTCCTTTGCTGCTTCTGATGCAGCAATATACTCGGCCTCTGTTGTAGAATCAGCTACTGTGTCCTGCTTCAAACTCTTCCAGCTCACAGCACCACCATTTATGCAAAACACGAACCCTGACTGTGATCGATAATCATCCTGATCAGTTTGGAAGCTAGCATCACTATAACCCTTTACAGCTAGCTCGTCATTGCCTCCATATATCTGTTGGTTAGTCCTAGGAAAACATACCGGTTCCACTGCACAAAAAATTTTGTACAAGTGTCAAACCTTTCCTTAAATAACCTATTGTGTTCTTTAGAGGTTAAATTAGGAATCACAGATGGAACTTAACATCATTGATTCCAAATTTAACTTATCTGTTCTTAATGGTTTAGATTTAAATCGCAAGTGGAACTTAACACTATTGATTCAAATCTACCTAAGTTATTAATTCCATAAATATTAATTTCCAAAATTGACTTCCGGGACTGCATGGTGAGGCACATGGCCTTCTTGGATATGGGAGCAACCACCACCACCTAGGCAAAGCCTTTGAAGGAAAGCTAATATTTATTTCCTTAAATAACTCTAGGTTAACCAAAAAGAACAATCGAATCACAAATTCGAAAAAGAAGAAAACACAAAATCGAAAAATAAATTCGATAAACTAGATCTAATTGCCTCTTGTATTTATAATTCTTATAAAGAAAATAACTAGTATGATGCGGAAGAAAACTACTAGTTATACCTTCTCTTTGTAAGCTAATGACCTCGAGATCTTCTACCGTATTCCTCGCCTCGCCTTGGACGTCATGTGGGCGACAATCCTTCTAGATGAACACCACCCAAAAGAGTCCTTCCTCTTCAACTATAATTCGGCCACCACCACCACCAAGGAGAAGAGAGCAAAGGGAAAGGGAGAAGGGAGAGGGCCGGCCACCAAGAGGTCTCCAAGCAAGAGAATAAGAGTTGTATCTCATGAAGCCCCTCACCCCTTCTTTTATATTACTTGTCCAAGGCAAATAAGGAAAAACCTTTTACAAAAAATAAAATCATCCAAGAGTTTATCCTTCCTCCTTTTTATTTTTCCTTTTCTTTCCTCTTGATTGAATCAATCACCAATCAATGGTTTTGATCAATCCTATTTGGTTTAGGCTTAAGCTTGGCCGGCCCCTTGCTTGGGCACCAAGCAAGGTGGTCAGCCACCATATTTAGGAAAGGAATAATAATTTTTTTATAAAATTTTACAAGGGAAAAAACTCTTATAAAATTTTACAAGCTCTCTTTTCTAGAGTTAAAAAAGGAATGTTTTTAAAAATTAAAACCATGTTTTAAAATTTAAAACTTCTCTTATAAAATTTCCTTTTTTCACATGATGATAGAAAATTTTAATTTTAAAACTTATCTCCCTTTTTTCTTAAACCATAAGGATGGTTTAAAAAGGAAAGTTTTAAAACTTTTAAAACTCTCTATTAAAACATGTGGCCTAATTCAAATAAGGAAAGTTTTAAAAATTAAAATCTCTCTTTTAAAACTTATAGTTTTCTACAAAGAAAATATTTTAAAAATTCAAAACACCCCTCCTATTTGAATTAATCTTGGTCGGCCCCTACAAGCTTGCTCACCAAGCAATGGGGCCGACCCCTATAAGAGGATGTGGTCGGCCATTGCTTGGTCACCAAGCAATGGTTCGGCCCGCTTCTTGGATACCAAGAAGAGCCTTACATTTGGATGGACTTGAGGCTATAATGAGACTACGACAGGGACCTAGAGGAGAAATTAGTTTTGGCCTTCCGATGAGCTTGAGTATCCCGTGCTTGTCCCGAACACACAACTCAAGTTCATCGATATTAACTCATTCCACCAGAGAGTTATTACCGCACTACCGCACCAATCCCAAATTACATTATGGGCTCCTTTTTATCAAGAGAGTGTTAGTCTCCCTGTGTTTAAGATTACGAATGTCCACTAATTAAGTAAGTTATTGACAACTCAATTAATATCTAGCTTCAAGAGTAGTACCACTCAACTTTATTGTCATGTCGGACTAGGTCCACCTGCAGGGTTTAACATGACAATCTTTATGAGCTCCTTTTGGGGACATTCTCAACCTAGATAATTATGACACAGATTCCTTCTATAATCAACAATACACACTATAAGTAATATCATTTCCCAACTTATCAGGCATATTGATTTATCGAGCTAAACCTCACCCTTTGATAAATCAAAGAAATAAATATTAAATATATGTACTTGTTATTATATTAGGATTAAGAGCACACACTTTCATAATAACTAAGGTCTAGTTCTTTTACTAAGTCAGTACAAAAATAAGTTACATAAATGATCCTACTCAATACACTTAAAGTGTATCAGTGTAATTTATTAGTCAAGATAAACTAATACTTTATTACACTACGACTATTCTGATGGTTTGTTCCTTTCCATCTTAGTCATGAGCAACTTGTTTATAATTTATAGAGAACCGACAAAATGATCTTCTGAGTGTGACACCACACTCCATGTTATCTACTATATAAATTAATTGAACAATTACATTTAACAAATAAATGCTGATATTGACTAATGTGATTCTTTTATTTCAACAAATAAATGTTTACAAAAGCTAGGCTTTTAGTATACACTCTAACAATCTCCCACTTTTACTAAAAGACTAAGCTGCCATATCTGTTGCCTTACATCTGATTCCCATCCCCTCCACATATCGATCAAAAGCTTTCGCCAGAAGGGCCTTTGTGAAAGGATCTACTAGGTTATCTTCTAATACAATCTTGGCGACGACAACTTCTCCTTGCTTGACAATGTCTCGTATCAGGTGGTACTTGCGCTCTATATGTTTACTTGCCTTATAAGCTCCTTTGAGTTTGCAACTGCACCGCTATTATCACAATAAATTGTGATGATCTTGGGCAAACCACGAATCACATCTAAGTCCATTAGAAAATTCCTGAGCCATACAGCTTCTTTGGCTGCCTCAGAGGCTGCCACATACTCAGCTTCCATGGTTGAGTCCGAGATGCATTTCTGCTTAACACTCCTCCATGCAATAGCTCCACCTCCTAGAGTAAACACATAGCCTGACGTTGACTTACTATTGTCTCTATCTGATTGGAAGTCCGAATCCGTGTAACCCACAGGGAGCAAATCATCTGCTTGGTAAACTATCATATAATCTCTAGTCATTCTCAGGTACTTTAATATATGCTTTACCACAGTCCAATACCCTTGTCCAGGGTTACTCTGATATCTGCTAACCATGCCCACGGCAAAATAGATATCAGGTCTCGTACACAGCGTTGCATACATAAGGCTTCCTACAGCCGAAGCATAAGGAACTGCCTTCATGTCCTCAATCTCCTTTGATGTCTTCGGGGACATCTCTTTAGATAAGGCTACTCCATGCCTTAAAGGTAAGAAACCTTTCTTGGAGTTTTGCATGCTAAAACGAGCAAGGATTGTATCTATATATAAAGCTTGGGATAGGCACAACATTCTTTTCTTGCGATCTCTTATAACTTTGATCCCAAGAATGTGTGCACATTATCCTAAGTCCTTCATATCAAATTGTTTGGACAACCATACCCTTACGTCCGATAATACCTTGACATTGTTGCCAATTAACAAAATATCATCTACGTATAGTACAAGAAATACCACCACGTTTCCGTTACACTTCTTGTATACACAAGACTCATCCGGACACTGAATAAATCCATATGAATCGATTACTTCATTAAACCAGATGTTCCAAGATCTTGAAGCTTGCTTCAGTCCATAAATGGATCGATTGAGCTTACACACTAGATGCTCTTTACCCTTTTCAATGAACCCTTCTGGTTGCTTCATATGGATGTTTTCTTTAAGACTTCCATTAAGGAAAGCTGTCTTGACATCCATTTGCCAAATCTCATAATCCATATAAGCGGCAATGGATAAGAGTATCCGGATAGACTTAAGCATGGCTACCGGTGAAAAAGTCTCCTCATAGTCGATTCCCTCTTTCTGAGTATACCCTTTCGCAACAATCCTTGCTTTGAAGGTTTCTACCTTCCCATCTATCCCTCTTTTCCTTTTGTAGATCCACTTGCATCCAATGGCTTTTACACCATCAGGTGGTTCTACTAGCTCCCAAACCTTATTAGAGTACATAGACTCTATTTCAGAATTCATTGCCTTTTGCCAAGATACTGCATCTATATCTTGCAGTGCTTCATCATATGTCCGGGGATCAGGTTCATTTTTACCCGGGATCAAGTTCAAAGACTCCCAAAAACATGAATTTGTCAAGCTGCCTTACAACCCTCCCACTACGATGAGGCACCGTCTGTGGTTGTGTATCATGTGTGACACGTGTTGCAGTCTCTTGTGGTACTTCATCTTGTACTATTGGTACTGAAGTAGACGTGTCCTCTCTAAGTTCCTCTAGAACAATTTTTCTAGTGGGCTTGTGATCCATTATATAGTCTTCTTCTAAACACTGGGCATTGGTGCTAACAATGACCTTCTGGTCTTTAGGACTATAAAATAAACCACCTTTCGTTCCTTTGGGATAACCCACAAACACACAAACTTCTGTACGAGATTCTAACTTATCAGCATCTGGTTTCATCACATGTGCTAGACTACCCCAAATCCGAATATGTCTTAGACTGGGTTTCCGCCCATTCCACAATTCTGTGAGAGTAGAAGATACTGATTTAGAAGGTACTAAGTTCAGAATGTGTGCTGTTGTTTCAAGAGCGTATCCCCAAAACGAATTTGGCAATTCTGAATAGCTCATCATCGATCTAACCATCTCCATAAGAGTCCTATTCCTTCGTTCTGCCACACCATTCTGTTGGGGTGTACCAGGTGCGGATAATTAGGATTGAATCCCGGCCTTTGATAAGTAATTCCTAAACTCTCCTAAGAGGTATTCGCCACCACGATCAGACCGTAGTGTCTTGATACTTTTACCTAGACGTTTCTCCACATCAGCCTTGTACTCTTTGAACTTATCAAAGCACTCAAACTTGCGGCGCATTAGGTAAATGTATCCATATCTTAAATAATCATCTATAAAAGAGACAAAATATTCAAAACCACCTCTAGCCTGGATAGACAAAGGACCACACAAATCAGAATGAACCAATTCTAACACTTCTTTGGCTCTATACCCCTTGGCCTTAAAAGGTCTCTTAGTCATTTTACCTTCCAAGCAGGATTCACATGTTGGAAAAATTTTCAACTCTAATGGACCTAAGAGTCCATCGGCTACAAGCCTTTGAATCCTACTTAAGTTAATATGACCAAGCCTTAGATGCCAAAGATGCGTTTGGTTTATTTCCTAAGGTTATTTTCTCTTATTAGAGTTAGAAGATGTGTTATTAATTTTCATATTTTGCTTTGTGGGAGAAATTGGATTTAAAATATATAAATTGCCAACCAATGCACCAAAACAGATAATCACCTTATTTCTCTTTATAACTACATTGTTACTAAAAGAAACTGAATATCCATCCAAATATAGTTTAGAAACTAAAATTAAATTCTTTCTAAAACTGGGTACATAGAGAGAATTTCTTAAAACCAAACTTCTATTCCTATTAAAAGATAAGTAGACGTCTCCCACTGCAACAGCCGCCACCTTAGTAGCATTGCCCATGTAGACGGTAATCTCTCCTTCAGTTAGTCGTCGGGTTTCCTGGAACCCCTGCAAGGAATTGTAGACATGATCAGTGGCTCCCGTATCTACACACCAGGTGCTGGTAGATAACACCGCTAAACATGTTTCAACAACTAGAGTATGAGATATACCTTTATTGTTCTGATTCCTAGGAGGACACTCCGCCTTCCAATGCCCTGTCTGCTTGCAAATGAAGCACTTGCTTTTTGACTTTTTCATTCCAGCTTTTTGTCCCTGAGGTTTATTCACTCTCTTCACTTAAAAGACCTATTTCTTCTTCTTCTTGCCTTTTGGCTTAGAAGTAGAACCATTTTGAGCATAGTGAATCTGAGAACTTTGACGAAATATATCTTCTGCTGCCTGTAGTTCTGTCAGAAGTTCCGCCAACGTATACTCTCTTTTGTTCATGTTATAGTTCAGGCAGAACTGCTCAAAATTTCTAGGTAGCGTTTGGAGAATTATATCGACCTGGGTTTCCCCATCGATTTCTCCTCCAAGGAATTGTATTTCATTCAGATAAGCCATCATTTTGAGGATATGATTCCTTATGGGTGTCCCCTCAGACATGGTGACTATCATAAGCTTTCTCATTGTCTCTTGCCTAGCAGTCCGACTCTAGTGCCCAAAGAGTTCTTTGAGATTGTTCATTATATCATAAGCTGTTGGTAAATCTTGATGCTGATGTTGCAATACATTTGACATAGATGCCAAAATGTAACACCGCACCATCTCATCAGCTTTTACCCATTTCTTATGATACTCAATCTCCTCTGAGGTAGAGTCACCGTCAGGTGCATCAGGGCAAGCCTCAGTCAGTACAAACTGATAGCTTTCTGCAGTAAGGACAATGTCCAGGTTTCTTTTCCAATCAATATAGTTGGGTCCAGTAAGTTTGTTCTCTTTCAGTATAATGGCCAGTGGGTTGAAAGTCATCCTAAGAATCACAAAATTAACTTTGGTCAGGACTCTAAATTTAGAATAATATTGATTCCTCAAACAATACTATTTTAAATTAACCAACACCTCAAAACACCGTGAATTTTGTATGCTACGATAGTGTGGACGTATACAAATTCATCATTTGTAAAAGGAGGGTGTAACCCATTAATTTTATTATCTTGTAAACCTAACTTTTTGAAAAATAAAATTAATAGTTGGTTTACTTTGGTCACACAAATAATAGCAATGACTCCGATGGGGAGGATACTATTAGACGTGCCTAAGTGTATACCATTACTTGACACTAAGTCCATTAATAAGATTGTGCCCCTTCCGATGGGAAAGATCACACGCTCTTAATTAATTTTCTATAGTCATCCTAAATGGAAGTTTGATCTAGTGATCCGCAAACAAACTCATCCGATATGGAGGAAGACACTCAGAGCCAACGCGCAAGTTTGCTTGCATCACTTACAAACCAGTAATGGAGATCGTGGAATTTATTAAAATAAATCCCTCTCCCACTTAGTTATTTAAAATGAGGAATTTTAAACTATCCTAGCATACATCACATGCATATAAACATCACAGTAAATAAAAGTAATAATTTGGAAATTAATTTTCCAACTATTATGACCTTTTCCATCACTGTCTTCAGTATGCTCCAACCCTAGCTGCTGCCATCTTTAGCCACCGCCATTGGGTCGAGTTGTCGTATCCATCTTGCTTCTTATTCCGCTGCGCCTCTGGTGCTCCAAAAGTACCACGCCTCGTAAGAATCCGATCCACAACAAAAATAGAATTTTACATATATCGATCCTATATTTCATGAGGGAATGTACATGTATTCTAGATCGAAAAAATAAAATTCTAAAAATAATACAGCTCCTGCTGTATTTTATACATACAATCATGCACACAAATAAAGCCCTTGACATGTCCAAGGGTCCAATCACACACAATATCAATAAGCCATAATAGTTGGAGCATGCAACCAAAGAGTTAGCACATCCTACTATTTTCCTGCCTAAATTATGTATGACATGTGCATAACCTATTTGAATTCTAAAAATACATAGAGGCAAACCCTAGCTCTGAAACCAATTGCTGGTTAGTCCGAGAAAAACGTACCGGTTCCACTGTATAAAAAATTTTGTACAAGTGTCGAACCTTTCCTTAAATAACCTATTGTGTTCTTTAGAAGTTAAATTAGGAATCGCAGACGGAACTTAACATCATTGATTCCAAATTTAACTTATCTGTTCTTAATGGTTTAGATTTGAATCGCAAGCGGAACTTAACACTATTGATTCAAATCTACCTAAATTATTAATTCCATAAATATTAATTTCCAAAATTGGCTTCCAGGACTGCATGGCGAGGCACATGGCCTGCTTGGATATGGGAGCAACCACCATTGCCTAGGCAAAACCTTTTAAGGAAAGCTAATATTTATTTCCTTAATAAACTCTAGGTTAACCAAAAAGAACAATCGAATCACAAATTCTAAAAAAAGAAAACACAAAATCAAAAAATAAATTCGATAAACTAGATCTAATTGCCTCTTGTATTTAGAATTCTTACAAAGAAAATATCTAGTATGATGCGGAAGAAAACTATAAGTTATACCTTCTCTTTGTAAGCTAATGACCTCGAGATCCTCTACCGTATTCCTCGCCTAGCCTTGGATGTCGTGTGGGCGACGATCCTCCAAGATGAACACTACCCAAAAGAGTCCTTCCTCTTCCTCTATAATTCGGCCACCACCACCACCACCAAGGAGAAGAGAGCAAAGGGAACGGGAGAAGGGAGAGGGACGGCCACCAAGAGGTCTCCAAGCAAGAGAATAAGAGTTGTATCTCATGAAGCGCCCTCACCCCTTCTTTTATATTACTTGCCCAAGGCAAAAAAGGAAAAACCTTTTACAAAAAATAAAATCATCCGAGAGTTTTTCCTTTTTATTTTTTTATTTTTCAAATTCTTTTCTCTTGATTGAATCAATCACCAATCAATGGTTGTGATCAATTCTATTTGGTTTAGGATTAAGCTTGGCCGGCCCCTTGCTTGGGCACCAAGTAAGGTGGCCGGCCACCATATTTAGGAAAGGAATAATAATTTTTTTATAAAATTTTACAAGGGAAAAAACTCTTATAAAATTTTACAAGCTCTCTTTTCTAGAGTTAAAAAAGGAATGTTTTTAAAAATTAAAACCATGTTTTAAAATTTAAAACTTCTCTCATAAAATTTCCTTTTTTAACATGATGATAGAAAATTTTAATTTTAAAACTTATCTCCCTTTTTTCTTAAACCATGAGGATGGTTAAAAAAGGAAAGTTTTAAAACTTTTAAAACTCTCTATTAAAACATGTGGCCTAATTCAAATAAGGAAAATTTTAAAAATTAAAATCTCTCTTTTAAAACTTATAGTTTTCTACAAAGAGAATATTTTAAAAATTCAAAACAACCCTCCTATTTGAATTAATCTTGGTCGGCCCCTACATGCTTGGTCACCAAGCAATGGGGCCGACCCCTATAAGAGGATGTGGTCGGCCATTGCTTGGTCACCAAGCAGTGGTTCGGCCCCTTTCTTGGATACCAAGAAGAGCCTTACATTTGGATGGACTTGAGGCTATAATGAGGCTACGACAGGGACCTAGAGGAGAAATTAGTTTTGGCCTTCCTATGACCTTGAGTATCCCGTGCTCGTCCCGAACACACAACTCAAGTTCATCGATAATAAATCATTCCACCAGAGAGTTATTACCACACTACCGCACCAATCCCAAATTACATTATGGGCTCCTTCTTATCATGAGAGTGTTAGTCTCCCTGTGTTTAAGATTACGAATATCCACTAATTAAGTAAGTTATTGACAACTCACTTAATTAATATCTAGCTTCAAGAGTAGTACCACTCAACTTTATTATCATATCGGACTTGGTCCATCTGCAGGGTTTAACATGGCAATCCTTATGAGCTCCTCTTGGGGACATTCTCAACCTAGATAACTAGGACACAGATTCCTTCTATAATCAACAACACACACTATAAGTAATATCATTTTCCAACTTATCGGGCATATTGATTTATCGAGCTAAATCTCACCCTTTGATAAATCAAAGAAATAAATATTAAATATATGTGCTTGTTATTATATTAGGATTAAGAGCACACACTTTCATAATAACTAAGGTCTAATTCTTTTACTAAGTCAGTACAAAAAGAACTTACCTAAATGATCCTACTCAATACACTTAAAGTGTATCAGTGTAATTTATTAGTCAAGATAAACTAATACTTAATTACACTACGACTATTCTGATGGTTTGTCCTTTCCATCTCAGTCATGAGCAACTTGTTTATAATTTTTAGAGAACCGACAACATGATCTTCTGAGTGTGAACCACAATCCATGTTATCTACTATATAAATTAATTGAACAATTACATTTAACAAATAAATGCAGATATTGACCATTGTGATTCTTTTATTTCAACAAATAAATGTTTACAAAAGCTAGGCTTTTAGTATGCACTCTAACAATATCAAGAAATATTCTTTAGTCCTTCTCAAGTACTTAAGAATATTCTTGACCGCTATCCAGTGACTTTCACCTGGATCTGACAGGTATCTGCTTGTCATGCTCAAAGCATATGAGACATCAGGACGAGTACATAGCATGGCGTACATGATAGATCCTATGGCTGAAGCATAAGGGATCTGATCCATGCGGTCTCTCTCCTCTCTAGAAGAGGGACCTTGAGTCATCGAAAGACTCCCACCATGTGACATCGGCAGAAATCCCTTCTTGGAGTTCTGCATGGAAAACCGTAGTAGTACCTTGTCAATGTATGTACTCTGACATAGGCCAAGCAATCTCTTGGATCTATCTCTATAGATCTGTATCCCTAGAATGCGGGATGCTTCACCTAAGTCCTTAATTGAGAAACATGTCCCTAGCCAAGTCTTGACAGACTGCAGCAAAGGGATGTCTTTCCCAATGAGTAGTATGTCATCCACATATAATATAAGGAAGGCAACTGTGCTCCCAACAACTTTCTTGTAGACACAAGGTTCATCTTCATTCTTGATGAAACCAAACTGTTTGATTGCATCATCAAATCGAAGATTCCAGCTCTGAGAAGCTTGCTTTAGTCCATAAATGGACCTATGCAGCTTGCATACTCTGCAAGTATGCTATGGATCTACAAAACCCTCAGGTTGTGTCATGTACACATCCTCGAGTAGGTTTCCATTCAAAAATGTGGTTTTGACATCCATCTGTCAGATCTCATAATCATGGTACGCTGCAATAACAAGCATGAACCGAATGGACTTAAACATCGCTACTGGAGAAAAAGTTTCATCATAGTCAATACCATGAATTTGATTGAAACCTTTAGCTACCAAGAGACCCTTATAAATAAGTCCATCCATATTAGTCTTTCTCTTAAAGACCCACTTACACCCAATGGGTTTGACCCCTTCAGGTGGATCAACCAAAGTCCATACTTGGTTAGTGTACATGGATTCCATCTCGGATCTCATGGCCTCTAGCCATTTCTCAGAATCTGGTCTCATCACAGCTTCCTAATAGGAGGTAGGCTCATCCTCAATGAGCACAACGTCATCATGGTCAGACAAGAGAAATGAATATCTCTCAGGCTGACGACGCACCCTATCAGACCTGCGAAGGGGTAGGTCTACTTGAACTTGTTGTTGTTCCTCCACTCCTTGTGGACCAACATCATCCACAACACTTTGTGGTTCCAGTTCAACTTCCATCGAGGCTTCAGTGCTATGGTCCATATCTTGAACTTCTTCAAGATCGAATGTACTCCCACTAGTGTTTCTAGAAACAAAACCCCTTTCTAGAAAACCTCTAGTCTTAACCACAACTATCATGTGTTGACTGGGAATGTAGAAGTAGTATCCCTTTGTTTCCTTGGGATATCCAATAAAATAGCACTTATCAGATTTGGGTCCCAATTTGTCCGAGACATAACGTCGAACGTAAGCCTCACAACCCCAAATCCTCATAAAAGACACCTGGGCATCTCTCCCAGTCCATATCCTATATGGTGTCTTTATTACAGCCTTAGATGGAACTCGGTTGAGAATGAAGGCTGTTGTGTCTAGAGCATAGCCCCAAAGATACATAGGAAGATCTGTGTGACTCATCATAGATCGTATCATATCTAATAGGGTACGATTCCTCCTTTCGGATACACCATTCCACTGTGGTGTTCCAGGAGGAGTGAGTTGAGATAGAATCCCACACTCAGCTAGATAGTCACGAAACTCATGGCTAAGGTATTCACCACCTCAATCTAATCGAAGTATCTTAATACTCTTGCCAAGCTGATTTTGTACTTCATTCTTGAATTCTTTGAACTTTACAAAGGATTCTGACTTATGTGTCATCAGGTACACATAACCATATCTACTGAAGTCATCAGTAAATGTAATGAAGCACCTATAACCACCTCTAGCAGTGACATTGAAAGGGCCACATACATCACTATGTATAAGACCTAACAAGTCAGTCGCTCTCTCACTGTGTCCACTAAAGGGAGTCTTGGTCATCTTTCCTAGTAGACACGACTCGCATGTCTCATATGATTCGAAATCAAATAAGTCCAACAAACCATCTTTATGGAGCTGGGATAATTGTTTGTCATTTATATGACCTAAGCGACAGTGCCAGATATAGGTTTGGTTCATGTCTTTTGACTTGAACCTCTTGGTACTTATGTTATAGATAGGGTTCTCAAGGTCTAGAATATAGAGTCCGTTCATCAGAGGTGCACTACAATAGAACATATCATTTAAATATACTGAACAACATTTGTTCTTTATTGTAAATGAAAAACCTTTCTTGTCTAAACAAGAAACTGATATAATGTTCTTAGTCAAAGCAGACACATAACAACATTCATCTAATTCTAATACAAGCCTAGAAGGCAGAGATAGATGATAAGTTCCTACAGCAACAGAAGCAACCCATGCTCCATTGCCTACTCGTAGGTCCACCTCGCCCTTCGTCAATGCCCTACTATTTCTCAGCGCCTGCACATTAGTACAAATGTGAGAAGCACATCCGGTATCTAATACCCATGATGAAGAAATAGATAGATTGACTTCTATAACATAGATACCTGAAGTGGAAGTCTCACTTCTCTTCTTCTTAAGATCTTCTAGGTAAACTTTGCAGTTCCTCTTCCAGTGCCCGGTCTGACCGCAGTGGAAGCAGGTAGCATCCTTGGCAACCCCTCCTTTGGGTTTCAGTGCCTTGCCTTTGCCCTTGGCTTGGGACTTTCCCTTGCCTTTGGGCTTGCCCTTGCCCTTGTGTTTCTGAACCATCAGAATAGAGTTGGGCTTAACCTTCTTAAGGTTGAGCTCAGTAGTTCTTAACATTCTAAGCAGCTTGGGCAGTGGCTTGTCAATTTCGTTCATGTTGTAGTTCACGACAAACTGACTGTAGCTCTCTGGCAAGGACTGCAAGATCAAGTCAGTGGCCAGCTCTTGGCCAAGGGAAAATCCCAACCTCTGTAGGTTTTCTATGTACCCAATCATCTTGAGTACATATGGGCCTACGGGAGTCCCATCATGCATCTTGCACTGAAACAGTGCCTTAGAGATCTCAAATCTCTCGTGCCTTTCTTGTCCTTGATATAGTTGATGAAGATGTTCAACCATATCATAAGCGCTCATCAACTCATGTTGCTTCTGAAGCTCAGAGTTCATGGTCGCGAGCATAAGACATGACACATCTAATGCGTCATCTTGATGCTTCTTGTAAGCATCATGATCAGCTCGCGTGGCAGTGGCAGGAGGTGCCTCAGGAATGGGCTGCTCCAGGACGTACAGTTTTCGTTCCTGTGTGAGAACTATTCTCAGGTTCTTGTACCAATCCAGGAAGTTAGCTCCATTGAGCTTGTCGTTATCGAGGATAGGACGCAGGGAGAAGGAGTTAGTGTTTGACGACATGTTAATCTACAATAGAAAAATATAGAAAAATAAATATTATATTCTAATTAATAATCTAATTAGGCCTTTAATTAAATGATGCTTCCACTGAATTCTATAATTCAAGTGGGACAAGATTCACATCATACTACGCTTTGAGTTAGCTTTGACTAAATCACCCAAGACTTAGTATGATCAGTAGGTAACTAATTACCAATTACATCTCTATGCAACTCTTGTTTATAGGATCAAGATCCGCATTTATATTAAAACTCGAGTTAGCACTACAACAAAAACCCTCATAGACATCGGTTTTCCACCGGTGTCTATTACATTTTCGACCAATGTCTATGAAGCCGATGTAAAAGGTCTGCCATTTTAGACATCGGGTTAAAACCGGTGTAGTATCACTTAACGACACTGTTTCATCAACGGTGTAAAACCGATGTAATATTATATGTTAATAACACCAGTTTTGGCAGTGGTATACGACCGATGTGATATTAGTTAATAACACCAGTTTTGCAGCGGTGGAAAACCGATGTAATATCTGTATTTTTTAACAGCACAAATTTGATTTCCGAAACAATGAAAAATCGACAGTAACAAAAAAAATACACAAATATTCACAAATTACACAAATATTCTTCATTCAACAATATCCATAAAATACACAAATATTCAAAAATTACATACATAATCTTCTTACAACAGTATCCATAAAATACACAAACATTCTTTTTACATCAAAAGCTAATAGATATCAGAATCAAGGTAGAACATTCTTTTAACAACACATCAAGGTAGAACCGCACTTCAAATGTAATCTAGCATGCATTCAGCCCACTCGAACCGCACTTTATCAATTTCAACTCTCGAGTACTTGAGATTTGTAAACTGTAAAAACACATAAATAATATATTAGTAAAGATGCAATTTTGAAAGCTGGAAATGGTAAAGATGCAATTTTGATTTATTTATTTTTTCCCAAATATCTGCTCTAGCTCTAATGAGGCCACTCTAGTTTTTCTGATCTCTATCCTTCTAACACTTCAAATCAAGCATTTTGAAAGCTTTTCAGTCTGGTTTTGCAATGAGAACTACCAATAAACTAAATTTGGAATGCAAAATATCTAAACCAAAGAAAGTCTCTTTCTAATTGATACTTGCAACAAAGATAATCTACAATACTTTATACAAAGTTAATTCATGATCAGGACCCAATAATCGACCATATGTCAAATAACTAAAACAAATGTGTACATGTATCAAATAAAATAGAATACTAAGTTTTTAAAAGCTGTTGTGGAAGACTATTGTTCATAATGCTTAATTCATTAAAGGATAACTGCGCGCATATATGGCACTTAGTATATGCTGCTTAGAATATAACATAGATAATTTGCTCCTTCTTATTAAAGTGTAGAGATTGATAAGAACCGACAGCATCATACAACAAATTACTAGGCATGATAATGGTTGAATTCAAAAATCATGGAAGGACCAAGAGCATCATATAACAAATCAGTGACCCTGAATTCTATTGAACTATTAATCATAGACAAGCACATAGCTGCCAAAATTGAAATAGAGAAGTTCAAAGACTACATAGAAACACATCAAGCACCAGGGGAAAAGCATAGCAACAGCAAGATCTGATATAATGAGGGAAAAACTAAGAGACGTTCATAATCAATCAAAGTCAAATATGAGTTTGTATCAATTATGATACTGAAGCAATGTTGGAAAATGCAACAAAATATCTTTAGGGCTTATATGCAAAATGGAAGATATTGTATTATTACCATTGCTGGAAGTGAATCCTTGTGGTCAAATCACAAATTTTCAATTATATCTTTCATATATCGCATGATATAAAAACCACATTGCTCCACATCCGGTTGTTGAGGAGCCTATGTTAGAAAAGAAATATTGGAATAACTCCTTCGAGGATAGTGTAACAGTTGCTAATCAAAATGATCAGACATACCTTGACAACTTCTCATGTTGGTTGTTTTTTCCCTTTCCTTCCCACCTCAGCATTATACAATTTCAAGGCCCTTCATGCATATAACCCGTGGGAATTGTATTACCACATCAAAATACATCCATGTTTCAACAAAGGTAAGAAAAGAAGCCAAAAAACTTACATGTTGACAACATATTTCCAATCATGATCACGAATGCGGTGACCAAGAGGATCTAACAAAAAATTAATCTCCATCTCAACATTGATGATAGTCAAAATCCAGTGAAAACTACACAAAGAAATATAATTAGTGTATGCATCCTGCATGTTCTCAAAATATGCAAGTGAGAGTGATATATAATGTTCTCCAGTGCCATCTATGTCAAACTCCAAATGGATGCAGGACCGGTCCGAAGCTGAAGTATGAAGCTCTCGTCTTACAGCCACATTAGCCTTTGAAGATACACAAGTTGTGTTAGATATGCTTTTCATGGACTGGAAAATCCTAACCAGTACTGTTTTTAAATTGTCTTTGTAAAGAGCATCTCTACCTGCATGGATGTTGTATGTCATGAATAGCATGGCCATTTGCAAAACTCAAACTTTTGTCCAGATATGGAACTTCTCCAGGCTTGACAAATATAACCCGGTATTCAGGAATGGCAGCTGTATAAGGAGTGCACCTATCTCATTTTTATCCTGAAGTAACTTATCCAACTCCGGCCAAAGAAGCTCCCTCCTGAAAGGAGTAATGAGATAATGATGGGCAAAGGAGAAAAAAAATAGAAAACTAAAAAATAGTCGTAGCCGACATTGAAATTTGGATGGCATGTATAAAAGTTTGCTGATACTACATACCATGCAGAGAAGTCATCCTCAATACCCAGATCATCATCTCCCAACCCCACTTGGACAATGTGCTTAGCGCCTATGCAGAGGAAAAAAAAAGATAGAAGAATATCCAAGTAATAATGATGCTTAAATTCATTAAACACATCTACAAACTTGCACATGACTACTACGTTACAGTTGTATATATGAAACTCACAGATAACATGACTACTCAACTGTTTCTTAGTAACTCCTCATACCATGTTGACTTTACAAGTTTTTAGAGTAATAATTAGTCTACAAAACAAGTTAAATTCTCTAGAAAAATGAAATGCATGAACTTTGAGCTTGCAACTGAAGATAGGATTTAAAATCAGCTTTAGGAGCATATGTGACTTAGTCAAATCACAAACTAAATAAATCGACTATATACCTTGCTCATGAAGCAGTTCATCGACCACCATAGCAACCTTTGCAAGGACACAATACACAAATATATCAGCCAAGCAATTCCCACAAAAAGAATATTGACAATTTCATCATGCCAAACCTTATTAAAATGTTCATATTTCTGATTGCCTAAACTAATCACACCAAATTGAAGATTTTCCAACCAGGTTCCTCTCTCTTTCCCCTATAAAAACTAATAATTAGCAATCGATCAAGGCAAAAGGATTATTGGTAGAATAGATTAACTAAATGTGCATGCTTCCAGAACCTCTGTAAACCATTTGTAGAACTGGGCAACATTATCAGTAGGCTCGCCATCTCCATACCTAAAGAAAACAAAGGGATCAGCTGGAACTTTGAGGAAACTAATCGTTTATAAAAACAAAAAATTCCTGGCTTTCAACTTATGTAGCCAAGAAGAACAAAGCCAAGCTCTCCTTTTTCAGGTTCTCCTCATACTCTTCATCCTCAGTAGCATATTCGTCCTATAATTGAGGAAAATAACTACAGATCAGTCAATTAATCAGTAGTATTTCCAATTATCTGAAACAGAAGGAAGATGATCTTACGATATCCACTAGTTTAAATATGGCATTAGGGTATCGTGCTTTTGCCTCCTCAGCTAGTGCCTAGAAGGGGGGAAAATCTAAGATCATGGGAGAAAAATTCAAAAAATGAACTACTCGGATAAAAACCCTACCTTCGCGAACCCCTCAGCTGTCCTGGTCTGCGTCCCGAAGAAGACAGTGACCTTCTTCTTCTCTTGGTCCTTCTCTGTATCCATATGGGTCTTCACCACTAACGGCTTCAGCGGCTCGGCGGGCTTCCTTCCGCTCGATCACCAAACGAAGAAGATTGCCACGCAATCGACGAGCACGGCGATGATGATGCTCAGGACGGCGATCAGCAGACGGTTCTCCACGAACGCATCCCCGATGCCGGAATCGAGCCCATATCCTTCGGAGAGGGAGGCGACGACGGACAATAAGAGATCGAGCGACGACGCCTTCTCGGAACCTATCTGCATCTTGGCAGATCGAGCGGTGAATCGGAAGCACAGATCTCCGATCTCTGTTTCTGTCTGCTTCGATTTGGGAGAACGAAGGAGGTCGAGATTGGGTCGGCGATGGGAGGGGAGGAGAAGATAGAGGCGGAGAAGGTGAGTCGCCCGAAGACGGCTCTCTGTCTCTACCTCCCGTGGACGGTGTCATATAGGTTTAGGTTGGAAGGAAGAGTTGAAGTGTTGAAAATTTTAGCTAAGTATTGGTGGAAAAATTAAATTATTTTATTTTGGTTCATTTACACCACTTTTAATAACAGTTTTTTACTATCCGATTTCGTAGATAGAACAAGAAAATTATCATAGACACCAGTTTTAAAAACCACTGTTAAACCGGTGTCTATTAACGAAAAATGGGTGCTAATAGACATCGGCTAAAAAAATCGATGTTTATTAGCGAAAATCTGCGCTTATAGACACCGATTTTTAGAAAACCCGGTGTAAAATACTCAAAGACATCGGTTTTTGCTTAAAACCGTTGTTATTCCACTGATGTCTATGACGATTTTTGTTGTAGTGTAGCTTTGACTAATACGCCCAAGAGTTAATATAAACGTGATTTTGTCCCATCTTCCAACTATTGGATAAATGTCTACAGTTAAACTTGATTTAACTAGTTGTACTCAATCTAATTGAGTTTTTATTCACCCATGCATTGATAGGCGGGACCAAGATTGTCCCTCCGTACCCTACCAAGATAATATGTGTTGCTCTGCTTTGGCAGATTCAACAACAACATGTGATCGAGGTAGTAATAGGTATCATGGCATGGTAGGCATTTTGAGTTGACGCGATTGAGATCTAATCTAATCGACGATGCATATCATATACTCGATTTAGATCTAATCTAATCGTGGAAGTGCATCATGTGTGCGACTTAGATCTAATCTAATCATTAAGGCACTAATTAATTACTAATCTAGCATGCATCACATATACACACACAAGCAATTAATTAATTTTGTGATTAGTCATAGCCCTACTATGATCTTCTCAAGCCAATGAGAAGATCGGGTGGTCAACCTAAGGTCAACAACTTCTCAAGCTCCTTCCTTTGACCACCTTGTGTTGCTCGCACCCTCCTCATAACTCCGTCTCGAGTGAACCTTGTAACGCCCGACCTCCCCTCTTGCTAAGTGGAGGCGGGGTTACCTTCTATTATACATAACGTACGTACAAAATAGTTTTTATGATTTTTCTTCTTAAAACAGCGGAAGTAATTGTTCATTTAAATCACAACTAATCATACCAATATGCCCAGCATAGTTATAAACTTAAAGAAACATAATTATCCATTTCTAACATAAGCTTATGTAAAAGTGGTCATGCACGTCATCAACATAAAATAAATATATTTCATATCATTCTTAAGTTCACATAAGCAGGTCATTTATTTTCTTTAGCCAAGCCACCACCACACACATCTCTTGCCCCTCCTGCTACTCCTTTAGTTTATCCATCCTTTACCTTTATCTGTGGTACAAGGAAAGTAAGCTATGAGCACACAAGGCTCAGTAAGATCCTTTCCTACTCACAAAAATCGTACATATCATATAAGAGTAATCATATCACATATCATAGCATAAATGAAACTCATATCATATCATAAATGAAAATCATATCATGGTATAAAATAACAATCATATCATAGCATAAAGTGAGCATCATATCATGGCATACACTTATCATATCATAGCATAAAGTAAGCATCATATCATGGCATAAACTAATCATGGCATAAATGACAATCATATCATAACGTAAAGTAAGCATCATAACATATCATGTCATATCGTAAAAATAAGCATCATGACATATCATATCATAGCATAAAGAACATCCTATCATAGCATGTGAGTAAGAGTCATATCATATCATTCCATATTATAAACATATATGCAAGGTGTCCTTTAAATCATGGGTGATGTCATGTGCAAGATGCTTTTCAAAACATGCTTCATGTCATGTGCAAAATGTCTTAAAAACAATATCATATAGTACTTAAAAATAATCTCAACATGAGGGGGCCCGGCTTAGTACCACATACATACATAAATGCACGCATCCTAAGTAGACTCAAGGTAGCTAGTCTTGAACCTACTAGGAAACTAGGCCCGTAGCTCGACCTAGGGGCACGTAAGGAGCCCACCCTTTACTAGGCCCGTTTCTTAGTCCATCGACCTAGGGGCGCATAAGGAGCCCACCCTTTTGGTACAAGCCATACAAAGTAAAATATTATGTCATATACATATCATATCATAGCATATCATGTTCATATCATTCATAGCATATCATATACATGTCATTCATAGCATATCATATTCATGTCATTCATAGCATATCATGTACATGTCATTCATAGCATATCATATTCATGTCATTCATAGCATATCATGTAAATGTCATTCATAACTTTTCATAACATAGAGAGTGCTCTTAGTCCCACTTGATAGGGAAGCAACTCTTAGGCCTTTCACTTAGCTTGTCATAAAGAGTGCTCTTAGTTCCAACAATAGGGAAGCATCTCTTAGGCCTTTTCTTTTCATTTCATAAAGCATACATATTTGAGCATTTAGCACATCATAGAAGACATTTTCATGCATAATTCATAAGCATACATAAAATGAGCATTTAACATATCATGGAAAAAATAAGAATGCATGGAACATAAGTTAGCATCTCCTAACTCATATCATGGCAAAGTGAAGCACATAAAGAGTCATAATTAGGTCTCAAACATCAACCTACTAAGGGTGGCCGAAACATGCAAGGGTTCTTCTAGATTGCAAGAAATTATAAAAGCATATGAACCTTAAATCAATTCATAACATTTATCATAAGGAACATCATAAGCATATTAAATTTAGGTTCTAAGCTTCCTAGGTCTAAACTTCACAATGTGACCGAAACATGCAAGGCCTAGATCTAGGTTACAATTAGCATATCAACATGTGAACCCTAAACCATTTTCTTAACATTTATTATAAGCAACAACATGAGCATATTGAGTTTAGGTTTCAAGCTTCCTAGGTCTACAAACTATAAGTGGCCGAATGTCATAAGGTGTGGAGCTAGGTTCTCAACCAAATACAAGCATGAGAATATCATGTTAATTTCATATCATATCATAGGGAAAAACATGAGCATGTTAGAGTTGAGTTTAAGCTTGCCTAAGCCTTAAATTCTATCTTGGCCGAAAGTTTTCAATGTGGAAACCTAGTTCTAAACAACATGAAATCTTAAGTACATCAAGTTATCTTCATATCATATCATGAGGAAGATCATAAGCAAGTTAGATTTGAGTTTGAGCTTTACCAGGGTTTTTAATCCTTTCATGGCCGAAACCCTAAGGTAAGGTTCACCTAGTTCCAAACAACATACAAACATGAAACATACATTAAGGAAACATTCATAACATATCATGAGAAAGATCATAAGAATGTTAGTTTGAGTTTTAAGCTTCTCTAGGGTTCTTATTCCTTTCATGGCCGAAACTCTAAGGTAAGGTTCACCTAGTTCCAAACAACATACAAGCATGAAACATCAAAGAAACATTCATAACATATCATGAGAAGATCATAAGCATGTTAGTTTGAGTTTTAAGCTTCTCTAGGGTTTTTAATCTCTTCATGGCCGAAACCCTAAGGTGGGGTTCACCTAGTTCCAAGCAACATACAAGCATGAAACAACAAGAAAATATTCGTATCATGTCATAAGAAAGATCATAAGCATGTTAGTTTTGAATTTGAGCTTTCCTAGGGTTTTTAATCTCTTCATGGCCGAACCCTAAGGTGAGGATTCACCTAGTTCCAAGCAACATACAAGCATGAAATATCAAGGAAATATTCATATCATATCATGAGAAAAAAAAACCCTAAGCATGTTGGTTTTGGGTTTAAGCTTTCATAGGTCTTACAACTCATCATGGCCGAAAGTTTCAAGGGAAACCCTAGGTTTTTAAGCCATCTAAACTTGAAGAAAAACCACATAACTACTTGTACCACAGGTGAGGGGATGCTTACATCCTCTTGCTTGGTCTTTTTCTTAAGAAATATACCCTTGTGAAGAAGAAGAAGAGAGCTCCTCTTTCTAGTATTTCCTTCGCTTCTCTTGCTTGTAAGAAGTAGGTCTTGAGGCTTTCTTCTTGAGGTTTAGTTTTCTTAGGGAGAAAATTTTGTTGAATCTCAAAAACTTGGGAGAGGGATGGCTCAAGGTCTCGGTAATGGTAAGGAAAGGGAGGAGGAAAATGAAACTCTTTTTTTTCTATTTTCCATCTTATGCCAAGTGGGAGGAAGAAGCAAAGATGAATTTTTGCCTTCCCTTTCTCATTAACTCCTTCCTAATTATCCTTAATGAGGCAAAGTGTCCCCATTCATCCCCTTAATTCCTCTCATCTCATTCCCTCATGCATCTCCACGAAAATGGAAGAGAAGGAAGAAGGAAAAGACAACTTGTCTTTTGCTAGCTATCTTCTTAATCATGAGAAGGAGGAATAAAGCTACTTGAGATTTTCTTACTTCCTTACTCTTACTTTTTATTTAAAATTTCCACTCTCTATTCAACAATAATTTATGATGGCCTAGTGGTCAATCCATAATCCTTAAAGATTAAAGAGGTTCAAGGTTCAATCCTTGACTAATTCCTTTTTAGATATTTTTGGTTCTATCTTATCTTTTTATTCTAAAAGAGAATCTTCACATACTTAGCTTAAGAAATTCGTGGGTGTTACAAACCTTCCACCGCCTCATTTTGTACATTACAAAAGGTGAAACTCGAGTTACATTCGAGTCTAAACTATTTACAATAGGAATAAATAAATAGAAAGGCATGACTGTAGGTCACGTATCAAATATACAACACGCATAATCACATGATGGCACGCAGGCCGTATTATGAATTACAACACAATTTCCAATCAAATTGGGGTCTTTTGGGACATGACCATCATAAAATGATACAAAATTCTAAATTATGTAATTTCCATAAATTTTTGTAATTTTTGTCTAATATTTTTACGATTTTATGAGTAAAAATTCCCGGCCGTCCCGTTTAGCGATTTTCGGGCGCAATCGCGGAACGAAGCCCCTTGCAGGGATAGGGGAAGCACCCCTACCCGCGATATAAGCATCGCGAGTGTTCCTAAGCGATCCTACAGCTCCTTAGCCCGCTGTCCCAAAATGATTTGGGACGAAATCTTGCCATTTCGAAAAAAATTTCTCGGTAGTCGAAGCCTATAAGTGTCTAAACTCTTGTGCTTCGCTACTACGAGAAAAATACCCATAAAATCTATAAAAATAGTAAATTTACATAATATTATAGAACTGATATTTTTCATAAAAATATAAAAAAAACTTGTACGCGCTTCGCACGTGGCTTTGATACCACTGTTGGATTTTTCGGGCCGCAAAAACCGCTTTTTGCGTTGCGGAAACCCCGAAACCCCGCCACCGGATCCATGCGAAGAAATATTTTCAAAAAACTTTACGTGTATGAGTTTCTAAACCTAGATCTAAACTAGATCTACAAAGGAGAAGAGCTTTAAACTTGATGCGATGCCCTTCGCTAATCCCGCTCGTCCAAGGTTCGCCGAATCTCGAGAGTATCAAAGTAGATACTCCTCTATGTGTATCCACACAAGCAAGAGATGGAGAAACCAAACAAAAGGTGTGCTAGCACCTTTGAAGGTCTCGGCCAAGAAGGAAGAGAGGGAGAGAAGAAGCAAGGAATGAGAAAGAAGATGGGAGTTACACCAAGCACATCAAATGCCCACATAAAGTGGCCGGCCACTTCATGAGGGGGTTTTATCTCCATGGGATACCAAGAGTCACAATTCTTGATCTCCCTCATGAGGTGGCACACACATAAGCCAACCTTGATGATGTGGAACATCATCATTGGCCCACTTAATGCCAACTCACAAATGAGGTGGCAATGGTCAAGTCAAACATGACCTTTCATCTTCCGCTCAAGTCAAGTCAAACTTGACCACTTCTCTCCCATGGTTGATCTAATCTAACCATTGGTTCAAGTCAATTTTAATTTAATGAATCTCTATTCATTAAATTAAATTGGCTCAATGAGTCTAAATCCAAATTAGACTCATTTAACACATGAACCAAATTGAGTCCAACTCAATTAGTTTACTTTGGATTACTCTTAATCCAATTTGGTTCATCACATGATCTTAATCCTCTTGGTTCATCAAATGAACCTAATTTGCA
Organism: Zingiber officinale; assembly: GCF_018446385.1. NCBI lineage: Eukaryota > Viridiplantae > Streptophyta > Magnoliopsida > Zingiberales > Zingiberaceae > Zingiber > Zingiber officinale. Next base: position 42,235,454 of record NC_055998.1, read on the forward strand.
TCTAATTGCCCTTTGTATGTGACCCTATAGGTTCTTATAACGTTGGTAATGCTCCTAAACCCATTTAGAATCATAAGTAATGAGCGGTATCTAGCAACACATCATTACTACCCAAGTTACAAGAATGTTGAGATCCAACATCACCTTGTGACTACTAATTGTGACTCTTCACAATATATGACAAATGTCCTTATATCCTAGATATCTAGATTGATTAATGTGTGGCATAGACCGTTTCATTCTCTAATCAATCTAAATCTTGAATCCCAAGTAGACTCACTCAATCAAATGAGCTCAACATCTCATATTGACTCATTTGGGCATGGTCATGCACTTAGTGGTCTCACTCTATCAAGAATATCGATGTCTCTCCCGTCATATAGAAGGGATAGATCTCATCTACATAACTCACTATAACACCCACTAAGATTTTAAGATAAAATAAGAGAATGATGAATTTGCCTTAGAAAAATATTAGTAGAATGTTGAACCAAAAAGAAATAAAAAATAGGGAGTTGTCAAGGATTGAACCTTGAACCTCTCATGATGTAAATGATAGGATTAATGGGTAATAACCAGTTGGGATAGGAATAATATATTGATATCAAAGGAGGGAAACTCATGATAAGGATAAGAGTAAAAGCTAGCCAAAAGAAAACAAGAAAAGAACAAGAGAAAGCCAACTTGCCTTCCTTCTTTTCTCTCCCTCTTCCTCTCTCTTTTTGCCGTGACTTAAAGAGGACCATTAAGGGGATTCATTCCCCCTTGTTTCATCATGAATGATGAGAACAAATAAATAAATAAAATAAAAATAAAATGAAAAAAAAGGGCTAAGGGAGAAGGAAAGCAAAAACCAATTTTGCTACCTCTTCCCCCTTAACATAAAAGGGAGCATGTGAAGAGAAGATTTGATTTTTCTCTCATTTCTCTCATTCTCCCTTCTCCATCACCGAGAACCTCAGCCCCCTCTCCTCCATTTTCGGCCCCCAAAACAAAGTTCCTCCTAGGATACAAAGGAGGGCTACCAAGGGAAATCAAAGGAGGAGAACAAGAAGAAGAGACCCTTTCTTCCATCACCACACTTTAGAACCACAAGCGAAAAGGATGTAAGTATCCCCTCACCTGTGGTACAAGTAGTTTTTATGTGTTTTTGGATTTTATGAGGATTTTAAAACCAATAACAAAGTTGTGAAAAATTCGGCCAAAGGAAGGACTTGTGATCCTACGAATGTTTAAAATAAGCCTTGATTCATGATAATTTTTCTATGCTTTGTAAGAAGGTTTTCTCTCATATTTTTATATATATGTGATGTTGGATTAGAGATGTATCTAACCCTAGAGTTTTGGCCAAAAACGTTTTATAAGGGCTAGGGAATTTATTTGTTTACCTAACTTGCAGAAAACCCTCTAAATAAATGGTTAAGGATCCATTATTGTTTTCATACTTGAAGGTTACTTGGAACCAAAAGTATCCCACTCACAAGTTTCGGCAAAGGAAGGGTTTAGGGTTAGGAATACTTTGAATTTAAACTCACCATGTTTATATGATAGAATATAGAGTTTCTGAAAGAAGTTGCATGCTTGTATGTTGATAGAAACTCATGAACACCACTCTTAATATTTCGGTCATGGTAAGGTGGATGGCTTAGAATATCTTAAACAGATTTTTAACATGCTCAAAACCTCCATGACAATAAGATATGAAAGTTGTTTAATGCTCCCATGCTTAATTAGAGTATAGGAAAATTGTTTGCATAATATATGATAATTATGACCACAAGGGTCCTAGCTTGTTGTGAACCAAATTTATATGTATAGTTCTTTGATATTTTTGCCATAAAACTTGTTTAGGTTTTCCATACTTTAGGCCACCTAAAACCTAGTTTAAAGACTTGGAAGGTTTCGACCAAAGATATGCTATGAGATAAAGAAAGGAAAAACCTAGGAAACCTAAGACACAATTTAAATGTATGCTTATAGTGCTTGACTTTTATACATGTTATGAAATGTATTATGACTTTCTATGCTTTTATGCCATTTGAACAAATTCTATGCTTGATGAGGTTCGGCCATGTAGGGTTTAAAGACTTAGAAATCCTAAAATTTAGACCTCATGTGTTAAAGATGCTTCTTAAGAAATTGAGATAACATGTTGTTTGTGTTCACATGCTTATATATTTAACTATGATTCAAATGGACACCTTAAGGTCTCAGCCATGAAGGGATACATGCCCTAGAAACCCTAGAACTTACATTGAACATGCTCATGTCACTCTCCATGAAATATGAAATGTAGAAAGCTAAAAATTCACATGCTATATGTTGTTAGTGACCTAAATTGATGCTAAGGGAAGTTTCGGCCATGACCACTTGTATGATGCCATTTATGAATTTATACATGATGTTAGAGTAAGTTCAAGTGCTTGTATGCTTGCTTGAAAACCTAAATGAGTACTTGTAAGTTTCGGCCAAGACATAAATTTAAGGGCTTAAAGAATTTAGGAACTAACTCAATGGTGCTTACCATATTTCTTGAAATGAATGCTATAAATATGGTTAAGGTTTCCATGCTTTATGTCCTTTAGAACCTTGTTTCACACTTGTTAAGATTCGGCCAAATGAGGTTTAAGGACTTGGAGAACTTAGAGTCCAAGTAAATCTTGGTTAAGATACTTCCTATGAAAATGATATGTGAATGAATTAGGTTCTACATGCTTGGATGTGTTTAAAACCTAAATGGGCACCTAAGAGGGTTTCGGCCTTGATAAGAACCCAAAGGATTAGGAAGCTTAGTACCCAAATTAATCATGTTACATTGTTCCTTATGATTGGATGAGCACATGATATACTTTTATGCTTAGACATGTTTGCTTGTGAGCTATACCAGATGAGAATTTCTACGATATGTTATGAGTTCAAAATATGCATCTTTTATGTTATGATATGTGGGTAAATCTTACATGCTTTGGTGATATGATATGAGCTGAAAATATGCATGCTTATGTTATGATATGTGGTTAAATTATGCATGCTTTGATGCTATGTTTAGTGCTCAAAATAAGCATGCTTTCATGATATGCTATGTGGTTAAATTATGCATGCTTTGATGCTATGTTTAGTGCTTAAAATATGCATGCTTTCATGATATGCTATGTGGTTAAATTATGCATGCTTGATGATATGCTTTATGCTTAAAATATGCATGTTTTTATGATCCATGCCTAAGTGATGCATATTGTTATGATAGGATGTATGCCTAAGTGATGCATATTGTTATGATATGATGTATGCCTAAGTGATGCATACTTTTATGGTATGATGTATGCCTAAGTGATGCATACCTTTATGATATGATGTATGCCTAAGTGATGCATACTTTTATGACATGATGTATGCCTAAGTGATGCATACTTTTATGATATGATGTGAGCCTAAGTGATGCATGCTTTTATGATGTATGATATGTATAAGTATGACATGTACTTTACTTTATATGGATTGTATCATGGGTGGGCTCCATAAGCGCCCCGGGGTCGATGGAATAAGACTCGGGCCTCGTTAGGGATGGGCTCCTAAGTGCCCCTAGGTCGATGGAGTAAGACTCGGGCCTAGTATGTTGCCTTGTAGGGTTCAAGACTTGCTACCTTGGACCTACATAGGTTGCGCGCAATATGTAAGTGGTACATAGCCGGGATCCCCTTTAAGAGATTATGTTCAAGTATATATATATGTAAGAAGAAATGATTTTAAAGATCATGAGACATACACATGTTTTTCGGATACATGTTTTTCAAAATCATATGCATATACCTTATGATTATTTATATGCCATGGTTAGATATGATTATGTTATGTTCCATGATATGTTCATGTGTATGATATGCCATGACTCCATATGATGATATTCCATGATTAGATACGATTATGTTATGCTTCATGCTATGCTTTACGCTATGATATGCCATGACTAGATATGATTTCTTCATGTTGCATGATATGCTTAAAAGAGTATGTTACATTATGTCATGACTAGTTGAAGTGATGCCATGTTGAGACATTCTTTGATTATACTATGATTTTCGGCTTTAGTGAGTAGGAAAGGAACTTACTGAGCCATGAGTGCTCACAGCTTACTGTTCTTGTACCACAGATAAAGGAAAAAGCTGGATGAGCTAGAGGAGCAGCAGGAGAGGCAAGGAGATGTGTGTGGCGGTGGCTAGGCAACCAAATAAGAACCTGCTTTAAAAACTTTTAAAGAACTATGCTTTGGTATCATGAATTGTAGTACCGTATGTGTGACTTAATGTTATGTTTCTACTAAATTTGTTATCATGTTATTGAGGCACTGATAGTGTAGTTCGGGTTTGATAGAAAGGAAAACAAAAGAAAAGTTTTTATTAAACTAAGAAAATTATTTTAAGTCTTCCGCTGTTATTTGTACATAGAGTATCGTAGCCCCGTCCCTTAGGGTTAGCAGGGAGGGCGGGCGTTACAGGTTGGTATCAGAGCCAAAGTTTTTGTCAGCTCACTACACACACATCAAGCCTCCGACCTGCCGCTCCAAGTAAGAATGTTTATGCTTAATTTTCTTGTTATATGCTTATGCTTAGTTTCATGTTATATGACTTATGCTTTATTTATTTTTCTTCCTTGTTATATTGCCTATGCTTTATTTTCTTTGCTACATTGCTTATGCTTTATTTCCTTATGTTATATTGTTTGTCACTCTATTCCTTATTTTTCCTTATGTTGTTTATGCTTTAGTTTCATGTTTTGCTTGCTTATGTTTGATGCTTTATTCCATGCTTTTAGTTATAATTTAGATTAGGATTACATATTAGTAGGTTAGGAATAATACCAGAACAAATAGATAGAAACAAAACAGTACATTAGATTGGCTAAAAACGATAACCACTTACACTAGTCTATTTGTTATTATTTAGATAAACATGGTTAGGACACGCAATGCCCGAACCGAGGAGACAGTGACTCCAACAGACCTGACACAGGTAGTCGCAGACCTCCAGCATCAGATCGTAGAGCAACAGCAGCTGATCACTACCTTAATGGGTCAGCAAGGCAACCCAGTTACCCCACCGGCAAATCAGAATACACTACCGGTTATACCTACAGCCGCGCCAGTGCCCCCGGCAGCCCCTACTCCGATGGTCCGACAAGAGGCCTATCTGATTCAGTGGCAAAGGCTTAAGCCGGAAGCATTCTCGGGAAACTGCGAACCATGGGATGCGCAAGCCTGGCTCAAGACCGTGGAAAGCATAATGGAACTACTGGACTGGCCTGAACACGAGAAGGTCAAATGCGCGTCGTTCTGCCTTACCGGAGATGCCCGGATGTGGTGGGACCGAGTAAAAGCGAAAAGGCAAATAAACCAGATGCAGTGGACGGATTTTGAGACAGAGTTCTTAGAAGAATTCTTCCATATGCAAGTGACCAACAAGCACTATGACGAGTTCACTGAGTTCCGGCAAGGTGATCTGTCAGTTAACGAAGCCGTCAAAAAGTTCAACCGCCTAGCACGTCTGTGCCCAGAACTGATCCGTACTGAAAAAGAGAGGGTCCGGTTAATGTTAAAGATGCTCCGACCCGAGATAGCTCTGAACGTAGCCGGCGGAGTTAATAGACCGCAGACTGCAGAGGAGCTAGTCAGCAGTGCCCTGATTACCGAGCACTACCAGAAAGCAATGAACGAGGGCAAGAACCAAGCACTGACCGGAGGACAAAAATCGCGCAATACCAGAACCGGATGGAAAGGAAACTTAGGTGGAAAGAGGAAACAGTGGAACAACACAAAAGGTGGTCCGGCCAATAAGCAAACCAAGTACCCTCAGTGTGCCACATGTGGAAAGATGCATTCTGGAGTATGTCTCCTAAGCACCAGAAAGTGCTACAACTGCGGAAAGGAAGGTCATTTGGCAAGAAATTGCCCTACTCAGTCTCAGGCACTACCTCCGCAGAACAACCAGAATAGGAGTACCCCTGCACAGCTTCACCAGATGCATACTGCCATAGAAGGGACTTCAATCAGCCAAGGAAGATTGGAGGCCCCTCCCACTATGACGAACACCAGAGTCTACTCTCTTACCAAGGAAGACGTGGCGAATGCCTCTACTGTTGTCACAGGTCAGCTACTTATTTACAATCAGTATGCGGTAGTATTATTTGATACTGGGGCAACACACTCGTTCGTCTCAATACCTTTTTTGAAGAAGCTAGATATACCACTCCGAACTTTCGAGGACACATTCTTAACAACCTTAACATCCGGGGAGATTATGCCATCGGACCATATGCTGCAAGCAGTACTCATTCGGATCGCAAACAGAGAACTCTACTGCAATCTGATAGTACTTGATATGTAGGATTATGACATAATACTGGGCATGGATTTCCTGAGCAAGTACGGAGCTTCAATCGAGTGCCGCAAAAGGAAAGTGATTTTTTGACCCGAAACTGAACCAGAGTTTGAGTTTTACGGGGAACCGAAAGGAATGGAGAAGTTATTGTCATCTATTAAAGCACAAAGGATGTTAGATAAAGGATGTATGGGGTTTCTAGCACACATGGTTGATACCAATCAAGTCAAAGACCCGAAGCTAGAAGATGTCAGGGTAGTATGCAACTATCCAAAAGTATTTCCTGATGAACTACCAGGGTTAGCCCCTGACAGAGAGATAGAATTCGAGATCGAATTGATTCCTGGTACTCAGCCGATCTCAAAAGAACCTTATCGTATGGCTCCGGCTAAATTAAAGGAGTTTCAGGAACAGTTATCCGAATTACTCGACAAGGGACTTATTCGTCCTAGTCACTCTCCATGGGGAGCTCCAGTGCTGTTCGTAAAGAAGAAGGATGGGTCTATGCGAATGTGTATAGACTACCAAGCGCTGAATAATGTGACGATCAAGAACCGGTATCCACTCCCACGGATCGATGACCTGTTCGATCAACTGAAGGGTGCGACCGTTTTCTCAAAGATAGACCTATGATCCGGTTATCATCAAGTGAAGGTGAAACCAGATGATATACCAAAAACAGCATTTCGAACCCGATATGGACACTATGAGTTCATAGTTATGCCTTTCGGAGTAACCAACGCTCCTGCAGTATTTATGGATCTGATGAATCGGATATTTACGGCATATCTTGATAAATTTGTAATCGTCTTTATTGACGATATACTTATCTACTCGAGAACCCCAGAAGAACATGCTGAACACTTGAATACTGTACTACAGATCTTTCAAGAGAAACAACTATATGCAAAATTCTCCAAATGCAAGTTTTGGCTTGACCGGGTAATATTCCTAGGTCATGTCATCTCCAAAGATGGAGTTATGGTGGATCCAAGTAAAATCGAAGCTGTAAATAACTGGAATAGACCAAGGAATGCCAGCGAAGTCAGGAGTTTTCTCGGGCTAGCAGGCTATTACAGGAAATTTGTAGAGAATTTCTCTAAAATTGGAGCCCCTATGACAGCCCTCATCAAGAAAAATACAAAGTATGAATGGACAGAAGCTTGCGAGAAGAGTTTCGCGGAATTAAAAAGGAGACTGACCAGTGCTCCAATTCTTACTCTCCCGGAAACCAACAGATGTTTCGATATGTACAGCGATGCTTCCATCACAGGACTTGGAGCTGTACTCATGCAAGATGGCAAAGTCATTGCCTACGCTTCTAGACAACTTAAAGAGCATGAGAAGAATTATCCCATTAACGACTTAGAACTAGCAGCCGTGGTCTTCGCTCTCAAAATATAGAGACATTATTTATATGGAGCTCAGTGTAAGATTTATACCGACCATCAGAGTCTGAAATATTTCTTCACACAAAAAGACTTGAATATGAGGCAACGCCGATGGCTCGAGCTAGTTAAAGATTACGATTGCGAGATTCTTTATCACCCAAGAAAGGCGAACAAGGTGGCCGATGCACTCAGCCGGAAGTTCAGTGCCACCTGATGTAGCTATTTTAAAGTACGAGGACGAACTTTTTATGAGGTATGGGGTACTGTAACACCCACTAAGATTTTAAGATAAAATAAGAGAATGATGAATTTGCCTTAGAAAAATATTAGTAGAATGTTGAACCAAAAAGAAATAAAAAGAAATAAAAAATAGGGAGTTGTCAAGGATTGAACCTTGAACCTCTCATGATGTAAATGATAGGATTAATGGATAATAAGCAGTTGGGATAGGAATAATATATTGATAGCAAAGGAGGGAAACTCATGATAAGGATGAGAGTAAAAGCGAGCCAAAAGAAAACAAGAAAAGAACAATAGAAAGACAACTTGCCTTCCTTCTTTTCTCTCCCTCTTCCTCTCTCTTTTTTGTCGTGACTTAAAGAGGACCATTAAGGGGATTCATTCCCCCTTGTTTCATCATGAATGATGAGAACAAATAAATAAATAAAATAAAAATAAAATGAAAAAAAAAGGGCTAAGGGTGAAGGAAAGCAAAAACCAATTTTGCTACCTCTTCCCCCTTAACATAAAAGGGAGCATGTGAGAGAAGATTTGATTTTTCTCTCATTTCTCTCATTCTCCCCTCTCCATCACTGAGAACCTCAGCCCCCTCTCCTCCATTTTCGGCCCCCAAAACAAAGTTCCTCCTAGGATACAAAGGAGGGCTACCAAGGGAAATCAAAGGAGGAGAACAAGAAGAAGAGACCCTTTCTTCCATCACCACACTTTAGAACCACAAGCGAAAAGGATGTAAGTATCCCCTCACCTGTGGTACAAGTAGTTTTTATGTGTTTTTGGATTTTATGAGGATTTTAAAACCTAGAACAAAGTTGTGAAAAATTTGGCCAAAGGAAGGACTTGTGATCCTAGGAATGTTTAAAATAAGCCTTGATTCATGATAATTTTTCTATGCTTTGTAAGAAGGTTTTCTCTCATATTTTTATATATATGTGATGTTGGATTAGAGATGTATCTAACCCTAGAGTTTCGGCCAAAAAGGTTTTATATGGGCTAGGAAATTTATTTGTTCACCTAACTTGCAGAAAACCCTCTAAATAAATGGTTAAGGATCCATTATTGTTTTCATACTTGAAGGTTACTTGGAACCAAAAGTATCCCACTCACAAGTTTCGGCCAAGGAAGGGTTTAGGGTTAGCAATACTTTGAATTTAAACTCACCATGTTTATATGATAGAATATAGAGTTTCTTAAAGAAGTTGCATGTTTGTATGTTGATAGAAACTCATGAACACCACTCTTAATATTTCGGTCATGGTAAGGTGGATGGCTTAGAATATCTTAAACAGATTTTTAGCATGCTCAAAACCTCCATGAAAATAAGATATGAAAGTTGTTTAATGCTCCCATGCTTAATTAGAGTATAGGAAAATTGGTTGCATGATATATGATAATTATGACCACAAGGGTCCTAGCTTGTTGTGAACCAAATTTATATGTATAGTTCTTTGATATTTTTGCCATAAAACTTGTTTAGGTTTTCCATACTTTAGGCCACCTAAAACCTAGTTTAAAGACTTGGAAGGTTTCGGCCAAACATATGCTATGAGATAAAGAAAGGAAAAACCTAGGAAACCTAAGACACAATTTAAATGTATGCTTATAATGCTTGACTTTTATACATGTTATGAAATGTGTTATGACTTTCTATGCTTTTATGCCATTTGAACAAATTCTATGCTTGATGAGGTTCGGCCATGTAGGGTTTAAAGACCTAGAAACCCTAAAAATTTAGACCTCATGTGTTAAAGATGCTTCTTAAGATATTGAGATAACATGTTGTTTGTGTTCACATGCTTATATATTTAACTATGATTCAAAAGGACACCTTAAGGTCTCAGCCATGAAGGGATACATGCCCTAGAAACCCTAGACCTTACATTGAACATGCTCATGTCACTCTCCATGAAATATGAAATGTAGAAAGCTAAAAATTCACATGCTATATGTTGTTAGTGACCTAATTTGCTGCTAAGGGAAGTTTCAGCCATGACCACTTGTATGATGCCATTTATGAATTTATACATGATGTTAGAGTAAGTTCACATGCTTGTATGCTTGCTTGAAAACCTAAATGAGTACTTGTAAGTTTCGGCGAAGACATAAATTTAAGGGCTTAAAGAATTTAGGAACTAACTCAATGGTGCTTACCATATTTCTTGAAATGAATGCTATAAATATGGTTAAGGTTTCCATGCTTTATGTCCTTTAGAACCTTGTTTCACACTTGTTAAGATTCGGCCAAATGAGGTTTAAGGACTTGGAGAACTTAGAGTCCAAGTAAATCTTGGTTATGATACTTCCTATGAAAATGATATGTGAATGAATTAGGTTCTACATGCTTGGATGTGTTTAAAACCTAAATGGGCACCTAAGAGGGTTTCGGCCTTGATAAGAACCCAAAGGAGTAGGAAGCTTAGTACCCAAATTAATCATGTTACATTGTTCCTTATGATTGGATGAGCACATGATATACTTTTATGCTTAGAAATGTATGCTTGTGAGCTATACCAGATGAGAATTTCTACGATATGTTATGAGTTCAAAATATGCATCTTTTATGTTATGATATGTGGGTAAATCTTACATGCTTTGGTGATATGATATGAGCTGAAAATATGCATGCTTATGTTATGATATGTGGTTAAATTATGCATGCTTTGATGCTATGTTTAGTGCTTAAAATATGCATGCTTTCATGATATGCTATGTGGTTAAATTATGCATGCTTTGATGCTATATTTAGTGCTTAAAATATGCATGCTTTCATGATATGCTATGTGGTTAAATTATGCATGCTTGATGATATGCTTTATGCTTAAAATATGCATGTTTTTATGACATGATGTATGCCTAAGTGATGCATACCTTTATGATATGATGTATGCCTAAGTGATGCATAGTTTTATGACATGATGTATGCCTAAGTGATGCATACTTTTATGATATTATGCGTGCCTAAGTGATGCATGCTTTTATGATGTATGATATGTATAAGTATGACATGTACTTTACTTTATATGGCTTGTACCAAGGGTAGGCTCCATAAGCGCCCCGAGGTCGATGGAATAAGACTCGAGCCTCGTTAGGGATGGGCTCCTAAGTGCCCCTAGGTCGATGGAGTAAGACTCGGGCCTAGTATGTTGCCTTGTAGGGTTCAAGACTTGCTACCTTGGACCTACATAGGTTGCGCGCAATATGTAAGTGGTACATAGCCGGTATCCCCTTTAAGTTGAGATTATGTTCAAGTATATATATATGTAAGAAGAAATGGTTTTAAAGATCATGAGACATACACATGTTTTTCGGATACATGTTTTTCAAAATCATATGCATATACCTTATGATGATTTATATGCCATGGTTAGATATGATTATGTTATGTTCCATGATATGTTCATGTGTATGATATGCCATGACTCCATATGATGATATGCCATGATTAGATACGATTATGTTATGCTTCATGCTATGCTTTACGCTATGATATGCCATGACTAGATATGATTTCTTCATGTTGCATGATATGCTTAAAAGAGTATGTTACATTATGTCATGACTAGTTGAAGTGATGCCATGTTGAGACATTCTTTGATTATACTATGATTTTCGGTTTTAGTGAGTAGGAAAGGAACTTACTGAGCCATGAGTGCTCACAGTTTACTGTCCTTGTACCACAGATAAAGGAGAAAGCTGGATGAGCTAGAGGAGCAGTAGGAGAGGCAAGGAGATGTGTGTGGTGGTGGCTAGGCAACCAAATAAGAACCTGCTTTAAAAACTTTTAAAGAACTATGCTTTGGTATCATGAATTGTAGTACCGTATGTGTGACTTGATGTTATGTCTCTACTAAATTTGTTATCATGTTATTGAGGCACTGATAGTGTAGTTCGGATTTGATAAAAAGGAAAACAAAAGAAAAGTTTTTATTAAACTAAGAAAATTATTTTAAGTCTTCCGCTGTTATTTGTACATAGAGTATCGTAGCCCCGTCCCTTAGGGTTAGCAAGGAGGGTGGGCGTTACACTCACATCCCTCCGCATAATTTGTTACATACCCAGTAATCGCCTTTATAGTCCACCCAGTTACGAGTGACGTTTGATGAAGCCAAAGTATGCAACTCCTTATGTAGGGAACCATGGTGACTTTTGGTCCAAGAACTAATAGTCATACTAATAGCCACATGAGAATGTATATGACACTCATATAATGATCCATGATACTTTCTCATGGCGGGTCATTCAGTATACATTCTCCAATGCATACCCATGTGTCAACTTGATATCTCCATATCCATGACTTGTGAGATCAAGTTATCGAGTTGACCTACATGCTAGTCTCGTTGCATTAACATTGTCCCTGAATGGTAATACTTGACTAGGAATGATTAAAAGTAGTGTTCCCTATATCATCTCACTATCGATTCAACTAACCGATTGATATAGGTAAGAACCTTCTACTCAAGGAAGCTATTATACTTAGTTATTTGGCACCAATACAAGTAAGCATAATAACCATAAACAAATGCCTTTATATATATATAAGAATATGATACAATGAGTCCATACAACAATCATCAAATGATTGGCTCTAGGGCTCTAACTAACATATACGTCCACACTAACGTGGCATACAAAATTCACGGTGTTTTGAGGTGTTGGTAAATTTAAATGATAATGAGGAATCAATATTATTTTAAGGTCTTGACCGAATATTTTGTGATTCTTAGGATTTCAAATGGCTTTCAATTCCCAGCTATTATATTAGAAGAGAATAAACTTACAAGTCCCAATTATATTAATTGGAAACAAAAAGTAGACTGTCCTTATAAAATTGAGAACAATGAAGGTGTATTTTATTTATTAGTTGTCAAAACATATTTTGTGATGTTATCTACTAGTACCTGGTGTGTAGATACGGGAACCACTAATCATGTCTGCAATTCATTGCAGGGGTTCCAGGAAACCTGACAACTATATGAAGGGAAAATCACCGTCTACATGGGTACTGTTACAAAAATAGTAATTATTGTAGTGGGAGATGTTTATTTATCTTTTGATAGGAATAAAATATTGATTTTGAGAAATTATCTTTATGTATCGAGTTTTAGAAAGAATATGATCTTAGTTTCTAAACTATTTATAGATGGGTATTCTATTAATGACAAAGTGGTTGTCAAGAAAATAACAAGATTATCTGTTCTGGTACGTTGGTTGACAATTTGTATACTCTTAATCCAATAACTCCCATGATGCAATAAATGAAAATTAATAACACATCTTCTAATTCAAATAAGAGAAAGCAGCCTTCGGAAATGAACCAAACATATCTTTGGCATCTAAGGCTAGGTCGTATTAACTTGAGTAGGATTCAAAGGTGAATAGACAATGGACTTTTGGGTTAATTGGTGGTGGAAAACTTTCCAACCTGCGAGTCTTGCTTGCAATGAAAAATGTCCAAGAGACCTTTTAAGGCTAAGGGGTATAGAGCCAAAGATGTGTTGGAATTGGTTCATTCTGATTTGTGTAGACCTATGACTATCCAGGCAAGAGGTGGTTTCAAATATTTCGTCTCTTTTATAGATGACTATTCGAGATACGGGTGCATTTACTTGTTGCATCGCAAGTCTTAGTGCTTCGATAAGTTCAAAGAGTACAAGGCTGAAGTGGAGAAACGTCATCAAGACACTATGGTCTGATCGTGGTGGAGAGTGTTAGGATGTATACTAAAAGTCTAGCTTTTGGTACAAACATTTATCTAGAAATAAGAATCACATTGGTCAAATGTCTACATTTATGATAAATGTAGTTGTTCAATTAATTTATATTGTAGATAACATGGTGTGTGGTGTCACACACAGAGGATCATGTTATCAGTACCTTATAAATTATAAACAGTAGCTCATGACCAAGATGGAAAGGAACAAACCATTGGAAGGTCGTAGTGTAATTAGGTATTAGTTTATCTTAACTATATAATTACACTAGTACACTTAGAGTGTATTGAGTAGGACCATTTGAGGTCGTTTCTTTTTATACTGGTTTTATAAAGGTACAAAGACCTCAGTTATTATGGAACTATGTCCTCTTAATCCTAATATAATAACAAGCACATATATTTGATATTTATTTCTTTAATTTATCAATGGGTGAGATTTAGTTCGATAAATCAATAAGCCCGATAAGTTGGGAAATAATATCACTTATAATGTGTGTTGTTGATTATAGATGGAAACTGTGTCCTAGTAATCTAGGTTGAGAATGTCCCCGAGAGGAGCTCATAAGGATTGTCATGTTAAACCCTGCAAGTGGACTTAGTCCGACATGATGATAAGGTTGAGTGGTACTACTCTTCGACTAAGATATTAATTAAGTATGTAAAATGCCGGAAATAGGCGAATATTAATAAGGGAATTTTCCGGAAATTTTTGGACATTTTTCGGGAATTTTTCGGAGCTCGTACGGACGAGTTCACGAGGATAAAAACGGGGCTCGAAAAAGCCTGTTTAGGTTACCCTGTTTTAATGAGGAAAAGTTTTATTTTTATTTTCCTTTTCCTTTTTCTTTATATTTTCTTTATTCCTCGCCTTTCTCTTTTCTCCTCGCGCCGACGCCGCCCGGGCCCGGTTCTCCTCTATGCCCTAACCGCGGCAGTTCCTCCTTCCCCCTCGCGACAAATCCCCACAACCACATCTTCTTCTTTCTTCTTCTCCTCTGCCTGAGCCGAATCCTCCTTCCCTCATCTCTCGCGAAGCCGGTTTTCTCCACACCGACGCCTCTGCCCTAGCGTCGCACCGCACCGCCGACGCCACTGCCGACACCGATTTCCCAGCGCCGACCGTCGTCGCCTGTGACTTAACATCGCCGGGTGTTGCTCCTCAGCCCTCGCGTCGGCCTTCCCTCTCCTTTCCGAGGCAGCGCCGGCCACGGGAAACCTAGCGCCGGCTATCTTCTTCTTCCTCTTCTTTGTGGAGCCGAGCCTCTTCCCTGTGCCTTAGCCGCCAGCCACAGAGCGCCTTCGATTACTGCCGCCGAGCCCTAGTCTCACTTTTCTGTGCCTTAGACTCATCATCGGGCCGATTTTTGTTTGCTCATCTACCTGTTGTTGGCAGAGGGAACGAGGGGCTCTACCTCAGGGTCGACAACAGGTTTGTGGCAGCAAAGTCTTCCGGCTAGCATTGTCCAGCATCTGTATCTCCTGGCCGTGTGTTCACAGGGACAATATTGCACTAGGGTAAGGGCTGGAAATTTATTTCTGATTTAGTTTACTGTGAATTAATGCTGTATGGTATGGGATAATTGATTCAGAAGAAGCGGTAAGGGGAATAGGGAAGACTTGCTGAGGTTTTCTTAGTTACGGCAGAAATTTCAACTAGTAGCACTCCTGTTCCAGCAACCAACAGGGTTGTGACTTCAAGGTATGTTGTAGGAATTTTAGCTACGTGTGGTAGTTATATAATGGATCATGTGTTGATGGGTTATGTGAATCTGGAGTTCGTTAATGTTAATAAGAGGTGCTAATTTAGGTGAAATCATTGAATTAAGATGAATTGGGAGTTTAGTGGATTAACTGTGTGTAGTTGTAGATCAAGGATTAAATTGAATATTGTGGTTGGTTGTTTATTTATGGTTGAGTTGTCTGGTGGTAAGTTGAAGACTAAAATGCCATTAGAATTTATTTAAGTATAGACTTAGAGTTAAATGGAATTGATACTCTAGCTTCCTAATCGGATTAGGATTTAGTTTAGCTAATTTTGTTTATAATGAAAATTAGCTAAATCTGAATATCTATTGGATACAGGATTTTGACGCGAGACGAGTATCTCGTAGTCAGATTGGACCTTTCTATTTTCGGAGGCGGGTACTTTTGACTTTTTGTCTTTGATATGCTTAGTAATGAAATTAACATATTGCATTAATTATGTCCTTTATTTGTTTCGGTTAGTCACTACCCAATATCTGATACATGATTGATTGATTGCTTGATTTGCATCCCATGTATACTTTATTTGTTTATACATGCTTATAGGGGGTAGTGATATACCATGCTTCACCATGTTTAGGACCTAGGTTTTTATACCTTCTGTGTACCTTTGATTCGATATGATTCGTTGACCTAGGGTGCACTTTTCTATATATATGGATTAGGTCAGGATGTTTATATGGTTATTGCCATGCATCATTTGCATGATTGCATGCTGTGCGATAGTACGCTCCATTATTGTTGAGCACATCGCCAGTTACATGGATCTGCACACACCACCACTCATGGGTTAGTGGTCGATTCAGGTAGAGTGTGTTGCAGCAGGGACTCTGTTAGGCACCGTTGGTCCGCTCATGGGTAGTGTAACACAACGTGTTATCCGGCAGGGATTCCTCCCCGTCATCGTGTACCGGGAGTTGAGAGCATTGCGCTCCCCCATCTATGATTTGGGGTAGGAGGATAGGTGTACTCCGACAGCATCCCGTCCACTCGGTCACTCATCAGGAGTAGTGACGACAGAGTGCACGGTTGTCACAGCCCTATCCACTCGGCCTCATTATGTGTGTGAGATGATCGACTGGCGTCAGGGGTGACCAGGACGCATCATTGGCATCATATGCATGATGCATTTATTGCTTGTGTTTGTGGTTGCTGCATTTATATGCTGCATATTGTTTGGATAGCTATGTTTGACATGCATACAGGATTCCTATACCACTCGGACTGTTTGACCTTATACTCAGGACCTGGTTAGTACAGCATTCTCCTGTTTACTTCAGATGCAATTTTATCTTTCTTATCAGGAGATTGTACGCATGATTAGTGCTAGGTGTTGTTTCTTTACTTTGCATATCAATTGTACCTGCTGAGTGTTGGACTCACCCCACCTCCATTGTTGATATTTTCAGGTTGATGCTGTCAGGAGGGAGTTCCAGTCGCTGGTCCCCACAGCACGTAGTGCTACTCCTCTGCTGGTTTTTGAGTTGTTGTTTTATTTTAGCTTTTCACTATCAGATTTTGTTTTAGTTTTGTTTTGGACTTTACATATGGATATTGTATGGAATCTTTCCGTTTGATGGACTTTTGGTATGATTTGGATTTATTCTACTACATGCCTGCCTGGACGGCAGAAGAGGTGAGTTCGTCGGATTTGAGCTTTACGAGTGTAGTGGAGTAGGGTTGATTTCGAGTCAGGGTATAATTTATCTGTTTACTTATATAAACTGCGTGGTAATGCTTTATTTTGTTGTTATTATTCCAGCCGCCTGTGGCTGAGGTATTTGTGAGATGTAGAAAAGTTTCAGATTGTCCACCAGATGCTGCCGAAATTTTCTCGGACAGGGACTCCTCTGGGGCGTGACAATTTAGTGGTATCAGAGCACAGTTTTACGATCTTTTGTTTCGTATTTTGGATTTTCGGGATTTATCTGATACCAATTTATTTGGTATCAGAGCGGGTTATGATACCTGCTTTTGGTGTTCTGGAGATTTATCGGATACCTGTTGTTGGTATTCTGGATATTTGGGTTAGCCAGGTTTGCGAGTCAAACTGGGCATTATCGGATTTTCGATATGGTTATGTTTCGGATTTCCATTTCGGATTTATTTGGATTTCCGGCGATATGTACGTTCGGAATTTTGAGGTCATATTGGGGACTGGACAGCGACGGAACATCTCCATACGGCAAATAGGTATGTTGTTATTTTATGTTTGTTATATTGGTATTGATATCTGTAATTTAATTTAACAGATATGAGACGATCTACTCGTATTGTTGCGAGACGTTGTGCTGGACGACCACATTCGAGGACCACGGGATCTCTGGATATGCCAGAGATGCCCACTGTTAGTGAGCCTGTTAGTCAGGGACAGACTCAAGATGCAACGGGAGCATCGGGCTCTCAAATCCCGATAGCTCCTGTAGAGATACCTACTTTGACCACACCGACGGTATCCACGCCTACCCTGTTTACCGTACCCTCAGGGGTACCATTGGTGTACCCGACATCTGCTCCAGCGCAGCCTACAGCGTATTCGGCACCACCGCCACCTGGACCTACAGTGTACCCGACACCAGTGGCACCTGTACCCCCAGTGCCTACAGTAGCAGCAGCTACTCCGCATCCGGTACCTTTTCCTACCATACCTCCAGCTGCCACCACTTTTGTTCCCCAGGCAGTACCACCGACGGCTTATGCTCCGATATATACAGCAGCACCGGGAGTTCCTCCTCCGGTTTATTCCACGGTACCACCTGTAGTAGCAGCTCCAGTGTTTCCGCCAGCTCCTGCAGCCGTCCCGACACAGCTCACTGATATTGTCGCTGCACGAGCTAGGATTCCAGCACTGGCTGAGTCGATGAAGACTCGTTTCACTATTTTCCGCGGAGATCTCGATCCGAGTATGACTCTGTCATGGATAGAGACTATGGAGCAGACTTTCTTCTATATGGCTTGCTCCGAGTGGGAGAAAGCAGAGCTGGCTGCTTTCCATTTACGGGATGAAGCTAATGCCTGGTGGGTTACTCAGCGTTCTATTATTGGTGAGCGCAACATCACATGGACCAGGTTCAGAGAGGCTTTTGAGAGCCGTTTCTTTCCACTGTCCTATCAGATGGCTCGCCGACAGGATTTTATGAGTCTGAGGCAGAATAATCGCTTAGTGACCGAGTATAATACTGAATTCCTCCGGTTGGCTCAGTTTTGTCCAGAGTTAGTTGCAGAGGACAGAACTCGCATGATGCAGTTTATACAGGGATTGGATGGTTATCTGCATGTACAGCTTGCCGGATTAGGGATTACATCTTACTCTGATGCATTGAATCGAGCTTTGATGATAGAGTTAGCTCGGCAGACAGCATATCCGGACAGGAAAAGAAAGCATACGGGTCAGACATCAGGGCAGGTCCAGCAGACACAGGCGACAGGACAGCATCAGAGTAGTCGCAGACGATCAGGTCAGAGTTCTTCTGGGGTTTCTCGTAGGCCTCAGAAGTCAGGACAGTCTTCCTCAGGACGTTTCCGGTCTCCTCGGCAGGATCGGAAACAGTCCACCAGCGATATATAGTGTTTCCGATGTGGTTCCAGAGACCACATCACTTCAGCCTGCACTCTGGAACAGTCAGTTTGCTTTTATTGCAAACTGCCTGGGCACCAGAGCCGAGATTGTCAGCTGAAGGCTCAGCATACGGCTTCCGGAGGGTCAGAGCAGAGGGGACAGTCTAGTCAGTCAGTGTCTCGACGAGGAGGGCGGAGATTCACACCCTCACAGCGTCAGCAGGGAGCAGCTCCCTCAGCAGCAGCAGCATTTGGCATGCTTGGACAGGAGTACTCCAGTGCTTCCGTAGCACCCCAGAATTTTGTTCCAGGACCTTATTATCCGACTCAGGGGCAGTACCAGACTCAGTCCCAGCCAGCTGCACAGTATCAGTCCTCATCCTCTCAGTCTTATCTGGCACATAGTCCAGCCAGTCGCAGCAGCCGCTGGCAGCGTTACCTCCTCCTCCTCCGCCAGAGACTGGACGAGTTCATGCGATTACCAGGGAGGATGCGCAGCGAGCCGACGGATCCGTTTTCCGCGGTATGATTTCCATTTATGCATTTACCGCTGATATATTGATTGATACTGGTAGCTCACACTCTTTTATATCTCGTACATTTATGCGGGAGATTGGTAGATTACCCACTTACAGACCCCAGCGATTGACTGTCTCTCTACCGTCCGGTGATACTTTAGATGTCACCCAGGAGATCAGAGGTTGCCCATTAGACTTTGGCAACATGATACTTACGGTAGATATTCTCGTATTGGAGATGGTCGAGTTTGATATTATTCTTGGCATGGATTGGCTATCAGTTTATCATGCTACCATTGATTGCCAGACGAGGGTGGTCACCTTCCAGCCTCCGAACCAACCCTCGTGGAGTTTCACTGGCATCAGAGATGACGGCATCTCGATTATTTCGGCGATTCAGGCGCAGAAGCTGTTGTCTCACGGCTGTCATGGTTTTCTGTTATCGTTGATCAGTACTGAGGACAGTAGTAGTTCACAGCTCTCCGACGTTCCTGTAGTCCGGGAGTACCCAGATGTATTTCCAGAGGAGCTGCCAGGTTTGCCTCCCAGAAGGCAAGTGGAGTTCGCTATTGAGCTGATTCCGGGAACCGCGCCGACATCGAAAGCTCCGTATCGTATGGCACCAAAAGAGTTGAATGAGCTGAAGGTTCAACTCCAAGAGCTTTTAGACAGAGGATTCATTCGCCCTAGTGTTTCACCATGGGGTTCTCCAGTTCTATTTGTCAAGAAGAAAGACGGCACCATGAGGTTATGTATTGACTACAGGCAGCTGAATGCAGTGACCGTCAGAAATAAATATCCATTACCACGGATTGAGGATTTGTTTGATCAGCTCAGAGGTACATCAGTGTATTCTAAGATTGATCTGCGATCCGGATATCATCAGCTGAGAGTCAGAGACTCAGATATTCAGAAGACAGCTTTCCGTACCAGATACGGTCATTATGAGTTTTTGGTAATGCCATTTGGGCTTACCAATGCTCCAGCGGTGTTTATGGACTTGATGAACCGCATATTTCTGGAGTATCTGGATCAGTTTGTTATCATTTTCATTGATGACATATTGGTCTACTCTCGTTCCGAGGAGGAGCATGCACAGCATCTTCGCACAGTCTTGGAGATTCTTCGACGACATCAGCTGTACGCGAAGTTCAGCAAGTGTGCATTCTGGCTATCCTCAGTTGGGTTTCTGGGACACGTGGTTTCTAGCAGAGGTATTTCAGTTGATCCTCAGAAGATCGAGGCTGTCACCGGTTGGGAGCAGCCGAAGTCAGTTCAGGAGATCCGCAGTTTTCTGGGATTGGCCGGATATTACCGACGTTTTGTCGAGGGCTTCTCGCGTATTGCTATGCCACTGACACGTCTTACCCGGAAAGGCGTGAAGTTCATATGGTCCGAGGATTGCGAGACCAGCTTTCAGGAGCTGAAGCGGAGATTAGTGTCGGCTCCAGTTTTGGTTTTACCTTCTGGAGAGGATGGATTTGTACTTTACACCGACGCGTCTCTACAGGGTTTGGGCGCTGTTCTGATGCAGCACGGCAGAGTAGTCTCTTATGCTTCTCGTCAGCTGAAGGAGCATGAGAAGAACTACCCAGTTCATGACTTGGAGTTAGCTGCCATCATCTTTGCTCTGAAGCTTTGGCGTCATCATTTATACGGTATCACATTTGAGATTCTCACTGATCATAAGAGTCTCAAATACATTTTCACTCAGAAGCAGCTTAATCTCCGACAGAGGAGATGGATGGAGTTCCTGAAGGACTATGATTTTACCATTAGCTACCACCCGGGGAAAGCTAATGTGGTTGCAGATGCACTCAGCAGGAAGTCCAGAGGGACTTTAGCTTGCCACCGGATTTCGGTTACGGATTTGATTCAGAGTTTTTCTGAGTTAGACCTGGAGGAGCAGGGACCGACAGAGCAGGGTATTCTTGTTACCATGGTTGCTTAGTCGTCGATCAGGACGAGGATCCGAGAGGCCCAGGCTGGTGATCAGCATTTGCAGTTTATTAGCAGTCAGATAGCTTCCGGGCAGCAGATCGAGTTTACACGAGACGAGGAGGGTGTTATATTCTTCCGAGGCAGATTATGCGTACCTCAGTCTCATCCGGTCTTACAGGAGTTATTACAGGAGGCACACCGTTCTCGATTTGCGATCCATCCAAGCAGGACCTGTATGTATCGAGACTTGAGGCGTTCCTACTGGTGGAACGGCATGAAGAAAGACATCGCGGATTTCGTAGCTAGATGTCTTGTCTGTCAGCAGGTGAAGGCTGAACACCAGAGACCTGCAGGATTACTTCAGCGGATTCCTATTCCTGAGTGGAAGTGGGATCACATTACCATGGACTTTGTGGTAGGGTTGCCGAGGACACGACGAGGCCATGACGCGATTTGGGTAATCGTTGATCGATTAACCAAATCAGTGCACTTCTTAGCGATTCAGAGGACTGATTCCCTGGATCGATTGGCAGATCTGTATTGCCGAGAGATTATCAGATTACATGGTGTTCCATTGAGTATCATTTCGGATAGAGATCTACGGTTCACGTCTCGTTTCTGGCAGAGTCTGCAGCAGGCCTTGGGCACACAGCTCCGTTTCAGTACAGCTTTCCATCCAGAGACAGATGGACAGTCAGAGCGGACCATTCAGACTTTAGAGGACCTGCTGAGGTCATGTGTTATGGATTTCGGAGGCAGTTGGGAGGACCATCTGCCGTTGGTAGAGTTTGCCTACAACAACAGCTTCCATTCGGCTATCCAGATGGCACCGTTTGAGGCGTTGTATGGTAGACCTTGTCGGACACCCGTCCTTTGGGATGAGGTTGGAGAGGCTCAGTTGTTGGGACCTCATAGAGTTCAGCAGGATGCAGAGTTGGTCCGTACTATCAGACGGAGGATGTCAGAGGCGCAGGATCGTCAGAAGAGTTATGCTGATCGGAGACGCAGACCACTAGAGTTCTCTGTTGGCGACCATGTATTTCTACGAGTTTCGCCCACGAAAGGGGTGAAGAGATTTGGCCTCAGAGGTAAGCTAGCTCCGCGGTACATTGGTCCTTTCGAGATCTTGGAGAGGATCGGAGCAGTAGCTTACCGACTGGCACTACCACCGTCCCTGTCAGGCGTTCACGATGTATTTCACGTATCGATGCTGAGGAGATACGTGCCCGACCCGACACATGTGCTGGCAGATATCCCAGTTCCAGTTCAGCCTGACATTACCTATGAGGAGGTTCCGGTACGGATACTCGACCGGAAAGAGCGTCAGTTGCGGAACAAGACTATCCGACTGGTTAAAGTCGGATGGCAACATCATTCAGACGAGGAAGCTACTTGGGAGCTCGAGGATACGATCCGAGCTCGATATCCCGATCTTTTCACTTGAGGTATGTGATTTATTTACCGTTCAGCATTTATACTCTATATCTGTTGTTAGTATTTGCTGATGGTAGATAACGAAATTTGGGGACCAAATTTTTATTAGTGGGGGAGAATGTAAAATACCGGAAATAGGCGAATATTAATAAGGGAATTTTTCAGAATTTTTGGACATTTTTCGGGAATTTTTCGGAGCTCGTACGGACGAGTTCACGGGGATAAAAACGGGGCTCGGAAAAGCCTGTTTAGGTTACCCTGTTTTAATGAGGAAAAGTTTTATTTTTATTTTCCTTTTCCTTTTTCTTTATATTTTCTTTATTCCTCGCCGTTCTCTTTTCTCCTCGCGCCGACGCCGCCCGGGCCCGGTTCTCCTCTGTGCCCTAACCGCGGCAGTTCCTCCTTCCCCCTCGCGACAAATCCCCACAACCACATCTTCTTCTTTCTTCTTCTCCTCTGCCTGAGCCGAATCCTCCTTCCCTCATCTCTCGCGAAGCCGGTTTTCTCCACACCGACGCCTCTGCCCTAGTGTCGCACAGCACCGCCGACGCCACTGCCGACACCGATTTCCCAGCGCCGACCGCCGTCGCCTGTGACTTAACATCGCTGGGTGTTGCTCCTCAGCCCTCGCGTCGGCCTTCCCTCTCCTTTCCGAGGCAGCGCCGGCCACGGGAA
The DNA here is from genome assembly GCF_018446385.1 of Zingiber officinale. Classification (NCBI taxonomy): domain Eukaryota; kingdom Viridiplantae; phylum Streptophyta; class Magnoliopsida; order Zingiberales; family Zingiberaceae; genus Zingiber; species Zingiber officinale. Next base: position 42,259,062 of record NC_055998.1, read on the forward strand.
ACCTAGCGCCGGCTATCTTCTTCTTCCTCTTCTTTGTGGAGCCGAGCCTCTTCCCTGTGCCTTAGCCGCCAGCCACCGAGCGCCTTCGATTACTGCCGCCGAGCCCTAGTCTCACTTTTCTGTGCCTTAGACTCATCATCGGGCCGATTTTTGTTTGCTCGTCTACCTGTTGTTGGCAGAGGGAACGAGGGGCTCTACCTTAGGGTCGACAACAGGTTTGTGGCAGCAAAGTCTTCCGGCTAGCATTGTCCAGCATCTGTATCTCCTGGCCGTGTGTTCACAGGGACAATATTGCACTAGGGTAAGGGCTGGAAATTTATTTCTAATTTAGTTTACTGTGAATTAATGCTGTATGGTATGGGATAATTGATTCAGAAGAGGCGGTAATGGGAATAGGGAGGACTTGCTGAGGTTTTCTTGGTTACGGCAGAAATTTCAACTAGTAGCACTCCTGTTCCAGCAACCAATAGGGTTGTGACTTCAAGGTATGTTGTAGGAATTTTAGCTACGTGTGGTAGTTATATAATGGATCATGTGTTGATGGGTTATGTGAATCTGGAGTTCGTTAATGTTAATAAGAGGTGCTAATTTAGGTGAAATCATTGAATTAAGATGAATTGGGAGTTTAGTGGATTAACTGTGTGTAGTTGTAGATCAAGGATTAAATTGAATATTGTGGTTGGTTGTTTATTTATGGTTGAGTTGTCTGGTGGTAAGTTGAAGACTGAATTGCCACTAGAATTGATTTAAGTATAGACTTAGAGTTAAATGGAATTGATACTCTAGCTTCCTAATCGGATTAGGATTTAGTTTAGCTAATTTTGTTTATAATGAAAATTAGCTAAATCTGAATATCTATTGGATACAGGATTTTGACGCGAGACGAGTATCTCGGAGTCAGATTGGACCTTTCTATTTTCGGAGGCGGGTACTTTTGACTTTTTGTCTTTGATATGCTTAGTAATGAAATTAACATATTACATTAATTATGTCCTTTATTTGTTTCGGTTAGTCACTACACAATATCTGATACATGATTGATTGATTGCTTGATTTGCATCCCATGTATACTTTATTTGTTTATACATGCTTATAGGGGGTAGTGATATACCATGCTTCACCATATTCAGGACCTAGGTTTTTATACCTTCTGTGTACCTTTGATTCGATATGATTCGTTGACCTAGGGTGCACTTTTCTATATATATGGATTAGGTCAGGATGTTTATATGGTTATTGCCATGCATCATTTGCATGATTGCATGCTGTGCGATAGTCCGCTCCATTATTGTTGAGCACATCGCCAGTTACATGGATCTGCACACACCACCACTCATGGGTTAGTGGTCGATTCAGGTAGAGTGTGTTGCAGCAGGGACTCTGTTAGGCACCGTTGGTCCGCTCATGGGTAGTGTGACACAACGTGTTATCTGGCAGGGATTCCTCCCCGTAATCGTGTACCGGGAGTTGAGAGCATTGCGCTCCCCCATCTATGATTTGGGGTAGGAGGATAGGTGTACTCCGACAGCATCCCGTCCACTCGGTCACTCATCAGGAGTAGTGACGACAGAGTGCACGGTTGTCACAGCCCTATCCACTCGACCTCACTATGTGTGTGAGATGATCGACTGGCGTCAGGGGTGACCAGGACGCATCATTGGCATCATATGCATGATGCATTTATTGCTTGTGTTTGTGGTTGCTGCATTTATATGCTGCATATTGTTTGGATAGCTATGTTTGACATGCATACAGGATTCCTATACCACTCGGACTGTTTGACCTTATACTCAGGACCTGGTTAGTACAGCATTCTCCTGTTTACTTCAGATGCAATTTTATCTTTCTTATCAGGAGATTGTACGCATGATTAGTGCTAGGTGTTGTTTCTTTACTTTGCATATCAATTGTACCTGCTGAGTGTTGGACTCACCCCACCTCCATTGTTGATATTTTCAGGTTGATGCTGTCAGGAGGGAGTTCCAGTCGCTGGTCCCCACAGCACGTAGTGCTACTCCTCTGCTGGTTTTTGAGTTGTTGTTTTATTTTAGCTTTTCACTATCAGATTTTGTTTTAGTTTTGTTTTGGACTTTACATATGGATATTGTATGGAATCTTTCCGTTTGATGGACTTTTGGTATGATTTGGATTTATTCTACTACATGCCTGCCTGGACGGCAGAAGAGGTGAGTTCGTCGGATTTGAGCTTTACGAGTGTAGTGGAGTAGGGTTGATTTCGAGTCAGGGTATAATCTATCTGTTTACTTATATAAACTGCGTGGTAATGCTTTATTTTGTTGTTATTATTCCAGCCGCCTGTGGCTGAGGTATTTGTGAGATGTAGAAAAGTTTCAGATTGTCCACCGTACAGGGGAGATGCTGCCGAAATTTTCTCGGACAGGGACTCCTCTGGGGCGTGACAAAGTAAGTTGTCAGTAACTTATTTAATTAGTGGGCATTCATTATCTTAAACACAGGGAGACTAACATACTCATAATAAGAAGGAGCCCAAAAAATTTAATTTGGGATTGGTGCGGTAGTTCAATAATATTTCTCTAGTGGAATGAATTATTATTGATAAAATTAGTTGTGTGTTCGGAGCGAACACGGGATGCTTAATTTTATCGGGAGACCAAAACCAATTCCTCCTCTCTGTCCCTATCGTAGCCTCTTAATTATAGAGTACTATACCCTCCTATACTCACCTTCATACCCATCTAGAAGGGGTCGGCCAAGCCTTGCTTGGAGCCCAAGCAAGGGGCCGGCGAAACCATGTTTAGATGGGAATGATTGCGGCCGCCCCAAGCATGGGTTCAATCTATGTGTAGCCGACCATTAAAAATAGAAAAGGAATTTTAATTTTAAATTTTTTCTTATGTGGAATACATGATTTAAAAGAGAGTTTAAAAATTAAAATATTTCCTTTTATAAGATTCTACAAAAGATTAAGAGAAGAGTTAAATCTCTTTCCTTATTTGTAGATTAAAAGGTTGATTTTAATTTTGGTAAAAACTTTCCTTATTTATAAATCATCCACATGTTGAAAAGATAAATTTTAAAATTATAGAAATTTCCTTTTATAACATCAACCATGAAGGGATTATTAAAGATAAATTTTATTTTAAAATTTTTCCGGAAGCAAATTAGGAAGCTTTAATTTTTCTAGCGAAAAATTTCCTTATTTGCTTGTTTCGATGTGGCCGGCCATATGCATTAAGAAAAGGATTTTAATTTTAATTAATTAAAATTTTTCTTTTCAATGGCAAAAGAATTAAGGAAGGTTTTATTAAATTTTCCTTATTTGCCAAGGCTAAGGATTATAAAAGAGGGGGTTTGGGTGCCTTCAAGAGACACAACCTCTATTCTATTTCTCCCTCTTTTCTACCCTTTTTTTGGCCGGCCTCTTCCTTTTCTCTTCTCTCCATCTTTGTGGTAGAACCTCCTCTTCCTCTTGGAGATCAAGTGGTGGCCGGATCCTAGCTTGGAGAACAAGAAGAGGAAGCTTGCATCCCTTGGAGCTTGGTTGGTTGAAAAGGTTCTTCATCCTTAGGAGGTTTTGTGCTTGGCTGAAACTTGAAGGAAGAAGAAGAAGGTGCTAGGTGGTTCTTGTCTCGGAAGATCGTTCCCCACACAACATCCGAGATTAGAAGAGGAATACGGTAGAAGATCAAGAGGTCATTATCTTCAAAGAAAGGTATAACTAATAATTGTTTTCCGCATCATGTTAGTTTTGTTTCTTTGTAAAAATACCAAATACAAGAGGCATGCGATTCTAGTTTTTTCGAATTAGTTTTCGAAGTTGTGTTCTTTTGTTTTTTCTTTTCCTTGTGATGTGATTGTTCTTAGTGGTTAACCTAGGGTTACTATGGGAAGGTTAAATATTTAATTTCCTTAAAAGGCTTTGTCTAGTCGGTGGTGGTTGCTCCCATATCCAAGAAGGCCAAGTGCCTCGCCATGCAGTACTGGAAGCTGATTTTGGAAATAGATATTTAATTGTGTTCGTGACCTAGGTGATTTGGATCGAACGTGTTAAGTTCTGCAGGAGATCCAAGTCTAAACCTAAAAGAACAAATAAGTTAAACTTAGGATCAAACGTGTTATGTTCGGCAGGTGATCCAAGTTTAATTTAAAAGAACACATGGTAGCTAGGAAAAGGTTCAGATCTTTGTTCAAAATTTTTATACAGTGGAACCGTTAGGCTTTCCGAGTAGCAACCAACAGAGAGTACCTCTTAGGAGAGTTTAGGAGTTACTTATCATAGGTCGGGATTCAATCCCAATTGTCTGCACCTGGTACACCCCAACAGAATGGTGTGCCAGAACGAAGGAATATGACTCTTATGGAAATAGTTAGATCAATGATGAGTTATTCAAAATTACCAAATTCGTTTTAGGGATATGCTGTGAAAATGGCAGTATACATTCTGAACATGGTACCTTCTAAGTCAGTATGCTCTACTCCCAAAGAATTATGGAATGGCCATAAGCCTAGTCTGAAACACATTCAAATTTCGGGTAGTCAAGCATATGTGCTAAAGGGAGACGCTGATAAGTTGGAATCACAAATAGAAATTCGCTTGTTTGTGGGTTATCCTAAAGAAACGAATGGAGGTTTATTTTATAGTTCTAAAGATCAGAAGGTCATTGTTAGCACCAATGCTCAATTTTTAGAAGAGGACTATGTAATGAACTACTAGCCCATGAGTAAAATTATTCTTGAAGAAATAAGAGAAGACACGTCTATTTTAGTACCAACAGTACAAGATGAGATACCACAAGAAACTACAACACGTGTCACAAATGATGGACAATTACAAGCAAGTACCACGTCGTAGTGGGAGGGTTGTTCGACAACCTGATAGATTCATGTTTTTGGGAGAGTCTTCGAACTTGATCCTTGGAGAACATGAACCTGATCCCTGCACATATGATAAAGCACTCCAAGATAAAGATGCAGCATCTTGGCAAAGTGCAATGAACTCTGAAATAGAATCTATGTATTCTAATCAGGTCTGGGAGCTTGTAGAACCACCAAATGGTGTAAAAGTTATTGGGTGTAAATGGGTCTTCAAAAGAAAAAGAGGGACAGATGGGAAGGTGGAAACTTTAAAAACAAGGCTTGTTGCAACAAGGTATACTCAGAAAGAAAGAATCGATTATGAGGAAACCTTTTCGCTGGTAGCCATGCTTAAGTCTATGCGGATTCTTTTATCTATTGCTGCTCATAAGCATTATGAGATTTGGCAAATGAATATCAAGACAACTTTCCTTAATGGAAGTCTTGAAGAAAACATCCATTTGAAGCAGCTAGAGGGATTCATTACGAAGGGAAAAGCGCATCTTGTATGTAAGCTCAATCAGTCTATTTATGGACTAAAGCAAGCTTCGAGATCTTGGAACATTCGGTTTAATGAAGTTATCCAGTCTTATGGATTCATTCAGTGTCCAGATGAGTCTTGTGTATACAAGAAGAGTGACAGAAACGTGGTGGTATTTCTTATACTATACGTAGATGATATTTTATTCATTAGCAACAATGTCAACGTGTTGTCAAACGTAAGGGTATGGTTGTCCAAGCAGTTTTGATATGAAGGATTTGGGAGAATATGGACATATTCTTGGGATCAAAGTAATAAGAGATTGTAAGAAAAGAATGTTATCCTTATCCCAAGCTTTATATATCAATAATATCCTAGCTCGTTTTAGCATGCAAAACTCCAAGAAAGGTTTTCTTACCTTTTCGGCATGGAGTACCTTTATCTAAAAGAGATGTGTCCTAAGACATCAAAGGAGATAGAGGACATGAAGGAATGCTTCGGCTGTAGGGAGCCTAATGTATGCGATGTACAAGACCAGATATCTATTTTGTCATGGGCATGGTTAGCAGATATCAAAGTAACAAGGACAAGGACATTGGACTGTCGTAAAACATATATTGAAACACCTAAAAAGGACTTGAAATTATATGCTGGTTTACCAGGCAAATGATTTGCTCCATGTGAGTTACATGGATTTTGACTTCCAATCAGAAAGGGACAATAGTAAGTCTACCTCGGGGTTTGTGTTTACTTTGGGAGGGCAAGCCATAACATGGAGGAGTGTTAAGAAGAAATGTGTTTCGGACTCCACCATAGAAGCTGAGTATGTGGCAGCCTCTGAGACATCCAAAGAAGCTGTATGGCTCAGAAACTTCATGATGGATTTAGGTGCGATTCCTGGTTTACCCAAAATTATCATAATTTATTGTGATAATAGTGGTACAGTAGCAAACTCGAAGGAACCATGAGCCCATAAGGCAAGTAAACACATTGAGTGCAAGTACCACCCGATACGAGACATCATAAACCAAAGAGAAGTTGTTGTCACCAAGATTGCATCAGATGATAACCTGGCAGATCATTTCACTAAGGCCTTTCCGGTGAGAGCTTTTAATGGGCATGTTGAGGGGATGGGAATCAGATGTATGGCAGCATAGTCTTTTAGTATAAGTGGGAGATTGTTAAGATGTGTACTAAAAGCCTAACTTTTTGTATGAACATTTATATTTTGAAATAAGAATACCATTGGTCAAATATCTACATTTATGTTAAATGTAGTTATCCATTTAATTTATATTATAGATAACATGATGTGTGGTGTAACACAGAAGATCATGTTATCAGTTCCTTATAAATTATAAATAGTAGCTCACAACCAAGATGGATTGGGACAAACTATTGGAATGGTTGTAGTGTAATTAGGTATCAGTTTATCCTGACTATAAAAATATACTATTACACGATAAGTGTATTGAGCAGGACCATTTGAGGTTGTTCTTTCATACTGACAGCATAAAAGAACAAGACCTCTGTTATTATAGAAGTGTATACTCATAATCCCAATATAATAACAACCACATATACTTAGTATTTATTTCTTTTGTAAAATACGACAACAAAATAATAATTAAAAATAAAATTATTTGAGAAATAATCTTAACGGAATTTTTAGGAATTTTTAGAACTTTTTTTGGAATTAATCGGAGCTTGTGCGGCGTATTTTGAGTAGATGCATTTATAGGCTCGAGGAAAGCCTGTTTGGAATACCCAAAAATAGGAGTTAATTGAGGAATAAACTTAGGTCTTGATTTATCGAAACCTAAGTTCTAAATATAAATAGCTCCTCTCCTAAGCTCTCAGCACCAAACCCCTTGCCTTGCCCGTGCCCTAGCTTCCCCTCCCTTGCCACCAAATCCTTACCTTCAGTCGCCAATCCAGCTTCAAGACCGGTGCTGGAATTGAATCCCTATTCCGACAAAAAATTCTAACCAGGCATAGTTGATTCGACAATGTAACCGAAAGGTGAGTGGTTGAGTATGTGATCTTCTGCCTAGTTAAGGAAGTGTTAAATTTTGATTTAGGGTGTGGGTTGGGTTGCAGATTTTTGATTGTGGTCATCCTTGTGGTGTGGAGGATTGCTGTTACAGATATGGATTGAGGTAAGTTATGGTGGATTCATACATGTAGATTCAAATTGGAACAGTGTAATTGTCAATTAGATGTTATGGACAATGATTACTTGTTTTGAAACATGGATTAAATAACGGCATGAGTTAGGGAGGTTTAATCTTTTATTTAATGGATCGGTTGATGAATGAGTGTTTAATAGTTGAGTTTGATGAGTACAGGATTGTAATCAGATTCTTTGGATTTGGATAGGTTTAACTAGGGTTTCTTGGTTAGAATTGGATTTAGGTAACTATTTAATGTATGGAGGGATTTGCTTGTAATCGTACGATTTATTGCAGGACACTGATACGAGGCAAGTGTTCAGAAATAAAGAAAATACAATATGATCTACAGTTAAAGGCGGGTATTTCTTGCTTTGTTTTCTTTTAGTACTTTGACCTTAGTGCATGAATTATTTTGGATAAGGACTGTTTTTACCTTGACTCCACTCTTACTTTCCTGCGCTTGATACTTCCACGCAATCTTTGAGAAATTTGTTCCATATCTATACAGTCTCTTGTTGTTGTCCATGATTAGTAGCAGATACTAGATACCATGTTTATATGCTTTCACTGTTGTTTATTATGTACGGTATTGAGCATGTTGGCTTCATGTAGCATACCTGTTTCTGCTTATATATATATATGATGACTGTTGCATTGTTCGCATCATGTCATTGCATGCATGCCGCATCCTCGGCCACTCGAGAGAGTGGTAGTTGGAGTTGATGCCGCTTGTCCTGTCGTGCCGCACTCGGCCACTCATGGAGAGTGGTAGCTGGAGTTCGAGCAGCAGGGACCCCATCGGAGATGTAGCTAGTTAGCTACTATGCAACTGTCCCCTCGGCCATTCGTGTGAGTGGTAGCTAGAGTGGTGTACAGTCTGTCACTGACCTGACCTCTTGACCATACAGGGGTCATGATGCAGAGAGGTGGGCGGGAGTGACCATCCGTGCATACGCTATTGTTATTGTATTTATTTTGGCTGTTGCTGTTTGTTTATGCTGTTATTCTTACTTACTGATGTTGTTCACATATGCTGATATGCTTACTTGTGTTGAGATATATTCTCATTATAAATGTTTAGTCATTGGAAATTTGTATATACCTTGCTTATTACCTCTATAATTATGAGCAGTACTGTAGCATATTAGTATCAGTTCTGACCTACTATACCTAGCCTAGGATATGGTTTCAGGTATGGGCATTTATTTTGGTTCTATTGTAGTATCTGCTATTCCTTTTATGAGACTCTATACTCTTGACTCACTTTCTAGTTGTATTATATGTTCATGCACTATCTTTCCTTACCCGCTGAGTTCCAATACTCACCACCTCGCAAATTGGTTTTCTTTTGCCAGGTAACAGGTAGATGAGTCATGGGTACTTGGAGAGTCCCGGCTGCCAGTCCCACGTCACACTCGAGGATGTTTTCGTTTTGGTTTTGTTATCGCTTGGTGTGGTACATTGATTTTGTGTATTACGTTTTTCAACAAGTCGATGTGAATTTTGGGTCAAGTCTGTGATGACAGGTATTTTGTTAGTGCCATTGTTGGTTTTTTGTTCGTATCGTTTTATGTCTTCCGTTGCTGTGTGTTTATGTTCAGCCATGTATGCTTATTAAACTGCATGGTTGTATTTATTTTGTTCCAGCCGAGTGGCCTGATGTTATAAACTACGTGGTTATGTTATTTCTATTTTGCATATATATTCCAGCCGAGTGTGGCTGAGGTATATTTGTATGTAGTAATGCTTCAGATTGTCACCCGTACAGGGGAGATGCTGCCGGATTTTTGTCTGGCAAAGACTCCTCTGGGGCGTGACATCTTTAATTTATAAATGGGTGAAATTTATTCAATTGGGTCAATAGGCCCGATAAGTTGAGAAATATTATTATTTATATGGTGTGTTGCTGATTATAGAAGGAAATTTTGTCCTAATAATCTAGGATGATGATGTCCACTTGAGGAGCTCATAATGACTGTCAAGTAAACCCTGCAGGTGGACCTAATCCGACATGATAATGAAGTTGAGTGGTGATACTCTTGGATCTAGTTGTTAATTAAGTGAGTGACAGTAACTCATTTGATTAATGAGCATTTGATATCTTTAACACAGGGAGATTAACGCACTCATAATAAGAAGGAGCTCATAATGTAATATGGGATTGGTGCAATAGTTCAATAATAACTCTTTAGTAGTATGAGTTATTATTGATGAACTTGAGTTGGGTGTTCAGGGCTAACACAAGAAGCTCAAGCTCATCGAGAGACCAAAACCAATTCCTTCTCTCGGTCCCTGTTGTAGCCTCTATAAAGCCTTGTATCCACCAAGTCCACTCTTGCCCAATTAATGGGTCGGACACATCCTTGGTTGGAGCAAGGGGGCCAACCAAGCATCAACTTGGAGCCCAGGAGGTGGCTGGCCAAAACCAAGCTTGGTGTCCAAGCATGGGGCCGACCACACCACTAGGATTAAAGGGAGATTTTATTTTGTTAAAATCTTTTCTTTTGTAGCCATTCATGAAGGAATTTAAAAGAGAAATTTTAATTTTAAAATTTCTTTTTATAGTCATCCTCATGGTTTTAAAAGAGAGTTTTAAAATTTTAAAATCTTTCCTTTTATGGCTATCTACAAAAGATTAAAGGAAGATTTTAATTTTTGTTAAATCTTTCCTTATTTGTAGTTATCTATAATGTTTAAAAGAGAGATTTTAATTTTTGATAAAACTTTCGTTTTTGTAACCATGATTTAAAAAGAGAAGTTTTAATTAATCTTTCCTTTTTGTAGTTGTCTACATGTTTCAAAAGAGAGTGATTAATTTTAAAACTTTCCTTTATTACCATGTACAATAGGAAATTTAGAAAAGAGATATTTTAATTGTTGTTAAAATTTTCTTTTAATGGTAGGTCACAAATAAGGAAGTTTTAATTATGTTTAAAACTTTCCTTTTTTTTCATGACCAAGAATTATAAAAGAGAGGAAGAGGTGCCTCATAAGGGGAAAACTTTAAGCCCTCTCTCTTTTCCTTGGTGTGGCTGGCCCCTTCCCTTCTCCCGTTCTCTTTGGTCGGCGCCCCAATTATCTTCTTTTTTACTTCCTTAGGGTCGGTGGTATCAAGGATTGAAAAGTCCTTGTGGTCGGTTGCTTGGACAGGAAGAAGAAGAAGAGGAGAAGCACTTGGTGGCCGGTTGCTTGGAGGAGAAGAAGAGGAAGAAAGTTTCCTATTTTGGCATCCCTTGGTGGCTCAAGAGTCTTGAAGGAGAAGAAGTGGTTTGGGTGGATTCCATCTTGGTAGATCGTTGCCCATACAACATCCAAGAGGTGAAGAGGAATACAATAGAAGGTCAAGAGATCTTTAACTACAAAGAAAGGTATAACTAACTAATGGTGTCCGCTTCAAATTAATTAGTTAGTATTCTCTCTATGGTGTTAGGATGTATACTAAAAGCCTAGCTTTTGGTATAAACATTTATCTATAAATAAGAATCACATTGGTCAAATGTCTACATTTATGATAAATGTAGTTCAATTAATTTATATTGTAGATAACATGGTGTGTGGTGTCACACTCAGAGGATCATGTTATCAGTACCTTATAAATTATAAACAGTAGCTCACGACTAAGATGGAAAGGAACAAACCATAGGAAGGTCGTAGTGTAATTAGTTATTAGTTTATCTTAACTATATAATTACACTAGTACACTTAGAGTGTATTGAGTAGGACCATTTGAGATCGTTTCTTTTATACTGATTTAATAAAAGAACTAGACCTTAGTTATTATGGAAGTGTGTGCTCTTAATCCTAATATAATAACAAGCACATATATTTAATATTTATTTCTTTGACTTATCAAAGGGTGAGATTTAGTTCGATAAATCAAAATGCCCGATAAGTTGGGAAATGATGTTACTTATAGTGTGACTTGTTGTTTATAGAAGGAAACTGTGTCCTAGTAATCTAAGTTGATAATGCCCCCAAGAGGAGCTCATAAAGATTGTTATGTTAAACCCTGCAGGTGGACTTAGTCCGACATGACGATAAGGTTGAGTGGTACTACTCTTGGACTAAGATATTAATTAAATGAGTTGTCAGTAACTCACTTAATTAGTGGACATTCGACATCTTAAACATAGGGAGACGAACACACTCATAAAAAGAAGGAGCCCAAAATGTAATTTGGGATTGGTGCGATAGTTCAATAATAATTCTTTAGTGGTATGAATTATTATTGATGAAGTTAAGTTGTGTGTTCGGGGCGAACACGGGAAGCTTAATTTCATCGGGACATAAAAACCAATTCCTCCTCTCGGTCCCTATCGTAGCCTCTTGTATATAGAGGTTTATACCCACCACATGCCCACCTTCTTACCCATCCAATGGGCCCGGCCAAGCTAGCTTGGAACCCAAGCTAGGGCCGGCCAAGACCAAATGGTTGAGCCAAGTTGGTAGCCGGCCAAAGCTTGGGTCCCAAGCTTAGGTGGCCGGCCACTAGAATATTAAAAGGGTTTTTTATTAAAATTATTTCTTATGTGGATATCATGATTTAAAAGAGAGTTTAAAAATTAAAATTTCCTTTTATAGCTTTCTACAAAAGATTAAGAGAAGAGATTAATCTCTTTCCTTATTTGTAGATTAAAAGGAAGGTTTTAATTTTTATTAAAAACTTTTCTTATTTATAAATCATCCACATGTTTAAAAGAGAGTTTAAAAATTTGAAATCTTTCCTTATTTGATGATTAAAAGGTGGATTTTAAATTTTAAGAAAACTTTCCTTTTTAAACATGTTCATTATTTAAAAGAGAGTTTAAAAAATAAATATTCTCTTTTATAAATTTCTATAAAAGATTAAGAAAAGATTTGATATCTTTCCTTATTTGTATATTGAAAGAGATTTTAATTTTTAGAGATAACTTTCTTTTTATCCACATGTTTAAAAGAAAAATTTTAATTTATAAAATTTCTTTTTTATTAACCACCATGAAGGGAAAAATTATTTGAGAAATTTTTATAAATTTCCGGAAGCAAATTAGGAAGTTTTAATTCTTGTGTGAATTAAAATTTCCTTGATTAAGGGATTAAAGGTGGCCGGCCATTATCATGATGAAAAGAAAATTATTTTTAATTAAATAAATTTTCCTTTTCAATGGCATGAGAATTAAGGAAGTTTTTATTAAATTTTCCTTATTTGCCAAAGATCAAGGATTTTAAAAGAGGGGGTAGAGGAGGCTTCATTAAGAACAACTCTATTATTTTTCTCCCTCTTTTCTTCCTTGGGTGTGGCCGGCCCTTTCTTTCGTCTCCTGTCCTTTGTGTAGCCGAAACCTTCTCATGGTGGAGATAGCTTTGGTGGTCGGATCTAAGAAGGAGAAGAAGGAGAGAAAAGAAGCCTCTTTTCTAGCATCCCTTGGAGCATGGTGGTGGTGGCCGAACCTCTTCATCCTAGGAGAAGTTTTGATGGCTGAAACTTGTAAGGAAGAAGAAGGTGCTTGGTGGTTCTCATCTCGGAAGATCGTTGCCCACACAACGTCCGAGGTTAGAAGAGGAATATGGTAGAAAATCAAGAGGTCTTTCTAAAAGGTATAACAAGTATTTTTCCTTTCCGCATCATACTAGTTATTTTTGGAAATAATACCAAATACAAGAGGCATGCGATTCTAGTATTTCGAATTTATTTTCGATGTTGTGTTCTTTGTTTTTTCTTTTCCTTGTGATTTGATTGTTCCTTTCGGTTAACCTAAAGTTATTTTAGAAAATTAAATATTAGCTTTCCTTAAAAGGTTTTGTCTAGCCGATGGTGGTTGCTCCCATATCCAAGAAGGCCATGTGCCTCGCCAAGTCAGTACTGGGAACCAATTATGGAAATTAATATTTAATGGAATTAATAACTTAAGTGATTTGGATCGAACGTGTTAAGTTCCGCAGGAGATCCAAGTCAAAACCTAAAAGAACAAATAGATTAAACTTTGGATCAAACGTGTTAAGTTCCGCTGGCGATCCAAGTTTAATTTAAAAGAACACATGGTAGCTAGGAAAAGGTTCAGACCTTAGTACAAAATTTTTGTACAGTGGAACCATTAGGTTTTCCGAGTAGCAACCAACAATTGGTATCAGAGCTAGGGTTTTACCTCTGTGTATTTGGTATTAGTTTAATTATGCACATGTCATACATAATTTAAGCAGGATAATAGTAGGATGTGCTAACTTTGTGGATGCAGGATCCAACTATTATGGCTTATAGATATTGTGTGTGTGATTGGACCCTTGGACATGTCAAGGGCATTTTATTGTGTGTGCATGATTGTATTATAAAATACAGCAGGAGCTGTATTTAGTTTTATTAGGATTTTATTTTTTGATCTAGTTACATGTACATTCCTTTTATGGAATATAGGATCGATGGATGTAAATTTTATTTTATGTTCGATCTAGTTTACATGTATATTCCTTTGAGGAATATAGGATCGAAAAATGTAAAATTCTATTTATGTCACGGATCGAATCTTGCAAGGCGTGGAACCTTTTGAGGATCAGAGGCGTAGCGGAACAAGGAGCAAGATGGATGCGACAACTAGACCCGGTGGCAGTGGCCAAAGATGGCAACAGCTAGGGTTAGCGACACACGGAGGACAACAATAGATAAAAAGCCATAATAGTTGAAAATTAGTTTTTCTATTTATTGCTTTTTATGTTGTGTTGTGTGTGCTTGCTAGTACGCATGCTAAGTAGGGTAGCATAGTCAAAATTCCTCACTTTAAATAACTAAGTGGGAGAGGGATTTATTTTTAAATAAATTCTACAGTCTCCATTACTGGTTTATAAGTGATGCAACAAGCTTGCGCGTTGGCTCTGAGTGCCTTCCTCCATATCGGATGAGCTTGTTTGCGGATCACTAGCTTAAACTTCCATTTTGGATTACTATAGGAAGTTAATTAAGAGCGTGTGATCTTCCCCATCGGAAGGGGCACAATCTTATTAATGGACTTAGTGTCAAGTAATGGTAAACACTTAGGCATGTCTAATAGTATCCTCCCCATCGGAGTCACTGCCATTATTTGTGTGACCGAAGAAAACCAACTATTAATTTGTCAAATAAATAGGTTGACAAGATAATAAAATTAAAAACTTCTCTTACAAATGTTTGATTTTATATATGTCCACACTATCGTGGCATACAAAATTCACGGTGTTTGAGGTAATTTTATTTGTCATAAAGATTTATTGATAAGATAATTAATGGGTAAACCCCTCTTACAAATGTTTAATTTTGTATACGTCCACACTATCGTGGTATGCAAAATTCACGGTGTTTGAGGTGTTGGTGAATTTAAATAATATTGTTTGAGGAATCAATGTTATTTTAAATTCAAAAGTTTTGATCAAATATTTGATCAAAGACAGATTAACTATTAATTTTATTCATCATAAAGAAAAGATGCTGAGATAATAAAATTAATGGATAAAATCTCCTCTTTGATTTTGTATACGTCCACACTATCGTGGCATACAAAATTCATGGGAATTTTAAGGAGTTGATCTTGTCCAAATATTTTTGTGACTCTTAGGATTTAAAATGTTTGTCAATTCCCTAGTTGTTATACTATAGAAAAGACTTAGTAGTCCCAATTGTAATGATTGGAAATAGGACTTGGACATCAAGGTAGATTGTCTTCTTAGAACTAAGAACAATATAGGTGTATTTAATTTATTAGTTGAAACATGTCTAGTGGTGTTATCTACCAGAACCTGGAGTGTAGATACAGATGTAACACCCACGAAATCATAAGATAGGTATATCAATATTATTTTCCTTAGAGCATAGAAATAAAAAGAATAAGAGAAAAAAGAAAATGAAAAACAAAAGAAAATCTAGAATAAGAAGAGGTGAGGTCAAAGATTGAACCTTGAACCTCCCACACTTGATGGAGATAAATTGATGAATGATAACCATTAGGATAAGGAGAAATGATTAGATAGAAAGGCATGAAAAATTTAGTTAAAGGAGAAAAGAAAACTAAGCAAAAAGAACAAGAGAAAACCAAGTTGCTTACCTTCTTTTCCCTCTTGGTTAAGAAAAGGAAGCAAGCAAAAGAGGGATTGTCTACTCCCCTCCCTCTCTCTATTTTCGTGGGAATTAAAGGAGTGGGGGAAAAGAGGAGTTGAGGGAATGAATGGGGACATGTTTTATTTGGCAAAGGGATAAATAGGGTTAGAGAAGAAAAACAAAGGATTTAATTCATTTTCTTCTTCCTCCTTCTCCCTTCTTCATTCTCACCGAACCAAGAAACCCCTTTCCTCTCCTCATACCAATTTCTAAGTTAAGTTCTTCTCCAAGAAAGCTAATTTCCGAGAAGAAACCTTCAAGTTCTAGCCCTTACAAGCAAAGGAAACAAAAGGAGGTACAAGAATAAGAAGCTTCCACCTTCCTTATCACCTAGAACACTTTTCTCTCTAAGGAAAACCACAAGCGAAAGGATGTAAGTTCCCCTCACCTGTGGTACAATAGCTCTTATTTTTCCATGAAGATTCGGTCACATAAAAAGCTAAGAAAACATCATGAAGAAATTCTAACCAAGATAAGACCAAAGGAAGGACCTAGAGAATGAAAGGACCTAAAATTAATATGCTTGATATTTCTCTTGTAGCATGTATTTTATGGTAAAGATTTATCTATGTTAAAATGTTTGGTAGAACTTAGATTCATGAGTATTCGGCCATGGTAGAACTAAGGGCCTAGGAGAACTTTAATTTAAAACTAAGTATGCCAAGATCTCCTTAAGAGAAGATATGAAACTATTATGATATGCCCATGATTATATGTTAAGTTAAACTCTATTTCATGTCCATGAAGGTTCGGTTAGGTTTGGATATTTAAAGCCTTGGAGAATTTAAAGCAAATCTAAGATGCTCATGATCTCCTTGATGAAATGTTATGTAGCTAATCTAATGTGCTTATGTTTATTGTTGTATGGAAATTAAATTCATGCTCTATATCATTCGGCCACTTCATGATTTAGGGCTTAGGAAACTTAGAACCAAACTCAACTATGCTCATGTTATTCCTTAATATATTTGCTATGAAAGTTGCTTAAGGTTCTCATGTTTTTAGGGCACTTGAACCCTAATATCAAGCCCTAAAAGTTTCATCCACTTCATGATTTAGGGCTTAGGAAACTTAGAACCTAACTCAACTATGCTCATGTTATTCCTTGATATATTTGTTATGAAAGTTGTTTAAGGTTCTCATGCTTTTAGGACACTTGAACCTAAGTTTTTACCTCTATAACATTCGGCCATTTCAGGATTTAGGGCTTAGGGAACTTAGAACCTAACTCAACTATGCTCATGTTATTCCTTGATATTTTTGCTATGAAAGTTGTTTAAGGTTCTCATGCTTTTAGGACACTTGAACTTAAATTTTAAGTCCTATAACATTCGGCCATTACATGATGAAGGACTTAGGAAACTTAGAACCTAACTCAAGCATGCTCATGTTATTCCTTGATATATTTGCTATGAAAGTTGCTTAAGGTTCTCATGCTTTTAGGGCACTTGAACCCTAATTTGAAGCCCTACAGGTTTCGGCCACTTCATGATTTAGGGCTTAGGAAACTTAGAACCTAACTCAACCATGCTCATGTTATTCCTTGAAATGTTTGCTATGAAGGTTGTTTAGGGTTCACAAGCTTAAATGATAGTTTTTAACCCAATGTATGCTTGATAAGTTTCGGCCATGATAAGTTGTAAGTTTAAGTAACCTAGAACTCTACCTAAACTTGCTCATGATAGTTCTTATGGTATAAGAAATGATGCTTACTTAGGGTTCACATGTTGGGATGAAGTTTTACCAAAAAACCCAACCTATATGGTTCGGCCACTAAAAGACATTAGGGTTAGAGATCGAATTATGTTTTCCATGTATCTTATATGCCATGATTTTGAGATATCTATGCTTCTATGTTTAATTATGCACACTTATGATCTATTCATGATGGAAACCCTTATGCTATGGTGTGTATTATTTATGATGAAGCTATGTGCAAATTATCCATGATATATGTGATGAGCTGTGTGCCCAATTTATGCATGAAACGTATGATGTGCTGTGTGCCCAATTTATGCATAAAATATATGATGTGCTATGTGCCCAAATCTTTACATACCATTATGATGAGCTGTGTGCCCAAAAGTCTATATGGTATGATATGATATGTGACACGATGTACAAGAAAAGATAAGAACCATGATATGTAAAAACATGCTATTTTACTTTATGTATGGCTTGTACCAAGGGTGGGCTCCATAAGCGCCCCGGGGTCGATGGACTAAGAAACGGGCCTCGTTAGGGATGGGCTCCTAAGTGCCCCTAGGTCGATGGACTAAGAAACGGGCCTAGTATGTATGCCTTGTAGGGTTTAAGACTTGCTACCTTGGACCTACATAGGACGTGCACATTTATGTATGTGGTACAAGCCGGGGCCCTAATCATGTTAAGATTATGTTTAAGTATGTATATTATAAGTTTTCAAAGGACATATTGCATATGTTTTCATGATACATGTTTAGGAATTCACATTGCATATACCATATGATTATGCCATGATATTTATGATGATGTTATGATATGTCAGGGTGCAATTGATGATTATGTTATGTTATGCCATGATACCTTACGCTTATGTTATGATATGCCATGATATGTAACGCCCCGCCCCTCCTGCTAAGGCCACGGGGGTTACTCTACCCTACTTAACAGCTTATTAACTTATTACAGCGGAAGTCTTACTTGTAAATTTTTTTGAAACATAGAATCCATATGTCATACCTTACATTATTTCAAAACATGTAGGAATTAACATGATAAAATGTCATGGAGTTACAATCATAAAAATATCGACCAAGCATAATTCATATTTAATGAAAGCAGGTCTTTTCTTCTTTAGCCAGTCACTACCACACACATCCTGCTAGCCCCTCCTGCTGCTCCCCTAGTCCATCCAACCTTCGCCCTTATCTGTGGTACAAGAAAGTAAGTTGTGAGCACTCATGGCTCAGTAAGTTCCTTTCCTACTCACAAAATCTGTATAGCATGTCAACAATCATAAAGCATATAATATCATAGCATATCGTACATGATCATTATATATATCATGAGCACAATCATAGATATCATGGCATAATCATAGCATAAACACAAGGTAGCATGGCATATCATAACATGATCATCATACTCATCATGGCATATTCATAAAGTATGTGCAAGGTGAACCTTTAAAACATGCATCATGTCTTTTTAAAACGTATAGCATAAATACTTAAACATAATCTCAACATAAGAGGGGATCCCGGCTTGTACCACGTACATAAATGCGCGCGTCCTAGTAGGTCCAAGGTAGCAAGTCTTGAACCCTACAAGGCATATACTAGGCCTGTTTCTTAGTCCATCGACCTAGGGGCACTTAGGAGCCCATCCCTAACGAGGCCCGTTTCTTAGTCCATCGACCCCGGGGCGCTTATGGAGCCCACCCTTGGTACAAGCCTTAAAAGTAAAATAGCATGTCATATTTACATAGTCCATATCACTCATGTCATATTCATGTCATGAAGAGTGCTATTGATCCCACTTATAGGGAAGCAACTCTTTTAGGCATAGCTTAAAGCATGTATAATTGAGCACACAGCATATCATGATTTTGAGCACACAGCATATCATGAACACATGCATAATTAAGCATACAACCTATCATGATCTTAAGCACACAGCATATCAAGAATTTGAGCACATAGCATATCATGAGTTTAGGCACATAGCATATCATGAATTTGAGCACATAGCATATCATGAGTTTAAGCACATAGCATATCATGAATTTGAGCACATAGGATATCATGAGTTTATGCACACAGCATATCATGAATTTGAGCACATAGCATATCATGAGATTTAGCACAAAGCATATCATAAAAGAAATAAGCACATAGCATATCAGGAAACTTAGCACACATCATATCATGAATAGGACCTAACATATATAAATGAACATCACAGCATGTCATACTCTTCCACATATCATAAAGCATTGCATGTGAAGTTCATGGAAGAACACAATTAGGTATCTATCCTAGTGACAAGTGGTGGCCGAAACATGTAGAGATGGTTTAGGTTATCAAGCAACAAAAGAACATATGAACCCTAAACATCTATCATTCCTTATGACATAAGAGACATCTTAAACATGTTAGGTATAGGTTCCAAGTTTTCTAGGTCCCTTTTCATAACCTGGCCGAAACTTATTAAGCCTCCTTTTGGGTTATTAACAACATATAAGCATGAACAATCCTAACAATTTTCATATCATATTCCATAAGAAACCACTTGAACATATTTGATTTAGGTTCCAAGTTCTCTAAGCCTTTAACCCTAACATGGCCGAAACCCTAGCAACATGTTTCTAGGTTACAAGCAACATGAAAAGGCTGATCTTCATACTAACATATCAATACATATTATGAGAATCACCATAAGTACTTTTAGTCTAAGTTTCAAGCTTCTCAAACCTTTTAACCTAATGTGGCCGAATCTTGTAAGCATGAGAATTAAGTTTCTAGTGGCATATTAGCATGAAGACCATAAGAATTTTCCTAGCATTCATTTCAAAGAATAACATGGACCACTTAGTTTAGAAATTTAAGCATCGTAGGTCTTAAAAACAATTGTGGCCGAATGCTAAAGAACAAGAATTCAAGTTTCAAGCAACATGTGAACATTAATTTATTTCATATCTCTTCATCAAGTAGATCATAAGTATCTTAGACTTGATTTAAACTTTCCTAGGGTTCAAGTCCTAAAATGGCCGAACCATCATATACATAAAAAGTATTGTTCAACTTAATCTAAGATCATGGCATGTCATATTAGCTACATATCTTGTCTTATGAGAATCATAGCATGCTTAAATTTTTAGGTTTAAAGCCCTTCTAGGCTCTCAACTCTATCATGGCCGAATATACATGAATATGAACTCAAGTTTAACTTGACATACAAGTGGGAAAAACATTAACAACACCATTTATCATTAGGTACATATCATAAGAACAAGGTAGCATGCTTGGTTTAGGTTTAGAGCTCTTCTAGCTCTTTTGTTCCTTCTATGCCGAAAATCCAAGTTCATAAATTTATGTTCTAACCAAACATTCTAGCATGAAAATATTAGTTTAACCCTCCCACCATAAGGTACATAACATAAGCAACATCATGAACATATCTTAGTTGGTTTTCAAGGTTCTTTAAACTCCTTCTTTTTGTTTGGCTGAAACCCTCATGAAATAACCATAGGTTTTTTTTTTAAACAATATTTTCACATAAAAATCACATAGCTATTGTACCACAGGTGAGGGGAACTTACATACTTTCGCTTGTGGTTTTTCTTAAGGAGGAAAGTGTTCTAGTTGTTAAGGAAGGGAGAAGTTTCTTCCTCTTGTGCCTCCTTTGATTTCCTTTGCTTGGGGAGGGCTAGAACTTGAAGGTTTCTTCTTGAAAATTGGCTTCCTTGGAGAAGAAATTGACTTAATGCTCGGATCAAGGAGTGGGTGGATCTCCTAGTCTCGGTGAAGAAAGAAAAGAAGGAAGGAGGAGGAAGAATGAGGAAAATGAGAGGTTTACTTCTCATTTTTTTCTATTTATTCATCATGAGAGAAATTTATGCCCCCATTAATTTTCCCTTTAATTCATCCATTATTCTTCTCTTGATTCCCATGAAAAATGAGGAGAGGGAAGGGTGAGGAAAACAACTTGTCTTCTTCTTATTCCTTCTCTTAATCAAGAGGGAGAAGAGGTGAGCAATTTGGTTTTCTCTTGCTCCTTGTTTTATTTTTCTTCTCTCCTTTAACTAATATTTTTATTCCTTCCTATGCATATGTTACTTTCTATCCTAGTGGTGATCATGCCATTAATCTTTCTCCATTATTGGTGGGAGGTTCAAGGTTCAATCCTTGGCCTCCACCTCTTACCTCTTATTTTTATTTTGTTTCTTACTCTTCTTTTTCTCTTATTCTTTTTATTTATTTCCATGCTCTTAATGAGAATAATACCAATGTATTTATATAACAAAAATTCATGGGTGTTACATGATATGCTGCATGATATAATGAATTGCCTCCATGTGTTATGTCTTGAGATTTGGATATGTTATACGTTTTTTTTTGTGAGTAGGAAAGGAACTTACTGAGCCATGAGTGCTCACAGCTTACTTTCTTGTACCACAGATAAAGGCAAGGAATGGATGAACTAGGGGAGCAGCAGGAGGGGCTAGAAGGATGTGTGTGGTAGTGTTGGCTAAAGGAGAAAGACCTGCTTTTGTTTAATAAGAACTATGCCTAGTTATGTTACTGCATTATGACTCCATGACATTTAATTTTGTGTTTGGGCATTATGACTTAAAATCATGTTAAGTATGCTATGTGGTGTTATCCAGGTGATTAGTCATGTTGATTTTAAAGAAAAGAAAAGTTTTTAACTTCTATAAATAAGACTTCCACTGTAATAAGTAGGTATGTATAGGTATGTGTAAGTAACCCCCGTCACCTTAGCAGGAGGGGCGGGGCGTTACAGTTTGGTATCAGAGCCAAGTTTAGCCAATTCACTACACACATGTCAAGCCTCCATCCTGCCGCTCCATGTAAGAATCTATGTGCTTAATTTAATTTGTTGTTGTTTGTTTTATGATGCTTTAATATTATGCATGTTTATTTATGTCGTTATTTAGTTTAGGTATGCATGATGGTAGGATACGAATAGTACTAACCTTTTTGGCAACCGAATAGGAATAACGATAATTTATTGTTATTTAATGAAGATAAGCATGGCTAAGAGACGTACTACCCGAACAGACGAGACACCGACTCCACTAGATCTGACCCAGGTAGTCATCGATCTCCAGCGTCAGATCACGGAGCAACAACAGCTGATCACTACGCTAATGGGTCAACAAGGAACTCCTACCACCCCACCAGTAAATCAGAATGCGATGCTCATCGTGCCAATAGTTGCACCAGTACCACCGGTTGCCCCTGCCCCAGTGGCTCGAGTGGAAACCTACTTGATACAGTGGTTGAGGCTGAAGCCGGAAAACTTCTCGGGTACTTGCGAGCCATGGGATATCCAGGCCTGGTTCAAGACAGTAGAAAGCATAGTGGAACTGCTGGACTGGCCCGAATCAGAGAAGATCAAGTGTGTATCTTTCTGTTTTTCCGGAGACGCGAGAATGTGGTGGGAAAGAGTGAAAGCAAAGAGACAGATTAATCTGATGAACTGGACGAACTTCGAGACAGAGTTCTTTGAGGAGTTCTGATGTGTGTAGATTATATACTCTTTTATACATGTTTTTACGCACATTTACATACTTTGAGCATGCTTGATCTATGTATTTTTATACTTCCAGCTTTCCTTTTAGCATATTTACTCTTTTGGTTAGGAGATCTGCTTTTTGTGCATTTTCTGTACACAGGAGTCAAAATTGGTGAAGACTATGCGTCCTCGAGCAAGCTTGGAAGGAATTGAAGGGAGAGAGCATCAGCCCGTGTACCACACACAGCCGTGTAGTTTTAACAGGAAGGGAAGAGGACATGGCCGTGTGAATCTCACACGGCCGTGTCTTGATTTGAAGAAATTAGAGCAGATGCCTTACATGGTCGTGTAGATCTACACGGCCGTGTGAGGTTTCCAGAGGCCAAGCAGGTGGTGGCCGTGTGCGCCACACGGCCGTGCAGCATTTCCAGAGAACAGAAGGGTCCTGGCCGTGTGGAGTCACACGACCGTGCAGCTTTGGCAGAGAAGGAAAAGGACATGGCCGTGTGAATCTCACACGGCCGTGTCACGGGGCCGTGTGGCTCCCGATTTCCTCCTCTATTTAAACCCTCCTTCATGAATTGAAAGGGGATCTCTCCCCCTTTGGGAGAAGGCAAGATTTGGTGGTATCCTCCCATTCTTGGGAGGATTTCTGGGCGATTCGAGGGGAGTTCTTGACGATTTCGACTCCGGAGCGAGGATTGGATCCGAAGATGAGGCTTCTTCGTAGATAAGTTTTCTCTTTCCCCCTTTTCTTGGTTTCTTGGATTGGGGATTTAAGAAATGCTTGTAATCTTTATTTCTTCGGTTATTCTTCCTCGATTCATGGAGTAGATCTTGTATTCTAGGATTAAGGGAGTATTTGTATGATGGATTGATGTAATCTCTTGTGGATTTGCCATTTTCTTGTTTCAATGACATTGTCTTGCTTGTATCAATTAGATCTTGAATGATTAATGGTGATTTGTGCTTAATTCTCATTCTTGATTGATTGTTTGGATTTCTTGTAGACTTTGTAAAGATAAACTCTCACTCGATCATCCGAGGGATCCACGTGACAGGTGCAAGCCCATGTAAGGACGTTTGAGAGATAATCTTGAAGAGGAAATAGGAATATTCATGAGAGTAGGATGGATCTTGTGATTAGTTTCTTGTATCTTAATAGATTAATAAGTTGTGGGCTTCTATGTTGATATCCGAGAAAGGCATAGTAATAGGTGCGCTTCTGTGTAAGGACAACGTAGGTTCATGTCTAATTGATCATATTTAGATACATTTCTCAGTCCTTAGCCGGTTATCTATTGCAAGAGAGAACCGACAACTTTCTACAAGTGTTTGGCAATTGAGGGATAAGAATTGGTGAACCATTTACATTCAAGAAATCTTAGAAAGAAACCGAAACTCCTAGAATCTCCCTTTATCATAACCCAAAACACTAAACTCTTGTTTGTTGATCTTTAATATTAGATTTGTTTACCTTCACTTTGCATTTGAAACAATTGGATAGTTGTTTAGCTAATTCGCATTGAGACATTTCTAGTGCTTATTCCAGTCCCTGTGGATACGATAATCTTTTATATTACTTGCGACATTTCTGTACACTTGCGGAGGGTAACAAGTTTTTGGCGCCGTTGCCGGGGACAGCGCTATAACATTAGGAATTATCAATTGAGTTAGACTAAACATAACATTTGTTTTCCTTTCATATTGCATAGTTGTAACTAATCATTAGATTTCTGTTTTTACTTTCTTGTATAACTTTTACTTCTTGTTAATTCTTTTTGTACAAATTCAATTCTGCATTTTTGATTCTTTTATTTTTCTTTTTCTGTTGAATTGTCATTTGCTATCTTCTTCTTGTGTATGCGAAGATCTAACTTTGCAGGGGAATTCTTTCCTTTTGACCCATAGATTGACAGAACTTTCCATAAAGAAGAATTCTGCAAAGGCAAATAGAAGAACAAGAATATCTAAACATGGTGTGCAAGTCACTAGGAGATTATGGAGCTCCGAAGTCTGCAAAACAAATGGGAGCAATTGTTTACCCTAACATACAAGCAAGAAATTTTATACTCAAACCATCTTTTGTTTCCATGGTTCAGAAAACTCAGTTTGGAGGATTGGAGATTGAGAACCCTTATTCCCATTTGATGGAGTTTTATAGATATTGTTATACTTTGAAATATGAAGAAGTTTCATCTGATATTGTTCAGCTACTTGCTTTTCCTTTTAGTCTGAAGGATGCTGCAAAAAGATGGTATAATTCTCTAAAGTCGCAAAGTATCAAAACATGGGATGAGTTAGAGCAAAAATTCCTTGACCAATATTTCCCTCCAAGGAAAACTACTTATTTGAGAAGTCAAATTTTAAATTTTAAGCAATTGGATGGAGAAAAATTATACCAAGCCTGGGAAAGATATTCTTCTCTTCTGTAGTTATGTCCACATCATGGAATTGAGAAATGGTTAATTATGCATTTGTTCTATGTTGGGCTTTCTTTCTCAAATAAGAATCAACTGGATTTAGCATCTGGAGGATCATTTTTGAAAAAAAGTCTAGAAGAAACTTTTGAGATAGTTGGCAGAATTACGCAAAATTCCAATGATTGGGCAGAGCAAGATAGCTCATTCTTAACAATGGATATCATTAGAGAAAAGGATGATGTTGAAAAAGGGCTTATCTTGAATCAAAACGATTTCCAAACATTATTTCCTTGGTGCTGTGAATCATTATCAAAAATGTTTGGTGAAAAAGCATTTTCAACAGAAAAGGGGGGATGTCTTGGTGATCATAAGGAGGATGATCTGTCTTTAGATAATGAAGAGTTTTTAGAAGAAAGCTTGGCTAAGGAGGAGACTATGTTGATAGAACAAGAGCCAGTTTTACCAGAAATAGTACCACCTCAACTTGAACTTAAACCATTACCACCAAATCTTAAGTATGAATTTCTTAGGCCGAATTCTACTTATCCAGTTATAATTAATGCTCAGTGAAATGAGTTTGAAACAAAGAGACTGTTGGATGAGTTAAGGTTGCATAGAAAGGCCATTGGATATACAATTGATGATATAAAAGGGATTAGTCCATCTCTCTGTATGTATAGAATTTTACTTGAAGAGGGGTACAAGAACTCAATTGAGCATCAAAGGAGACTAAATCCAAATTAAAAGAGGTAGTAAAGAAGGAAGTGATTAAACTTCTTGATGCAGGGATTATTTACCCAATTTCAGATAGTGAATGGGTGAGTCCAGTCCACGTGGTTCCAAAGAAAGGAGGAATGACTGTTATCAAGAATGAAGCAGATAAGCTAATTTCAACACGAGTGACGGGGTGGCGAATGTGCATTGATTATCGGAAGTTGAATAAAGAAACAAGGAAGGATCATTTCCCTTTACCATTTATTGATGAAATGCTTGAAATATTGGCTAAACATTCCTACTTTTGTTACTTGGACGGATATTCTGGATTTTTTCAAATTCCAATTCATCCTCAAGACCAGGAGAAGACTACTTTTACTTGTCCTTATGGTATCTTTGCTTATCGTCGGATGCCATTTGGACTTTGTAATGCTCCAGCCACTTTTCAGAGATGCATGATGGAAATTTTTTCAGATCTAATAGAAAAAATTATGGAGGTTTTCATGGATGACTTCTCAGTTTATGGAAATGACTTTGATTCTTGTTTGTCAAATCTTTCTACTGTTCTAAAAAGGTGTGAAGATACAAACCTAGTGTTGAACTGGGAAAATGTCATTTTATGGTTAAGGAAGGAATAGTTTTGGGGCATAAAATTTCAGAGCGTGGTATTGAGGTAGATCAAGCAAAAGTGGAAGTAATAGACAAATAACCCCCACCCATCAATGTAAAAGGAGTTAGGAGTTTTTTAGGACATGCTGGTTTCTATAGACGTTTTATTAAGGACTTTTGAAAGATTTCCAAGCCATTAACTAATCTGTTGATCAAAGATGTTGAGTTTTGTTTTGATAGCGAATGTATTGAAGCCTTCAATAACATCAAGAGTGCTCTTACAACAGCTCCAGTCATTCAAGCACCTGATTGGGATCTTCCTTTTGAAATAATGTGTGATGCTAGTGATTTTGCTGTAGGAGCAGTTTTGGGACAACGAAGAAATAAGATTTTACATGCGATCCATTATGCAAGTAAAACACTTGATGCAGCCCAAGTAAACTATTCTACTACAGAAAAAGAATTATTGGCAGTGGTATTTGCTATTGATAAATTTAGATCCTATCTAGTAGGATCAAGAGTAATAGTATATACTGATCATGCAGCTATTCGGTATCTACTTGGAAAGAAAGACGCTAAACCTAGGTTAATCAGGTGGATTTTACTTTTCCAAGAGTTCAACCTTGAGATTAGGGATAAGAAAGGAGCTGAAAATGTAGTAGCGGATCATTTGTCTAGAATATCTCAAAAGTCAAAAAATGAGGTGGATTTTGATTTACCTATTGATGACATATTCCCGGATGAACACTTATTAGCTTTATCAAGTGTGAAAACTCCTTGGTATGCAGATTTTGTGAATTTCCTTGCTAGTGGAGTGTTACCTCCAGATTTTTCTCATCAACAAAGGAAAAAGTTTTTTTCAGAAGTTAAGAATTATGTTTGGGATGAACCTCTCCTGTATAAGAAGTGCAATGATGTGATTTATCGAAGATGTATACCTGAAGAAGAAGTTAGAGATATCTTGTTTCATTGCCATTCTTCGTCCTATGGGGGACATTTGGGTAGTTCAAAAACGATTACGAAAATTCTTCAAGCAGGATTTTATTGGCCAACCTTATTCAGGGATGCTAAGTTGTTTGTTCAGTCTTGTGATTAATGTCAGAGAACTGGGAATATAACTAAAAGAAATGAAACGATGTTAAATTACATTCTTGAGGTTGAGTTATTTGATGTTTGGGGAATTGATTTCATGGGACCTTTCCCTCTTTCATATGGGAATAGGTATATTCTTGTGGCGGTAGATTATGTGTCCAAATGGGTAGAAGCTGTGGCATCTCCTACGTGCGATGCGAAAACAGTTATCAAATTATTTAGGAGTATTATCTTTCCAAGATTTGGGGTGCCAAAGGCAGTCATTAGTGATGGAGGATCACATTTTATAGAGAAACAGTTTGAAAACTTACTTAGAAGATATGGAGTGAAGCATAAAGTAGCAACACCTTATCATCCTCAAACTAATGGGCAAGCTGAGATATCTAACCGGGAAATTAAGTCCATATTGGAAAAGACTGTATCCACTTCAAGAAAGGATTGAGCATTGAAATTAGATGATGCTTTATAGGCATATTGAACTGCTTATAAAACACCCATTGGGATGACCCCATTTCGATTAGTTTATGGTAAGCCTTGCCATCTTCCAGTTGAACTAGAACATAAGGCTTATTGGGCAATTGCAAATTTGAATATGGATTTAAAGGAAGCGGGGGAGAAAAGGAAGCTTCAGTTGAACGAACTTGATGAATTAAGGATCGATGGATATGAGCATGCTAAATCTTACAAAGAAAGGACGAAGAAATGGCACGATCAGCACATTCTTCGTAAAGACTTTAATGTAGGAGATTTGGTTTTGTTGTTCAATTCAAAATTAAAACTTTTTCCTGGGAAGCTTAAGTCAAGGTGGACGGGTCCATATGAGGTAAAGAAGGTTTATCCTTTTGGAGCTGTAGATATTTGGAACAAAGATTTTGGGATAATTAAGGTAAATGGTCAACGTCTGAAAAAATATATTCATGGTACGAAAATAGAAGAGGTACAAAGGTTGTATTTTTTTGACCCTCGCCCTCTAGATTGAATTCTTTTAGCTAGTATAAATTCATTTTGTTGGTTTTTACTTGCTTTTGATTTTGTTTTCAGGTTAGGTGCAAAACAGAGCCCGGCCGTGTGCTATACACGGCCAGGCAAAGGTTGCAGAGAAGGAAAGTGCTTGGGCCGTGTCATCTAGATACGGCCGTGTAGGATCTCCCGAGGAGAAAAAGGTCTAGGTCGTGTCTCAAACACGGCCGTGTAAAGAATCCCGAGGAGAAAGATGGAGAGGCCGTGTCCCAGACATGGCCGTGCGAAGAAACCCGTGAAAGAAGAGTTTTAGGTCGTGTCCCAGACACGGCCCGTGTCTGGAATCCAGAGAAGAAAGAGAAGGGAGCCGTGTCACAGACACGGCCGTGCGATGAGAAATGAATATAGCCGTGTGATATCACACGGCCTGATCCACATCTTCTTAGGGAATTAGGGCACGGGGTGTGGGCGGCACACGGCCGTGTACCGCCGCTCGTTTCTCTTTCCTATTTTCCCATTTCTAAAGGTTTAAACTACTTCTTCTAATTTTTCCTTCTCATTCTTCTTAAGGAGATTTGATTTTCTTCCATGGAAAACGTGATTGAGGAGATTTTGGCCACAAGAAAAGGGAAGGAGAAGGTGGTTGCAAGAAAGGAGAGGAATGTTTGCTTTAAAGGTATTTCTAATGACTTTGGTATTGTTTTCTCTAGTGATGAGCAACGGTATAGATATTCTTCTTTATGTAAACGACCTCTTTTAGGCACTAGGTTTCTTGATGTTGAAACCTTAGAAACTTTGGGGTTTAAGGATGATTTAGTTTGGTTATTTGAAAGGATAGGATGAAGTGGTTTAGTAAACATAAAATATCCTACTTATCCTAGAATTGTTTTTGAATTTTTAAGCTCAATAGAGGTTGATAATGTTCAAAGTGGGGGGAAGTTTAAATTTCGTTTGTTTAATGAAAGTTATGAATGGACGTTGGGAGATTTTAATACTTGTTATGAATTGCCAAAGAATGGTGTGTCTGTGATTTTGCCCCAATTTGAGAATTCACATTTTTGGCGACAAATTTATGAACAACCGCTATTTGATCCTCATAATTCTAGAGTTTTCCAAATTATCAATCCAATTTTTAAATATGCTTACTTATTCATGAAAAACACTATATTTGGAAGGGAGGACAAAGAGGGATCAGTAAGACTTATAGATTTGTATTGTTTGTGGGCAATGGTCGAAAATGTTCAAATTAATTCTGGTTATTTCTTTCTTAGACATTTGGCAAAATTAGGGAAATCAAATTCTACCACACCTATTATTTTGGGGGGATTACTTACTCAATTGGCCTTAGTATTAGGATGTGATTTGAGTGAATTAGAAGTGGTGGAGAATTCTTGTACATTGGATTTCAATTCATGTTTAGCAATGAAAATGATTAAGCATGAAGAGCATGGATTTAGTTTATTCATTAAAAATGGTTTCCCTTTAAAATTGCCCAATCATGATTTTACTACAATTCATAATAAAGAGAATTGGTGTTTAAAGTTAGCTAGGCAACAATCTAGAGCTTTGTCAACTTTTACTCCAAGAAATGTTTCTAAGGGTAACCAAGAGATTCATAGTTTTATGTTTCAAGAACTTAATTATGCTTTAAAGAATATTCATAGTGATTTAGATTCAACTAATGAATTTCTTGAGAATAAGAAGCTTATGGAGGAGGAACTATTTAAAAAGCTACAAGATTGTTTCAAGAGTGAAAGAGAATTGTGTGATAAGATTTCTAAAATGATGAATGCTTATAAGGCTAAAATGGAATTTCATGAAGATCTTAGAGGTTTTATGAGATTTGTGCAGGATGATATTGATAAATTGTTTGAGTATCATAATTTTTTCAGAAACGAAGTTAAATGGTTTGTTAAAGATTTTGCATTTTCCTTCCCTGATTTTCCTCATTTTCCACCTCCTCCACCATATTGATTTCATCGGGACGATGAAAAGTTTAAGTCTGGGGGGGTGTCATGTACTGTTTAGTTTGGTTTTCAATTTTTAGTTTTTGTTAGTTTTTCATGTTGGTTCTTATTTTCATTGCTTGTTGCTTTATTTTGCTTGTTTTTTAAATAATCATGGCAATTTTTGAGAACATCAAATCTTCACTTATATGCTTTCTTGGATTCAAGTGAAATGTTAGTACGATTATTGTTTTGATTCATGATGTTCGAATGATGCTAGTAGTAAACTTTGTGTAGTTCTTTTTTCTATCTTGGGAAGCATTAATAAGCTAAGAATCTTATGGTGATGAGTTTTAGTTTTGGTTCAACCTTAAGGATTTTATCTTCACTACACTTGTGCTTGATGCTCGAATAGTTGATGTCATTGAAATAGTCATGATTCATCTTGTTTGCTTAGTACTTGGTTTCCATGGTGATTTCTCAACTTTCATTTTGGTTACTGGATGAGGCTCAAATCATTAAAGCTCATTTGGAAAAATCAAAATATCCCAACATGTGTGCTAAAAGTACATTTGTGAATAAGTTTTACACAATGCAAACACTTATAAAAAATAATAATAATAATAAAAATAAGGGATATAAAAAACAGTTGTCATGAGTGGAATCTAGCAAGTCACCCCTTTGAGACCGAGTTGGGTTACTGGGGAAATGACTGCTTAGCTTCCCTTGAGATTGAGCACACCTTTGAGACCTTGGGTTAGTTGAGAAATATGAACCAAGTGAATGGTGAGTAAGTGCCTATCACTGGTTACTTGTCTTTCACTGGAAACACTAGGAATTCAAATTTGATGACGACTTGACTAGGACATGGATTGAAACTTGAAGGGTGTTGAGTTACTTTTATACTGCGCACAAGATTCTTATGCTTGAACCATACTTTACTTGTTTCCATGATCACGCTTGTTAATGAAACTTTTTGATAGAGTTAGGAAAGTGCACTAGGTTTTATGAATGTGTTGTAGAACATATGAATTTAGACTGCAGCATTTTGCTTGAGGACAAGCAAAGGTTTAAGTCTAGGAGTGTGATGTGCGTAGATTATATACTCTTTTATGCATGTTTTTACGCACATTTACATACTTTGAGCATGCTTGATCTATGCATTTTTATACTTCCAGCTTTCCTTTTAGCATATTTACTCTTTTGGTTCGGAGATCTGCTTTTTGTGCATTTTCTGTACACAGGAGTCGAAATTGGTGAAGATTATGCGTCCTCGGGCAAGCTTGGAAGGAATTGAAGGGAGAGAGCATCAGGCCGTGCACCACACACGGCCGTGTAGTTTTAACAGGAAGGGAAGAGGACATGGCCGTGTGAATCTCACACGGCCGTGTCTTGATTTGAAGAAATTAGAGCAGATGCCTTACACGGCCATGTGAGGTTTCCAGAGGCCAAGCAGGTGGTGGCCGTGTGCACCACACGGCCGTGTAGCATTTCCAGAGAACAGAAGGGTCCTGGCCGTGTGAGTCACACGGCCGTGCAGCTTTGGCAGAGAAGGAAAAGGACATGGCCGTGTGAATCTCACACGGCCGTGTGGCGCCCGATTTCCTCCTCTATTTAAACCCTCCTTCATGAATTGAAAGGGGATCTCTCCCCCTTTGGGAGAAGGCAAGATTTGGTGGTTTCCTCCCATTCTTGGGAGGATTTCTGGGCGATTCGAGGGGAGTTCTTGACGATTTCGACTCCGGAGCGAGGATTGGATCCGAAGACGAGGCTTCTTCATAGATAAGTTTTCTCTTTCCCCCTTTTCTTGGTTTCTTGGATTGGGGATTTAAGAAATGCTTGTAATCTTTATTTCTTCGGGTATTCTTCCTCGATTCATGGAGTAGATCTTGTATTCTAGGATTAAGGGAGTATTTGTATGATGGATTGATGTAATCTCTTATGGATTTGCCATTTTCTTGTTTCAATGACATTGTCTTGCTTGTATCAATTAGATCTTGAATGATTAATGGTGATTTGTGCTTAATTCTCATTCTTGATTGATTGTTTGGATTTCTTGTGGACTTTGTAAAGATAAACTCTCACTCGATCATCCGAGGGATCCACGTGACATGTGCAAGCCTGTGTAAGGACGTTTGAGAGATAATCTTGAAGAGGAAATAGGAATATTCATGAGAGTAGGATGGATCTTGTGATTAGTTTCTTGTATCTTGATAGATTAATAAGTTGTGGGCTTCTATGTTGATATCCGAGGAAGGCATAGTAATAGGTGCGCTTCTGTGTAAGGACAACGTAGGTTCACGTCTAATTGATCATATTTAGATACATTTCTCAGTCCTTAGCCGGTTATCTATTGCAAGAGAGAACCGACAACTTTCTACAAGTGTTTGGCAATTGAGGGATAAGAATTGGTGAACCATTTACATTCAAGAAATCTTACAAAGAAACCGAAACTCCTAGAATCTCCCTTTATCATAACCCAAAACACTAAACTCTTGTTTGTTGATCTTTAATATTAGATTTGTTTACCTTCACTTTGCATTTGAAACAATTGGATAGTTGTTTAGCTAATTCGCATTGAGACATTTCTAGTGCTTATTCCAGTCCCTGTGGATACGATAATCTTTTATATTACTTGCGACATTTCCGTACACTTGCGGAGGGTAACAAGTTCTTCCATATGCAAGTGACGAACCGACACTATGACGAGTTCACCGAGTTTCGGAAAGGTGACCTATCGGTAAACGAAGCAGTAAAACGCTTCAATCGTTTGGCACGCCTATGTCCAGAATTGGTTCGCACAGAAAGAGAAAGGGTCAGACTGATGTTAAAAATGCTTCGACCCGAAATAGCACTGAACGTGGCCGGCGGAGTTAATAGACCTCAGACTACAAAGGAATTGGTCAGCAGTGCCCTCATCACAGAACATTATCAGAATGTAATGAACGGAAATAAGAGTCAGGTCCGAACAGAAGGATAGAAATCCTCAAGTAATAAGACAAGCTGGAAAGGGACCTCCACTGGAAAAAGGAAACAATGGGACAATGCAAAAGGTGGCTCAGTGAATAAGCAACCGAAGTACCCCCAGTGCACTATTTACGAAAAGCTGCATTCCGGAGTATGTCATAAGGGTACCCGAAGGTGCTATAGTTGCGGAGGAGAAGGACATCTTGTCAGAGACTGCACCAACCAGTTCCAGGCACCACCCCAACAGAACAACCAAAACAGGAATACCCCCTAACAACTACATCAGATGCAAACTACTATTGAAGGAACACTGATCAGCCAAGGGAGATTGGAAGCTCCACCAACTACAACGAACGCCAGGGTTTTCTCGCTTACTAAGGAGGATGTGGCAAGCGTCTCTACTGTCATTACAGGTCAGCTACCTATTTTCAGTCAGTATGCATTAGTATTGTTTGATACGGGGGCGACACACTCGTTCGTCTCAGCATCATTTACCAAGAGATTAGACATACCGCCCTAGACACTAAATATCACGTTCCTAACAACCCTACCATCCGGGGAAGTTATGCCATCGGATCGTATGCTGCGGGCCGTACCTCTCCGAATCGCAGATAGAGAACTCTACTGCGATCTGATAGTACTTGACATGCGGGATTATGACATTATACTGGGCATGGATTTCCTGGGCAAGTACGGCGCCTGAAGCTGAGCCGATGTTTGAATTTATTAGGGAATCAGGGAAAGAACCTGAAAGATTCTTATCAGCTATAGAGG
Source organism: Zingiber officinale (assembly GCF_018446385.1). NCBI lineage: Eukaryota > Viridiplantae > Streptophyta > Magnoliopsida > Zingiberales > Zingiberaceae > Zingiber > Zingiber officinale. Next base: position 42,293,381 of record NC_055998.1, read on the forward strand.
CACAGAGTATGTTGGACAAAGGATGTACTGGATTTCTAGCACACGTAGTTGATTCAAAACAAACCGAAGCCAGAAGCCAGAAGAAGTCAGGGTAGTATGCAACTATCCGGAAGTATTTCCTGATGAGCTACTTGGATTATGTAACGCCCCACCCTTCTTACCCAACCAAAGGCGGCGCTACGTTCTTATACTACTTACGTACATGTTTTACTATAACAGCGGAAGAATAAAAACTTTAAAGAATTTAATTTATTAAGCATAATATCACATATTCTGATTTGTTCAAATATTGATTCTATAACTAATCATATTAATTTGTCCGAATCGTTCTTTGCCGAGCCACCACCACACACATCACTATCTGCTCCTCCTGCTGCTCCGTTGTTCCGAATATCCGTCCCCCATATCTGCGGTACAAGGAAAGTAAGCTATGAGCACTCATGGCTCAGTAAGTTCCTTTCCTACTCACTGAAACCGAAAATCATCGTATATCAATATCATGCGTAATATCATAAGCATACAACATACAAGGGTATCATATTCATATCATATTATCACATGACATTATATCTAATCGTCAGATAATTCAAGAACATATGTAGGCAATGCATCATGAATTTGAAAACTTATACTAATAAGTACTTGAAATTAATATCATCATTAAGGGGATCCCGGTTTGTACCACATACATAATACGCGCGCTTCATAGGTAGGTCCAAGGTAGCAAGTCTTGAACCCTATCATGCATACATACTAGGCCCGAGTCTTACTCCATCGACCTAGGGCATTCAGAGGCCCATTACTGACGAGGCCCGAGTCTTACTCCATCGACCCCGGGGCGTTTACGGAGCCCACCCATGGTACAAACCCATACAAAAAATAACTTATCATGCATAACTATCATATCATGTCCTTAACAATCTTTAATGCATTTCTTTTCATTATGTATAGCATTTCCTATGCTATCACATATTACGGCATATTACATAACATAATTTCATTTCTTCATTTTGTATAGCATTTCCTTATGCTATCACATATCATGGCATATTACATAACATTATGTATAGCATTTCCTATGCTATCACATATTATGACATATAACATAATTTCATTTTCTCCTCATTATGTTTAGCATTTCCTATGCTATCACATATCATGGCATATTACATAACATTATGTATAGCATTTCCTATGCTATCACATATCATGGCATATAACATAATTTCATTTTCTCCTCATTATGTTTAGCATTTCCTATGCTATCACATATCATGGCATATTACATAACATTATGTATAGCATTTCCTATGCTATCGCATATCATGGCATATAACATAATTTCATTTTCTCCTCATTATGTTTAGCATTTCCTATGCTATCACATATCATGGCATATTACATAACATAATTTCATTTCTTCATTTTGTATAGCATTTCCTTATGCTATCACATATCATGGCATATTACATAACATTATGTATAGCATTTCCTATGCTATCACATATCATGACATATAACATAATTTCATTTTCTCCTCATTATGTTTAGCATTTCCTATGCTATCACATATCATGGCATATTACATAACATTATGTATAGCATTTCCTATGCTATCACATATCATGGCATATAACATAATTTCATTTTCTCCTCATTATGTTTAGCATTTCCTATGCTATCACATATCATGGCATATTACATAACATTATGTATAGCATTTCATAGAAGGAACCTTGCACTAGTTCGGTTAGACAATAAGCTTACTCACCTCTTTAAAATATTTTTGGTTGAAATCCTAAGGTTAGATACTCCTCTGATCATACATCATATCAATATAAAATCATGGAAAGGAATCCTTCTACATAGCATAGAAAATCTTATCATGAAATGAGGTCTTGTTTAAATCATCCTAGATTTGAAAACCTTTTCTTTAGCCGAATTTTCTTAAATTCTTTCCTAGGTTTTCTAATCCTTATAATTCCGAAAATCACATAAAAACCTTGTACCACAGGTGAGGGGAAGCTTACCTTCTTCGCTTAACTTTCCTAGAGTTGAGAACTTGCTTGGACCTTTCTTCCTTGCTTGCTTTGCTCGGCACCAATGGAGGAGAGGAGTGGCTAAGTCTTTTGGTGGAGAGGAGGAGGAAGAAGAGGCTTCTCTTCCTCTTGTGTTGCTCGGCAACAACAAGAAAGAAAAGAGGGGGAGAGTGAGGAGGAAGAAGGTGTTCTTCCTCTTGTGTTGCTCGGCAACAAGAAGAAAAGAGAGGGGAGAGTGGGTCTCGGCACAAAGGGAGGAGAGGAGGATGAGTGGGTTGAGGATGAAGTTGAAGTCCCCCCTCCATGCCTATTTATACTAAGATGAGGGGAGGAAACTTGACTTGATTCATCCTCCTATTCATTTCTCCCTTAAATGACAAGAATATTCTAGAGAGATGCCTTTTGAGTTCTCTCTTTTCTTTCCCTTAATTTTTCTCTTTTCTCTCCTTTAATAAAATTTTCTATCTCTCCTCTTACAATATCCTCTTCTATCCCACTTGGTTAACACATGCATGCATCCACAAGAGAACCAAGGATCAAAACTTGGTTATGCATATTTTTACTTCTTTTTACTTCCTTTTCTTTTAAGTAAAAAGAATCCTTTCTTATTCTTAACTACTTAGTCCTTTCTCTCCTTATCAATAATTCTCCCATCCCCTTTGGTATCCTATACATGTTCCTTACAAGAGATCCAAGGTTCAATCTCTCTTCTAACATTTTATTTTCTTTTGTATATAATAATTCGTATATTACTATATTATGCATTATGCATAAATATTTCATACATATATATATTATCTCATATTTCTTCCTTTTGTCCATATTAATTCCATACATTTTAAATCATGCATAGATGATTTATACTCTCAACTTTATTTTTCTTTCATAAAGTTTTAATCATCTAAATCCTTCCCATCTTAATATTCAACTTAGAATATTTACACCTTCTTTTCACTACCTTCGTACTCTCATTGCCCTTACTTTATCTAGGCTTTCTAGGGGTGTTACAAACTCCCCTACTTATTGAAAGTTCGTCCCCGAACTTAGAATAACAATTTTTGCTCCGATTCATTATTCCTCTTATGTTATAGCCCAAGGTTCTTGTATCTAGGCTACCATTCATGCATCCTACTTATCATCATGCACCATTCTCTAGGGTATAGCTTAAGGTACCCTTCCTAGGCTACCATTCATGTATCTTAGAGTATCATACTATTTTGCATACAAATAAATTATGCAACTGTACTTACTTGGAGCGACAGGAAGGAGCTTGATGTGTGTGTAGTGAGCTGGCAAAACTTCGCTCTGATACCACCTGTAACGCCCACCCTTGGTACAAACCATAAAATAACTTATCATGCATAACTATCATATCATGTCCTTAACAATCTTTCATGCATTTCTTTTCATTATGTATAGCATTTCCTATGCTATCACATATCATGGCATATTACATAACATAATTTCATTTTTTCATTTTGTATAGCATTTCCTTATGCTATCACATATCATGGCATATTACATAACATTATGTATAACATTTCCTATGCTATCACATATCATGACATATAACATAATTTCATTTTCTCCTCATTATGTTTAGCATTTCCTATGCTATCACATATCATGGCATATTACATAACATTATGTATAGCATTTCCTATGCTATCACATATCATGGCATATAACATAATTTCATTTTCTCCTCATTATGTTTAGCATTTCCTATACTATCACATACCATGGCATATTACATAACATTATGTATAGCATTTCCTATGCTATCGCATATCATGGCATATAACATAATTTCATTTTCTCCTCATTATGTTTAGCATTTCCTATGCTATCACATATCATGGCATATTACATAACATAATTTCATTTCTTCATTTTGTATAGCATTTCCTTATGCTATCACATATCATGGCATATTACATAACATTATGTATAGCATTTCCTATGCTATCACATATCATGGCATATAACATAATTTCATTTTCTCCTCATTATGTTTAGCATTTCCTATGCTATCACATATCATGGCATATTACATAACATTATGTATAGCATTTCCTATGCTATCACATATCATGGCATATAACATAATTTCATTTTCTCCTCATTATGTTTAGCATTTCCTATGCTATCACATATCATGGCATATTACATAACATTATGTATAGCATTTCATAGAAGGAACCTTGCACTAGTTCGGTTAGACAATAATCTTACTCACCTCTTTAAAATATTTTTGGTTGAAATCCTAAGGTTAGATACTCCTCTGATCATACATCATATCAATATAAAATCATGGAAAGGAATCCTTCTACATAGCATAGAAAATCTTATCATGAAATGAGGTCTTGTTTAAATCATCCTAGATTTGAAAACCTTTTCTTTAGCCGAATTTTCTTAAATTCTTTCCTAGGTTTTCTAATCCTTATAATTCCGAAAATCACATAAAAGCCTTGTACCACAGGTGAGGGGAAGCTTACCTTCTTCGCTTAACTTTCCTAGAGTTGAGAACTTGCTTGGACCTTTCTTCCTTGCTTGCTTTGCTCGGCACCAATGGAGGAGAGGAGTGGCTAGGTCTTTTGGTGGAGAGGAGGAGGAAGAAGAGGCTTCTCTTCCTCTTGTGTTGCTCGGCAACAACAAGAAAGAAAAGAGGGGGAGAGTGAGGAGGAAGAAGGTGTTCTTCCTCTTGTGTTGCTCGGCAACAAGAAGAAAAGAGAGGGGAGAGTGGGTCTCGGCACAAAGGGAGGAGAGGAGGATGAGTGGGTTGAGGATGAAGTTGAAGTCCCCCCTCCATGCCTATTTATACTAAGATGAGGGGAGGAAACTTGACTTGATTCATCCTCCCTATTCATTTCTCCCCTTAAATGACAAGAATATTCTAGAGAGATGCCTTTTGAGTTCTCTCTTTTCTTTCCCTTAATTTCTCTCTTTTCTCTCCTTTAATAAAATTTTCTATCTCTCCTCTTAAAATATCCTCTTCTATCCCACTTGGTTAACACATGCATGCATCCACAAGAGAACCAAGGATCAAAACTTGGTTATGCATATTTTTACTTCTTTTTACTTCCTTTTCTTTTAAGTAAAAAGAATCCTTTCTTATTCTTAACTACTTAGTCCTTTCTCTCCTTATCAATAATTCTCCCATCCCCTTGGGTATCCTATACATGTTCCTTACAAGAGATCCAAGGTTCAATCTCTCTTCTAACATTTTATTTTCTTTTGTACATAATAATTCGTATATTACTATATTATGCATTATGCATAAATATTTCATACATATATATATTATCTCATATTTCTTCCTTTTGTCCATATTAATTCCATACATTTTAAATCATGCATAGATGATTTATACTCTCAACTTTATTTTTCTTTCATAAAGTTTTAATCATCTAAATCCTTCCCATCTTAATATTCAACTTAGAATATTTACACCTTCTTTTCACTACCTTCGTACTCTCATTGCCCTTACTTTATCTAGGCTTTCTAGGGGTGTTACAGATTAACACCCTACAGGGAAATAGAATTTACGATTGAAGTGGTTCCGGGTACTAAACCGATTTCTAAAGCACCTTACCGGATGGCACCCACTGAGTTGAAGGAACTTCAAGAACAAATACGGGAGTTGCTCGACAAGGGACTTATTCGCCCCAGTCACTCTCCGTGGGGAGCTCCAGTACTATTTATGAAAAAGAAGGATGGATCTATGCGAATGTGTATAGATTACCGAGCATTAAACAACGCGACGATCAAAAATAGATACCCCCTTCCGCGGATCGACGATCTGTTCGACCAATTGAAGGGAGCAACTGTCTTCTCAAAGATTGATCTAAGGTCCGGCTATCATCAAGTGAAAGTGAAACAAGATGATATACCAAAGACAACCTTTCGAACAAGATACGAACACTATGAGTTCGTGGTTATGCCCTTCGGAGTGACCAATGCCCCTGCTGTGTTCATGGACTTGATGAATCGGGTATTTGCGGCATATCTCGATAAATGTGTGATTGTCTTCATTGACGATATCCTCATCTATTCAAGAACCCAAGAAGAACATGCCGAACATCTAAATATTGTATTGCGGATCCTCCGAGAGAAACAACTATATGCAAAGTTTTCCAAGTGCGAGTTTTGGCTAGATCAAGTAATATTCTTGGGTCATGTCATCTCCAAGGATGGAGTTATGGTAGATCCAAGCAAGATTGAAGCCATAAGTAACTGGAACAGACCGAAGACTGCCAGCGAAATCAGAAGTTTTCTGGGATTAGCAGGCTACTACAGGAAGTTTGTAGAGTATTTCTCCAAAATCGCAGCCCCCATGATGAATCTCACCAAGAAAAATAAAAAGTATGAATGGACGGATGAATGCGAGAAGAGTTTTACAGAACTAAAACGGAGACTGACCAGTGCCCCGATTCTTACTCTTCCAGAAAGCAACAAAGGCTTTGATATGTATAGCGATGCTTCCTTATTAGGATTGGGAGTTGTACTCATGCAAGATGGCAAAGTCATCGCCTATGCCTCCAGACAACTCAAAGAGCATGAAAGAAGTTACCCTATTCACGATCTGGAACTAGCAGCTGTAGTCTTCGCTCTAAAAACATGGAGGCATTATTTATATGGAGCCCCGTGCAGGATTTATACAGACCACCAGAGTCTGAAATATTTCTTCACGCAAAAAGACCTAAATATGAGACAACGCAGATGGCTCGAGTTAGTCAAGGATTACGATTGCGAAATCTTTTATCATCACGGGAAAGCGAACAAGGTGGCCGATGCACTCAGCCGGAAGTCCGGTACAACCTGACATCGCAATTCAAAGTTTGAGGACGAACTTTTTATGAGGTATGGGGTACTGTAACACCCACGAAATCATAAGATAGGTATATGAATATTATTTTCCTTAGAGCATAGAAATAAAAAGAATAAGAGAAAAAGGAAAATGAAAAACAAAAGAAAATCTAGAATAAGAAGAGGTGAGGTCAAGGATTGAACCTTGAACCTCCCACACTTGATAGAGATAAATTGATGAATGATAACCATTAGGATAAGGAGAAATGATTGGATAGAAAGGAATGAAAATTTTAGTTAAAGGAGAAAAGAAAACTAAGCAAAAAGAACAAGAGAAAACCAAGTTGCTTACCTTCTTTTCCCTCTTGGTTAAGAAAAGGAAGCAAGCAAAAGAGGGATTGTCTACTCCCCTCCCTCTCTCTATTTTCATGGGAATTAAAGGAGTGGGGGAAAAGAGGAGTTGAGGGAATGAATGGGGACATGTTTTATTTAGCAAAGGGATAAATAGGGTTAGAGAAGAAAAACAAAGGATTTAATTCATTTTCTTCTTCCTCCTTCTCCCTTCTTCATTCTCACCGAACCAAGAAACCCCTTTCTTCTCCTCATACCAATTTCTAAGTTAAGTTCTTCTCCAAGAAAGCTAATTTCCGAGAAGAAACCTTCAAGTTCTAGCCCTTACAAGCAAAGGAAACAAAAGGAGGTACAAGAAGAAGAAGCTTCCACCTTCCTTATCACCTAGAACACTTTTCTCTCTAAGGAAAACCACAAGCGAAAGGATGTAAGTTCCTCTCACCTGTGGTACAATAGCTCTTATTTTTCCATGAAGATTCGGTCACATAAAAAGCTAAGAAAACATCATGAAGAAATTCTAACCAAGATAAGACCAAAGGAAGGACCTAGAGAATGAAAGGACCTAAAATTAATATGCTTCATATTTCTCTTGTAGCATGTATTTTATGGTAAGGATTTATCTATGCTAAAATGTTTGGTAGAACTTAGATTCATGAGTATTCGGCCATGGTAGAACTAAGGGCCTAGGAGAGCTTTAATTTAAAACTAAGTATGCCAAGATCTCCTGAAGAGAAGAAATGAAACTATTATGATATGCCCATGATTATATGTTAAGTTAAACTCTATTTCATGTCCATGAAGGTTCGGTTAGTTTTGGATATTTAAAGCCTAGGAGAATTTAAAGCAAATCTAAGATGCTCATGATCTCCTTGATGAAATGTTATGTAGCTAATCTAATGTGCTTATGTTTATTGTTGTATGGAAATTAAATTCATGCTCTATATCATTCGGCCACTTCATGATTTAGGGCTTAGGAAACTTAGAACCTAACTCAACTATGCTCATGTTATTCCTTGATATATTTGCTATGAAAGTTGCTTAAGGTTCTCATGTTTTTAGGGCACTTGAACCCTAATATCAAGCCCTACAAGTTTCGACCACTTCATGATTTAGGGCTTAGGAAACTTAGAACCTAACTCAACTATGCTCATGTTATTCCTTGATATATTTTTTATGAAAGTTGTTTAAGGTTCTCATGCTTTTAAGACACTTGAACCTAAGTTTTTAGCTCTATAACATTCGGCCACTTCAGGATTTAGGGCTTAGGGAACTTAGAACTTAACTCAACTATACTCATGTTATTCCTTGATATTTTTGCTATGAAAGTTGTTTAAGGTTCTCATGCTTTTAGGACACTTGAACCTAAATTTTAAGTCCTATAACATTCGTCCATTACATGATGAAGGACTTAGGAAACTTAGAACCTAACTCAACCATGCTCATGTTATTCCTTGATATATTTGCTATGAAAGTTGCTTAAGGTTCTCATGCTTTTATGACACTTGAACCCTAATTTGAAGCCCTACAGGTTTCGACCACTTCATGATTTAGGGCTTAGGAAACTTAGAACCTAACTCAACCATGCTCATGTTATTCCTTGAAATGTTTGCTATGAAGGTTGTTTAGGGTTCACAAGCTTAAATGATAGTTTTTAACCCAATGTATGCTTGATAAGTTTTGGCCATGATAAGTTTAAGTTTAAGTAACCTAGAACTCTACCTAAACTTGCTCATGATAGTTCTTATGGTATAAGAAATGATGCTTACTTAGGGTTCACATGTTGGGATGAAGTTTTACCAAAAAACACAACCTATATGGTTCGGCCACTAAAAGACATTAGGGTTAGAGATCGAATTATGTTTTCCATGTATCTTATATGCCATGATTTTGAGATTTCTATGCTTCTATGTTTAATTATGCACACTTATGATCTATACATGATGGAAACCCTTATACTATGGTGTGTATTATTTATGATGAAGCTATGTGCAAATTATCCATGATATATGTGATGAGCTGTGTGCCCAATTTATGCATGAAACATATGATGTGTTGTGTGCCCAATTTATACATAAAATATATGATGTGCTGTGTGCCCAAATCTTTACATACCATTATGATGAGCTGTGTGCCCAAAAGTCTATATGGTATGATATGATAAGTGACACGATGTACAAGAAAAGATAAGAACCATGATATGTAAAAACATGCTATTTTACTTTATGTATGGCTTGTACCAAGGGTGGGCTCCATAAGCGCCCCGGGGTCGATGGACTAAGAAACGGGCCTCGTTAGGGATGGGCTCCTAAGTGCCCCTAGGTCGATGGACTAAGAAATAGGCCTAGTATGTATGCCTTGTAGGGTTCAAGACTTGCTACCTTGGACCTACATAGGACGTGCACATTTATGTATGTGGTACAAGCCGGGGCCCTAATCATGTTAAGATTATGTTTAAGTATGTATATTATAAGTTTTCAAAGGACATATTGCATATGTTTTCATGATACATGTTTAGGAATTCACCATGCATATACCATATGATTATGCCATGATATTTATGATGATGTTATGATATGTCAGGGTGCAATTGATGATTATGTTATGTTATGCCATGATACCTTACGCTTATGTTATGATATGCCATGATATGCTGCATGATATAATGAATTGCCTCCATGTGTTATGTCTTGTGATTTTGATATGTTATACGTTTTTTTTTGTGAGTAGGAAAGGAACTTACTGAGCCATGAGTGCTCACAGCTTACTTTCTTGTACCACAGATAAAGGCAAGGAATGGATGAACTAGGGGAGCAACAGGAGGGGCTAGAAGGATGTGTGTGGTAGTGTTGGCTAAAGGAGAAAGACCTGCTTTTGTTTAATAAGAACTATGCTTAGTTATGTTACTGCTTTATGACTCCATGACATTTAATTTTGTGTTTGGGCATTATGACTTAAAATCATGTTAAGTATGCTATGTGGTGTTATATGTCCAGGTGATCAGTCATGTTGATTTTAAAGAAAAGAAAAGTTTTTAACTTCTATAAATAAGACTTCTGCTGTAATAAGTAGGTATGTATAGGTATGTGTAAGTAACCCCCGTCGCCTTAGCAGGAGGGGTGAGGCGTTACAACAGATGCCATTAATCATGTCTGCAATTCATTGCAGGGTTCCAGGAAACCCGACAACTAAATGAAAATTAAAACACCATCCACATGGGCACTACTGTAAAAGTAGCAGCTGTTGTAGTGGGAGAGGTTTATTCTCTAATGGGAATAAAATATGGATTATTAGAAATTGTCTTTACATACTAAGTTTAGAAAGAACCTGATTTCAGTTTCTAAACTATTATAGAATAGATATTGTGTCTATTTTGATAACAAAGTTGTTATCAAGAAAAATAGGGAAGTTATCTATTCTGGTATGTTGGTTGACAAATTATAATCCAATAACTCCCACGATGCAACAAACGGAAATTAGTAACACATCTTCTAACTTTAAGAGAAAGCAACCTTCGGAAAAGAACCAATTATATCTTTGGCATCTAAGGCTAGGTTATATTAACTTGAGTAGGATTCATTGGTAGCTGATGAACTTTTGGGTTCATTAGTAGTGGAAATCTTTCCAACCTGCGAGTCTTACTTGGAAGGAAAAATAACCAAGAAGCTTTTAAGTCTAAGGGGTATGGAGCCAAAGATATATTGAATTGGTTCATTCTGATTTGTGTGATCCTATGACTATCCAGTCAAGAGGTAGTATCGAATATTTTGTCTATTTTATAGACAACTATTCAAGATACAAATACATTTACTTAATGTGCCGCAAGACTAAGTGCTTTGATTAGTTCAAAGAGTACAAGGCTGATGCGGAGGAACGTTAAAGTAAAAGTATCAAGTCACTATCGTAAGATCGTAGTGGCAAGTACCTCTTAGGACAATTTAGGAGTTACTTATCAGAAGTAGGGATTCACTCCCAACTAACTGCACCCGGTACACCCCAACAGAACGGTGTAGTAGAAAGAAGGTATAGGACTCTTATGGAAATAATTAGATTGATGATGAGTTATTCAGAAAATTACCAAGTTTGTTTTAAGGATATACTCTGGAAAAGAAAGTGAACATAGTACCTTCCAAAGTCAGAACTCTCTACTCATATAGAATTGCTGAATATGCGTAAGCCTATTTTGAAGCATATTCAGATTCGGGTAGTCCAGCACATATGCTGAAGAGAGACAATGATAAGCTGGATAGGAATTCACTTATTTATGGGTTATCCTAGAGAAACGAAAGTAGGTTTATAGTCTTAAAAATCAGAAGGTCATTGTTAGCATCAATGACTGATTTTTAGAGGACTATATAATGAACCATAAGCCTATAAGTAATTTGTTCTTAATAAAAGACATGTCTAATCTAGTACCAATTGTACAAGATGAAATATCACAAGAAACTGCAACACGTATCACAATTGATACACAATGCATCATTGTAGTGGAAGAGTTGTCAAACAACCTAAAAGATTCATGTTTTGGGAGAGTCTTTTGGACTTGATCCCAAATGAACATGAGCCTGATCCCGGACATATGATGAAGCACTCCAAGATAAAGATGCAGCATCTTGGCAAAGAGCAATAAATACAGAATTAGAATATAATAAAATCTGGAAGCTTATAGAATCACCAGATGGTGTTAAAGACATTCAGTGAAAATAAGTCTACAATAGGAAAAGATGGATAGACAGAAAGGTAGAAACTTTCAAAGCAAGGCTTGTGAGATCTTGGGAAATTTAAATAAATAGGGTTATTTCAGAAATAGCCTTATAAATTTTTTCTAGAATTTTTAGAAATTTTCTGGGAATTTTTCGGAGCTCATTTTACGGATTTTAAGGGGATCAATTTCGGGTTCGGATAAGGCCTATTTGGGATACCCGTTTAAGCGAGGGAATGTTTATTTATCAATATTTCCTTTTCTTATTACCTCCACACACGCCGAACCCGTCCCAATCCCTCTCTTCTTCCCCGCCTCCTCTCTGCCCTATCCTCGTCTCTGCTCCGACGACGCCGACGCCGACGTCGACGCCATGGAGTAGATCGTCGGTAGCAATCTTCCTCTTCCGAGCACCGTCAAACTCAAGCGCCGGTCGTCCCCTCTCGGTGGCCTCGGTTGCTATGGCCGACATCAAATGCCAGCCAACGAGTCGATCCTCTCTCGCGTGGACGATGCGACGCCGACGATCGTCGGTGTAGACCTATCCTCGGAGCTTGCCGGAGATCAATCAAGGAGGCACGGATCATCTTGATTTCCTCTTCTCAACTCTTCCCCGATCTGATTGTCGGCTTGAAGATGCCCTAGGGTTTCGAGGGTAAGCAACCAATCGTCGGATTTCACTAGATTAGGGCTTGATTTTGGTTGTCTCCGGCCGATTGACCATCGTTTCCTCCTTCTTGAGTTGTTCACAGAATGATCCGTGTATCGTCAAGTTGGATCGGATCGGGTGATACCTTCTCGAGACAATCGATTGAGGTAAGCTTAGGTCTTCTTCTTTATTACCGATACTCTATTCTTGATCCTCATCTTCTCGTGGTTGATTTAGGTCTCAGTTGAAGATGATGGGATCATTTGAGCTGTCGGCAGAGGCTAGGAGAGTTCTTGCTTGATTCAATTGATCTAGTGAGGTTAGGTTCTGTGATTCGTGAGGTGAATCCGTCAGTGAGGACCTGTTGAGTGTGATCTTGGTTCCAGTGGTGTTTCCGTGCCAGCAGTAATATCATCTAGCAGATTGCTTGGTTTCAGCAATCCACAGTAGCTTGATCGAGGTAAGGTGTGTAGGTTTTGTTCTTTGTTTTAAATGATTGATCTTAGTGTGGATGAATGAGGTTTATGTGTAAGTTTGAATTGGAGATGATATGGATTACTAGATGGTTAGTATATCATTAGTTGATACATGTTGTATTTAGTTGCTAATTTGTAATTAGATTTATTTGCTTAGATTTAATCTAATGGAATGATTAGGGTTAAGACAATTAACCCTAGTCAACTATTGGATTTAATTTAAGTTTATATTTCTAATCTAATTGGTGATTAGGTAACTAACCCTAATTGACCGTTAGGTTTAATTAGATAGGTTGAGATTGTGGATTAAGGTTTTACCCTAATTTAGTGATAGAGATTTTATTTAGCTATTCATATGGATTTAGCTAAATAAAATATATATATGTTGTTTGACGCAGGATTCTGATTCGAGACGGGCGTCTCGACCTTGGATTGTTTGACTTGTACCTTCTATTTGAGGCGGGTACCCTTTGACTTATCTTTTCGATATTGTCTTATGATATGTGTAGTTTATATATAATTACTAGTGGTAGATGGTAGATTATCTCTTCCCTGGTCTTGGCTTAGTTGATACTTATCACATGCTTCTTCTGTTAGTTGCTTTACTTTAGAACTAGATGCTTTTATCTTTTGCCATGTGTATATATGTTCATAGAGATGGATATTTATGATGCTTATCTACACTTGATTTGTTGCTGGAGATACTTGTTATATGTTGTTGGATTTGCATTGCTTATATCATTGTTATACATATGCGTTTGTTTTATTAGCACCTATGCATATGGAGGAGGATATGTTTAGGTATGACATACTGTAGCTGCACGCACCATATCGCATGATTGCATGCTGGGCGATTGACGACTCCATTGTTGAGCTCGTCGGCCGGCTACATGGACCTCTACACACGTGACCACTGCATGGGTAGTGGCACAGCACTTAGGGTGTGTATGGTAGGTTGCTCGGTGGTGCACCGCCGGGGTGCTCATGGGTAGCACGATACAGCGGGGTTGCAGCCGGGGTGCCTCCCCGTCATTGTGTACCGGGAGATGAGAGCATTGCGCTCCCTCACTATGTCTGAGGTAGGAGGATAGGTGTACTCCGACAGCATCCCGTCCACTCGGTCACTTATCAGGGGTAGTGACGGCAGAGTGCACGGTGTCACAGCCCTACCCACTCGGTCTCACTATTGTGTGTGAGATGGTTGACTGGCTGATAGGGGTGACCATGTCATATTACATCATATGCACATATTGCATTTATTGTGATTGTTGCATATTGGATGATGCACTTGGGTGACTGCATATGATTGACATGCATACAGGATACATGCTTATTTGCTCTGACTATCTTTGTCTGTGTATGTCCACAGTCATTTGCCCAAGCCTCGTAGGTGAGTACAGTTTATTTCAGTTATGCATTTTCTTATTATTCCTGCTATAGACTGTACTTTATGCCTCTTGTTGGTTATTACAGTTTATTTCAACTATGCATATCTGTTATACTGTTAGAAGACTGTACTATAGGTTGTACTGTTAGGAAACTGTACTGTAGGCTCTATGGTTTAGTGTACTGTACCATAGGATGTTAATGGTGATTATATGTTGCTGTACATATCTATTGGATTACCTGCTGAGTTCTTTGAACTCATCCCGTTGTTACTATTTTTCAGGTTGAGGCCATCAGGAGAGATTCCAGTCGCTAGCCCCTTTATCGCGAGGATTTCCTGTTGTCGGGATCTATTTTGTTTTTGCATCTTATATACTTGTGATGTGGGTTTTGTATTGTGGACTTTATATCGAACACTTGGATTTACTACTTTTGGTTTTCCGCTGCGAATATATTTTCATTACTTCATGGATTTGGTCTTTCTTCGTTGTAGTGGAGTAGGATGTTTACATATATCTTCGAGATTCTATATCGTCCTTCCTTATTAAACTGCATAGATTGATTATATATTGAATTGTGTGGAATGTTGATATAAACTGCGTGGTTTGTTTCTTATTTATATTGTATTGTTCCGGCCGTGTGTGGCCGAGGTATAGATATATGTATTCTGGATTCATATTGTCACCCGTACAGGGGAGATGCTGCCGAAATTTCTTTGGACAGGGACTTCCTGGGGCGTGACAATTTATTTGGTATCAGAGCAGGTTACGATACTTGCTAGGCATTCTGTATTTTCAGGATTTTATCTGATATCAATTTATTTGGTATCAGAGCTAAATTTTTGATTTAGCTTGGATATTTCTGTATTTCGGATTTGTACGGATTTCTGTTGATTTTCTCATTTCGGAATTCTGAGGTATTTTGACGAGGTTCTATTGGTTCTATTTGGGGGCTAAGCAGCGACAGGATATCTCCAGATGGCTAATAGGTAAAACAGGTAATTTTATAGTTTTTATACCTATAGTGATATCTGGGTAATATTTTGTTTACTGAAATGACACATACACGTGTTCTAGTACCGAGATGTGGTCGTCCACGTAAGAGGCCGATAGATTCTCTGGAGATAGAGTCTTCGGAGAGATCTGCTTGGGTCGAGCTTGTCCATTAGGGACAGACTCCTCAGGGTATTGGGAGCACGTCAGGTCCTTAGATCCTGACGGTTCCGACTTCAGAGGTATATACCTCGACTATACCACTAGTGGTATCACCTTCAGTTTACCCGGCACCCCCTCCAGTCGTACCTATTATTGCGTACTTGAGGTACGAGACGAGGCAGAGATCTGGTGGGACACACAGTGCTCGATTATAGGTGAGTAGCATAATACCTGGACGAGATTTAGGGAGGCATTCGAGAGTCAGTATTTTCCCAGGGCGTATCAGATGACACGTTGGCAAGATTTTCTGAGTCTTCGACAGAATAACCACTCAGTGATGAAGTATAATGTCGAATTTAATCGGTTGGCCAAATTTTGTCCTGAGTTGGTTGCCGATGACAGATCTCGTATGCTTCAGTTTGTCCAAGGACTAGATGGACATCTTCAGGTGAAGATTGCCAGTCTTGGTATAGCATTATACATAGAAGCACTGGATAGGGCTCTTATGATTGAGTCAGCTCATCAGAGAGTGAATGCAGACAAGAAAAGGAAGCAGACTGATCGGACTTCCAGTCAGACCCAGCAGCCACAGACTACTGGACAGCAACAGAGCAGTCGCCTTCAGACGGGTCAGAGTACTTCTGGGTCATCTGGCCGACCCCAGAAGTCAGGACGATCTTCATCTAGACCTTCCCAGTCTGCCCAGCAGAACCGGAAACAGTCCGCCGGTGACCCTCACTATATCCGATGTGGATCCTGAGATCACATCATCTCTGCATGCACTCTGGGACAATCAATTTGCTATTATTGCAAACTGCTTGGGCACTTGAGCCAAGACTGTTCGCTGAAGGCTCAACATGTAGCTTCCAGGATTTCTGTTCCGGAAGGACAGTTTGGTCAGTCTGGGACTTAGCGAGGCGGGCCGAAAGCCCAATCTTCGCATCATCAGCAGAGGACAGCTCCCCCTGCAGTAGCTGCATACGGTATGCACGTGTAGGAGCATTCCAGTGTCCTTGTAGAGAACCCCACGGTATTCCACCTTAGTGTTCTCCTGTACTATTCGTCAAGAAGAAGGATGGTACTCTGAGGTTGTGCATCGATTATAGTCAGTTGAATGCAGTGACTATCAGAAATAAGTACCCTTTGCCCCGGATTGAGGATTTATTTGATCAGCTCAGGGATACATCAGTGTATTCTAAGATCGATCTGCGGTCTAGATATCATCAGCTGAGAGTTAGAGATTCCGATATTCAAAAGATAGCATTTCGCACCAGATACGGACATTACGAGTTTTTGGTAATGTCATTCGGGCTTACCAATGCTCCCACAGTATTTATGGATCTGATGAACCATATCTTTCTGGAGTACCCAGATCAATTTGTTATTGTGTTTATCGATGATATATTGATCTATTCGCGTTCTGAGGAGGAGCACGCGCAGCATCTTCGCATAGTCTTGGAGACTCTGCGATGACATCATCTGTATCCGAAGTTCAGTAAGTGTACATTTTGGCTATCCTCAGTTGGTTTTCTGGGACACGTGGTATCCAGCCGAGGTATTTCAGTAGATCCTCAGAATATCGAGGCTATCACCAGCTGGGAGCAGCCGAAGTCAGTCCAGGAGATTCGTAGTTTCTTGGGCTTGGCTGGATATTACCGATGATTCGTTGAGGGTTTCTCCAGCATTGCTATGCCGTTGAGACTTCTGACCCGGAAAGGCGTGAAGTTCACGTGGTCAGAGGCTTGCGAGACCAGCTTCTAGGAGCTGAATCGGAGATTAGTATCAGCACCAGTTTTGGTTTTACCTTCTGGTGATGACGGATTCGTACTTTACACAAACACATCTCTTCAGGGCTTGGGTACTGTTTGATGCAGCACGATAGGGTAGTCTCCTATGCTTCTCGTCAGTTGAAGGAGCATGAGAAGAACTACCCAGTACATGATTTAGAGCTAACCGCTATTATCTTTGCTTTGAAGATTTGGCGACATCATCTTTATGGTATTACTTTTGAGATTCTTACTGATCATAAGAGTCTCAAATATATTTTTACACAGAAGGAACTCAATCTCCGACAGAGGAGATGGATGGAGTTCCTGAAGGACTATGATTGTATTATTAGCTACCATCCGGGTAAAGCTAATGTGGTTGCTGATGCACTTAGCAGGAAGTCCAGAGGGACTTTAGCTTGTCATCGAGTTTTAGTCACGGACTTGATTCAGGGATTCTCCGAGTTGGGCCTTGAGGAGCAAGGATGGACAGAGCAGGGTATTCTGGTTACCATGGTTGCTCAGCGTCGATCAGGATGAGGATTCGAGAGGCCCAGGCCGGAGATCAGCATTTACAGTTCATTAGCGGCCAGATAACTTCCGGACAGCAGACTGAGTTTACACGAGATGATGAGGGGATTGTTTATTTTCGAGGCAGATTATGTGTACCTCAGTCTCACCCGGTCATGGAGGAGTTACTTCAGGAGGCTCATCGTTCTAGATTTGCTATCCACCCAGGTGGGACCCGTATGTATCGTGATTTGAGGCGTTCCTATTGGTGGAACGGTATGAAGAAAGACATTGCAGATTCTGTAGCTAGATGTCTTGTCTGTCAATAGGTGAAGGCTGAGCACCAGAGACCTGCTGGTTTACTTCATAGGATCCCTATTCCAGAGTGGAAGTGGGAGCATATTAATATGGATTTTGTGGTAGGATTGCCTAGGACTCGACGAGACCATGATGCGATTTGGGTAATCGTTGACCGATTAACCAAATCCGCACACTTTTTAGCGATCCGGAAGACTAATTCTCTGGATCGATTAGCTGAGTTATATTGTCGAGAGATTATCAGATTGCATGGAGTTCCGTTGAGCATTATATCTAATAGAGACTCACGGTTGACGTCCCGATTCTGGCAGAGTCTGCAGTAGGCCTTGGGCACACAGCTTCGTTTAAGTAAGACATTCCATCCGCAGACAGATAGGCAGTCAGAGCGGACTATTCAGACTTTGGAGGATTTACTGAGGTCTTGCGTTATGGACGTCGGAGGCAGTTGGGAGGACCACTTGCCATTGGTGGAGTTCGCCTACAACAACAGCTATCATTCGACTATCCAGATGGCACCGTTTGAGGCGTTGTATAGTAGACCGTGTCGGACACCCATCCTTTGGGAGGAGGTTTGGGAGGCCCAGCTGCAGGACCTCAGAGAGCTCAGCAGGATGCAGAGTTAGTTCGCACTATCAGACGGAGGATGTCTGAGGCTCAGGACCGTCAGAAGAGTTATGCTGATCAGAGACGGAGACCCCTAGAGTTCTCCATTGGTGATCATGTATTTCTTAGAGTTTCACCCACGGAAGGGGTGAAGAGATTTGGTCTCCGAGGTAAGCTAGCTCCCCGATATATTGGGCCATTCCATATCTTGAAGAGGATTACAGCAGTAGCTTACCGTCTAGCGCTACCACCATCTCTAGCTGGCATTCACGATGTATTCCACGTATCTATGCTGAGGAGATACGTATCCGATACAGCACATGTACTATCAGATATATCAGTTCCCATTCAACTTGACATTACTTACGAGGAGGTTCCTGTACAGATTCTGGACCATAGAGAGCGTCAGTTGCGAAACAAGATTGTTCGGCTAGTTAAAGTCGGATGGCAGCATCATTCTGACGAGGAGGCTACTTGGGAGCTGGAGGATACGATCCGAGCTCGATACCCTCATCTTTTTACTTGAGGTATGTGGGTTAGAGTTTCTTTTGGCATTTATACCGTTTGGTTATATTCTAGTGTTTGCTGTTGGTTATAGCAAAATTTGGGGACTAAATTTTTATTAGTAGGGGAGGATGTGAGATCTTGGAAAATTTAAATAAATAGGGTTATTTCAGAAATAGCCTTATAAAATTTTTCTGGAATTTTTAGAAATTTTCTGGGAATTTTTCGGAGCACGTTCGACGGATTTTGAGAGGATCAATTTCGGGTTCGGATAAGGCCTGTTTGGGATACCCGTTTAAGCGAGGGAATGTTTATTTATCAATATTTCCTTTTCTTATTACCTCCACACACGCCGAACCCGTCCCAATCCCTCTCTTCTTCCCTGACTCCTCTCTGCCCTATCCTCGTCTCTGCTCCGAAGATGCCGACGCTGACGTCGACGCCATGGAGTAGATCGTCGGCAGCAATCTTCCTATTCCGAGCTCCGTCAAACTCAAGCGCCGGTCGTTCCCTCTCGTTGGCCTCGGTTGCTATGGCCGACATCAAATGCCAGCCAATGAGTCGATCCTCTCTCGCGTGGACGATGCGACGCCGACGATCGCCAGTGTAGACCTATCCTCGGAGCTTGCCGGATATCAATCAAGGAGGCACGGATCATCTTGATTTCCTCTTCTCAACTCTTCCCCGATCTGATCATCGGCTTGAAGATGCCCTAGGGTTTCGAGGGTAAGCAACCAATCGTAGGATTTCACTAGATTAGGGCTTGATTTTGGTTGTCTCCGGCCGATTGACCTTCGTTTCCTCCTTCTTGAGTTGTTCACAGAATGATTCGTGTATCCTCAAGTTGGATCAGATCGGGTGATACCTTTTGGAAACAATCGATTGAGGTAAGCTTAGGTCTTCTTCTTTGTTACCGATACTCTATTCTTGATCCTCATCTTCTTGTGGTTGATTTAGGTCTCAGTTGAAGATGATGGGATCATTTGAGCTGTCGACAGAGGCTAGGAGAGTTCTTGCTTGATTCAATTGATCCAGTGAGGTTAGGTTCTGTGATTCGTGAGGTGAATCCATCAGTGAGGACCTGTTGAGTGTGATCTTGGTTCCAGTGGTGTTTCCGTGCCAGCAGCAATCTCATCTAGCAGATTGCTTGGTTTCAGCAATCCACAGTAGCTTGATCGAGGTAAGTTGTGTAGGTTTTGTTCTTTGTTTTAGATGATTGATCTTAGTGTGGATGAATGAGGTTTATGTGTAAGTTTGAATTGGAGATGATATGGATTACTAGATGGTTAGTATATCATTAGTTGATACATGTTGTATTTAGTTACTAATTTGTAATTAGATTTATTTGCTTAGATTTAATCTAATGGAATGATTAGGGTTAAGACAATTAACCCTAGTCAACTATTGGAGTTAATTTAAGTTTATATTTCTAATCTAATTGGTGATTAGGTAACTAACCCTAATTGACCGTTAGGTTTAATTAGATAGGTTGAGATTGTGGATTAGGGTTTTACCCTAATTTAGTGTTAGAGATTTTATTTAGCTATTCATATGGATTTAGCTAAATAAAATATATATATGTTGTTTAACGCAGAATTCTGATTCGAGACGGGCGTCTCGACCTTGGATTGTTTGACTTGTACCTTCTATTTGAGGCGGGTACCCTTTGACTTATCTTTTCGATATTGTCTTATGATATGTGTAGTTTATATATAATTACTAGTGGCAGATGGTAGATTATCTCTTCCCTGGTCTTGGCTTAGTTGATACTTATCACATGCTTCTTCTGTTAGTTGCTTTACTTTAGAACTGGATGCTTTTATCTTTTGCTATGTGTATATGTGTTCATAGAGATGGATATTTATGATGCTTATCTACACTTGATTAGTTGCTGGAGATACTTGTTATATGTTGTTGGATTTGCATTGCTTATATCATTGTTATACATATGCATTTGTCTTATTAGCACCTACGCATATGGAGGAGGATATGTTCAGGTATGACATACTGTAGCTACACGCACCATATCGCATGATTGCATGCTGGGCGATTGACGACTCCATTGTTGTTGAGCTCGTCGGCCGGCTACATGGACCTCTACACACGTGACCACTGCATGGGTAGTGGCACAGCACTTAGGGTGTGTATGGTAGGTTGCTCGGTGGTGCACCGCCGGGGTGCTTATGGGTAGCATGATACAGCGGTGTTGCAGCCAGGGTCCCTCCCCATCATTGTGTACCGGGAGATGAGAGCATTGCACTCCCTCACTATGTCTGAGGTAGGAGGATAGGTGTACTCCGACAGCATCCCGTCCACTCGATCACTCATCAGGGATAGTGACGGCAGAGTGCACGGTGTCACAGCCCTACCCACTCGATCTCACCATTGTGTGTGAGATGGCTGACTGGCTGACAGGGGTGACCATGTCATATTGCATCATATGCACATATTGCATTTATTGTGATTGTTGCATATTGGATGATGCACTTGGGTGACTGCATATGATTGATATGCATACAGGATACATGCTTATTTGCTCTGACTATCTTTGTCTGTGTATATCCACAGTCATTTGCTCAAGCCTCGCAGGTGAGTACAGTTTATTTCAGTTATGCATTTTCTTATTATTCCTGCTATAGACTGTACTTTATGCCTCTTGCTGGTTATTACAGTTTATTTGAGCTATTCATATCTGTTATACTGTTAGGACACTGTACCATAGGTTGTACTGTTAGGAAACTGTACTGTAGGCTCTATGGTTTAGTGTACTGTACCATACGATGTTACTTGTGATTATATGTTGCTGTACATATCTATTGGATTACCTGCTGAGTTCTTTGAACTCACCCCGTTGTTACTATTTTTCAGGTTGAGGTCGTCAGGAGAGATTCCAGTCGCTAGCCCCTTTATCGCGAGGATTTCCTGTTGTCGGGATCTGTTTTGTTTTTGCATCTTATATACTTGTGATGTGGGTTTTGTATTGTGGACTTTATATCGAACACTTGGGTTTACTACTTTTGGTTTTCCGCTGTGGATATATTTTCATTACTTCGTGGATTTGGTCTTTCTTCGTTGTAGTGGAGTAGGATGTTTACATATATCTTCGAGATTCTATATCGTCCTTTCTTATTAAACTGCGTGGATTGATTATATATTGAATTGTGTGGAATGTTGATATAAACTGCGTGGTTTGTTTCTTATTTGTATTGTATTGTTCCGGCTGTGTGTGGCCGAGGTATAGATATATGTATTCTGGATTCATATTGTCACCCGTACAAGGGAGATGCTGCCGAAATTTCTTCGGACAGGGACTTCCTGGGGCGTGACAAGGCTTGATGAAAAAGGAAACTTTTTCACTGGTAGCCATGCTTAAGTCTATCCGGATTCTTTTATCTATTTGGCAAGTGGATGTCAAGACAGCATTCCTTAAATGGAAGTCTTGAAGAAAGCATCCATATAAAGCAACTAGAAGGGTTCATTGCAAAGGGCAAAGAGCATCTTGTATGCAAGCTCAATCAGTTTATGGACTGAGGCAAAGCTTCAAGGTCTTGGAATATCCGGTTTATCAAAGTAATCCAGACCTATGGATTTATTAAGTAACCGGATAAGTCTTGTGTACACAAAAAGTGTGATGGAAACGTGGAGGTATTTCTTATACTACACGTACATAACATTTTTGGTAGTTGGAAACAATATCAAAGTGTTGTCAGAAGTAAGGGTATGGTTGTCCAAACAATTTGATATGAAGGACTAGGGAGAATGTATATATTCTTGGGATCAAAGTAATAAGGGATCACAAGAAAAGAATATTTTACTTATCCCAAGCTTCATATATCGAAAAAAATCCTTGCTCGTTTTAAGCATGCAGAACTCCAAGAAAGGTTTCTTACCTTTTGGGCTTGGAGTAGCTTTATCTAAAGAGATGTCTTCGAAGACATCAAAGGAGATAGAGGAAATGAAGGCAGATCTTTATGCTTCGGCTATCGGAAGCCTAATGTATGCTATGCACGAGATCAGAAATCTGTTTTGCCAAGGGCATAGTTAGCAGATATCAAAGTAACCCTTGACAAGGACATTGGACTGCAGTAAAACATATATTGAAGTACCTTAGAGGCACTAGAAATTATATGCTAGCTTACAAGGCAATTGATTTGGTCCCTATGGGTTGCACGGATTTTGACTTCCAATCGGATAGGGACAATAGTAAGTCAACCTCTGGGTTTTGTGTTTACTTTAGGAGTTAAAGTCATAACTATGGAAGAGTGATAAACATAGGTGTTTTTCTGGACTCCACCATAGAAGCTGAGTATATGGCAAGCCTCTGAGGTAGTCATAAAAGCTGAATGACTTAATAACCTCAAGATAGACTTAGATATGATTTCTGGTTTGTCCAAATATTATTACAATTTATTGTAATAATAGTGGTGCAGTAGCAAACTCGAAGAAACTGTAACGCCCCGCCCCTCCTGCTAAGGCGACGGGGGTTACTTACGACATACATGCTTACTTACAGCGGAAGTCTTACTTAGAGAATTTAAAAACCTTTTCTTACTTAAAAATCACCTAGCATCAACATGGCATAAAAGAACCACATAGCATACCTATCATAATTTTTTTGAGTCTTAATACCCAAACACATACTTAAGGTCATGGAGTTATAAAATAAAAACATCAACATGGCATATTTCTTATTAAACAAAAGCAGGTCTTTTCCTTTAGCCAGTCCACTACCGTACACATCCTTCTAGCCCCTCCTACTACTCCCCTAGTACATCCATTCCTTGCCTTTATCTGTGGTACAAGAAAGTAAGCTGTGAGCACTCATGGCTCAGTAAGTTCCTTTCCTACTCACAAAAATCGTAGAGCATATTAAAATCACAAGTCATAGGGCATAAAGACAAATGTATCATGTCAAGAGCATATCATGGCATATCGTAACATAACATAAAGTATCATGGCATAACATAACATGATCATCAAAACGTATCCTGTCATAGCATAACATCATCATAACTACCATGGAATGATCGTAAGGTATAAGAAAGGTAAATTCCTAAACATATATCATGCCACATATGCAACATGTCTTTTGAAAACTTATAAAATACATACTTAAACATAATCTCAACATGATTAGGGCCCCGGCTTGTACCACATACATAAATGCGCGCGTCCTATGTAGGTCCAAGGTTGCAAGTCTTGAACCCTACAAGGCATACATACTAGGCTCGTTTCTTAGTCCATCGACCTAGGGGCACTTAGGAGCCCATCCCTAACGAGGCCCGTTTCTTAGACCATCGACCCCGGGGCACTTATGGAGCCCACCCTTAGTACAAGCCATACATAAAGTAAAATAGCATGTCATACATATCATAGTTCTTATCCTTTCATGCATATTATGTTTCTTAATATATCATAAACATGCATATTTGGGCACATAGCACATGCATGAATCATAACATACATCATGAACATATCGCTTATCATATCATAAAGCATGCATATTTGGGCACACAACACATGTATGAATCATAAGCTTGCATAATGAACATATCATCTTATCATATCATAAAGCATGCATAATTGAGCACATAGCACATACATGAATCATAAGCTTGCATAAGAGAGCGTATCACTTATCATAAAAAGACATAACCATTCATGGAATCATTAAATAACATCTCTTGATTCATTCATAGCATGTGAGGTACATCTAGGTCACTAAACCCTGTTGGGTTCTTCGGGCCGCGAAAACCGCTTTTCGCGTCACGGAAACCCCGAATCACCCAAGGCCAACGGATCCGTGCAAGGAAAACCGAAAGATAAATACGAGTATGAGTTTGAAAAACCTTTTAGATCTACTCCTAGATCTACATATTAAGAACTTTACCCTTGTTGCGTGCCCTTTCGCGTTCCCGCTCTTCCAAGGAGTTGCCGGATCTCAAGACCATCAAGCGCCGGTCCTCTAGAAGTATCCACACGGACACGTAGGTGGAGAAACCTCACACAAAAGGTGTGCTAGCACCTTGGTGAGATTCGGCCAAGCAAAGAGGAGAGGGAGAGGGAGAGCTTGAGGAAGAAGAAAGGAGTAAATAAGGCTTGAATCAAAAATTCATTTCATTCACCTCACTAAAGTGGCCGGCCACATTTTGTTGTGTAATCCCCATTTCCACTTAATTACAATTAAGTGGAGGCCATTAAGAGGTGTTGTGTAACTCCTATGATGTGGCACATCATGAAGATGTGGATCATTACCATTGGTCCACATCTTGCCACCTCACAATGATGTGGCAAATGAGTAACCTCCACTCATTTAATGTGGCCAACCCACATTAAATGCAATGGAGGCTTGTAACCTCCATGAGGTGGCAAAGCAAGATGATGTGGAACAACACTATTGGTCCACATCTTGCCACCTCACTCATGATGTGGCAAAGAGTCAAGTCAAACTTGACTCTTCCTCTTCCTCTCTAGTCAAGTCAAACTTGACTCAATCTCTCTCATGGTTAATCTAATCTAACCATTTGATTCAAGCCAACTTAATATAATGAAACTAATTCATTAAATTAAATTGATCTAATGAGTCATAATCTAAATTAGACTCATTAAATACATGAATCAACTTGAGTCTAACTCAATTAGTCCAATTTGGATTACTCTTAATCCAATTTGATTCATCAAATGAATCTAATCCTTTTGGTTCATCGTATGAACCAAATCTCCATCTAATTGTCCTTAGTGTGTGACCCTATAGGTTCTTGTAACGTTGGCAATGCCCCTAAACTCATTTAGGAGCATAAGTAATGAGCGGTATCTAGCAACACATCATTACTACCCAAGTTACAAGAATGTTGAGATCCAACATCACCTTGTGACTCCTCACAATATGTGACATTGTCCTCCTATCCTAGACATCTAGATTGATCAATGTGAGGCATAGACCGTGTCATCCTCTAATCAATCTAAATCTTGAACTCCAAGTAGACTCACTCAATCAAATGAGCGCAACATCTCATGTTGACTCACTTGGGCATGTCCATGCACTTCGTAGTCTAACTCTATCAAGAATATTGATGTCGCTCCCGTCATATGGGAGGGATAGATCCCATCTACATCACTCACATCCCTCTGCATAGTTTGTTACAAACCCAGTAATCGCCTTTATAGTCCACCCTGTTACGGGTGATGTTTGACGAAACCAAAGTACATAACTCCTTATGTAGGGATCCATGGTGACTTCAGGTCAAAGGACTAATAGTCATACTAATAGCCACATGAGAAAGTATATGACACTCATATAACGATCCATGATACTTTCTCATGGCGGGTCATTCAGTATACATTCTCTAATGCATACCCATGTGTCAAATTGATATCTCTATATCCATGACTTGTGAGATCAAGTCATCGAGCTGACCTACATGCTAGTCTTATTATATTAACATTGTCCCTGAATGTTAATACTCGACTAGGAATGATTTAGAGTAGTGTTCCCTATATCATCTCACTATCGATTCAACCAATCGATTGATATCGGTAAGAACCTTTTACTCAAGTACGTTACTATACTTATTTTATCTGGCACTAATACAAATAAGCATAATAACCAAAAACCAAATGCCTTAATATATATACAAGAATATGATATACATGAGTCCATACAATCATCAAATGATTGGCTCTAGGGCTCTAACTAACAATCTCCCACTCGCACTAGTGCCAATCAGTATAGGCTCTAAGGCCTAATGACCTAGTGTGACCATCATGCTTTCTATGTGCCAAAGCCTTGGTCAAGGGATCTGCGATGTTAGCCTCTATAGGTACTCTGCAAATCTCCACATCTCCTCTATCGGTAATCTCTCGAATGAGATGGAAACGTTGTAGAACTGCTGTGAACTCTGCCAGCTCATAGCACTACCATTCAAGCAAAACACGAACCTCGACTGTGATCTTTAATCATCCTGATCGGTCTGGAAGCTGGCATCACTGTAACCCTTTACAGTTAGCTCATCATTGCCTCCATATATCAAGAAATATTCTTTAGTCCTTCATAAGTACTTAAGAATATTCTTGACCGCTATCTAGTGACTTTCACCTGGATTTGACTAGTATCTGCTCATCATGCTCAAAGCATACGAGACATCAGGTCGAGTACATAGCATGGCGTACATGATCGATCCTATGGCTGAGGAATAAGGGATCTGATCCATGCGGTCTCTCTCCTCTCTAGAAGAGGGACCTTGAGTCTTCGAAAGACTCACGCCATGTGACATCGGAAGAAATCCCTTCTTGGAGTTCTGCATGGCAAACCGTAGGAGTACCTTGTCAATGTATGTACTCTGACTTAGGCCAAGCAATCTCTTAGATCTATCTCTATAGATCTGTATCCCAAGAATGCGGGATGCCTCACCTAAGTCCTTCATTGAGAAGCAACTCCCTAGCCAGGTCTTGACAGATTGAAGCATAGGGATGTCCTTCCCAATGAGTAGTATGTCATCCACATACAATATGAGGAAGACAACTATATCCCCTACAACCTTCTTGTAGACACAAGGCTCATCTTCGTTCTTGATGAAACCAAACTGTTTGATTGCATCATCGAATCGAAGATTCCAGCTCCGAGAAGCTTGCTTTAGTCCATAAATGGACCTATGCAGCTTGCATACTCTGCTAGCATGCTGTGGATCTACAAAACCCTCAGGTTGTGTCATGTACACATCCTCGAGCAGGTTTCCATTCAGAAACGCGATTTTGACATCCATCTGCCATATCTCATAGTCATGGTTGGCTGCAATAGCAAGCATGATCCGAATAGACTTAAACGTCGTTACTGGAGAAAAGGTTTCATCATAGTCAATACCATGAATCTGCTTGAAACCTTTAGCTACCAAGCGACCCTTATAGATAAGTCCATCCATGTCAGTCTTTCTCTTAAAGACCCACTTACACCCAATGGGTTTTACCCCTTCAGGTGGATCAACCAAAGTCCATACTTGGTTGGTGTACATGGATTCCATTTCGGATCTCATGACCTCTAGCCATTTCTCAGAATCTGGTCTCATCACAGCTTCCTGATAGGTGGTAGGCTCATCCTCTATGAGCATAACGTCATCATGGTCAGAGAAGAGAAATGAGTATCTCTCAGGCTGACGACGTACCCTATCAGACCTGCGAAGAGGTATGTCTACTTGAACCGGTTGTTGTTCCTCAACTCCTTGTGGAACAACATCATCCACAACACTTTGTGGTTCCAGTTCAATTTCCATCGAGGCATCAGTGCTATTGTTCGCATCTTGAACTTCTTCAAGATCGAACGTGCTCCCACTATTCTTTCTAGAAAGACCCCAGTCTTTGCCACAACTACCTTGTGTTGACTGGGAATGTAGAAGTAATATCCCTTAGTTTCCTTGGGATATCCGATGAAATAGCACTTGTCGGATTTGGGTCCTAATTTTTCTGAGACTTGACGTCGTACGTAAGCCTCACAGCCCCAAATTCTCATGAAAGACACCTGGGCATCTCTCCCAGTCCATATCCTATATGGTGTCTTTATCACGGCCTTGGATGGAACTCGGTTGAGAATGAAAGCTGCCGTGTCTAGAGCATATCCCCATAGATATGTCGGAAGATCTGTGTGACTCATCATAGATCGTACCATATCTAATAAGGTACGATTCCTCCTTTCGGATACACCATTCCACTGTGGTGTTCCAGGAGGAGTGAGTTGAGATAAAATCCCACACTCAGCTAAGTAGTCACGAAACTCATGGCTTAAGTATTCACCACCTCGATCTGATCGAAGTACCTTAATACTCTTGCCAAGCTGGTTCTGTACTTCATTCTTGAATTCTTTGAACTTTTTAAAGGATTCAGACTTATGTGTCATCAAATGCACATAACCATATCTACTGAAGTCATCAGTAAACGTGATGAAGTATCTATAACCACCTCTAGAAGCGACATTGAAAGGGCCACATACATCACTATGTATGACTCCTAACAAATCAGTCGCTCTCTCGCTCTGCCCACTAAAGGGAGTCTTGGTCATCTTGCCTCGTAGGCATGACTCGCATATCTCATATGATTCAAAATCAAATGAGTCCAGCAAACCATCCTTATGGAGCTGGGATAAGCGCTTGTCATTTATATGACCTAAGCGACAGTGCCAGAGATAGGTGTGGTTCATATCGTTCGATTTGAACCTCTTGGTACTAACGTTATAGATAGAGCTCTCAAGGTCTAGAATATAGAGTCCGTTTATCAGAGGTGCACTACAATAGAACATATCGTTTAAATAGACAGAACAACATTTGTTCTTTATTATAAACGAGAATCCTTTCTTGTCCAAACAAGAAACTGATATAATGTTCTTAGTCAATGCAGGCACATAACAACAATCGTCTAACTCTAGTATAAGCCCAGAGGGCAGAGATAGAAAATAAGTCCCTACAGCAACAGCAGCAACCCGTGCTCCATTGCCTACTCGTAGGTCTATCTCGCCCTTTGTCAATGCTCTGCTATTTCTCAGTGCTTGTACATTAGTACAAATGTGCGAAGCACATCCGGTATCTAATACCCACGACGAAGAAATAGAGAGGTTGACTTCTATAACATTTATACCTGAAGTAGAAATCTTATTTCTCTTCTTGTTAAGATCTTTCAGGTATCCTGTGAAGTTCCTCTTCCAATGCCTTGCTTGACCGCAGTGGAAGCAGGTAGCATCCTTGGCGACCCCTCCTTTAGGCTTCAGTGCCTTGCCTTTGCCCTTGGTTTGGGACTTTCCCTTACCTTTGGGCTTGCCCTTGCCCTTGTGCTTCTGGACCACCAGAATGGGCTTAACCTTCTTAAGGTTAATCTCAACAGTTCGTAACATACTAAGTAGCTCGGGCAGTGGCTTGTCAATCTCGTTCATGTTATAGTTGAGAACGAATTGACTATAGCTATCCGGCAAGGATTGCAAGATCAAGTCAGTGGCCAGCTCTTGGCCAAGTGGGAACCCAAGTCTTTGTAGGTTCTCTATGTACCCAATCATCTTGAGTACATAAGGACCTACAGGAGCCCCGTCTGACATCTTACACTGAAATAGTGCCTTAGAGATCTCAAATCTCTCATGCCTCGCTTGTCCCTGATATAGTTGGCGAAGATGCTCAACCATATCATAAGCGCCCATCAACTCATGTTGCTTCTGAAGCTCTGAGTTCATGGTCGCGAGCATTAGACAGGACACATCTAATGCGTCGTCTTGATGCTTCTTGTAAGCATCTTTGTCGGCTCGCGGGGCATTGGCAGGAGGAGCCTCCGGAATGGGCTGCTCCAGAACGTACAGTTTACGTTCTTGGGTGAGAACTATTCTCAAGTTCCTGTACCAGTCCAGGAAATTCGCTCCGTTGAGCTTGTCCTTCTCAAGGACAGATCGCAGGGAGAAGGAATTCGTGTTCGACGTCATGGTTATCTACAACAGAAAATTTGCAGAAATAAATATCATATTCTTTTAAAATCATTTAATTAGGCCTTTAACTAAATGATGCTCCCACTTAATACTATAATTCTTGTGGGACAAGATCCACATCATACTAACCCTTGAGTTAGCTTTGGCTAATACGCCCAAGGCTTAGTATGATCGGTAGGTAATGATTACCAATTACATCTCTATGCAACTCTTGTTTATAGAATAAAATCCGCATTTATATTAAAACTCGAGTTAGCTTTGGCTAATACGCCCGAGAATTAATATAAACGTGATTTTGTCCTACCTTTCCAACCATTGGAAGAATGCCTATAGTTGACTCGATCCAACCGAGTAACTAGGAATACTCAATCTAATTGAGTTTGTATTCACCCATGCGTTGATAGGCGGGACCAAGATTGTCCCTCCGTACCCTACCAAGATAATATGTATTGCTCTGCTTTGGCAGATTCAACAATACATGTGATCGAGGTAGTGATAGGTATCACGGCACGGCTAGGCATTAGAGTTGAGTCGATTGAGATCTAATCCAATCGAAAAGGATGCATCTTGTGCATGACTTAGATATAATCTAATCGCAAGGGTGCATCATGTGCACGACTTAGATCTAATCTAATCGTAAGGCACTAATTAATTAACTATTATTAAATATGCATCACATACACAAGCAATTAATTAATCTATTTGTGATTTAGTTATGGCCCTACTACGATCTTCTCAAGCCAATGAGAAGATTGATTGGTCAACCTAGGGTCAACAGCTTCTCCAAGCTCCTCCATTTGACCACCTTGTGTTGCTCGTGCCCGCCTCGGAACTCCGTCTCGTGTGGACCCTCCACCGCTCCAATTTGTACATTACAATTTGAAACTCGAGTTACATTCGAGTCTAAATCTAATTTACAACAAGAATATAAGAGAAGGCACGACGCGCAGGTCGCGAATATAATACAACACTCGCAAACACATAACGGCACGCAGGCCGTATTATGAATTACAACACAATCCAATCATATTGGGTTTTTGGGCCATGACTATCACAAAATTAATATATAATTCAAAATTATATATTTTTCATAATTTTCTGTAATTTAAAATTAATTTTTACAATTTTTACGAGTAAAATTTCCCGGCGGACGCGTTTAGCGGTTTCGGGCGCAATCGCGGAACGAATCCCCTTGCGGGGCCAAGGGCAGCACCCCTACCCACGATCTAACCATCGCGAGGGTTCCTTTGCGATCCAACAGCTCCTAAACCCGCTGTCCCAAAACGATTTGGGCCGAGACATTGCCGTTTCGGAAAAATCTTCCCGGCGGGTTCGTTTTTAGCGATTTCGGGTGCAACCGCGGAGCAAATCCCCTTGCGGGGTTAGGGGCAGTACCCCTACCCACGATCTAACCATCGTGAGTTGCTCCTTTGCGATCTAATGGCACCCAACCCCGCTGTCCCAAACATATTTGGGGCAAAACGAAGCCGTTTTGGAAAAATCTTTCCGGTAGCCGAAGCCTACAAGTGCCGAGACACTTGTGCTTCGCTTCTACGGAAAAATTACCCATAAAAACTCGAAAATCATAATTTTACACAAAATTACAGAAACTTTTAGTTTTCATAAAACCAAAAACAAACTCGTACAAGCCTTGCACGTGGCTCTGATACCACTGTTGGGTTCTTCGGGCCGCGAAAACCGCTTTTCGCGTCGCGGAAACCCCGAATCACCCAAGGCCAACGGATCCGTGCAAGGAAAACCGAACGATAAATACAAGTACGAGTTTGAAAAACCTTTTAGATCTACTCCTGGATCTACATATTAAGAATTTTACCCTTGTTGCGTGCCCTTTCGTGTTCCCGCTCTTCCAAGGAGTTACCGGATCTCAAGACCGTCAAGCGCCGGCCCTCTAGAAGTATCAACACGGACACGTAGGTGGAGAAACCTCACACAAAGGTGTGCTAGCACCTTGGTGAGATTTGGCCAAGCAAAGAGGAGAGGGTGAGGGAGAGCTTGAGGAAGAAGAAAGGAGTAAATGAGGCTTGAATCAAAAATTCAT
Source organism: Zingiber officinale (assembly GCF_018446385.1). Lineage (NCBI taxonomy): Eukaryota > Viridiplantae > Streptophyta > Magnoliopsida > Zingiberales > Zingiberaceae > Zingiber > Zingiber officinale. The sequence goes on from NC_055998.1 coordinate 42,326,153, forward strand.
TTCATTCACCTCACTAAAGTGGCCGGCCACATTTTGTTGTGTAACCCCCATTTCCACTTAATTACAATTAAGTGGAGGCCATTAAGAGGTGTTGTGTAACTCCTATGATGTGGCACATCATGAAGATGTGGATCATTACCATTGGTCCACATCTTGCCACCTCACAATGATGTGGCAAATGAGTAACCTCCACTCATTTAATGTGGCCAACCCACATTAAATGCAATGGAGGCTTGTAACCTCTATGAGGTGGCAAAGCAAGATGATGTGGAACAACACTATTGGTCCACATCTTGCCACCTCACTCATGATGTGGCAAAGAGTCAAGTCAAACTTGACTCTTCCTCTTCCTCTCTAGTCAAGTCAAACTTGACTCAATCTCTCTCATGGTTGATCTAATCTAACCATTTGATTCAAGCCAACTTAATATAATGAAACTAATTCATTAAATTAAATTGATCTAATGAGTCATAATCTAAATTAGACTCATTAAATACATGAATCAACTTGAGTCTAACTCAATTAGCCCAATTTGGATTACTCTTAATCCAATTTGATTCATCAAATGAATCTAATCCTCTTGGTTCATCATATGAACCAAATCTCCATCTAATTGTCCTTAGTGTGTGACCCTATAGGTTCTTGTAACGTTAGCAATGCCCCTAAACTCATTTAGGAGCATAAGTAATGAGCGGTATCTAGCAACACATCATTACTACCCAAGTTACAAGAATGTTGAGATCCAACATCACCTTGTGACTACTAATTGTGACTCCTCACAATATGTGACATTGGCCTTCTATCCTAGACATCTAGATTGATCAATGTGAGGCATAGACAGTGTCATCCTCTAATCAATCTAAATCTTGAACTCCAAGTAGACTCACTCAATCAAATGAGCTCAACATCTCATGTTGACTCACTTGGGCATGGCCATGCACTTCGTGGTCTAACTCTACCAAGAATATTGATGTCGCTCCCGTCATATGGGAGGGATAGATCCCATCTACATCACTCACATCCCTCTGCATAGTTTGTTACATACCCAGTAATCGCCTTTATAGTCCACCCTGTTACGGGTGACGTTTGACGAAACCAAAGTACATAACTCCTTATGTAGGGATCCATGGTGACTTCAGGTCAAAGGACTAATAGTCATACTAATAGCCACATGAGAAAGTATATGACACTCATATAATGATCCATGATACTTTCTCATGACGGGTCATTTAGTATACATTCTCTAATGCATACCCATGTGTCAACTTGATATCTCTATATCCATGACTTGTGAGATCAAGTCATCGAGCTGACCTACATGCTAGTCTTATTGTATTAACATTGTTCCTGAATGTTAATACTCAACTAGGAATGATTTAGAGTAGTGTTCCCTATATCATCTCACTATCGATTCAACCAATCGATTGATATAGGTAAGAACCTTTTACTCAAGGATGTTACTATATTTATTTTATCTGGCACTAATACAAATAAGCATAATAACCAAAAACCAAATGCCTTAATATATATACAAGAATATGATATACATGAGTCCATACAATCATCAAATGATTGGCTCTAGGGCTCTAACTAACAAACCCATATGGCCGAAAGTCATGAGTAGGGCATGATCTCTAGACAACACACAAACATAAAAATCTCATGATATCTTCACCTTCTAGCATAAGAAAGGTCATAAGCATGTTAACCTAAATTTTTAAGCCCTCCTAGGTTTCTAATTCTTTCATGGCCGAAACCTTCATGAGAAGCAATCAAGTTCTAAGCAACATGCAAACATGTAAACCCTAAACTCATATCATACCATATTTCATAAGGAACAACTTAAACATATTTAGTTTGGGTTCTAAGTTCCTTAAGCTCCTAACCTTATCATGGCCGAACCCTAGCATGTCTCATTCTAGGTCACAAGTAGCATGAAAGTGTTGAACCTTAAGCCAATATCTTATACATTTCATGAGGAACATCATAAGCACATTTGTTTTAAATTCTAAACTTCCTAAACCCATTAACCCAAGGTGGCCGAACCATATCTATCTTGGAACTAGGTTTTTAGTGGCATAAGAGCATGGAAACACAACTACATTTCATAGCATACATCACAAGACATCATAAGCATATATAAGTTGGGTTCTAAATTTTCTCTAGGCCTTTAAACTTGTAGTGGCCGAAACATATCAAGCATGGAACTAAGTTTCTAGTGGCATAAGAGCATGGAAACCACAACTACATTTCATGGTACTTTCACAATAAACATCATGGACATATATAAGTTGGGTTCTAAATTTCTCTAGGCCTTTAAACTAATATTGGCCGAAACCTATCATGCATGAAACTAAGTTTCTAGTGGCATAAGAGCATGGAAACCACAACTACATTTCATAGCATACATCACAAGAACATTATAAGCATATATTCTAAATTTCTCTAGGCCTTTAAACTAGTAGTGGCCAAAACATGAGAGCTTGGTTTTGTTTTTCATATGGCCTAAAAGCATGGAAACCCTACACAATTTTCATGGCATCATTACAAGGAACAACATGAGTAAACTTAGTTAAAAATCTAAGCATCCTAGCTTTAAAACTTAATGTGGCCGAAAGTTACATGTAACCAAAATTCTATGTAACAAGCAACCATAAAAACATCAACTAGTTTCATATCATTTTATCAAGAAGGTCATGAGCCTCCTAGCCTTGGTTTAAACCTTCCTAGACTTCAAATCTCATCATAACCAAATCTTCATAAGCATGAAATAGGATTCATAACTAACATACAATCATGGCATAACATTTTAGCTTCATGTCTTGTCTTAGGAAAAATCTTAGCATGCTTAGTTTTAGGTTTAAAACTCCCCTAGGCCTTTAGTTCTTCCATGGCTGAACATTCATGAGCATGGAAATGGAGTTTCAAGCAACATACAAGTAAGAGGAAAAATTAACAACATCATTATCATAGGGTACATAAATACAAGAATAAGGAAACATGCTTAGTTTGGGTCTTAAGCTTACCTAGTCCTCTTTTTCATGCTTGGCCGAGAGTCTAAGGTTCATGGATCTAAGTTTTCATTATTCATTCTAGCATGGAAACCTTAGATTAACTTCTTACATAAAATACAAGTCACACGAAAAATCATAAGCATAATTAGTTACAAATTTCTTAGACTCTTCTTGTTTTTGGCCGAATTTTCATAAAGCAAGTCCTAGGTTTTTAAGCTATCTCTCTTCATGGGAAACCATATAAACTATTGTACCACAGGTGAGGGGAAGCTTACCTAGTGTTCACTTGTAAATCTTTAAAGAAAATGGTACCCTTGGTGAAGAGGAAGTAGGGAGCTTCTTCCTCTAGCACTCCTTTTGATTTCTCTTGCTTGGAAGGGTACACCTTGAAGGCTCCTTCTTGTAGTTTAGTTTTCTCTTAGGGAGAAACCTAAACTTGGCTTGTGGAGATGAGGGAGAAGGGCTTCTAGTTTCGGCAATGGTGGGGGGAGAAGGAAGAAAAATGAAATCCTTTTCTTCTTTTCCTTTTTATGCTAAGTGGGTGGAAGTTACAAAGATGAACTTTGCTTCCCTTCCTCCTTAATACATGAATGTATTTTTTTCCTAATGAGAATATGTCCTCATTCCTTTCCCCTTAATTCTTCTCTTCATGGTTCTCTTAAACTCCATGAAAATAGAGAAGAAAAGGAAGAAAGACAACTTGTCTTTTGCTACTCCTTTTCTTAACCAAGAGGTAAACAAGAGGAAGAAAGCTACTTGATTTTTCTCTTGTTCCCTCACTTAATTATATCTTTACTTTTAACTACCATTCCCATCATTTCCCATTCACATGTTATTCATTATCCTAGTGGTTATCATACATAATTCTATTTCCATCCTTTGTGAGAGGTTCAAGGTTCAAACCTTCACCTCTTCTTTTATTTCTCTTATTCTTTTTTTTTCTTTTTGATTCTTCTAACCTTTATGCTCTAAAGCAACCAACACCCATATACTTATCTTATAATTTTGTGGGTGTTACAGAAACCATGAGTCTATAAGGCAAGTAAACACAATAGAGCGCAAGTACCACCCAATACGAGAAATCATATAAACGAGGAGAAGTTGTTGCTGCCTAGATTGCATCAGATGATGACCTATAGATCTTTTCACTAAGGCCCTTAAGGCAAGAGTTTTTGATGGGCATGTTGAAGGGTTGGGAATCAGATGTATGGCAGCAGATATAGCAGCTTAGTCTTTTAGTATAAGTGGGAGATTGTTAGGATGTATACTAAAAGCCTAGCTTTTGGTATAAATATTTATCTAGAAATAAGAATCACATTGGTCAAATGTCTACATTTATGATAAATGTAGTTGTTCAATTAATTTATATTGTAGATAAAATGGTGTGTGGTGTCACACACAGAGGATCATGTTATCAGTACCTTATAAATTATAAACAGTAGCTCACAGCTAAAATGGAAAGGAACAAACCATAGGAAGGTCGTAGTGTAATTAGGTATTAGTTTATCTTAACTATATAATTACACTAGTACACTTAGAGTGTATTGAGTAGGACCATTTGAGATCGTTTCTTTTATACTGATTTTATAAAGGAACAAAGACCTCAGTTATTATGGAAGTGTGTGCTCTTAATCCTAATATAATAACAAGCACATATATTTGATATTTATTTTTTTAATTTATCAATGGGTGAGATTTAGTTCGATAAATCAATAAGCCCGATAAGTTGAGAAATGATATCACTTATAGTGTGTGTTGTTGATTATAGAAGAAAACTGTGTCCTAGTAATCTAGGTTGAGAATGTCCCCAAGAGGAGCTCATAAGGATTGTCATGTTAAACCCTGCAGGTGGACTTAGTCCGACATGACGATGAAGTTGAGTGGTACTACTCTTGGAGCTAGATATTAATTAAGTGAGTTGTCAGTAACTTACTTAATTAGTGGACATTTGTTATTTTAAACACAGGGAGACTAACACACTCATAATAAGAAGGAGCCCAAAATGTAATTTGGGATTGGTGCGGTAGTTCAATAATAGTTCTTTAGTGGAATGAATTATTATTGATGAAATTAAGTTGTGTGTTCGGGGTGAACACGGGATGCTTAATTTCATCGGGAGACCAAAACCAATTCCTCCTCTCGGTCCCTATCGTAGCCTCTTGTATATAGAGATTTATACCCACCACTTACCCACCTTCTTACCCATCCAATGGGCTCGGCCAAGCTAGCTTGCAACCCAAGCTAGGGCCGGCCAAGACCAAATGGTTGAGCAAAGTTGGTAGCCGGCCAAAGCTTGGGTCCCAAGCTTAGGTGGCCGCCCACTAGAATATTAAAAGGGTTTTTTATTAAAATTATTTCTTATGTGGATATCATGATTTAAAAAAGAGTTTAAAAATTAAAATTTCCTTTTATAGCTTCCTACAAAAGATTAAGAGAAGAGATTAATCTCTTGCCTTATTTGTATATTAAAAGGATGGTTTTAATTTTTATTAAAAACTTTTCTTATTTGTAAATCATCCACATGTTTAAAAGAGAGTTTAAAAATTTGAAATCTTTCCTTATTTGATGATTAAAAGGTGGATTTTAAATTTTAAGAAAACTTTCCTTTTTAAACATGTTCATTATTTAAAAGAGAGTTTAAAAATTAAATATTCTCTTTTATAAGTTTCTACTAAAGATTAAGAAAAGATTTGATATCTTTCCTTATTTGTAGATTGAAAGAGATTTTAATTTTTAGAGATAACTTTCTTTTTATCCAAATGTTTAAAAGAAAGATTTTAATTTATAAAATTTCTTTTTTATTAACCACCATGAAGGGAAAAATTATTTGAGAAATTTTTATAAATTTCTGGAAGCAAATTAGGAAGTTTTAATTCTTGTGTGAATTAAAATTTCCTTGATTAAGGGATTAAAGGTGGCCGGCCATTATCATGATGAAAAGAAAATTATTTTTAATTAAATAAATTTTCCTTTTCAATGGCAAAAGAATTAAGGAAGTTTTTATTAAATTTTCCTTATTTGCCAAAGACCAAGGATTATAAAAGAGGGGGTAGAGGAGGCTTCATTAAGAACAACTCTATTATTTTTCTCCCTCTTTTCTTCCTTGGGTGTGGCCGGCCCTTTCTTTCCTCTCCTCTCCTTTGTGTGGCCGAAACCTTCTCATGGTGGAGATAGCTTTGGTGGTCGGATTTAAGAAGGAGAAGAAGGAGAGAAAAGAAGTCTCTTTTCTAGCATCCCTTGGAGCATGGTGGTGGTGGCCGAACCTCTTCATCCTAGGAGAAGTTTTGATGGCCGAAACTTGTAAGGAAGAAGAAGGTGCTTGGTGGTTCTCATCTCGGAAGATCGTTGCCCACACAACGTCCGAGGTTAGAAGAGGAATACGGTAGAAGATCAAGAGGTCTTTCTAAAAGGTATAACTAATATTTTTCCTTTCTGCATCATACTAGTTATTTTTGGAAATAATACCAAATACAAGAGGCATGCGATTCTAGTATTTCGAATTTATTTTCGATGTTGTGTTCTTTGTTTTTTCTTTTCCTTGTGATTTGATTGTTCCTTTCGGTTAACCTAAAGTTATTTTAGGAAATTAAATATTAGCTTTCCTTAAAAGGTTTTGTCTAGTCGGTGGTCGTTGCTCCCATATCCAAGAAGGCCATGTGCCTTGCCACGTCAGTACTGGGAACCAATTATGGAAATTAATATTTAATGGAATTAATAACTTAAGTGATTTGGATCGAACGTGTTAAGTTCCGCAGGAGATCCAAGTCAAAACCTAAAAGAACAAATAGATTAAACTTTGGATAAAACGTGTTAAGTTCCGTAGGCGATCCAAGTTTAATTTAAAAGAACACATGGTAGCTAGGAAAAGGTACAGACCTTAGTACAAAATTTTTGTACAGTGGAACCATTAGGTTTTCCGAGTAGCAACCAACATATGGATCCTGAAATACCAACACAACAGGCTAACGATTTCGTATTTCATTTTATGTTTCGATTTAGTGTTTTGATCTTGTGCTTCTATTGAGATCTTTATAGTTAAACCTAGGGTTACTGTAAGAAGTTTAAATATCCAATTTCTTTGAAAAGCTTTGTCTAGGAACTGGTGGATGATCCCATATCCCAGAAGGCCGAGTGTCTCACCATGTTTAACCTGGAAGGCAATCCTTGAAATAGATGTTTAATCAATTTCTGTAACATGGGATGAACTTGGATTAATAATGTTATGTATCGTTTGCAATCCATGTTTTAACCACTGAAGAACACATGAGTTGAACTTGAAGTAAAAATGTTAAGTTCCATTTCCAATTCAAGTTTAACTCATGAGGAACACATAGGATGTTAGGAAAGTTCTGTGCTTGTACAAATTTTTGTACAGGGGAAGCAGAACGGAATTTCAAGTAGCGACCAACAACCGCCTCCTCTCCTCCTCCTAGGGTCAGCGACACAAACTTTTACTCCTCCCCCCCCCCCTTTCCCTCTCCTTCTCCTTGCTTAGGGTCGGCGCCCTTATCCCCTCCTCCTCTTTGGTGGTCGGGGCCCCCCTTCTCCCCTGGTGGTTGGCACCCCTTCCAAGCCACTTGTGGGTGGCGGCTTGAAGAAAGGGAAGAAGAGCAAGAAAAACAAGAACAGGAAGAAGAGAAAGAAGAGGAAGAAGAAGAGAAGGAAGAAGATTAGAAGGTGCCCCATCCTAGCGACTCTTTTATGGCCGGCGATTTTGGAAGAGAAGAAAAGTGGGTGGTGTTGTCTTGGTAGATCGTCGCCCACACGACGTCCAAGAAGAGGAGAGAAATATGGCAGATGATCTTGAGGTTTTTAGCTATGAAGTAAGGTACAACTAGTTCATTAATTATGTTGTGTATCTAGTTTCATTTTTCTTCATATCAATTTTGAATACCAACACAAGAGGCCAACGATCTTGTGCTTTGATCAATCAAGAACTTGCTTGATTGATCAAACACATGTCTGATCAAGCATGTGGGTTGCTAGGAAAGGTTCTGTGCTCGTACAAATTTTTGTACAAGAGATTTACATAGAACGGAATTCCAAGTGCCAACAATTGGTATCAGAGCGGGTTTTTTGCCTCTGTGTGATTGGTTTTCGGTTAAATTATGAACTATTCATATATAATTTAGGTAGGATAATAGTAGGATATGCAAGATAAATTAACTCTGTGGGTGCAGACATCCTAGTTTCAACTATTATGCCCTATTGTGATTGTATGTGATTTGAACCCTCGGGCATGTCGAGGGTATTTTATGTGTGCATGATTGTAATTATTAAATAGAGTCGTAGTTGTATTAATTTATTTTACATTTTGTTCGATCTAGATTACATGTACATTCCTTCGTGGAATATAGGATCGATAAATGTAATTTTTTTTAATTTCTTATTATTGCGGCTTGCTATGCGTGGTGCTACCTTGAGGACTGGAAGTGTGGTGAAGAAGGAAGCAAGATAGACGAGATGACATAAACCCTAGGGTCGGCCGCTAGGCTTTCTGCTCCTCACCTGGCTAGGGTTGGCAGTGGCTAGGGTTGGTGGCATATGGAGGACAGCGTTGGATGAGGCCATAATAGTTGGAAATTTATTTTCATATTTATTGTCTTTATATGGTGTGTTTGTGTGCTTGTGTGCATATGTGATGTGTGTGCATGTTAAAATTCCTTGATTTTAAATAAATAAGTCGGGGAGGAATTATTTAAATAAATTCTACGGTCTCTATTACTGGTTTGTAAGTGATGCATACAAACTTGTGCATTGGCTTTAAGTGCCTTCCTCCATATCGGATGAGTTTGTTTACAGATCACTAGATCAAACTTCCTCTATGGATGATTATAGAAAATTATTTAGGTTTGTGTGATCTTCTCCATCTGAAGGGGCACAATTCTAATTAATGGACTAAGTATCATGTAATGGTATACACTTAGGCGCATTTAATAGTATCCTCCCCATCGGAGTCACTGCTATTATTTGTGTGACTGAAGATAAACCAACTATAAATTTTATTTGTCATTAGGTTGACAGGATAATAAAAATAATGGGTAAAACCTCCTCTTACAAATGTTTGAATTAGTATATGTCCACACTATCATGGCATACAAAATTCACGGTATTTTGAGGTATTGGTGAATTTAAATTATATTGTTCGAGAAATCAATATTATTTTAAATTATAAAGTTTTGACCATATATTTTATTTTAAGATTCTCAGGATTTCAAAATAGCTTTCAATCCTCTTGTTGTTATTTTAAAAGAAAACAAACTTACTGGTCCTAATTATATTGGTTGCAAACGAAACTTGGACATTGTCTTAACTGCTGAAGGATACAAATTCATACGTTTTAAGGTCTGTCCTAATGTGCCTGATAGTGATTCTAGTGAAGAGGAGATTGACAGACATACGAAATGGGTCAAGGCAAATGAGATGACGCAGTGTTACATTTTGGCTTCTATGTCAAATGTGCTGCTACATCAACATCAGGCCCTACCCACTACCTATGACATGATGCTCAATCTCAAGGAACTCGGACACCAGAATCGAGTTGCCAGGCAAGAGGCCATGAGAAACTTAATGACGACCACCTTGATTGAGGGGACACCCGTAAGGGATCATATCCTCAAGATGATGGCTCATTTAATGAACTGTCCTCGTAGAAAGGAGAACAATAAAGGTATATCTCATTCATTAGTTATTGAAACATGTTTAGCAGTGTTATCTACCAGTACCTAGTGTGTAGATATGGGAGACACTGATCATGTCTGCAATTCATTGTAGGGGTTCCAGGAAACCTGACGACTACATGAGGGGGAAATCACCGTCTACATGGGCAATGCTACGAGGGTGGCGGCTATTGCATTGGGAGATGTTTATTTATCTTTTGTTAAGAATAAAATATTGATTTTGAGAAATTATCTTTACGTACCATATTTTAGAAAGAACTTGATTTCAGTTTTTAAATTATTTATGGATGGATATTCTATTTCTTTTGATAACAAAGTGGTTGTCAAGAAAAATAGATTGGTTATATGTTCTGGTACGTTGGTTGGCAATTTGTATACTCTTAATCCAATTACTCCCATGATACAACAAATGAAATTAATAACACGTCTTCTAATTCTAATAAGAGAAAGCAACCTTCAAAAATGAACCAAACATATCTTTGGCATCTAAGGCTAGGTCATATTAACTTGAGTAGAATTCAAAGGTTAATAGCCGGTGGACCTTTGGGTTCACTGGTAGAGGAAAATTTTCTGACCTGCAAGTCTTGCTTGGAAGGAAAAATGACCAAGAGACCTTTTAAGGCACAGGGGTATAGAGCCAAAGAAGTGTTGGAATTGGTTCATTCTGATTTGTGTGGACCTATCCAGGCAAAAGGTGGTTTCGAATATTTTGTCCCTTTTATAGATGACTATTCAAGATATGGGTACATTTACTTGATGCACTGCAAGTCTAAGTGCTTTGATAAGTTCAAAGAGTACAAGACTGATATGGAGAAACGTCAGGGTAAAAGTATCAAGACACTACGGTATGATCGTGGTGGAGAGTACCTCTTAGGAAAGATTAGGAATTACTTATCAGAGGTTGGGATTCAATCCCAATTATCTGTACCTGGTATACCCCAACAGAATGGTGTGGCAGAACGAAGGAATAGGACTCTTATGGAAATGGTTAGATCAATGATGAGTTATTTAGAATTACCAAATTTGTTTTGGGGATATGCTCTGGAAACGGCGGCGTACATTCTAAACTTCGTACCTTCTAAGTCAGTACCCTCTACTCCCACAGAATTATGGAATGGGCGTAAGCCTAGTCTAAAACACATTCAGATTTGGGGTAGTCTAGCACATGTGCTGAAGGGAGACGCTGATAAGTTGGAATCACATATAGAAGTTCTCTTGTTGGTGAAATATCCTAGAGGACCGAAAGGTGGTTTGTTTTATTGTCTTAAAGATCAGAAGGTCATTATTAGCATAAATACTCGATTTTTAGAAGAATATTATGTAATGAACCACAAGCCCATGAGTAAAATTGTTCTTGATGAAATAAGAGAGGGCATATCTAATTTTGTACCAACGGTACAAGATGAGATACCATTACTACAACACGTATCACAAATGATGCTCAATTACAGGTAGTGCCTCGTCGTAGTGGGAGGGTTATAAGGCAACCTGATAGATTCATGTATTTGGGAGAGTCTTCGGACTTGATCCCTGGTGAACATGCAACTGATCCCAGGACATATGATGAAGCACTCCAAGATAAAGTTGCAGCATCATGGCAAATTGCAATGAACTCTGAAATAGTATCTATGTATTCTAATCAAGTTTGGGAGCTTGTAGAACCACCAAATAGTGTAAAAGCATTGGATGTAAATGGGTCTAAGTAAGGAAAAGAGGGACAGATGGGAAGGTGGAAACCTTTAAAGCGAGGCTTGTTGCGAAGGGGTATACTCAGAAAGAGAGAATCGATTATGAGAAAACCATTTCGCTGGTAGCCATGCTCAAATCTATCCAGATTCTTTTATCTATTGTTGCTCATATGGATTATGAGGTTTGACAAATGGATATCCAGACAGCTTTCCTTAATGGAAGTCTTGAAGAAAATATCTATATGAAGCAACCAGAAGGATTCATTGTGAAGGGCAAAGAGCATCTTCTATGCAAGCTCAATCGTTCCATTTATGGACTGATGCAAGCTTCAAGATCTAGGAACATCCGGTTTAATGAAGTAATCCAGTCTTATGGATTCATTTAGTGTACGGATGAGTCTTGTGTATATAACAAAAGTGACGGAAACGTGATGGTATTTCTTGTACTATACATATATGACATTTTGCTCATTGGCAACAATGTCAAAGTGTTGTCAGACGTAAGGGTATGGTTGTCCAAGCAGTTTGATATGAAAGACTTGGAAGAATGTGGGCATATTCTTGAGATCAAAGTAATAAGGGATCGCAAGAAAAGGATGTTGTGCTTATCCCAAGCTTCATACATCGATACTATCCTAGCTCATTTTAGCATGCAAAACTCCAAGAAAGGTTTCCTACCTTTTTGGCATGGAGTACCTTTATCTAAAGAGATGTGTCCTAAAACATCAAAGGAGATAGAGGAGATGAAGGCAGTTCCTTATGCTTCGGCAGTAGGAAGCCTAATGTATGCGATGTTATGTACAAGACCGGATATCTATTTTACCGTTGGCATGGTTAACAGATATCAAAGTAACCCAGGACTGGGACATTGGACTGTTGTAAAGCATCTATTCAAGTACCTGAGAAGGACTAGAGATTATATGCTGGTTTACCATGCAAATGATTTGCTCCCTATGGGTTACACGGATTCGAACTTCCAATCAGATAGGAACAATAGTAAGTCAACCTCAGGTTATGTGTTTACTTTGGGAGGTGGAGCCATAACATGGAGGAGTGTTAAGCAGAAATACGTTTCAAACTCCACCAAGGAAGCTGAGTATGTGGCAGCCTCTGAGGCAGCCAAAGAAGCTGTATGGCTTAGAAACTTCTTGATGGACTTAGATGTGATTCCTGGTTTGCCCAAAATTATCATAATTTATTGTGATAATAGTCATACAGTAGCAAACTCGAAGGAACCACGAGCCCATAAGGCAAGTAAACACATCGAGCACAAGTAGCACCTGATACGAGACATCGTAAAGTGAGAAGAAGTTGTTGTCGCCAAGATTACATCAGCAGATAACCTGGCAGATCCTTTCACTTAAGCCCTTCTGGAGAGATCTTTTGATGGGCATGTTGAAGGGATGAGAATCAGATGTATGGTAGCATAGTCTTTTAGTATAAATGGGAGATTGTTGAGATGTATACGATAAGCCTAGATTTTTGTATGAACATCTGTTTTTAAGATATTTTGAAATGAGAATTACTTTGGTCAAATGTTTATATTTTATATTTATATATATGCAGTTGTCCATTTAATTTATATTGTAGATAACATGGTGTGTGGTGTCACACAGAAGATCACGTTATCGATTCCTCATAAATTATAAATAGTAGCTAACAACTAAGATGGATAGGGACAAACCTTTGGAACTGTTGTAGTTTAATTTGGTATTAGTTTGTCTTGACTATATAATTACACTAGTACACTTTGTGTGTATTGAGCAGCACCATTTGAGGTTGTTCGATTTATACTGACTATATAAAAGAACAGACCTCTATTATTATGGATGTGCGTATTCTTAATCCCGATATAATAACAAACACATATACTTAGTATTTATTTCTTTAACTTATCAATGAGTGAGATTTATTCGTTAAATCAATAGGCTCGATAAGTTGGGAGATAGTACCATATATATAGTGTGTTGTTGATTATAAAAGGAAACTGTGCCCTATTTATTTAGGTTGATGATATCCTCTTGAGGAGCTCATAAGGATTGTCATGTAAACCCTGCAGGTGGACTTAGTGTAACATGATAATAAAGTTGAGTGGTACTACTCTTGAAGTCAGATGTTAATTAAGTGAGTTGTCAGTAACTCATTTAATTAACGGACATAGGATATCTTAAACACAGGTAGATTAGCACACTCATGATAAGTAGGAGCCCATATTGTATTATGGGATTGGTGCGGTAGTTCAATAATGACCCTTTAGTGGTATGAGTTATTATTTATGAACTTGAGTTGGGTGTTCGGGTTGAACATAGGAAGCTCAAGTCCATCAGGAGGCCAAAACCAATTCCTCCTCTAGGTCCCTATTGTAGCCTCTATATATAAAGCATCGCATCCACCCATCCATAACCGGGTTTGGTTTAACTTAGTTTAGTTTAACTTAACTTGATTTGGTTTAACTTAACTTGGTTTGGTTTAACTTAACTTGGTTTGGTTTAACTTAATTTGGTTTGGTTTAACTTAACTTGGTTTAGTTTAACTTAACTTAGTTTAGTTTAATTTAACTTGGTTTGTTTTAACATAATTTGTTTATATTTTTTCTAAACAAAATTTTGTTAATTTTTCTTTCCTTATAACCGACGGTTATTCTCCATAATCCATTCTCTCCTTGTGGTTTCCTCCCCCTTTTCCCTCTCCTTCTCCTTGCTTAGGGTGGTGGCTGGTGCCCCCCCTCCTCCTCTTTGTGGCCGGCGCCCCTTCTCCCTTGGTAACCGGCGCCCCTTCCCATCCACTTGTGGGTGGTGGCTTGAAGAAAGGGAAGAAGAGCAAGAAAACCAAGAAGAGGAAGAAGAGAAAGAAGAGGAAGAAGAAGAGAAGGAAGAAGATTAGAAGGTGTCCCATCCTAGCGACTCTTTTGTGGCCAGCAGTTTTGGAAGAGAAGGAAAGAGGGTGGTGTTGTCTTGTAAGATCGTCTCCCACATGACGTTCAAGAGGAGGAGAGGAATCCGGCAAAAGATCTTAAGGTCTTTAGCTACGAAGAAAGGAATGATTAGTTCTTTAATTCCGCTGCGCATCCAGTTTCGTTTTTCTTTGTATCAATTTTGAATACCAACACAATATTTGAATGTATACTAAAAGTCTAGCTTTTATATAAATTTAAGAATCATATTGGTCAATATCTACATTTTAAGTGTAGTTGTTCAATTAATTTGTATTGTAGATAACATGGTGTGTGGTGTCACACACAAAAGATCATGTTATCAATTTCTTATAAATTATAAACAGTAGCTCACGACTAAGATGGATAGGAACAAACCATTGGAATAGTCATAGTGTAATTTGGTATTAGTTTATCTTGACTATTAAATTATACTACTACACTCTGAGTGTATTGAGCAGGACCATTTAAGGTAGTTTCTTTTTATACTGACTAAATAAAAGAACAATACCTCTATTATTATGGAAGTGTGTGCTTTTAATCCTAATATAATAACAAGCATATATACTTAATATTTATTTCTTTGATTTATCAAAGGGTGTGATTTAGTTCGATAAATCAATAGGCCCGATAAGTTGGGAAATAATATTATTTATAGTGTGTATTGTTGATTATAGAAGGAAACTGTGTCCTAGTAATCTAGGTTGATAATGTCCCCAAGAAGAGCTCATAAGGATTGTCATGTTAAACCCTGTAGGTGGACTTAGTCTGACACGACAATAAGGTTGAGTGGTACTATTCTTGGACTAAGATATTAATTAAAGTGAATTGTCAGTAACTCATTTAATTAGTCGGCATTCAACATCTTAATCACAAGGAGATTAACACACTCATGATAAGAAGGAGTCCATATAGTAATATGGGATTGGTGCAGTAGTTTAATAATAACTCATTAGTGGTATGAGTTATTATTGATAAACTCGAGTTGGATGTTCGGGGTAAACACGGGAAGCTTGAGTTCATCGGGAGACCAAAACTAATTCCTCCTCTCAGTCCCTATCGTAACCTCTTATTTATAAAGTATTATACCCAATCATACCCACCTTAAGGTGGTCGGCCAAGCCTAACATGGAGCCCAAGCTAGGGCCGGCCAAACCAAGGTGAGTTGGTTTGCTTAGGTGGTCGGACCTAGCTTGAACCCAAGCTAAGGTGGTGGCTGGCCATAATAAAAATAAAAGGATTTTATTTTTAAAATCTTTTCTTATGTGGAAGCATGGTTTTAAAAGATAGTTTAAAATTTAAATCTTTCTTTTTATAACTTTCTACAAAAGATTAAGTGAAAGGTTTGATATCTTTCCTTATTTGTAGTTAAAAGGAAGATTTTAATTTTTGATAAAACTTTCCTTTTATAAAACCATCCTCATGATTTTAAAAGAGAGTTTTAAAATTTAAATCTTTCCTTTTATAGTTTCTACAAAAGATTAAGAGAAAAGATTTGATATCTTCCCTTATTTGTAGATTAGAAGAAAGATTTTAATTTTAAGAAAACTTTCCTTTTTGGAAATCATCCACATATTTTAATAGAGAGATTTTAATTTATAAAAGTTTCCTTTTATAACCAACCATAAAGGGAATTTTAAAAGAGAAATTTTTATTTTAAAAAATTTCTGGAAACAAATATGGAAGTTATAATTTTGTGATTGAAACTTTTCTTGTTTGGAGGGAATAAGGTGGCTGGCCATTAAGAGTTTAAAATGGAAATTTTAAATAAATTTTTCCTTCTTAAACATTAGCAAAGAATATAAGGAAGTTTTATTTATTAAACTTTCCTTATTTGCCAAGGCCAAGGAATATAAAAGAGAGGGTAGAGGTGCCTCACCTAATACAACAAATCCTCTCTTCTATTCCTTGGTGGTGTGGCCGGCCCTTCTCTTCCTTCTCTTCTCCTATTCTTTTTCCTTTGTGGCCGGCGGCATCTTCATCTCAAGGAGCTTGGTGGTGGCTGGATTTTGCTAGAGGAAGAAGAAGAGATAAAAGGCTTTGTTTTGTTGCATCCCTTGGAGTTTGGTTGGTGGCCGAAAGTTCTTCATATCTTGGAGATTAGGAGTGGCCGGAACTTGCTTGGAGAAGAAGGAACCTTGGGTGGATTCTTGTCTCAGTAGATCGTCGCCCACACGACGTCCGTGATAAGAAGAGGAATACGATAGAAGATCATGAGGTCTATGATATGCGTAGATTGTATACTCTTGTTTAGCATATTTTGACACACATTCACATACTTTGTACATGCTTTATCTATGAACTTTTGTACTTCCAGCTTTCCTTTTGAGCATATTTACTCTTTTTATTCGGAGATCTGCTTTTGTGCATTTTGTGTACACAGGAGTAGAATTTGGAGAAGATTTGACGCTTGAACAAGGAGGGAAGGCACAAGCCCTGTGTTCCACACGGCCCTACCATGGGGGGTTGCTCAGGCCGTGTGTGGATCACTACCTGTGTGGTTGCAGCAGGAAAGGAAGTTGCCTCAGCCATGTGAACCTCACACGGTCGTGCTAAGATGAGAAGCCAGAGGAAGCAAGGTCGTCTACACTACACGGCCGTGCAAGCCTTCCAGAGCCGAAGAATGCCCTGGCCGTGTGCTACACACGGCCCGTGAAACAATTCCAGAGGCCAAGAATACCCTGGTCGTGTGCTTCACACAGCCCGTGCAGGAGCTCCAGAGCCGGAGGCAGTGCAGGTCGTGTGGATCTACACGGCCGTGCAAGGAGTGCAGTGGCAAAGCCAGATATGGCTGTGTCTCACACACGGCCATGTGAGACAGGCAGAAAGGGGAATGGGCTAGGTCGTGTAAACCTCACACAGTCGTGCCTCGGGGTCATGTGACACCCAAACCTCCCCTCTATATAAGGTTTCCTTCATGAATTGAAAGGGGATCTTCTCCCTTTTGGGGGAAATTCAAGATTTGGGTGTTCCTCCACCTTCTTGGAGGGATTTCCAGCAATCTAAGGGCGGATCTTCATTGTTTCGACTCCAGAGATCGAGGATTGGATCCGAAGACGGTTCTTCATCGTAGATAAGCTTTTCTTCGCTTTCTTTCTTGGGTTTGGGATCAAGATGATTGTATTTTCTTATTATTCAAATTTTTTCCTTGTTTTATGGATTAGATCTCTTGTTCTAGGATGGAGGGAGTATTTGTAATGGAGATTTGATGTGAAACTCTTGAGGATTTGCCTAATTCCTAATTATATGATTTTGCCCTATTTTGTATCTATTTGATCTTGTGTGGATTGTTGTGTTTGTGCCTAATTACCATGGTTGATTGAATGTGTAACGACCCAATTTTCCCTATTTCGAGTTCTAAAAGTCCTTATAAAAATCTGGAAATGCTTTTAAAATATTCTAGAGATTTTTAGGAATTTTTAGAGTATTTTTATGCAATTTTTGGAGTTCAGTTGGTATTTTTACCCAAAGGAAGAAGTTTTAAAAATAAAATAAAAAGAAAAGAAAAAAATAAGTTTGTAGAAGCTGGGGTTCGAACCCAGCTCCTCGGCCCAAGCAGAAATCAGCCCAACCAGCTGAGCTACATGGTTTTGTTAATTATATATGGAGCGATATATATTTAAGTAGTAGTTAGGAACAGTAAAATAAATTGGAAATAAAAGTGCGCGGCTGAGGAATCGAAGCCGTGACCTGGGATTTGGTTAAAGTCGGGTTGACCAAGTGTGCTAGCGATCATTTCTTATTTAAAAAGGAGAAATATTCTATTTAAGAAGTAGTTAATGAATAGGAAATAAATAGGAAGGAAAAATGGTTGCAGCCAAGTTTCGAACCCATGCGCTATGAACTTTTCTCAATAAAACCCGAATCAAGTTGTATTTAAGCAATAGTTAGTTAACAGAATATTAAAGTTATAAGAAGAGAACTTAGGTTTTCCCCGTGACAAAATCTTCTCCCCTTTCTCTCGGCGACGGCGTTTTCTCTCGGGCGAAAAACGCAGCGAGCTTTAGGGCGTCTCCGGCGGCCGGCGAGCACCCTTCTCCGTGAGTTCTTCATACCTTTGTGATCCTCTCGTCGAGGAGAGCAAGAAGATACCAAGAGATCGTCGAGGAAGCATATATCCGAAGCCCTAGAAGCCTCCTTCTTCTCGGTTGTAAGTCCAAGAACAGCGAGGTGAGTTGCTTCTCACCTGCAGTAGGAGTTGTTCCGAGCTTCGATTTGTTTTCATGGCTTTCGGATTTTCGTTCCTTTGAATTTCGAAGCATGTTGTAAGGTTTTTGGTCTTGATGTTCCACCGTGAACCCTAAAGAAAGAAGAGAAGGATTAGTGTAGTTTAAGCCTGAAGAACAGTTACAAATATGGTCCTAGATTTCCCGTAGTAGTGTTCTCTTATTAGTTGCATCTTGGTTTTTTTTCCTTGCTGTGCTACAAGGCATGTAGAATAGTTGGAATTTAAGTTCCTTTTGTTTAGTTGTCGTGTGCCTCAAAGAAGGGAAATAGGCCAATGCTCCTTTTGTTTTGAATTCCAGTAGATTGCAGAATAGTATACCTTGTTAACAGAACGTGACAAACAGCTATGTTCATAAGTTCTTAGTAGCAAATCTTTGTAGTATCGAACATGAAGAAGGATTATCGATTTTGGTTCTTTTTAGTATAAGGAAATTCCATGTTGTTAGGTCAATGAAACAATGATTTTGATGAACTGATTTAATTCGGAAAGTTTCAGTTGGGTTCTTAGTAGTTAATCCATGCATGAAGTTTTGATTTCTAGTAGCAATTTTCTTGATCCATCTTTTACTTCCCTATGCATGAGTTAGATTTTTATTTGTTAGTTCCTTTGAAGCTAGTTTAAGTTCCGTGAAGCATGATATTCTGTTAATTCCATACAGCAACGATTCCTTATTTTCTAGATTCTATTGCATGCCTAGTAGTTGAATTGGTTTTACTTTCACAGCATGCTTAAGTTGTTCTAGTTTCCTATTTGCTATTGGAATAACATGAGCAGTTCTATTTTTATAGCATGCAGATTTTTATAAGTAAAGTATGCAGATTTTAATAGGCTTATTATGCAAATTTTTGTTAAGCTTTGCATGCAGATTTATGTTAAGCTTTGTATACAGATTTTCAGTACGTAGGGTGCGTTCTAGTGCACCCCAAGTGCTTGATAAAATGCTTAGCTCAATATAATGCTACCGTAGACATTTTAATAGCTCAGTAAATGCAGTAGAAGCATTTAAAATAACTTATTTAGTCTTGCTACAGCTTTTATGGACTAGATGTCCAATGGGTGGGCTCCCACAGTCGCCTCTAGGTTCAGATAACCTAGTTTTAGGTTCAGATAACCTAGTTAAAGCAAGGTAAGAAAATTAGCTATGAAATCAGTATTTTATTTTCAGCAGTGGCACTGTACTGGATTAGATATCCATTGGGTTGGGCTCCCATAGTCGTCCCTAGGTTTAGATAACCTAGTAAACCCTACTAGACTTGGAACTTGCAATACCGGGTTTAGTTAGGGATGCGCGCACAGCAAGTACAGTTGCCGGGCCCATCAGCAGCATGATTATTATTTTAATCTATTATGTAAATAGTTTTCAAAACTTCACAAATTAGTTAGGTGAATACAAGTTAGACTCAGTTTAGCATTAATTAGTTCAGCTTATGTATCAGTTCAGTTTCCTATTGATACTCAGGATAGTTCTATGATTAGCTATACATGTTTAGTATTTCAGTTAGTATGATTCCTTATTGGTTTATGAGCATGATTATCTTTACATGTTAGCTTTTCTGTTAGTTGTTTTCTTTGCTATTTATGAGCATGAGTAGCTATACATGTTAGTTTTCCAGTTAGTTGATTTCTTTGCTATTTATGAGCATGAGTAGCTTTACATGTTAGCATTCAGTTTTAGCATGTTTTTATTTATATACATGCATATCGAGTTTTGTGAGTAGGATAGCGCTCACTAAGCTTTTAGCTTATAGATACTATTTTCCTCCTACTGCAGATAAAGGAAAAACTAAAGTATAAGGAAGAAGGCGACAAGGAGATGCTGTGACGGTGTGTGATGACTGGACTATGGAGAGATCCAGAATTAGCTGGCAAAATTGTCAAGACTTTTCTTTTAGTTCTCTTTTAATGTTATATTGAAATTGAGTTTATTTCCGCATTTGTAGGTTGATTCCTCCTATTGTTGGAGTGATATGGTTGTTTGCCATTGCTAGAGTAGTTTCATATTTTTATTGTGCTATTATACTGCGTGGTTGTGAAATTATATGTTCCAGCCGCCTGTGGCTGAGTATACTCTGTATGTATTTACGGATATGGTCACCGGTACAGGGGAGACTCTGCCGAAATTTTTCGGTAGAGTTTCTATGTGATTTTTAAATCATACCGGTTAAGTAGAGTTAGTAGTCAAGTAGCGTCCACCTTTAGAGAATAGTAGTAGTGTAGAAAGGTGGGTCATTACAGAATGTTTGGATATCTTGTGGATCTTGTAGAAATTGTATCTCGTTCAATTTTCTGAGGGGCGTTCGTGATAGGAACATGCCCGTGTAAGGACGTTTGAGGGACGATCTTGAAGGGGAAATTAGGTATTTCAAGAGGGTAGGATAGATTGTATGCATTAATCTTTATATCTTAATGAGGTTGAGAAGTGATGAATTCGTATGTTGATTATCCGAGGGACGCACATGACAGGCAAGCCCGTGTAAGGACAACATAGGTTTCATTCCTAATTGATCGCATTTAGATATATTTCAGTCCTAGGTCGGATGTCTATTGCAAGAGGGAACCGACAACCTTCTACAAATGATGGACAATTGAGAAATAAGATTTGGTAGATCATTACATTGAATAACATTACAAAGAAACCAAAACTCCTAAAACATACCTTTATCATTTCCCTTATTCTTGTTTCTTATTCTTTCATTTATTTGTTTACCTTTCATAGTTGCTCTTAGCTTTTGAAAACCGATCGATTAGTTGTTTAGCTAATTCGCGTTGAGACATCTTTAGTGCTTATTCCAGTCCCTATGTCTACGATATCTTTTATTATTACTTACGACATTTTCGTACACTTGCGGAGGTCAACAAGTTATTGGCGCCGTTGCCGGGGACTGCACTATAACATTAGGGATTATCAATTGAGTTAGATTAAACATAACTTTTCTTGTCTTTTCATTTGTATTGTTGGAACTAATCTTTAGAATTCTGTGTTCATAAGTTTTTCTTTTCTTGTATAACATTCTTGTTAGAACTTTGTTTTCATAATTCTTTCTTGTATACCTTACTGCGTTCTTTTTTATTTTGGTAACTGTAATTTGTATCTCCTTTTCCTCTTCTTTTGCACATCAAAGATGGTATTCGGGTCATTAGAAGATTATGGAGCCCCAAAGTCTGCCAAAGGATTTGGGCCAATTGTCTACCTTGAAATTCAAGCAAGAAATTTTATGCTTAAACCTTCCTTCATCTCAATGATTCAAAAAGCTCAGTTTGGGGGTCTAGAGATTGAGAACCCTTATTCACATCTCATGGAATTCTATAGATACTACTATACTTTGAAATATGAGGAGGTTCCATCTGATGTTATATAGCTACTGGTTTTTCCCTTTAGTCTAAAAGGTGCTGCAAAGAGATGGTATAATTCTCTGAAATCTCAAAGTATTAAAACTTGGGATGAGTTAGAGCAGAGATTCCGGGATAAATATTTTCCCCCACAGAAGACTACTTACTTGAGAAGTCAAATCATGAATTTTAAGCAACTTGTTGATGAGGAGCTACATCAAGCCTGGGAAAGATATCAATCTCTTTTACAGTTATGTCCGCATCATGGGATCGAGAGATGGTTAATCATGCACCTATTCTATGTTGGGCTTTCTTTCTCAAGTAAAAGTCGATTAGACATAGCCTCTGGAGGATCTTTTCTGAAGGAAAGCTTAGAGGATGCCTATGAGATAATTTGCAGGATTACATCAAATTTCAATGATTGTTCAGGACAGAGTAACATAACCCTAACAGTTAATTCGATTGAAGGAAAGGAGAATGGTGAGAAAGGAATTCCTCTGAATCAAAATGATCTTCAAGCATTGTTGCCTTGGTGTTATGAGTCTCTCTCAAAAATATTGGATGAAGAGGCATTTTCAACAGAAGAGGAGAAATGTTTGAGTGATTTTAAGGAGGACTTAGAGGAGAGATCTCAAGAAGAAGAAATTAAGTTGATAGAGCAAGAGCTAACTGTGCCAGAAATAGTGCCACCTCAACTTGAACTTAAACCATTACCACCAAACTTAAAGTATGAATTCCTTGGACCAAATTCCACTTTTCCAGTTTTAATCAACACCAATTTAACTGAGTTTGAAACACAGAGATTGATTGAGGAGTTAAAGCTGCACAGAAAAGCGATTGAATATACAATTGATGATATCAAGGGGATTAGTCTATCTCTTTGTATGCATAGAATTTTACTTGAAGAGGGTTATAAAAACTCAATTGAACATCAGAGGAGGTTAAACCCAAATCTGAAAGAGGTGGTGAAGAAGGAGGTGCTCAAACTTCTTGATGTCGGGATCATTTATCCAATTTCAGATAGTGAATGGGTAAGTCCAGTGCATGTAGTTCCAAAGAAGGTGGGAATGACTATTATCAAAAATGAGGATAATAGATTGATTCTAACACGAACAGTAACGGGGTGGCGAATGTGCATTGATTATCGAAAGCTGAATAAAGAGACTAGAAAGGATCATTTTCCCTTGCCCTTCATTGATGAAATGCTTGAGAGATTAGCTATGCACTCATATTTTTGTTATCTGGATGGATACTCAGAATTTTTTTCAAATTCCAATTCATCCCCAAGATCAAGAGAAGACTACTTTCACATGCCCCTATGGCACCTTTGCTTATCGTCGTATGCCCTTTGGGCTTTGTAATGCTCTAGCCACTTTTCAAAGATGTATGATGGTGATTTTTTCAAATTTAATAGAGAAAATCATGGAGGTGTTCATGGATGACATCTCAGTTTATGGGAATGACTTTGACACTTATTTGTCAAATCTTTCTACAGATCTTCAAAGATGTGAAGAGACGAATTTAGTATTAAATTGGGAGAAATGTCATTTTATGGTTAAAGAAGGAATTTTTCTGGGACATAAAATATCAGAATGTGGGATTGAAGTGGATCAAGCAAAAGTAGAAGTGATATAGAAGTTACCTCCACCAATTAATGTAAAAGGAGTAAGAAGTTTCTTGGGGCATGCCGGATTCTATAGGCGTTTTATCAAGGACTTTTCAAAAATTTCTAAGCCTTTAACTAATTTTTTAATTAAAGATGTTGAATTTTGCTTTGATAAAGACTGCATGGAGGCCTTTAATAAAATTAAAAGTTCTCTTACTTCAGCTCCGGTAATCCAAGCCCCGGATTGGAATCTTCCATTTGAGATAATGTGTGATGCAAGTGACTTTGTAGTAGGAGCTGTTTTAAGACAAAGAAAGAATAAGATTCTACATGCCATCCATTATGTAAGTAAACCACTTGATGCAACTCAAGTGAACTATTCCACTATAGAAAAAGAGCTTTTAGCAGTAGTATTCGCATTTGACAAGTTTAGATCATATCTAGTAGGTTCAAAAGTGATAGTTTATACTGATCATGGAGCCATTCGATATTTGCTAGGTAAGAAAGATGCTAAACCTCGGCTTATCAGATGGATTTTACTACTTTAAGAATTCAACCTTGAGATTAGAGATAAGAAGGGAGCAGAAAATGTAGTGGCTGATCACCTATCCAGAGTATGGAAAAATGAAGAAAGGGATGCACAGTTTAATTTACCAATTGATGATGTTTTTCCCGATGAGCACCTTTTAGCTTTGTCAAGTGTTAAAATACATTGGTATGTAGATTTTGTTAATTTCCTGGCATGTGGAGGTTTACCTCCAAATTTCTCCATTCAACAAAAGAAAAAGTTTTTTCAGATGTCAAGAATTATATTTGGGATGAACCTCTCCTGTATAAGAAATGCAATGATGTGATTTATCGAAGATGTGTACCTGAGGAAGAAGTTAGTGATATCTTATTTGAATGTCATTCTTCATTTTATGGAGGACATTTGGGGAGTTCTAAGATAATTGCAAAAATTCTTCAAGCAGGTCTTTACTGGCCAACTCTATTTAAAGACACTAAGAGATTTGCATAATCATGTGATCAATGTCAGAGGACTGGAAATATCACTAAGAGGAATGAAACACCACTGAATTACATACTTAAAGTAGAATTATTTGATATACGGGGAATAGATTTCATGGAGTCGTTTCCTCTTTCATATGGGAATAGGTTTATTCTTTTAGCAGTGGATTATGTATCCAAATGGGTAGAAGCTATAGCTTCTCCTACAAGTGATGCAAGAATAGTTATTAAATTATTTATGAGTATAATCTTTCCAAGATTTGGTATGAAAGCAGTCATCAGTGATGGTGGATCACACATTATAGAAAGACAGTTTGAAAATTTACTTAGAAAGTTTGGAGTGAGCCACAAAGTAGCAAGATCATATCATCCACAAACTAATGGGCAAGCTGAGATCTCTAATCGTGAAATCAAATCTATACTAGAGAAAACAGTATCTACTTCATGAAAGGATTGGTCATTGAAGCTAGATCATGCTTTAAGGGCATATCAGACTGCCTACAAGACTGCTATTGGAATGACTCCATTTCGATTAGTTTATGGAAAGCCTTGTCATCTTCCAGTAGAATTAGAACATAGGGCTCATTGGGCAATTACGAAACTAAACATGAATCTCAAGGAAGCAGGAGAGAAAAGGAAGCTTCAGTTGAATGAGCTGGATGAATTAAGATTGGATGCCTATGAACATGCTAAATCTTATAAGGAAAGGACAAAAAAATGGCATGACCAACACATTCTACACAAAAGTTTCAAAGAAGGAGATCTAGTTTTATTGTTTAATTCAAAACTAAACTTTTTTCAGGAAAGCTTAAATCAAGGTGGACGGGGTCATTCGAGGTTAAAAAGGTTTATCCTTTTGGAGCTGTAGATATTTGGAATAAAGAACTTGGAATGATTAAGGTAAATGGCCAACGGTTAAAGGAATATGTGCATGGTGTGAAACTAGATGAGAAACAAAGGTTGTATTTTTCTGAACCTCGTCCTCCGGATTGATTATGTAATTAGTTCCGTTTTACATTTTATTTCTTTTGTATAGTGTGTTTACTTGATTTTTGCTTTGTTTTTTAGGTTAAATTTCACTTCCATGAGCTGGCCATGATTTCTTCATGGGCATGGAGATATTGGAGAGGTAATGGAAGAAGACCAATCATCATTTGAAGCAAAAGAAATCTTGCCCATGTGCCATACACGGCCAGGCATGTTCTGCTGAGAAGGGAGATGCTCTGGCCGTGTCTACATGACACGGCCATGTAGAGTCCCCAGAGAAGAAGAGGTGCATGGTCGTGTCCCAGACATGGCCGTGTGAAGACTCCAGAGGAGGAAAGTTTCTTGGTCGTGTCTCACACACGACCGTGTGAAGAAACCATTACAGAGGCATGCACTGGTCGTGTCATCCGACATGGTCGTGTGCTAATTCCAGAAGAGGAAACGGGTGAGGCCGTGTCCTAAACATGACCGTGCAAGGATAACAGAGGAGAAGACGGTTACGGCCGTGCCAATTGGCACGACCATGTGAAGTCTCCCGAGGGGGAGAGGGAAGAGGCCATGTCTCAGACACGGTAGTGTAAGCTAATCCGAGGAGGAGATGGTTGTGGCCGTGCCAATTGGCACGACCATGTAAAGTTAAATGAAAACTAGGCCGTGTGATAACACACGACCCAGTCCATGCCCTTAAAAGGGTAGGGCACGGGGGTGTGGGCGACACACGGCCGTGTCCGCCGCACACCCCCTTCTTCTTTCTTCTCCCTTCTCATCTCTTTGTCTCTAGGGTTTGCCTCTTCTAAATCTATTTCTCTCAAAAGCTTGAGCCCTTCTACTATGGTGGATTTGATCAAGGAGATGTCAACAACAAGAAAAGGGAAGGAAAAGATGGTTGCAACGAAAGGAAGAAACTCTTGCTTCAAAGGTATATCTAACAACTTTGATATCATTTTTTCTAGCCAAGAACAACAACTTAGATAATTTTCTTTATCTAACCGCCCACTTTTGAGTACTACATTTGTGGATGATGTAACCTTGGACATATTAGGGTTTAAGGATGATGTAGAATGGTTATTTGGAAGAATAGGTTGGAGTGGGTTGATGAGCATGAAGTACCCTACTTATCCTAGAATTATTTTTGAATTTCTAAGCTTTATAATAGTTGAGAATGTCCAAGGTGGGGGAACACTAAAATTTTGATTGTTTAATGAAAATTATGAATGGACATTGATATGGGTTAGGTTTAGTAGGTCCCTGGTGAAAAAGGGAAAGGAGATAGCAGAATTAAGAAAATAGATCAATATCGGTCGGGATATACCTTAAGAGAGACTACCAATCCCGGCCGGGTAATACCTTGAGAAGGATAGGCCAATATTGACCAGGATATACTTCAGGAGAGGTAGGCCAAATCCGGCCGGGTAATATCTTGAGAAGGATAGGCCAATATCGGTCGAGGTCACACACTTAATAAAATATAGCCCAATACCGGCTAGGATAATGGGCTTAAGGGGATACAGACCAATATCGGTCGAGAGATACCTTGAGAATGATAGTCCAATATAGACCGGGATATACCTCAATAGAGGTAAGCCAATATCGGCCGAGTTTACACGGTTAAGATAGAAGAACCAGGATTGTTTAAGGTGGCGTACCTGAACATAGACTATTATTAATTGAGTATACATGATCGCCCGGGTCTGAAAAGATCTAAGGCTTTACAAAATTTATAGTATATTATTGAACGATTAGTTGAACGGTAGTAATAAACCAACCGGACATGGTCTAGGTTCAATTTCGACCGATACAAGGCATAGTACCATATCGGGCTGTCTATCACATAATAAGGACAAGATGAGTAGGTATGGGTGATAAATATACTCCGATATAACTTATAAGACAGGGCAAGAGTAAATATTTTAAGAATATTCATAAATAGATTAATGAAGATATCTGTGGTATGTGATTGTATAATAGGTTTGCTAATTTAGCGGGAAGTATGTTTCTTGATTCTTCTGCAGGCATTAGACGACAAAGGAGGTACATCTAGGGTACAAAAAAGATTCCTTAAAAGTTATTTTATGCAAGTACAGGGCTTACATCATCTCATAACAAACTCTAACAAACCAGGGTCCACTTCATGACTACGAAGGTTATATGAAGTGGTATAAAAAGCGGAATCCTCTCCGTTGGCCAGGTATGTTCACGTGGAGACTCACACTCACAACCCTAGTTTTCAACTACTGTTCATCTTCTTCTTCTTTCTTCCACACAAGGAGAGATCACTGACTAGAGCGTCGGAGAGCCTAGCTAGGGATTCCCACCCCTGTCTTAAGTCACTGACAATAGTGTTGGTTGGTCTCTTGTACGCAGGAAACCTTGGAAGCTCCAGATCTCGGGTTTTCTTCATTCAAGCTTTCCTCTCGTCTTTGGATCCTCGTGCGAGGAGGGCATTATGTGACTTTATTCTCTCATATCCGCTTTGGGTTTCTCGGATCGGTATTCTACAGGTATCATTCTTCATCAGCAGTAGATTTTCTCCCAGCTTTTCGTTTTGTCTAGCTTCTCAGACAGGATCAAATTTGGCGTCATCTGTGGGAACTTCACCTGAATCTGAGACTACAAGATGGAACACACTGGAAAATCAAATTACTCACCATTAGTCGTGAAGATCTGGATTTCCTCATAAATACTCATCCGTAGAAAGCTTTACAGCAACAACAACAACAACAACAATAAGCTCATACTGGAGCTACTCTACAAGTAGCTCATACTGGAGCTACTCTGCCAGTAGCTCATAACCCGGCGATTTCGACTACTGAGCATCGAAAGGGAAAGGAGCCGGAAGAAGAAGATCATGTATATTTCCCTCCGGCTGCTACTTCTCCGACAAGGCGCCCTTGAGCTTTCCTTCATACTCCTTTTGAGCAGTGAGGACGAAGGCCTATATTTCAGGAATCCTCTGGCGAGGTGCCAGACAAAGAGAAGCGCAAAGCTAAGATGATGGTAGCTAGTGATAGCTCGCCAGAAAAAGTCATTTCTCCATTTTCCCAAAGTATACTGGATGATCCACTTCCAAAGCGGTATCAAAATCTGCAGATCGGCGAGTACACTAGAATTACAAATCCAGAAGATCATTTGTTGAAATTTGATAATGTAGCTTTATTACAACAATTTTCTGATGGGGTGAAGTGTCAGATGTTCCTTACAACACTCGGAGGAGCTGCGCAACGTTGGTTCAAGAGATTGCCAGAAAAATCTATCCGAAAATTTAAGGATTTCAAGAAGGTTTTGCTACACTATTTTTCCATCAACAAGAGGTATCATAAAACTGTAACGCCCACCCTTCTTACCCAACCAAGGGTGGCGCTACGTTCTTATACTACTTACGTACATGCTTTAGTTATAACAGCGGAAGAATAAAAACTTTAAAGAATTTAATTTATTAAGCATAATATCACATAAATGTGCATATGTTGATTCTATAACTAATCATATTAATTTGTCCGGATCGTTCTTTGCCGAGCCACCACCACACACATCACTATCTGCTCCTCCTATTGCTCCTCTAGCTCATCCAGCTTCTTTATCTGCGGTACAAGGAAAGTAAGCTATGAGTACTCATGGCTCAGTAAGTTCCTTTCCTACTCACTAAAACCGAATTCATATCATTGCATATCAATATCATGCGAGGTATCATAAGCATACGACATACAAGGGTATCATATTCATAGTCATATCATAATATCCCGTGACATAATATCTAATCATCAGATAATTCAAGCACATATGTAGGCAATGCATCATGAATTTGAAAACTTATACTTATAAGTACTTGAAATTCATATCATCATTAGAGGGGATCCCGGTTTGTACCACATACATAATGCGCGCGCTTCTTAAGTAGGTCCAAGGTAGCAAGTCTTGAACCCTACCATACATACATACTAGGTCCGAGTCTTACTCCATCGACCTAGGGCATTCAGAAGCCCATTTCTGACGAGGCCCGAGTCTTATTCCATCGACCCCGGGGCGTTTACGGAGCCCACCCTTGGTACAAACCATACAAAAATAATTTATCATGCATAACTATCATATCATATCCCTAACAATCTTTCATGCATTTTATTTTTTTTATTTCTTTTCATTATGTATAGCATTTCCTATGCTATCACATATCATGACATTTACATAACATAAATTTCATTCTTTTCTCATTATGTATAGCATTTCTTATGCTAACACATATCATGGCATAACATAAATTTCATTCTTTTCTCATTATGTATAGCATTTCCTATGCTATCACATATCATGACATATACATAACATAAATTTCATTCTTTTCTCATTATGTATAGCATTTCCTATGCTATCACATATCATGACATATACATAACATAAATTTCATTCTTTTCTCATTATGTATAGCATTTCCTATGCTATCACATATCATGACATATACATAACATAAATTTCATTCTTTTCTCATTATGTATAGCATTTCCTATGCTATCACATATCATGGTATAGAAAATCTATCATGTAGTGTAGACTTAGTTAAACCTCACTAGATCTCGGAAGCTCTTCTTAACCGAATTTCCTCAAACTTGTTTCTAGGTTTTAAAATCCTCATAAAATCTGAAAAATATATATAAAGCCTTGTACCACAGGTGAGGGGAAGCTTACCTTCTTCGCTTAAGTTTCCTAGAGTTGAGAACTTGCTTGTGAACCTTTCTTCCTTGCTTGCTTTGCTCGTCACCAATGGAGGAGAGGAGTGGCTAGGTCTTTTGGTGGAGAGGAGGAGGAAGAAGAGGCTTCTCTTCCTCTTGTGTTGCTCGGCAACAACAAGAAAGAAAAGAGGGGGAGAGTGAGGAGGAAGAAGGTGTTCTTCCTCTTGTGTTGCTCGGCAACAAGAAGAAAAGAGAGGGGAGAGTGGGTCTCGGCACAAAAGGGAGGAGAGGAGGATGAGTGGGTTGAGGATGAAGTTGAAGTCCCCCCTCCATGCCTATTTATACTAAGATGAGGGGAGGAAACTTGACTTGATTCATCCTCCATTTCTCCCCTTAAATGACAAGAATATTCTAGAGAGATGCCTTTTGAGTTCTCTCTTTTCTTTCCCTTAATTTCTCTCTTTTCTCTCCTTTAATAAAATTTTCTATCTCTCCTCTTACAATATCCTCTTCTATCCCACTTGGTTAACACATGCATGCATCCACAAGAGAACCAAGGATCAAAACTTGGTTATGCATATTTTTACTTCTTTTTACTTCCTTTTCTTTTAAGTAAAAATAATCCTTTCTTATTCTTAACTACTTAGTCCTTTCTCTCCTTATCAATAATTCTCCTATCCCCTTTGGTATCCTATACATGTTCCTTACAAGAGATCCAAGGTTCAATCTCTCTTCTAACATTTTATTTTCTTTTGTACATAATAATTCGTATATTACTATATTATGCATAAATATTTCATACATATATATATTATCTCATACTTCTTCCTTTTGTCCATATTAATTTCATACTTTTTAAATCATGCATAGATGATTTATATTCTCAACTTTATTTTTCTTTCATAAAGTTTTAATCATCTAAATCTATCTTAATATTTAACTTAGAATATTTACACCTTCTTTTCATTCGTACTCTCATTATCCTCACTTTCTTATCTAGGCTTTCTAGGGGTGTTACAATCTCCCCTACTTATTGAAAGTTCATCCCCGAACTTAGAATGACAATTTCTGCTCAGATTTCCTTAGACGTTGGTGGAGCTTCTAATCTCCCTTGACTCATTGAAGGTCCCTCAATAGAAGTCTGCAGTTGGTGTAACCTTGCGGGACCACCTTGATTCGGAACATACTGTGGTGCTTTAATTTTGGTAGGGCAGTCTCCAGATAGATGTCCTTCCAGTCCACAGTCGTAGCATTTAATTTTGCCCTTACGACAGTCTTTTGCTTTATGACCCTCTATCCCACAGTTGTAGCACCTATTAGTGCCCGTACGACATGTCCCTGGATGTTTCTTCCCACATGTATTGCACTGAGAAAACTTGAGCTGCTTGTTGGACGGACCAATCTCAGTGTCATTCCGTCGTTTTCCCTTTCCGCCTTGGTTCCCTTTCCAGTTGGCCTTAACATTTTCCAGTTCTTCCATCTGAGCTTGCTTCTTGTCCTTGCCTAGCGCCTTCAGGTAGTGTTCAGTATTCAGGGCACTGCTAATTACCTCTTCTGTGGTCCGCGGTCTGTTAACTCCGCCGGCCACATTAACTGCTATCTCGGGTCTGAGCATCTTTAGCATAAGCCTGACCCTTTCTCCCTCCGTCCTAACTAATTCCGGGCATAGTCGTGCCAGGCGGTTGAATCTTTTCATCGCTTCTTCCACTGTTAGGTCACCTTGCCGAAATTCGGTGAATTCATCATAGTGCCTACTTGTCACCCGAGTATGGAAGAATTCTTCGAAGAATTCCGTCTCAAAATCTGCCCAACTCATTTGGTTCACTGGTCTTTTCACTTTCACTCTGTCCCACCATATTCGGGCGTCTCCTGTGAGACAGAAGGATACGCATTTGACCTTTTCATGCTCAGGCCAGTCCAATAGTTCTATCATGCTCTCCATTGTCTTAAACCAAGCTTGTGCATCCCATGCTTCACAATTTCCAGAGAATTTCTCTGGCCTCAGTCTTTGCCACTGGATCAGATACGCTTCTTGACGAACTACCGGTGCCAGATTCACTGATGGTACCGGTGCTGCTACCGGCTCCGGTTCAACTACTGGTATGGTTGTTGTATTATTCTGATTTGGGGTAGCAGGATTCCCTTGTTGATTCATCATGGCAGCAATCATCTGTTGTTGTTCTGTAAGCTGTCGTTGTAGCTCAGTAACTACTTGTGCCCAATCAGGTGGAGGTACGGTCTCCTCCGTTCTGGCATTTCGTCTTCTAGTCATACTTATTTACCTAAATGATAACAAGATTAATCTAAGTTATCATTTATGCATGAATATCCTAACATATCCTGTCTAGGTTTCATGCCATGTTTGAGTTTGAGGTATTCTTTCTTAGGTTGTCATATCATCTTTAGGTTACCTTACCATTCATACGCGTCAAGATCTAGCCGATGGTATTATCATTCTTATGCTTAAATTGATACCATTTCTACTCTTTTTATTCATCAAAAGCTTTTATTACATAACTTCTTCTCTTAAAAGGCCAGGTAGGTTGCGACTACTCCTGCCATAAAGGACATGAGAGCAGTAGTCATTATCAACCCAACCTGTATCGACTTGCCCAGATCATCCTGGGATGGATCAGGCATTATCGGAGGTTGAATCTCCGATGCCTCTTCCGGGTCGATTATTGTCTCTTCATCCATTCCCTCGTCTTCTTCAACATGTTCGTCTGGTTCCATCGGGTCTTCATTTAGTTCCCCCTCGAGGTTGTTCAGTCCCCACTCGAAGTCTATTATATCGTTGGGGTTGAAGCCCATTTCCATGTATTCAGCAAGGTCAATTTCATCCTCGACCATCTCAGGAAACTCGTTCTCTTCTTCATAATACTCCATAATTTCTGCATCTTCTTCTTCATTATCGTCCGAATTCCCTTCCTCGATTTCCTCGAGATCTTCCCCTCCGAACTCGCCATGTTCCGGAGATTCCGAGTCGCTCACATAGTTGTTGAAGTATTCCAGCATATCGGGTTCATCCGCGAACTCGAGGTATTCGCCAGAATATTCCACATCCTCGGGATCGTATTCGAACGGGATATAGTTCATTTCTACAAGATTTTAAAGATTCATTATTCCTCTTATGTTATAGCCTAAGGTTCTTGTATCTAGGCTACCATTCATGCATCCTACTTATCATCATGCACCATTCTCTAGGGTATAGCTTAAGGTATCCTTCCTAGGCTACCATTCATGCATCCTAGAGTATCATACTATTTTTGCATACAAATAAATTATGCAACTGTACTTACTTGGAGCAACAGGAAGGAGCTTGATGTGTGTGTAGTGAGCTGGCAAAACTTGGCTCTGATACCACCTGTAACGCCCACCCTTCTTACCCAACCAAGGGTGGCACTACGTTCTTATACTACTTACGTACATGCTTTAGTTATAACAGCGGAAGAATAAAAACTTTAAAGAATTTAATTTATTAAGCATAATATCACATAAATGTGCATATGTTGATTCTATAACTAATCATATTAATTTGTCCGGATCGTTCTTTGCCGAGCCACCACCACACACATCACTATCTGCTCCTCCTATTGCTCCTCTAGCTCATCCAGCTTCTTTATCTGCGGTACAAGGAAAGTAAGCTATGAGCACTCATGGCTCAGTAAGTTCCTTTCCTACTCACTAAAACCGAATTCATATCATTGCATATCAATATCATGCGAGGTATCATAAGCATACGACATACAAGGGTATCATATTCATAGTCATATCATAATATCCCGTGACATAATATCTAATCATCAGATAATTCAAGCACATATGTAGGCAATGCATCATGAATTTGAAAACTTATACTTATAAGTACTTGAAATTCATATCATCATTAGAGGGGATCCCGGTTTGTACCACATACATAATGCGCGCGCTTCTTAAGTAGGTCCAAGGTAGCAAGTCTTGAACCCTACCATACATACATACTAGGTCCGAGTCTTACTCCATCGACCTAGGGCATTCAGAAGCCCATTTCTGACGAGGCCCGAGTCTTATTCCATCGACCCCGGGGCGTTTACGGAGCCCACCCTTGGTACAAACCATACAAAAATAATTTATCATGCATAACTATCATATCATATCCCTAACAATCTTTCATGCATTTTATTTTTTTTATTTCTTTTCATTATGTATAGCATTTCCTATGCTATCACATATCATGGCATTTACATAACATAAATTTCATTCTTTTCTCATTATGTATAGCATTTCTTATGCTAACACATATCATGGCATAACATAAATTTCATTCTTTTCTCATTATGTATAGCATTTCCTATGCTATCACATATCATGACATATACATAACATAAATTTCATTCTTTTCTCATTATGTATAGCATTTCCTATGCTATCACATATCATGACATATACATAACATAAATTTCATTCTTTTCTCATTATGTATAGCATTTCCTATGCTATCACATATCATGACATATACATAACATAAATTTCATTCTTTTCTCATTATGTATAGCATTTCCTATGCTATCACATATCATGGTATAGAAAATCTATCATGTAGTGTAGACTTAGTTACACCTCACTAGATCTCGGAAGCTCTTCTTAACCGAATTTCCTCAAACTTGTTTCTAGGTTTTAAAATCCTCATAAAATCTGAAAAATATATATAAAGCCTTGTACCACAGGTGAGGGGAAGCTTACCTTCTTCGCTTAAGTTTCCTAGAGTTGAGAACTTGCTTGTGAACCTTTCTTCCTTGCTTGCTTTGCTCGGCACCAATGGAGGAGAGGAGTGGCTAGGTCTTTTGGTGGAGAGGAGGAGGAAGAAGAGGCTTCTCTTCCTCTTGTGTTGCTCGGCAACAACAAGAAAGAAAAGAGGGGGAGAGTGAGGAGGAAGAAGGTGTTCTTCCTCTTGTGTTGCTCGGCAACAAGAAGAAAAGAGAGGGGAGAGTGGGTCTCGGCACAAAAGGGAGGAGAGGAGGATGAGTGGGTTGAGGATGAAGTTGAAGTCCCCCCTCCATGCCTATTTATACTAAGATGAGGGGAGGAAACTTGACTTGATTCATCCTCCCTATTCATTTCTCCCCTTAAATGACAAGAATATTCTAGAGAGATGCCTTTTGAGTTCTCTCTTTTCTTTCCCTTAATTTCTCTCTTTTCTCTCCTTTAATAAAATTTTCTATCTCTCCTCTTACAATATCCTCTTCTATCCCACTTGGTTAACACATGCATGCATCCACAAGAGAACCAAGGATCAAAACTTGGTTATGCATATTTTTACTTCTTTTTACTTCCTTTTCTTTTAAGTAAAAAGAATCCTTTCTTATTCTTAACTACTTAGTCCTTTCTCTCCTTATCAATAATTCTCCTATCCCCTTTGTTATCCTATACATGTTCCTTACAAGAGATCCAAGGTTCAATCTCTCTTCTAACATTTTATTTTCTTTTGTACATAATAATTCGTATATTACTATATTATGCATAAATATTTCATACATATATATATTATCTCATACTTCTTCCTTTTGTCCATATTAATTTCATACTTTTTAAATCATGCATAGATGATTTATATTCTCAACTTTATTTTTCTTTCATAAAGTTTTAATCATCTAAATCCATCTTAATATTTAACTTAGAATATTTACACATTCTTTTCATTCGTACTCTCATTATCCTCACTTTCTTATCTAGGCTTTCTAGGGGTGTTACAAAAACTCCCTGGAGTTTATTTTCAATTAAACAAGCATCAAAAGAGTCCATTAGAGCCTATATCAAAAGATTCAATCAGGTAGCTATTGATGTGCCCAATGCTACTACGGAAATATTAGTAAGTGATTTCTCTCAATGCTTGAATGATAATGATTTCTTTAAAGATCTGGTGGGAAATCCTCCTGCCAACTTTGATTCCTTAATTGAGTGTGCCGCTGAATTCATTAATGTTGAAGAAGCTCAAGCTGCCCACAGAAAAGAGGGTACTACTTCTTCTCCTACCCCTGTTAAGGAGAAGGCTCCCGCTCCTGTTCCTCCACCGAGGGGACCTCGAGTAGTTCATCCGCCCCATCGTCATCCAGAATATCGTCCACAAGCAGTACAACATGTGGAGATACGGCAAGAAGCACCAAGAAGATGGTGCACTTATCACAAGACCAGCAGTCATCATACCGAAAACTGTTTTTTGTTTTAAAAAATAAAAGAGCAAATAGGGATCGTTATCAGAGACGAAATTACTATCAGCAACAATATCCCAGGCAACAAAGCCCGCTCAAGATAGAATACCGCCCGGTATTGCCTCAATAAGGTGTATTACCAACCCCGGCTGGTACAAGTCAGGCACCAGAGAATACTCAGCCTGAAGCCATGACAGCCCGGCAAGAAGAAAACAAGAGCAAATAGGGATCGTTATCAGAGATGAAATTACTATCAGCATCAATATCCTAGGCAACAAAGCCCGCTCAAGATAGAATACCGCCCGGTATTGCCTCAACAAGGTGTATTACCAACCCCAGCTGGTACAAGTCAGGTACCAGAAAATACTCAGCCTGAAGCCATGACAGCCCGGCAAGAAGAAAACAAGAGCAATGCCGCCCGAGGCAACATTAATATGATCGTGGGCGGACCCACTGATGGAGACTCCAACAGGGCCAGAAAAGCACATGCACTAAGACTCGAGATTCATGTTGTGGAGTGCATCATGGAAAGAGCAGCCGGTCCAGAAATCAGTTTTGGGCCCAAAGATCTTGAGGGGGTAGAAATACCCCATGATGATGCATTAATAATTAAGGTTGTGATAGCCAATTATATTATTTCCGTACCTTTATAGACATTGGTAGTTCTGTGAATATTATCTTCAAAAAAGCTTTTGATCAATTGCAAATTGACCCGAGCGAAATTCAACAGATGGTGACTCCTTTATATGGATTCACTGGTAATGAGGTACAACCGCTCGGTCAAATAAAATTGGTCATATCTTTAGGGGAGGAGCCAGTTTATGAAGAAAAGGAAGAGGTCCAAATATAGATCAGGCGATCTGAAGCTACTACTTATGTCACGGCCGATCTTGATTCCACATTGAAGACAGAGTTGGTTCAATGCTTGAAGAAAAATAATGATGTCTTTGCTTGGACACCTAAAGAAGTCACGGGTGTTTCTCCTTCGATAATGGAGCTTTCTTTACATGTCTTCCCAGATGCTTGGCCTGTCATGCAGAGAAAGAGGAATTTCATGTTAGTAAGAGCCCTAGAGCCAATCATTTGATGATTGTATGGACTCATGTATATCATATTCATGTATATATATTAAGGCATTTGGTTTTTGGTTATTATGCTTATTTGTATTAGTGCCAGATAAAATAAGTATAGTAACGTCCTAGAGTAGAAGGTTCTTACCTATATCAATCGATTGGTTGAATTGATAGTGAGATGATATAGGGAACACTACTCTAAATCATTCCTAGTCGAGTATTAACATTCAGGGACAATGTTAATATAATTAGACTAGCATGTAGGCCAGCTCGATGACTTGATCTCACAAGTCATGGATATAGAGATATCAAGCTGACACATGGGTATGCATTAGAGAATGTATACTGAATGACCCGCCATGAGAAAGTATCATGGATCGTTATATGAGTGTCATATACTTTCTCATGTGGCTATTAGTATGACTATTAGTCCTTTGACCTGAAGTCACCATGGATCCCTACATAAGGAGTTATGTACTTTGGTTTTGTCAAACGTCACCCGTAACTGGGTGGACTATAAAGGCGATTACTGGGTATATAACGAATTATGTAGAGGGATATGAGTGATGTAGATGGGATCTATTCTCCCATATGACGGGAGCGACATCGGTATTCTTGATAGAGTGAGACCACTAAGTGCATGACCATGCCCAAATGAGTCAATATGAGATGTTGAGCTCATTTGATCGAGTGAGTCTACTTGGAGTTCAAGATTTAGATTGATTAGAGGATGACACGGTCTATGCCTCATATTGATCAATGTAGATGTCTAGGATAGAAGGACAATGTCACATATTTTGTGAGGAGTCACAATTGGTAGTCACAAGGTGATGTCGGATCTCGACATTCTTGTAACTTGGGTAGTAATGATGTGTTGCTAGATACCGCTCATTACTTATGCTCCTAAATGGGTTTAGGGCATTGCCAACGTTACAAGAATCTATAGGGTCACACACTAAGGACAATTAGATGGAGATTTGGTTCATATGATGAACCAAGAGGATTAGATTCATTTGATGAATCATATTGGATTAAGAGTAATCCAAATTGGGCTAATTGAGTTGGACTCAAGTTGATTCATGTATTCAATGAGTCTAATTTAGATTATGACTCATTAAATCAACTTAATTTAATGAATTAGATTCATTATATTAAGTTGGCTTGAATCATATGGTTGGATTAGATCAACCATGAGAGAGATTTGATCAAGTTTGACTTGATTTGAGAGGAAGAGAAAAAGTCATGTTTGACTTGACTTTTTGCCACATCACTAGTGAGTTGACAAGATGTGGACCAATAGGATTGCTCCACATCATCAATGTGTGCCACCTCATGGAGGTTACAAGCCTCCATAGCATTTAATGTGGCCGGCCCACATTAAATGAGGAGGTTACACTTGTTGCCATGTCATTTAGTGAGGTGGCAAGATGTGGACCAATAGTGTTGATCCACATCATCCTAGAGTGCCACCTCATGGGGTTACAACTCTTAATGGTCTCCACATTAATTGGAATTAATGTGGGGGTTACACCTCCTAGAGTGGCCGGCCACTTGATGGCTAAGGGGTTGTTTGAATTTCCTCTCATTGATTTCATTCACTCTTCTTCTCCCTTGGGTGCTCTCTCTTCTCCTTCTCCCATTCCTTGGCCGAACACTCCATTGGTGCTAGCACACCTTGTCTTTTGGTCATCTCCTTCTACTTGTGTCCGTGTGGATACATATAGAGGTTGTCTACTTTGACAACTAGAGATCCGGCGACATCTTGGACAAGCGGGAACGCGAAGGGCTTCGCTACAAGGGTAATGATCTTAACTTTAGTGTAGATCTAAAGTTTTTACAAACTCGTACAAGAAAAAGGTTTTTCGATAATTTTGTTTACGAATCTTTGCACGAGATCCATGGCTTTGGGTGACTCGGAGTTTCCGCGACGCGAAAAAGCGGTTTTCGCGGCCCGAAGAACCCAACTACGAGTTCGTTTGTATTTTTAAGAAAAATATACCTTCTATGATTTTCTGTAAAAATTGAGCTTTTAGGGCTTCGGCTATCGGAAAGTTTTCTTTTAAACGGCTTCGTTTTGCCCCAAATCCGTTTGGGACAGTGGGGTCGGGTGCCATTAGATCGCAAAGGAGCAACTCACGATGGTTAGATCGTGGGTAGGGGCATTGCCCCTAACCCCGCAAGGGATTTTGCTTCGCGATTGCACCCGAAATCGCTAAAAACGAACCCGCCGGGAAGATTTTTCCGAAACGGCAATGTCTCGACCCAAATCGTTTTGGGACAGCGGGTTTAGGCGCTGTTGGATCGCAAAGGAACCCTCGCGATGGTTAGATCACGGGTAGGGGCACTGCCCTTGGGCCCCGCAAGGGGATCCGTTCCGCGATTGCGCCCGAAACCGCTAAACGGGACCGCCAGGAAATTTTACTCATAAAAATTGTAAAAATTATTTTTAAAATTACAGAAAAATTATGAAAAATATATAATTTTGAATTATATATTAATTTGTGATAGTCATGGCCCAAAATACCCAATAAGATTAGATTTGTGTTGTAATTCATAATACGGCCTGCGTGCCGTCATATGATTGTGTGTGTTGTATTTTTATTTTTTCCACGGCCTGCGCGTCGTGCCTTTCTCTTATTCTGGTTGTAAATTAGATTTAGACTCGAATGTAACTCGAGTTTCAAATTGTAATGTACAAATTGGAGCGGTGGAGGGTCCACACGAGACGGAGTTTCGAGGCGGGCACGAGCAACACAAGGTGGTCAAAGGGAGGAGCTTGGAGAAGCTGTTGACCCTAGGTTGACCATTCGATCTTCTCATTGGCTTGAGAAGATCGTAGTAGGGCCATGACTAAATCACAAATTGATTAATTAATTAATTGTTATGTATCTGACGCATGTTTAATAATTAATTAATTAATTAGTGCCATAACGATTAGATTAGATATAAGTCGTGCACATGATGCACCCTTGCGATTAGATTAGATCTAAGTCGTGCACAAGATGCATCCTTCTCGATTAGATTAGATCTAGATCGAACCAACTCTAAATGCCTAACCGTGCCGTGATACCTATCACTACCTCGATCACTTGTATTGTTGAATCTGCCAAAGCAGAGCAATACATATTATCTTGGTAGGGTACGGAGGGACAATCTTGGTCCCGCCTATCAACGCATGGGTGAATACAAACTCAATTAGATTGAGTATTCCTAGTTACTCGGTTGGATCGAGTCAACTATAGGCATTCTTCCAATAGTTGGAAAGGTAGGACAAAATCACGTTTATATTAACTCTTGGCGTATTAACCAAAGCTAACTCGAGTTTTAATATAAATACGGATATTGATTCTATAAACAAGAGTTGCATAGAGATGTAATTGGTAATCGTTACCTACCGATCAAACTAAGCCTTGGGCGTATTAGCCAAAGCTAACTCAAGGGTTAGTATGATGTGGATCTTGTCCCACAAGAATTATAGAATTCAGTGGGAGCATCATTTAATTAAAGGCCTAATTAAATGATTTTTAAAGAATATGATATTTATTTCTACAAATTTTCTGTTGTAGATAACCATGACGTCGAACACGAATTCCTTCTCCCTGCGTTCTGTCCTTAAGAAGGACAAGCTCAACGGAGCAAATTTCCTGGACTGGTACAGGAACCTGAGAATAGTTCTCACTCAGGAACGTAAACTGTACGTTCTGGAGTAGCCCATTCCGGAGGCTCCTCCTGCCACTGCCATGCGAGCTGACCGGGATGCTTACAAGAAGCATCAAGATGACGCATTAGATGTGTCCTATCTTATGCTCGCGACCATGAACTCTGAGCTTCAGAAGCAACATGAGTTGATGGATGCTTACGACATGGTTGCACATCTTCGTCAACTATATCAAGGACAAGCAGGGCACTGGAAGAGGAACTTCACAGGATACCTAGAAGATCTTAAGAAGAAGAGAAATAAGATTTCTACTTCAGGTATAAATGTTATAGAAGTCATCCTCTCTATTTCTTCGTCGTGGGTATTAGATACCGGATGTGCTTTGCATATTTGTACTAATGTACAAGCACTGAGAAATAGCAGAGCATTGACAAATGGAGAGATAGACCTACGAGTAGGCAATGGAGCACGGGTTGCTGCTGTTGCTGTAGGGACTTATTTTCTATCTCTGCCCTCTGGGCTTATACTAGAGTTAGACGATTATTGTTATGTGCCTGCATTGACTAAGAACATTATATCAGTTTCTTGTTTGGACAAGAAAGGATTCTCGTTTATAATAAAGAACAAATGTTGTTCTGTCTATTTAAACGATATGTTCTATTGTAGTGCACCTCTGATGAACGGACTCTATATTCTAGACCTTGAGAGCCCTATCTATAACATTAGTACCAAGAGGTTTAAATCGAACGATATGAACCACATCTATCTCTGGCACTATCGCTTAGGTCATATAAATGACAAGCGCTTATCCCAGCTCCATAAGGATGGTTTGCCGGACTCATTTGATTTTGAATCATATGAGATATGCGAGTCATGCCTACGAGGCAAGATGACCAAGACTCCCTTTAGTGGGCACAGCGAGAGAGCAACTGATTTGTTAGGACTCATACATAGTGATGTATGCGGCCCTTTCAATGTTGCTGCTAGAGGCGGTTATAGATACTTCATCACATTTACTGATGACTTCAGTAGATATGGTTATGTGTACTTGATGACACATAAGTCTGAATCCTTTGAAAAGTTCAAAGAATTCAAGAATGAAGTACATAACCAGCTTGGCAAGAGTATTAAAATACTTCGATCAGATCGAGGTGGTGAATACTTAAGCCATGAGTTTCGTGACTATTTAGCTAAGTGTGGGATTCTATCCCAACTCACTCCTCCTAGAACACCACAGTGGAATGGTGTGTCCGAAAGGAGGAATCGTACCTTATTAGATATGGTACGGTCTATGATGAGTCACACAGATCTTCCGACATACCTCTGGGCTTATGCTCTAGACACGGCAGCTTTCATTCTCAACTGAGTTCCATCCAAGGTTGTGATAAAGACACCATATAGGATATGGACTGGGAGAGATGCCCAGGTGTCTTTCATGAGGATTTGGGGTTGTGAGGCTTACGTACGACGTCAAGTCTCAGACAAATTAGGACCCAAATCCGACAAGTGCTATTTCATCGGATATCCCAAGGAAACTAAGGGATATTACTTCTACATTCCCAGTCATCACAAGGTAGTTGTGGCAAAGACTGGGGTCTTTCTAGAAAGGGACTTTGTTTCTAAAAAGACAAGTGGGAGCGCGTTCGATCTTGAAGAAGTTCAAGATGCGAACAATAGCACTAATGCCTCGATGGAAGTTGAACTGGAACCACAAAGTGTTGTGGATGATGTTGTTCCACAAAGAGTTGAGGAACAACAACCAGTTCAAATAGACATACCTCTTCGCAGGTCTGATAGGGTACGTCGTCAGCCTGAGAGATACTCATTTCTCTTGTCTGACCATGATGACATTGTGCTCATAGAGGATGAGCCTACCACCTATCAGGAAGCTGTGATGAGACCAGATTCCGAGAAATGGCTAGAAGCCATGAGATCCGAGATGGAATCCATGTACACCAACCAAGTATAGACTTTGGTTGATCCACCTGAAGGGGTAAAACCCATTGGGTGTAAGTGGGTCTTTAAGAGAAAGACTGACATGGATGGACTTATCTATAAGGGTCGCTTGGTAGCTAAAGGTTTCAAGCAGATTCATGGTATTGACTATGATGAAACCTTTTCTCCAGTAGCGATGTTTAAGTCCATTCGGATCATGCTTGCTATTGCAGCTTACCACGATTACGAGATCTGGCAGATGGACGTCAAAACCGTGTTTCTGAATGGAAACCTACTCGAGGATGTGTACATGACACAACCTGAGGGTTTTGTAGATGCAAAGCATACTAGCAGAGTATGCAAGCTGCATAGGTCCATTTATGGACTAAAGCAAGCTTCTCGGAGCTGGAATCTCCGATTCGATGATGCAATTAAACAGTTTGGTTTCATCAAGAACGAAGATGAGCCTTGTGTCTACAAGAAGGTTGTAGGGGATATAATTGTCTTCCTTATATTGTATGTGGATGACATACTACTCATTGGGAAGGACATCCCTTTGCTTCAGTCTGTCAAGACCTGGCTAGGGAGTTGCTTCTCCATGAAGGACTTAGGTGAGGCATCCCACATTCTAGGGATACAGATCTATAGAGATAGATCTAAGAGATTGCTTGGCCTAAGTCAGAGTACATACATTGACAAGTTACTCCGACGGTTTGCCATGCAGAACTCCAAGAAGGGATGTCTGCCGATGTCACATGGCGTGAGTCTTTCGAAGACTCAAGGTCCCTCTTATAGAGAGGAGAGAGACCGCATGGATCAGATCCCTTATGCCTCCTCAGCCATAGGATCGATCATGTACACCATGCTATGTACTCGACCTGATGTCTCGTATGCTTTGAGCATGATGAGCAGATACCAGTCAGATACAGGTGAAAGTCACTAGATAGCGGTCAAGACTATTCTTAAGTACTTAAGAAGGACTTTAGAATATTTCTTGATATATGGAGGCAATGATGAGCTAACTGTAAAGGGTTACAGTGATGCCAGCTTCCAGACCGATCAGGATGATTACCGATCGCAGTCAGGGTTCGTGTTTTGCTTAAATGGTGGTGCTGTGAGCTGGAAGAGTTCGAAGCAGGACACAGTAGCTGATTCTACAACAGAGGCCGAGTATATTGCTGC
Organism: Zingiber officinale; assembly: GCF_018446385.1. Taxonomy (NCBI): domain Eukaryota; kingdom Viridiplantae; phylum Streptophyta; class Magnoliopsida; order Zingiberales; family Zingiberaceae; genus Zingiber; species Zingiber officinale. Next base: position 42,370,326 of record NC_055998.1, read on the forward strand.
ATTAGAGGCAGCAAAGGAGGCAGTTTGGATCCGTAAGTTCATCACTGAACTTGGGGTGGTTCCTAGTATCGCTGACCCAGTTGAGCTCTATTGTGACAACAATGGAGCTATAGCATAGGCGAAGGAACCTCGCTCACACCAGCGGACCAAGCACATACTACGGCGCTTCCATCTCATTCGAGAGATTATCGATAGACGAGATGTTAAGATTTGCAGAGTACCTACAGAGGCTAACATCGCAGATCTCTTGACCAAGGCTTTGGCACAGAGGAAGTATGATGGTCACACTAGGTCATTAGGCCTTAGAGCCTATACTGATTGGCACTAGTGCTAGTGGGAGATTGTTAGTTAGAGCCCTAGAGCCAATCATTTGATGATTGTATGGACTCATGTATATCATATTCATGTATATATATTAAGGCATTTGGTTTTTGCTTATTATGCTTATTTGTATTAGTGCCAGATAAAATAAGTATAGTAACGTCCTAGAGTAGAAGGTTCTTACCTATATCAATCGATTGGTTGAATCGATAGTGAGATGATATAGGGAACACTACTCTAAATCATTCCTAGTCGAGTATTAACATTCAGGGACAATATTAATACAATTAGACTAGCATGTAGGTCAGCTCGATGACTTGATCTCACAAGTAATGGATATAGAGATATCAAGCTGACACATGGGTATGCATTAGAGAATGTATACTGAATGACCCGCCATGAGAAAGTATCATGGATCGTTATATGAGTGTCATATACTTTCTCATGTGGCTATTAGTATGACTATTAGTCCTTTGACCTGAAGTCACCATGGATCCCTACATAAGGAGTTATGTACTTTGATTTCGTCAAACGTCACCCGTAACTGGGTGGACTATAAAGGCGATTACTGGGTATATAACGAATTATGTAGAGGGATGTGAGTGATGTAGATGGGATCTATCCCTCCCATATGACGGGAGCGACATCGGTATTCTTGATAGAGTGAGACCACTAAGTGCATAGCCATGCCCAAATGAGTCAACATGAGATGTTGAGCTCATTTGATCGAGTGAGTCTACTTGGAGTTCAAGATTTAGATTGATTAGAGGATGACACTGTCTATTCCTCATATTGATCAATGTAGATGTCTAGGATAGAAGAACAATGTCACATATTTTGTGAGGAGTCACAATTGGTAGTCACAAGGTGATGTCGGATCTCGACATTCTTGTAACTTGGGTAGTAATGATGTGTTGCTAGATACCGCTCATTACTTATGCTCCTAAATGGGTTTAGGGCATTGCCAATGTTACAAGAACCTATAGGGTCACACACTAAGGATAATTAGATGGAGATTTGGTTCATATGATGAACCAAGAGGATTAGATTCATTTGATGAATCATATTGTATTAAGAGTAATCCAAATTGGGCTAATTGAGTTGGACTCAAGTTGATTCATGTATTCAATGAGTCTAATTTAGATTATGACTCATTAAATTAACTTAATTTAATGAATTAGATTCATTATATTAAGTTGGCTTGAATCATATGGTTGGATTAGATCAACCATGAGAGAGATTTGATCAAGTTTGACTTGATTTGAGAGGAAGAGAAAAAGTCATGTTTGACTTGACTTTTTGCCACATCACTAGTGAGTTGACAAGATGTGGACCAATAGGATTGCTCCACATTATCAATGTGTGCCACCTCATGGAGGTTACAAGCCTCCATAGCATTTTATGTGGCCGGCCCACATTAAATGAGGAGGTTACACTTGTTTCCATGTCATTTAGTGAGGTGGCAAGATGTGGACCAATAGTGTTGATCCACATCATCCTAGAGTGTCACCTCATGGGGGTTACAACTCTTAATGGTCTCCACATTAATTGGAATTAATGTGGGGGTTACACCTCCTAGAGTGGCCGGCCACTTGATGGCTAAGGGGTTGTTTGAATTTCCTCTCATTGATTTCATTCACTCTTATTCTCCCTTGGGTGCTCTCTCTTCTCCTTCTCCCATTCCTTGGCCGAACACTCCATTGGTGCTAGCACACCTTGTCTTTTGGTCATCTCCTTCTACTTGTGTCCGTGTGGATACATATAGAGGTTGTTTACTTTGACAACTAGAGATCCGGCGACATCTTGGACAAGCGGGAACGCGAAGGGCTTCACTACAAGGGTAATGATCTTAACTTTAGTGTAGATCTAAAGTTTTTACAAACTCGTACAAGAAAAAGGTTTTTCGATAATTTTGTTTACGAATCTTTGCACGATATCCATGGCTTTGGGTGACTCGGGGTTTCCGCGACGCGAAAAAGTGGTTTTCGCGGCCCAAAGAACCCAACATTTCAGTACAGAGCAAAATCATATCATCAAGGAAGAAGTGGCCAAAGTCATGGAAGCTGGCTACATCAAGGAAGTGTAGTTCCCTAGCTAGCTAGCTAATGTTGTCTTGGTCTCTAAGCCATAGAACAAATGGTGAGTATGTATTGATTTCCGTGATCTCAAAGTCATGGAAGCCGGCTACATCAGGGAAGTGCAGTTCCCTAGCTGGCTAGCTAATGTTGTATTGGTCTCTAAGCCAGGGAACAAATGGTGAGTATGTATTGATTTCCGTGATCTCAACAAGGCTTGTCCGAAAGATTATTATCCTTTGCCCTGGATCGATCAATTAGTAGATTCTACAGTCGGGTGTGAATACATCTCTATGCTGGATGCCTATCAGGGCTATCATCAGGTCCCCCTAGCTAAGGAGGATCAAGAGAAAGTCAGTTTCGTAACATCTGGAGGTACTTATTGTTATAATGTTATGCCCTTTGGACTTAAAAATGCAGGAGTAACTTATCAAAGGCTTATAAATAAGGTCTTACAGAAGCAGATTGGGAGAAATATGGAAGTATATGTTGATGATATTTTAATTAAGTCACTTTAGGCTACTAATCTGTTTAGGGATGTAGAGGAGACTTGCGGAACGTTGAGGCAATATGGGCTCAAGTTGAACTCGGGCAAATATTTGTTTGGAGCAAAAGGGGGAAAATTCCTGGGTTATATGGTGTCCGAGCGGGGAATAGAAGCCAACCCAAGCAAAGTCAAAGCACTCCAGAACATGGAGCCACCACGCAACATGAGGGAAGCCCAAAGACTTACCAGTCAGATCACTGCCTTGTCTAGATTCATTTCAAGGTCGGTTGATCGTAGCTTTCATTTCTTCAAAATACTCTAGAAGGCTAACAAATTTCAATGGAATGAAGAATGTGACAAAGCCTTCTAGGAATTAAAAGACTACTTGTCTACCCTTCCTGTGTTAGCTAAGCTTGTAGTGGGAGAAACCCTCTGGGTATATTTGTCAGCCAATGAAAATGGTGTAGGCTCTGTGTTAGTTAGACAAGAAGGGAAAGAGCAACAACCTGTATATTTTTCTAGTCATTTATTAAAAGGAGCCGAGTGTAGATATACTACACTCAAAAAGTTGACCTATGCATTAGTGTTAACTGCCCGGAGGTTACGCCCATATTTCTTAGCACATGCTATTATTGTATTGACCAACAGTACTCTCGGGCGGGTGCTGCTTAACCCGGAGGCATCTGGTAAGTTGATCAAATGGACGACCGAACTTAGTGAGTATGACATACAGTATCAACCCCGCTCGGCCATCAAAACACAAGCTCTAGCAGATTTCATCATAAAAGTTCACGGTTCTAAAGAAGAAAATACTTAGAAAGTTTATGTGGATGGATCTTCAACCAGATAAGGTAGTGGAATTGGTGTTCTCCTTATATCTCCAAGGGAGGATAAGCTTCAACTTTCTATCAGGTTGAATTATAGGGCTACTAATAACGAAGTGGAATATGAAGAATTAATAGCAGGACTACAAGCCGCTCTGCATGTGGGAGCATCTCGAGTTTATATTTATTCTAACTCTCAATTGGTAGCCCAACAATTATCAGGTAACTTTGAAATTAATAATCATAGACTCAAGTAATATGCTGAGGCATTTGATAAATTGAAGGCTCAATTTCAAGAAGTAAATCTACAAAAAAATTCCTCGATCTGAGAATCAAGTAGTAGATGAATTAGCTAGATTAGCCTCTGCTATAATACTATGGAGCTTCGATCGGCCAATAGAACAGACATTGTTAGTATCTTGAATTGAAAGGCAAGCTGATGTAGAGATACAAGGTGATTGGAGGGAGCAAATCATATTATATTTACAGCAAGGTATTCTTCCAATTAATACAGAACAAGCAAGGATATTTAAGAAGAGGGTTGCTCAATATACTATGATATGGGAACAGTTATATAAAAGGGCTTTCTCTTGACCTTTACTTAAATGTATTGGAACCGAAGATATACAATACATCTTGCAAGAGGTCCATCAGGACTCATGTGGCAGTCATATAGGTGGAAGGTCCTTGGCCCGCAGAATTTTATTAGCAGGATATTTCTGGCCTACTTTACATGAAGATGCTACAAAATTTGTAAGAACTTATATTTCTTGTCAGAAACATCAGAATATTTCACACCATCCTACACAACTGTTAAGAACCTCTAGAGTCTCCTACCCCTTTGACCAATGGGGCATGGACATAGTTGGTCTGTTTCCTATGACAACTGCATAAAGGATATTTTTATTAGTAGCAGTGGATTATTTCTCTAAATGGGTAAAAGTAGAACCACTTGCTCGAATTCCTGAAGATGCAGTTATTAAATTCCTATGGAAAAATATCGTATGTAGATTTGGCATTCCTCACAAATTAGTTTCTGACAATGGAAGACAATTTCAAGGAGATAGAATCATAAACAGGTGCCAAAGCTATAGTATTATTCAATCATTCACTTCTGTGGCATATCCACAGAGTAACGGTCAAGCAGAAGTAACGAACAGAGAGATTATAAAAGGATTAAAAACCAAACTGGATCATGTTGGAGGCAGCTGGGTAGATGAATTGCCCAGTGTTCTGTGGGCATATCACATTACACCCCGAGAAGCTACAGGGATACTCCCTTTCAACTGGTTTATGGAGGAGAAGCTATCATTCCTATTGAGGTAGGAGTAGAATCTGATAGAAGACAACTATATGATGATGATAATGTAAGTCGGTGGTTTATGGAGCTAGATCTAATAAAAGAAATTCGAGACAAAGCTGTAACTCATCTCACATCATACTGGCAACGAATGAGGCCAAATTATAATAAGAGGGTCATCCCAAGATTCTTTCAGGTGGGGGATCTAGTATGGAAACGTGTCAAGCCTACTGGGGATGTTAACAAATTGGCAATACAATGGGGAGGACCCTATAAGGTGGTAGAAAAACTTACGTTGGGTTCCTATTATCTCCAAGACACTGAAGGAAGAATTCTCGAGCGTCCATGGAGTGCAAATCATTTACAGCCCTACTGAACTTAACAAGCTCATATCATTCAAGAATATGCCCGAGAAAACAAATCAAATTTACTTGAAGCAGTTTCCCCACGAGCAAATAATAAGTATGTTCATAATTCATGTATGTCATTCAATTCGATAAATACAATGCAGGCCAAATATCGCCCGAGAAATAAATATGATTCAAACAGTGTGATGATTATTGAGCAAACATTTTTAATCTGCTCAAGCGATCGTCGATTAGGAGCTTTAAGGAAGGACCTGCCAGGTTTCCTTAAGAAAATCTCAAAGACGTTAAACCATCACAAGGTTAGTGCAAGCATTTCAATTTTACATAAAGCATAGTCGATCGGGAAATCACATGAAGTAACCCGGACGAGCCTTCATGGGAGGAACCGGAGACTTTAAACTATCATAAGCACAATCGATCGGGAAAACACATGAAGTAACCCAGACGGACCTTCATGGGAGGAACCGGAGACTTTAAACTATCATAAGAACAGTCGATCGGGAAATCACATGAAGTAACCTGGACGGGCCTTCATGGGAGGAACCGGAGACTTTAAACTATCATAAGTACAGTCGATCGGGAAATCACATGAAGTAACTCGGGCGGGCCTTAATGGGAGGAACCGGAGACTCTAAACTATCATAAGCACAGTCGATCGGGAAATCATATGAAGTAACCCGGACAGGTCTTCATGGGAGGGACTGGAGACTTTAAACTATCATAAGCACAGTCGATCGGGAAATCACATGAAGTAACCCGGACGGGCCTTCATGGGAGGAACCGGAGACTTTAAACTATCATAAGCACAGTTGATCGGGAAATCACATGAAGTAACCCGGAAGGGTCTTCATGGGAGGAACCGGAGACTTTAAACTATCATAAGCACAGTCAATCGGGAAGTCTCATGAAGTAACCTGGACGGGCCTTCATGGGAGGAACCGGAGACTTTAAACTATCATAAGCATAGTCGATTGGGAAATCTCATGAAGTAATCCGGACGGGTCTTCATGGGAGGAACCGGAGACTTTAAATTATCATAATGTTGGGATTTTCGAGCCGCAAAAACTGTTTTTTGCATTGACAAAAACCCCGAAATCTCATGCCACCGGATCTATGCGAAGATAAAATTTTACATGTACAAGTTTTTCTACCCTAGATCTACATTAGATCTACATGGTTAAGAAATTACCCTTGTAGCGAAGCCCTTCGCAAATCCCGCTCATCCAAAAGTTGCCGGATCTCGAGTGTGGTCAAGTGGACACACCTCTATACGTATCCACACGAATAATATAGATGGAGTAAACACTTAGAGTGTGCTTGCACTCTAATGGTGTTCGGCCAAGGAGAAGGAGAGGGAGAGAAGAGAAGAGAGGAGGAAGAAGATAGAGTCACACAAACAAAATGAAACTCCTACAATGAGTTAAAGTGGCCGGCCACATTGAAAAGAGGTTATATACCTCCATGGGATATCAAGACTCACAACTCTTGATCTCCCTCATGATGTGGCATACATATAAGCCAATCTTGATGATGTGGAACATCATCATTGGCCCACTTAATACCAACTCACAAATGAGGTGGCAATGGTCAAGTCAAACTTGACCTTTCACCTTCCCTCTCAAGTCAAGTCAAACTTGACCACTTCTCTCCCATGGTTGATCAAATCTAACCATTTGATTCAAATCAATTTAATATAATGAATCTCTATTTATTGATTAAATTGATTCAATGAAACATAATCTAAATTAGATCCATTGAACACATGAATCAAATCGAGTCCAACTCAATTAGTTTAATTTGGATTACTCTTAATCTAATTTGGTTCATCATGTGAACCTAATCCTCTAGGTACATCAAATGAACCTAATCTCCATCTAATTTCCCTTTGTGTGTGACCCTATAGGTTCTTGTAACGTTGGCAATGCTCCTAAACCCATTTAGAAACATAAGTAATGAGCGGTATCGAGCAACACATCATTACTACCCAAGTTACAAGAATGTTGAGATCCAACATCACCTTGTAACTACTAATTGTGACTTTTCACAATATATGACAAGTGTCATTCTTGTTAGTTAGAGCCCTAGAGCCAATCATTTGATGATTGTATTATGGACTTGTTGTATCATATTCTTATATAAACAAAGGCATTTGTTTTAGTTATTATACTTACTTGTATTGGTGCCAAATAAACTAAGTATAATAGCGTCCATGAGTAGAAGGTTCTCACCTATATCAATCGGTTAGTTGAACCGATACTGAGATAATATAGGGAACACTACTCTTAATCATTCCTAGTCGAGTATTAATATTCAGGGACAATGTTAATGCAATAAGACTAGCATGTAGGTCAACTTGATGACTTGATCTCACAAGTCATGGATATAGAGATATCAAGTTGACACATGGGTATGCATTGGAAAATGTATACTGAAAGACCCGCCATGAGAAAGTATCATGGATCGTTATATGAGTGTCATATACTTTCTCATGTGGCTATTAGTAAGACTACTAGTCCTTAGACCTGAAGTCACCATGGTTCCCTACATAAGGAGTTATGTACTTTGGTTTTGTCAAATGTCACCCGTAACTGGGTGGACTATAAAGGCGATTACTGGGTATGTAACGAATTATGAAGAGGGATGTGAGTGATGTAGATGGGATCTATCCCTCCTATATGACGGGAGAGACATCGATATTCTTGATAGAGTGAGACCACGAAGTGCATGGCCATGCCCAAATGAGTCAATATGAGATATTGAGCTCATTTGATTTAGTGAGTCTATTTGGAGTTTAAGATTTAGTTTGATCAGAGGATGACACGGTCTATGCCTCACATTGATCAATCTAGATGTCTAGGATAGAAGGACACTTGTCATATATTGTGAAGAGTCACAATTAGTAGTCAAAAGGTGATGTTGGATCTCAACATTCTTGTAACTTGGGTAGTAATGATGTGTTGCTAGATACCGCTCATTACTTATGCTTCTAAATGGGTTTGGGGCATTACCAACGTTACAAGAACCTATAGGGTCACACACTAAGGACAATTAGATAGAGATTAGGTTCATATGATGAACCAAGAGGATTAGATTCATTTGATGAATCAAATTGGATTAAGAGTAATCCTAATTGGGCTAATTGAGTTGGACTCAAGTTAATTCATATGTTCAATGAGTGTAATTTAGATTATGACTCATTGAATCAATTTAATTAAATGAATTAGATTCATTATATTAAATTGGCTTGAATTAAATGGTTGGATTAGATCAACCATGAGAGAGATTAAGTCAAGTTTGACTTAACTTGAGAGGAAGATGAAGAGTCAAGTTTGACTTGACTTTATGCCACCTCATTGATGAGTTGGCAAGATGTGGACCAATGATGATGCTCCACATCATCATGGTTGCTTAAGTGGGATGTCACCTCATGGGAGTTACCAAGAGTTGTGACTCTTGGCATTCCATGGGAGTTACACATGCTCTTAATGTGGCTGGCCACATGAATGGGAAGAATAAGTTTCATTTTGGGTATTATTCTCATTTATTCCATCATCTTCTTCCTTGCTCCATTTTTCTTCGCTCCCACTCCTCATCTTGCCGAACGTAACTACGGTGCTAGCACACTTTAATTTGGTGATCTCCTTCTTGTGTTCGTGTGGATACTTCTAGAGGGTTGTCTACTTTGACAACCTTGAGATCCGACACCATTGGACGAGCGGGATTCGCGTAGGGCGCGCATCAAGGGTATATTCTTTGTTTCCCTTTGTAGATCTACTATAGATCAAGGTTTAGAAACTCGTACTCGTATTTTATTTTATTTTTCTTTGCACGAATCCGATGGCTGGTGCTTTCGAGGTTTCCGCGACGCGAAAACGCAGTTTTCGCGGCCCGAAAAACCCAACAGTGGTATCAGAGCCACGTGCAAAGACTTGTACAAGTTTATTTTTGTTTTTATGAAAAATATAGCTTCTGTGATTTTCTGTAAATTTAGGTTTTTTATGGTTTTTATGGGTAATTTTCTCGTAGAAGCGAAGCCCAAGTGTTTCGGCAATTGTAGGCTTCGGCTACCGGGAAGATTTTTCCAAAATGGCTTGGTTTCGCCCCAAAACTTTTTGGGACAGCGGGCTAAGGCGCTGTAGGATCGCAAAGGAACCCTCGCGATGGTTAGATCGCGGGTTGGGGCGCTGCCCCTGGCCCCGCAAGGGGATTCGTTCCGCGATTGCGCCCGAAAACTGCTAAACGGGACTGCCGGAAATTTTTACTCGTAAAAATTGTAAAAATGGTATTAAAATTGCAGAAAATTATAGAAAATACATAATTTAGAATTATGTATAATTTGTGATAGTCATGGCCCAAAAGACCCAATTGGATTGGAATAAATGTGTTGTAATTCATAATACGGCCTGCGTGTCGTGATGTGATGTGCGTGTTGTATTTTTATTTTTTCGCGACCTGCGCGTCATGCCTTTCTCTTTTATTCTTGTTGTAAATTAGTTTTGACTCGAATGTAACTCGAGTTTCAAAATTGTAATGTACAAAATTGGAGCTGTGGAAGGTCCACACAAGACGGAGTTACGAGGAGGGCGCGAGCAACACGAGGTGGTCAAAGGAAGAAGCTTGAGAAGCTGTTACCCTTAGATTGACTATCCGATCTTCTCATTGGCTTGAGAAGATCGTAGTAGGGCCATGACTAAATCACAAATTAATTTAATTAATTGCTTGTGTATATGTGATGCATGATTAAGTAATTAATTAGTGCCTAACGATTAGATTAGATCTAAGTCGTGCACATGATGCACCCCACGATTAGATTAGATCTATATCGAGTATATGATACACATCATCGTTTAGATTAGATCTAAATCACGTCAACTCTAATGCCTACCGTGCCATGATACCTTTCACTACCTCGATCACATGTGTTGTTGAATCTGCCAAAGCAGAGCAACACATATTATCTTGGTAGGGTACGGAGGGACAATCTTGGTTCCGCTTATCAACGCATGGGCGAATACAAACTCAATTAGATTAAGTATTCCTAGTTAACTCGATTGGATCGAGTACAACTATAGGCATTCTTCCAATGGTTGGAAAGATAGGACATAAATCACATTTACATTAATTCTTGGGTGTATTAGCCAAAGCTAACTCAAGTCTTAATATAACTACGGATAATGATCCTATAAACAAGAGTTGCATAGAGATGTAATTGGTAAATCGTTACCTACCGATCATACTAAGTCTTGGGCGTATTAGCCAAAGCTAACTCAAGGGTTAGTATGATGTGGATCTTGTCCCACATGAATTATAGAATTCAGTGGGAGCATCATTTAGTTAAAGGCCTAATTAAATGATTTAAAGAATATGATATTTATTTTCTACATTTTTCTGTTGTAGATAAACCATGACGTCGAATACGAACACCTTCTCTCTGCGTTCTGTCATTGAGAAGGACAAGCTCAACGGAACAAATTTCCTGGACTGGTACAGGAACTTGAGAATAGTTCTCACCCAGGAGCGTAAACTGTACATTCTGGAGAAGCCCATTCCGGAGGCTCCTCCTGCCAATGCCCCGCGAGCTGACAAAGAAGCTTACAAGAAGCATCAAGATGACGCATTAGATGTGTCCTGTCTAATGCTCGCGACCATAAACTCTGAGCTTCAGAAGCAACACGAGTTAATGGGCGCTTACGATATGGTTGAACATCTTCATCAACTGTATCAAGGAAAAGCAAGGCATGAGAGATTTGAGATCTCAAGGGCACTGTTTCAGTGCAAGATGTCAGATAGGGCTCCCGTAGGCCAATATGTACTCAAAATGATTGGGTACGTAGAAAACCTACAGAGGTTGGGATTCCCGCTTGGCCAAGAGTTGGCCACTGACCTGATCTTGCAATCCTTGCCGGATAGCTATAGTCAGTTCGTTCTAAACTACAATATGAACGAAATTGACAAGCCACTGCCTGAGCTACTTAGCATGTTAAGAACTGCTGAGCTGAACCTTAAGAAGGCAAAGCCCCACTCTGTTCTGATGGTTCAGAAACACAAGGGTAAGGGCAAGCCCAAAGGCAAGGGAAAGTCCCAAGCTAAGGGCAAAGGCAAGGCATTGAAGCCTAAAGGAGGTGTCGCCAAGGATGCTACCTACTTCCACTGCGGTCAGACCGGGCACTGGTAGAGGACTGCAAGGTGTACCTAGAAGTCTTAAGAAGAAGCGAAGTGAGACTTCCACTTCACGTATATATCTTATAAAAGTCAATCTATCTATTTCTACATCATGGGTATTAGATACTGGATGTGCTTCTCACATTTGTACTGATGTGCAGGCATTGAGAAATAGCAGAGCATTGACAAAGGACGAGGTGGACCTACGAGTAGGCAATAGAGCATGAGTTGCAGCTGTTGCTATAGGAACTTACCATCTGTCTCTGCCCTCTAGGCTTGTACTAGATTTAGATGATTGTTGTTATGTGCCTACTCTTACAAAGAACATAGTTTCAGTTTCTTGTTTGGACAATAAAGGTTTCTCTTTTATAATAAAGGACAAATGTTGTTCAGTTTATTTAAAAGATATGTTCTATTGTAGTGCACCTCTGATGAACGGACTCTATATTCTAGACTTAGAGAACCCTATCTATAACATAAATACCAAGAGGTTCAAGTCAAATGACCTGAACCAAACCTATCTTTGGCACTGTCGCTTAGGTCATATAAATGACAAGCGTTTATCCCAGCTCCATAAGGATGGTTTGCTGGACTCATTTGATTTTGAATCTTATGAGACGTGCGAGTCATGCCTACTAGGCAAAATGACCAAGACTCCCTTTAGTGGGCACAGCGAAAGAGCGACTGATTTGTTAGGACTCATACATAGTGATGTATGTGGCCCTTTCAATGTCACTGCTAGAGGCGGTTATAGGTACTTCATCACATTTACTAATGACTTCAGTAGATATGGTTTTGTGTACTTGATGACACATAAGTCTGAATCCTTTAAAAAGTTCAAAGAATTCAAGAATGAAGTACAGAACTAGCTTGGCAAAAGTATTAAGATACTTCGATCAGATCGAGGCGGAGAATACCTTAGCCATGAGTTTCGTGACTACCTAGCTGAGTGTGGGATTCTATCCCAACTCACTCCTCCTGGAACACCACACTGGAATGGTGTATCCGAAAGGAGGAATCGTACCCTATTAGATATGGTACGATCTATGATGAGTCAAACAGATCTTCTGACATACCTTTGGGGCTATACTCTAGACACGGCAGCTTTTATACTCAATTAAGTTCCATCCAAGGCCATGATGTCTTTCATGAGGATTTAGGGTTGTGAGGCTTATGTTCGATGTCAAGTCTCAGACAAGTTAGGACTCAAATCCGACAAGTGCTACTTTATTGGATATCCCAACGAAACTAAGGGATATTATTTCTACATTCCCAGTCAGCACAAGGTAGTTGTAGCAAAGACTGGGGTCTTTCTAGAAAGGGACTTTGTTTCTAGAAAGACTAGTGGGAGCACGTTTGATCTTGAAGAATTTCAAGATGCGAACAATAGTACTGAAGCCTCGATGGAAGTTGAACTGGAACCACAAAGTGTTATGGATGATGTTGTTCCACAAAGAGTTGAGGAACAACAACCAGTTCAAGTAGACATACCTCTTCGCAGGTCTGATAGGGTACGTCGTCAGCCTGAGAGATACTCTTTTCTATTGTCTGACTATGATGACGTTGTGCTCATAGAGGATGAGCCTACCACCTATCAGGAAGCTGTGATGAGACTAAATTCCGAGAAATGACTAGAGGCCATGAGATCCGAGATGGAATCCATGTACACCAACCAAGTATGGACTTTGGTTGATCCACCTGAAGGGGTAAAACCCATTAGGTGTAAGAGGGTCTTTAAGAGAAAGACTGACATGGATGGACTTATCTATAAGGGTCACTTGGAAGCTAAAGGTTTCTAGCAAATTCATGGTATTGACTATGATGAAACCTTTTCTCCAGTAGCGATGTTTAAGTCCATTCGGATCATGCTTGCTATTGCAGCTTACCATGACTATGAGATATGGCAGATGGATGTCAAAACCGCCTTTCTGAATGGAAACCTGCTCGAGGATGTGTACATGACACAACCTGAGGATTTTGTAGATCCATAGCATACTAGCAGAGTATGTAAATTGTATAGATCCATTTATGGACTAAAGCAAGCTTCTCGGAGCTGGAATCTTCGATTCGATGATGCAATCAAATAGTTTGGTTTCATCAAGAACGAAGATGAGCCTTGTGTCTACAAGAAGGTTGTAGGGGATATAGTTGTCTTCCTCGTATTGTATGGGGATGACATACTGCTCATTGGGAAGGACATCCCTATGCTTCAATCTGTCAAGACCTGGCTAGGGAGTCGCTTCTCAATGAAGGACTTAGGTGAGGCATCCCTCATTTTAGGGATACAGATCTATAGAGATAGGTCTAAGAGATTGCTTGGCCTAAGTCAGAGTACATATATTGACAAGGTACTCCTTCGGTTTGCCATGCAGAACTCCAAGAAGGGAATTTTGCCGATGTCATAAGGCGTGAGTCTTTCGAAGACTCAAGGTCCCTCTTCTAGAGAGGAGAGAGACCGCATGGATCAGATCCCTTATGCCTCAGCCATAGGGTGTATCATGTATGCCATGCTATGTACTCGACCTGATGTCTCGTATGCTTCGAGCATGACGAGCAGATACTAGTCAAATCCAGGTGAAAGTCACTAGATAGTGGTCAAGAATATTCTTAAGTACTTGAGAAGGACTAAAGAATATTTCTTGATATATGGAGGCAATGATGAGTTAGCTGTAAAGGGTTACAGTGATGCTAGCTTCCAGACTGACCAGGATGATTATCGATCGCAGTCAGGGTTCGTATTTTGCATTAATGGTGGTGCTGTGAGTTGGAAGAGTTCGAAGCAGGACATAGTAGCTGATTCTACGACAGTGGCCGAGTACATTGCTGCATCAGAGGCAGCAAAGGAGGCAGTTTGGATTCGCAAGTTCATCACTGAACTTGGGGTGGTTCCCAGTATCGCTGACCCTATTTAGCTCTATTGTGACAACAATGGAGCTATAGCACAGGCGAAGCAACCTCGCTCACACCAGTGGACCAAACACATACTACGGCGCTTCCATCTCATTCGAGAGATTATCGAGAGAGAAGATGTGAAGATATGCAGAGTAGCTACAGAGGCTAATATCGCAGATCCCTTGACCAAGGCTTTGGCACAGAGGAAGCATGATGGTCACACTAGTTCATTGGGGCTTAGAGCCTACACTGATTGACACTAGTGCTAGTGGGAGATTGTTAGTTAGAGCCCTAGAGCCAATCATTTGATGATTGTATTATGGACTTGTTGTATCATATTTTTATATAAATAAAGGCATTTGTTTTGGTTATTATACTTACTTGTATTGGTGCCAAATAAACTAAGTATAATAGCGTCCTTGAGTAGAAGGTTCTCACCTATATCAATCGGTTAGTTGAACCGATAGTAAGATGATATAGGGAACACTACTCTTAATCATTCCTAGTCGAGTATTAACATTCAGGGGCAATGTTAATGCAATAGACTAGCATGTAAGTCAACTCGATGACTTGATCTCACAAGTGATAGATATAGAGATATCAAGTTGACACATGGGTATGCATTGGAGAATGTATACTGAATGACCCGCCATGAGAAAGTATCATGGATCGTTATATGAGTATCATATACTTTCTCATGTGGCTATTAGTATGACTACTAGTCCTTAGATCTGAGGTCACCATGGTTCCCTATATAAGGAGTTATGTACTTTGGTTTCATCAAACATCACCCGTAACTGGGTGGACTATAAAGGCGATTACTGGGTATGTAACGAATTATGCAGAGGGATGTGAGTGATGTATATGGGATCTATCCCTCCTATATGATGGGAGAGACATCGATATTCTTGATAGAGTGAGACCACAAAGTGCATGGCCATGCCCAAATGAGTCAATATGAGATATTGAGCTCATTTGATTTAGTGAGTCTACTTGGAGTTTAAGATTTAGTTTGATCAGAGGATGACACGGTCTATGCCTCTCATTGATCAATCTAGATGTCTAGGATAGAAGGACACTTGTCATATATTGTGAAAAGTCACAATTAGTAGTCAAAAGGTGATGTTGGATCTCAACATTCTTGTAACTTGGGTAGTAATGATGTGTTGCTAGATACCGTTCATTACTTATGCTTCTAAATGGGTTTAGGTGCATTGCCAACGTTACAAGAACCTATAGGGTCACACACTAAGGACAATTAGATGGAGATTAGGTTCATATGATGAACCAAGAGGATTAGATTCATTTGATGAATCAAATTGGATTAAGAGTAATCCTAATTGGGTTAATTGAGTTGGACTCAAGTTTATTCATATGTTCAATGAGTCTAATTTAGATTATGACTCATTGAATCAATTTAATTAAATGAATTAGATTCATTATATTAAATTGGCTTGATTAAATGTTTGGATTAGATCAACCATGAGAGAGATTAAGTCAAGTTTGACTTGACTTGAGAAGAAGATAAAAAGTCAAGTTTTACTTGACTTTATGCCACCTCATTGGTGAGTTGGCAAGATGTGGACCAATGATGATGCTCCACATCATCATGGTTGCTTAAGTGGGATGCCACCTCATGGGAGTTACCAAGAGTTGTGACTCTTGGCATTCCATGGGAGTTACACATGCTCTAAATGTGGCCGGCCACATGAATGGGAAGAATAAGTTTCATTTTGGGTATTATTCTCATTCATTCCATCATCTTCTTCCTTGCTCCATTTTTCTTCTCTCCCTCTCCTCATCTTGCCGAACCTAACTAAGGTGCTAGCACACTTTAGTTTGGTGATCTCCATCTTGTGTTCGTGTGGATACTTCTAGAGGATTGTCTACTTTGACAACCTTGAGATCCAGCACCATTGGACGAGCGGGATTCGCGTAGGGCGCACATTAAGGGTATATTATTTGTTTCCCTTTGTAGATCTACTGTAGATCAAGGTTTAGAAACTCGTACTCATATTTTATTTTATTTTTCTTTGCACGGATCCGATGGCTGGGGCTTTCGGGGTTTTCGCGACACGAAAATGCAGTTTTCGTGGCCCGAAAAACCCAACACTTCTATCCTTGACACCTAGATTGATCAATGTAAGGCATAGACCGTGTCATCTTCTAATCAATCTAAATATTGAACTCTAAGTAGACTCTCTCTAATCAAATGAGCTCAATATCTCATATTGACTCACTTGAGCATGTCCATGCACTTAGTCATCTCACTCTACAAGAATAACGAAGTCACTCCCGTTATATAGGAGGGATAGATCTCATCTACATCACTCACATCCCTCCACATAATTTGTTACATACCCAGTAATCTCCTTTATTGTCCACCCAGTTACGGGTGACATTTGACGAAGCCAAAGTATGTAACTCCTTTTGTAGGGAACCATGGTGACTTCAGGTCCAAGGACTAATAGTTATACTAATAGCCACATGAGAAAGTATATGACACTCATATAATGATCCATGATACTTTCTCTTGGTGGGTCATTCAATATACATTCTCTAATGCATACCCATGTGTCAATTTGATATCTCTATATCCATCACTTGTGAAATCAAGTCATCGAGTTGACCTTCATGCTAGTCTCATCGCATTAACATTGTCCCTGAATGTTAATACTTGACTAGGAATGATTAAGAGTAGTGTTCTCTATATCATCTCACTATCGATTCAACCAATCGATTGATATAGATAGGAACCTTCTACTCAAGGACGCTATTATACTTAGTTATTTGGCACCAATACAAGTATAATAACCAAAACAAATGCCTTTATATATATATAGGAATATGATACAATGAGTCCATACAACAATCATCATATGATTGGCTCTAGGGCTCTAACTAACAATCTCTCACTAGCACTTGTGCCAATCTGTGTAGGCTCTAAGGCCCAATGACCTAGTGTGACCATCATGCTTTCTCTGTGCCAAAGCCTTGGTCAAGTGATCTGCGATGTTAGCCTCTGTGGGTACTCTGCAAATCTTCACATCTCCTTTATCGATGATCTCTCGAATGAGATGGAAGCACCGTAGTATGTGTTTGGTCCGCTGGTGTGAGCAAGGTTCCATAGACTGTGCAATTGCTCCATTATTGTCACAATAGAGCTCTATCGGATCGACTATACTAGGAACCACCCCAAGCTCAGTAATGAACTTGTGGATCCAAACTGCCTCCTTTGTTGCTTCTGATGCAGCAATATACTCGGCCTCTATTGTAGAATCAGCGACTGTGTCCTGCTTCGAACTCTTCCAGCTCACAACACCACCATTTAAGTAAAACACGAACCCAAACTGCGATCTATAATCATCCTGGTCAGTTTGGAAGCTAGCATCACTGTAACCCTTTACAGCTAGCTCGTCATCGCCTCCATATATCAAGCAATATTCTTTAGTCCTTCTTAAGTACTTAAGAATATTCTAGACTGATATCCAGTGACTTTCACCTAGATCTGACTGGTATCTGCTCGACATGCTCAAACCATACGAAACATCAGGACGAGTACATAGCATGGCGTACATGATAGATTCTATGGCTGAGACATAAGGGATCATATCCATGCGGTCTCTCTCCTTTCTAGAAGAGGGACTTTGAGTCTTCGAAAGACTCACACTATGTGGCATCGGCAGAAATCCCTTCTTGGAGTTTTGCATGGCAAACCGTAGTAATACCTTGTCAATATATGTACTCTGACTTAGGCCAAGCAACCTCTTAGATCTATCTCTATAGATCTATATGCCTAGAATACTGGCTGCTTCACCTAAGTCCTTCATTGAGAAACAATTCCCTAGCCAAGTCTTTATAGACTGCAACAAAGGGATGTTGTTCCCAATGAGTAGTATGTCATCCACATACAATGCAAGGAAGACAACTGTGTTCCCTACAACCTTCTTGTAGACACAAGGTTCATCTTCTTTCTTGATGAAACCAAACTGTTTGATCGCATCATCGAATCGAAGATTCCAGCTCCGAGATGCTTGCTTTAGTCCATAAATGGACTTATGCAGGTTGCATACTCTACCAGTATGCTGTGGATCTACAAAACCCTTAGGTTGTGTCATGTACACATCCTCTGTTGGGATTTTCAGGCCGCAAAAACCACTTTTTCACATTGCGGAAACCCTGAATCTCCCATGCCACCGGATCCGTGCGAAGTTTATAAAACAAAATTTCATGTACGAGTTTACTAAAGCCTAGATCTACACTAGGAGAAGGAATTTTACCCTTGATGCGAAGCCCTTCGTAATCCCGTTAGACCTCGGTTCACCTGTAACGCCCGCCCTCCCTGCTAACCCTAAGGGACGGGGCTACGATACTCTACGTACGTACTACAGCGGAAGACTTAAAATTATTTTTTCTTAACTTAATTAAAACCGAACTACACTAACATGGTTTCATAACATGATAACGAAATAAATAAAAACTTAGTATCAAGTCACTCATATTGTATTACATTTCACAAAACCAAAGCATAGTTCTTAAAGGTTTTAAAGCAGGTTCTTAATTAGTTGCCTAGCCACCGCCACACACATCTTTGTTGCCCCTCCTGCTGCTCCTTTAACTCATCCAGCTTTTTCCTTTATTTGTGGTACAAGGAAAGTAAGCTATGAGCACTCATGGCTTAGTAAGTTCCTTTCCTACTCACTAAAGCCAACAATCAGCACATAATCAAGAATGTATCAACAAGTCATAATCTCAGCTAATCATGGCATAGCATAGCATTCTATTCAAGCTTATCATGCATCATAATATAATCACAACTAGTCATGGCATATCAAACATCATCATGGCCGAAACATATACATAGTGCATTGCATAAAACATAGCTAGACATAGCATAACAAACAAGTATCATGGTATATCAAAGCATGGCCGAAACATGTATATCAAAGCATCATAACTATGGCCGAATATGTACATCAAGGCATCATCAAATCCATGGCCGAAATCTATATATATCAAGCATCAACATATCCATGGCCGAAACATGTCTATAAGGTATAGCATGAACATAACATAAACATACCTTATCATGGCTTATCATAATCAAGAGCATAGCATGAAACATAGCATAATCAAAAGGTGTATGCAATATGATTTTGGAAAACATGTGTATGTCTCATGATCTTTAAAACCATTCTCTTTTATATGTATATATACTTGAAAATAATCTCAACATAAGGGGGATCCCGGCTATGTACCACTTACATATTGCGCGCAACCTTGTAGGCCCAAGGTAGCAAGTCTTGAACCCTACGAGGCAAACATACTAGGCCCTTAGTCCTAGGGGCACTTAGGAGCCCATCCCTAACGAGGTCCTTAGTCCCCGGGGCGCTTATGGAGCCCACCCTTGGTACAAGCCACTCACACATAAAGTAAAGTACATGTCATACATATCATGTATCATAAAAGCATGCATCACTTAGGCACACATCATAAAAGTATGCATCACTTAGGCATACATCATGTCATAAAAGTATGCATCACTTAGGCATACATCATGTCATAAAGGTATGCATCACTTAGGCATACATCATATCATAAAGGTATGCATCACTTAGGCATACATCATGTCATAACAATATGCATCACTTAGGCATAGATCATAAAAACATGCATATCTTAAGCATAAAGCATATCATCAAGCATGCATATTTTATCCACATAGCTTATCATAAAAGCATGCATATTTTAAGCACAAAGCATATCATATCATAAAAGCATGCATATCATATCATAAGTCATAAATCACAAGCATACATATTAAGCATAAGGGTGTATCTTGTGATTATCCTATCATAGGAAACATGGTATCATATTTATCTTGGTTCTAAGCTTCCTAAACCCTTGTGGCCGAAACCCCTTTAGAGCTCAATTTAGGCTAAACACAACATCCAAGCATGTGGTACCTAAATTATCATCATAACATTTTCATAGGAAGCATTATAAACATGATTAACTTAGTTTCTAAGTTCTTCAAGTCCCTAATTTCATGTGGCCAAAACCTTAAGGTGTGAAACAAGGTTCCATATGACATAAAAACATAGACAACTTGAAATCATATTTATAACATTTTTACCAAGAAATAAGGTAAACACATTTGACATATTTGAATTAGTTCCTAAGTTCTTTAAGCCCTTAACATATGTCATGGCCGAAATTTAACAAGTTCTCATTAGGGCTACAAATAAGCATACAAGCATGTGAACTTGGACTAACATTATGTATAAATTCATACAAAGCATCATACAATAGTTATGGCCGAAACATACCCTAGCATCATTTTAGGTCATAAAACAACATATAGCAATTGAACCTTGGCTTTCTACTTATCACATTTCATGTAGGGTGACATGAGCATATTTAATTTAAGTCCTAGGGTCCCTAGGGTGTCTAACCCTCCATGGCCGAGACTTACAATAGTCCTTTTAGATCATGGAAAAATTATACAAGCATGTGACACAATCAATAGGTTATCATATTTTCATAAGAAGCATTTTAACACCTTTGGTTTAAATTCTAAGGCCTCTAGGTCATTTAAACCCTACTTGGCCGAAACTCATCAGTGTTTAAACTTGCTTCAATAACATAAAAAAAACATGTGAAGTCATACGAGTTTCATAGCATGTGTAAAGACAAGCCTAATGAGTATACATATGAATTGTGTCTTAGGCTTTCTAGGTTTCCTTTTCTCTTTTTCTTTTATTTTTTTCCCATGGCCGAAACCTACCATTCTTTAGCTAGGTTTTTAAGTGGCCTAAAGCATGAAAAATCTAAGTAAGTTTCATGGCAAAAGTTACTAAGAAACATATATACAAATTGGTTCATGAGTAAACTAGGACCCCTTGTGGTCATACATGATATATGTTATGCTACTAATTTTTCTACACCCTAATTAAGCATGAGGGCATTAAACAACTTTCATATCTAAACAGCACAGAGGTCTTGAGCATTTTAAAATTTTGTTTAAGCTTTCTAAGCTATCCATCTCATCATGGCCGAAAAACCCTAAGAAGGAGTTCATGAAATTCTAGCAATATTCAAGCATACAAATCCTTTAAGATCTTTGTATTCTATAGCATGAGCATGGTTATTTAAATTTAAAGGTCTTCCTAATCCTAAACCCTTCCTTGGCCGAAACATATGAGTGGGTTTTCTTTTAGTTTCAAATATCTTCTAAGGAAGAAAAACCAATACATAATCCTTAATATTTCATAGGGAGAACCTTGTACTAGTTGGGTAAAACAATAAATTTCCCTAGCCTCTTAAGAATATTTTTGGCCGAAATTCTAGGGTTCAGTACTCCTCTGATCAAGCATCATATAGGTATAAAATCATGAAGAAGAACCCCTCTACATAGCATAGAAAAATCTATCATATAGTGAAGACTAGTTAAACATCATTAGATTTTGAAAGCTCTTCTTGGCCGAATTTTTCTCAAACTTGTTTCTAGGTTTTAAAATCCTCATAAAATCCGAAAAGTACATAAAACGCCTTGTACCACAGGTGAGGGGAAGCTTACATCCTTTTCTCTTGTGGATCTAAGGTATGGTGAAGAAGAAATAGTCTCTTCTTCTAGTTCCTTTCCCTTGATTCCCTTGCTAAGTCCTCCTTGTATCTTAGGCTTTCTTAGGGACAAACTTGGCTTTGGGGCCGAAGATGGAGGAGAGGGAACTGTGGTGTTCTCGGTGAGGGAGAGGATGAGTGAAAGAAAATGAGAGAAAAATAATTTTCTCTTTTCTTGCTCCCTTTTATGTTAAGGGGGAAGAGGTAGCAAACTTGATTTTTGCTTTCCTTCTCCCTTAGCCTTTTTCTCTATTTTTATTTTATTTATCTTATTTTCCATTTATTCTCACCATTCATGATAAAATAAGGGGGAATGAATCCCCTTAACTCATCTTTAAAATTTTGGCAAGATCAAAGAGGAAGAGGGAGAGAAAGGGAGGAAGGCAAGTTGCCTTTCTCTTGCTCTTTTCTTGTTTTCTTTTGGCTATCTTTTATTCTAACCTTTATCATGAGTTTCCCTCCTTTGCTATCAATATCTTCTCTCTATCCCAATTGGTTTCTACTAATTAATTCTATGAATTATAATATCCCTCCTTTGCTATCAATATCTTCTCTCTATCCCAATTGGTTTCTACTAATTAATTCTATGAATTATAATATAAGAGGTTCAAGGTTCAATCCTTGACCATCACTTCTTTTTATTTCATTTTATTTCTTTTTTTACTTCAACTCACTTCTTATTATTTTTCTAAGGAAAATTCATCATTCTCATATTTATTCTTAAAAGCTTAGTGGGTGCTATATCACCGGATCTCGAAAGTGTCAAAGTAGACACTTCTCTATATGTATCCACACAAGCAAGAGATGGAGAGGCTAAACAAAAGGTGTGCTAGCACTTATGAAGTGTTCGGCCAAGAGAGGAGAGGGAGAAGAAAATTGAGAGCAAGAGGAAGATGATGGAATGAATGCCTTGAATGAAAAAATCAATCTCATCCACACTAAAGGTGGCTGGCCACATAATGGTTTGTAACCCCCATGGAATATCAAGAGTCAAGTCTCTTGATCTCCTCCATGAGGTGGCATTTGGTCAAGTCAAACTTGACCAAATGAAGAAGCCCTGATGATGTGGCATTGGTCAAGTCAAAATCAAGTCAAAACTTGACTCTTCATCTTCCTACTTAAGTAGAGTCAAACTTGACCACTTCTCTCCCTTGGTTGATCAAATCTAACCATTGGTTCAAGTCAATTTTAATTTAATGAATCTCTATTCATTGAATTAAATTAATTAAATGAGTCTAAGTCCAAATTAGACTCACTTAACACATGAACCAACTTGAGTCCAACTCAATTAGCCTAATTTGGATTACTCTTAATCCAATTTGGTTCATCATATGAACCTAATCATTTAGGTTCATCAAATGAACCTAATCTCCATCTAATTATGTAGCGCCCGCCCCTCCTGCTAGTAGGGTGCGGGGTTACGTACTTAACCATTTCTATTTCTATTTGCGGAAGCATACATGCATATTAAAATTTCTTTCGAAATAAAACACTTAAGAATATCTTGAAGTCATATGGACAATAACATAACACACTAGTCAATGTTAACATAACCAAATAACTTAAGCAGGTCTTCATTTGCCTTAGCCGAGCCACCACCACACATATCTCCTTGCCTCTCCTGCAACTCCCTTAGGTCATCCATTCTTTGCCCTTATCTGTGGTACAAGGAAAGTAAGCTATAAGCACACAGGCTTATTAAGATCCTTTCCTACTCACAAAATCCATATATCAATGCATAAACACATAAGCATACAACCATAAAAATATAATCATCTAACATCATTAGGGCATAGCATGTTATATCATAAATCATAAGGAACATCATGCTAAATCATATCATAAATCCCAATATCATAAGAGCATAGCATGTCATATCGTAAATCATATCATATCAGCTCATAAATAACATCATGTTGTATTACATCATAAATCATAAATCGTATCATGCAAGATGTCTTTTAAAACATATGTCATGTCATATGCAAAATGTTTTAAAACATAGCATATAGTACTTGAACATAATATCATCATGAGGGCCCGGCTTATACCACATACATATATAAATGCGTGCAATCCCTAGGACAGGGTAGCTAGCCCCGAACCTACTAGGGATCTAGGTCCGTTCATAGTCCATCGACCTAGGGGCGTACTAAGGAGCTCATCCCTTTACTAGACCTGTTCATAGTTCATCGGCCAAGGGGCACTTATGGAGTCCACCCTTGGTACAAGCCATACAAAGTAAAATATCATTTCATGGTTCATATCATAACATAACACATCTTATCTCATCATATCATGAGGAGTAAAGCATGCATATTTGGGCACACAACACATGCATGGATCATAAACATACTTAATGAACATGTCATTTATCACATCATAAAACATGCATATTTGGGCACACAGCACATGCATGGATCATAAGCATACATAATGAACATGTCATTTATCATATCATAAAATATACATATTTGGGCACACAGCACATGCATGGATCATAAGCATACATAATCAACATGTCATTTATCATATCATAAACATGCATAATTGGGCACAAAGCACATGCATGGATCATAAGCATACATAATGAACATGTCATTTATCATATCATAAAACATGCATAATTGGGCACATAACACATGCATGGATCATAAGCATACATAATCAACATGTCATTTATCATATCATAAACATGCATAATTGGGCACAAAGCACATGCATGGATCATAAGCATACATAATCAACATGTCATTTATCATATCATAAACATGCATAATTGGGCACAAAGCACATCATAAAAAAAACACAATCATGCATAGCATCCATAAATAACATTTCCTAATTCATAACGCATCATGTGAGACATATCTAATCTTTTAAACTCATAATTGCCGTACCACTCATAAGGAGAAAACCAAGCTATGGGCAACATGCAAGTGTGAACACCTAGCTAAATTCATATCATATTATCAAGAGGCACATGAGTATGCTAGGTTAACTTTTTAGCATCTCTAAGCCCTAGTTTTGTTCTTGGACGAAACATACATGAAGGGAAAGCTAACTTTAAAACAGCATATAAGCATGAACACCTAACTAAATTCATATCACATTATCAAGAGATACATGAGCATGCTAGGTTAACTTTTAGCTTCTCTAAACCCTAACTTTGGGTTCTTGGCTGAACCATCCATGAAGAGGAAACTAGGTTTTTAAACAACATGTAAGCATGATCACCTAGCTAAATTCATATCATATTATTAAGAAACACATGGGCATGCTAGGTTAACTTTTGGCTTCTTTAAAACCCTAATTTTTTGTCTTGGCCGAAACACACATGAAGGGAAACTAGGTTTTAAATCTACATATGAGCATAATCACCTAGCTAAAATTCATATCATATTATTAAGAGAATACATGAGCATGCTAGGTTAACCTTTAGCTTCTTTAAAACCCTAATTTTTGGTCTTGGCCGAAACACACATGAAGGGAAGCTAGGTTTTAAATCAACATATAAGCATAATCACCTAGCTAAATTCATATCATATTATTAAAAGATACATGAGCATGCTAGGTTAACTTTTTAGCTTCTCTAAGCCCTAGTTTTTGTTCTTGGCCGAAACATACATGAAGGGAAAACTAGGTTTTAAATCAACATATAAGCATAATCACCTAGCTAAATTTATATCATATTATTAAGAGATACATGAGCATGCTAGGTTAACTTTTTAGCTTCTCTAAGCCCTAGCTTTTGTTCTTGGCCGAAACATACATGAAGGGAAAGCTAACTTTAAGCAACATTCAAGCATAAGAAAAACCAACCCAATCCCTTAACATAGCATACAAATCATAAGGATGTAGTAACCATGGTTAGTTTAGGTCTTAAGCTTTCCTAGGTCCTTCATCTATACTTGGCCGAAAGTTCATGTTTAAAGATCTAGGTTTTAAGTCAACATACAACATGAGAACATTAACTAGCTTCTTATACTAGGTTACTTATCATAAGAACATAATGAACATGCTTTATTTAGATCTTGATCTACCCAAATCTTTCCTTTTATTTTATACTTGGCCGAAAGTTCCAACTTGTAACCCTAGGTTTTAAGCATTCCACTCCTATGTAAAAACAAAAGCAACTTGTACCAGAGGTGAGGGGATACTTACTTCCTTTCGCTTGTGATTTTTCTTAAGGAAAGATACTCTAGGTGAAGAGGAAGAAGAGAGCTTCTTCTTCTAGCACTCCCTTTGATTTCTCTTGCTTGGAAGGGGTAGACCTTGAAGGCTCCTTCTTGTAAATTAGTTTTCTTGGAGATGAACCTTAACTTAGCTTTTGGAAATGAGGAGAAGGAGAGCTTTTGGTTTCAGTGGAGAATGAGGAAGGAGAAGGAAGGAGGAAGAGGAAGAAGGAAGGATTAATCTCTTGCTTTTCTTGTAACGCCCGCCCTCCCTGCTAACCCTAAGGGACGGGGCTACGATACTCTACGTACATATTACAGCGGAAGACTTAAAATAATTTTTCTTAGTTTAATAAAACTTTTCTTTTGTTTTCAAATCCGAACTACACTAATATGGTTTCCATAACATGATAACAAGATAAATAGAAACATAACATCAAGTCACCCATATAGTACTACAATTTACGAAACCAAAGCGTAATTCTTAAAAAGTTCTTAAAGCAGGTTCTTATTTGGTTGCCTAGCCACCGCCACACACATCTCCTTGCCTCTCCTGCTGCTCCTTTAGCTCATCCAGCTTTTTCCTTTATCTGTGGTACAAGGAAAGTAAGCTATGAGCACTCATGGCTCAGTAAGTTCCTTTC
This sequence comes from Zingiber officinale, assembly GCF_018446385.1. Taxonomy (NCBI): domain Eukaryota; kingdom Viridiplantae; phylum Streptophyta; class Magnoliopsida; order Zingiberales; family Zingiberaceae; genus Zingiber; species Zingiber officinale. Next base: position 42,397,197 of record NC_055998.1, read on the forward strand.
CTACTCACTAAAACCGAAAATCATCACATGATCAAAGAATGTTTCAACATAACATGATCACAACTAGTCATGGCATAACATATCACACTCTTTAAGCATATCATGCAACATAACAATATCATAACTAGTCAGGGCATATCATCTCTTAAAGCATAGCATGAAACATAACATGATCATATCTAATCATGGCATATCATAGTATCATCTTAATATGGCATGGCATATCAAGCTCTTAAAGCATAGCATGAAACATAACATAATCATATCTAATCATGGAATATCATAAATCATCATAAGATGGCATGGCATATCAAGCTCTTAAAGCATAGCATGAAACATAACATAATCATATCTAATCATGGCATATCATATATCATAGCATCATCACAACATGATCATAAGGTATATGCAATATGATTTTGAAAACATGTATCCGAAAAACATGTGTATGTCTCATGATCTTTAAAACCATTTCTTCTTACGTATATACTTAAACATAATATCAACATAATTAGGGCCCCGGCTTGTACCACACATAGATAAATCACGTAGATAAGCGCGCTTCCTAAGTATATCCAAGGTAGCAAGTCTTGAATCATACTAGGAACTAGGTCAGGATCACACAGCCATAGACCTAGGGGCGTACTAAGGAGCCCATCCCTTTGTTTTTACTAGCCTGGATCACACAGCCAAAGGCCTAGGGACTGATTAGGAGCCCACCCTTGGTACAACCCTTACAAAGTAAAGTAGCATGTATAAAAATGCATCATTTAGTCACATAGAATATCATAGAAGTATGCATCACTTAGGCATACGTTATGTCATAAAAGTATGCATCACTTAGGCATACATCGTATCATAAATAGTATGCATCACTTAGGCATACATCATGTCATAAAAAGTATGCATCACTTAGGCATACATCATGTCATAAAAGCATGCATATTTTCACCACATAGCATATCATGAGAGCATGCATATTTTAGGCACATAGCATATCATCAAAGCATGCATATTTCTATCCATATAGCATATCATGAAAGCATGCATATTCTAAGCACATAGCATATCATCAAAGCATGCATATTTCTAAGCACATATCATATCATGGAAAGTATAAATCACAAGCATACATATTTAAGCATAAGGGTGTATCATGTGATTATACTATCATAAGAAATATGGTAACATAGTTAGCTTGGGTTCTAAGCTTCCTAATCCCTTGGGTTCTTATCATGGCCGAACCCCCTTAGATCTCAATTTAGGTAAAAACAACCTCCAAGCATGTGGAACCTAAATTATCATCACATCAATTTCATAGGAAGCATTATAAGCATGATTAACTTGGTTTCTAAGTTCTCCAAGTCCCTAAACTTCATGTGGCCAAACCCTATCAGGTGTGAAACAAGGTCCCAAATGTTATGAAAGCATGGAAACCTTAAACCATATTTATGATATTTTTTTCCAAGCAACATAGTAAGCATATTTGAGCTAGTTCCTAAGTTCTTCAAGCCCTTAACATATATCATGGCCGAAATTTAACAAGTATTCATTAGGGCCAAAAGCAAGCATACAAGCATGTGAACTTGAACTAACATTATGTATAAATTCATAATAAGGCATTATACAATGGGTATGGCCGAAACTTACCCTAGCCTCATTTAGGTCATTAAACAACATATAGCATGAGAACTTTGGCTTTCTACTTATCATATTTCATGTAGAGTGACATGAGCATATTTAATTTTTGTTCTAAGGTTTCTAGGGCATCTATCTCTTCATGGCTGAAACATACAATAGTCCATTTAGGTCATGGAAAAATTATACAAGCATGTGACACAATCAACATATTATCATATTTCCATAAGAAGCATTTTTAACACAATTGGTTTCAATTCTAAGGCCTCTAGGTCATTTAAACCCTACTTGGCCGAAACTCATCAGTAACTAAATTTTCTTCAAATAGCCTAAAAGCATAGGAAGTCATACAAGTTTCATAGCATGTATAAAGACAAGCATAATAAACATACATGTGAATTGTGTCTTAGGCTTCCTAGGTTTCTTTCTTTTTTTCATTTATTTTTCTTCATGGCCGAAACCTACCAATCTCTAAACTAAGTTTTAAGTGGCCTAAAGCATGGAAAAACTAAGTAAGTTTCATGGCAAAAATTTCTAAGAACATCATATACAAATTTGGTTCATAAACAAGCTAGGACCCTTGTGATCTTACATGTCATATATCATGTAACTAAATTCTCTATGCCCTAATTAAGCATGAGAGCATTAAACAACTTTCATATCTTAATATCACAGAGGTCTTGAGCATGTTAAAATTTTGTTTAAGCTTTTCTAAGCTATCCATCTTATCATGGCCGAAAATTTTAGTGAAGAGTTCATGAATTTCTAGCAATATTCAACATGCAATTCTTTAAAAGAACTCTATATTCTATCATATAAACATGGTTACTTAAATTTAAATGTCTTCCTAACCCTAAGCTCTTTTCTTGGCCGAAACATATGAGTGGATTTCTTTTGGTTCCAAGTAACTTTCAAGCAAGAAAAACCAATAAAAGATCCTTAGTAATTCATGGAGGGAATCTTGTACTAGTTTGGTTAAACAATGATTTCCCTAACCTCTTTAAAATATTTTTGTCCAAAATTCTAGGGTTAGGTACTCCTCTGACCAAGCATCATATAGGTATAAAAACATGAAGGAAAACCTTCTTACATAGCATAGAAAAATATCATGAAATGAGGACTTGTTTAAACCTTCCTAGATTTGAAAACTCTTCTTTGGCCGGATTATTCTTAAATTCTATTCTAGGTTTCCTAATCCTCATAACATCCGAAAATCACATAAAAAGCCTTGTACCACAGGTGAGGGGAAGCTTACATCCTTTTCGCTTGTGGTTCTAAGGTGTGGTGATGGAAGAAGTAGCCTCTTCTTCTAGTTCCCTTCCCTTGATTCCCTTGCTAAGTCCTCCTTGTAACTTAGGCTTTCTTAGGAGAAAACCTTGGCTTGGGGCCGAAGATGGAGGAGAGGGGACTGAGGTTCTCGGTGAGGGAGAGGGAAGATTGAGAGAAATGAGAGAAAAATTAGAATTCTTCTCTTTTCTTGCTCCCTTTTATGTTAAGGAGGAAGAGGTAGCAAAATTAGTTTTTTTGCTTTCCTTCTCCCTTAGCCTTTTTTTCTATTTTCTTTTTATTTTTATTTATTTATTTATCCTCATCATTCATGGTGAAACAAGGGGGAATGAATCCCCTTAATCAACCTCTTTAATGTCACGGCAAGAAGAGGGAGAGGGAGAGAAAAGGAGGAAGGCAAGTTGCCTTTCTCTTGCTCTTTTCTTGCTTTCTCTTCTTAGATCTTTACTCCTATCTTTATCATGCATTCCCTTTCCTTGCTATCAATATCTTCTTTCTATCCCAATTGGTTTCTACTAATTAATTCTATAAATTATAATATAAGAGGTTCAAGGTTCAATCCTTGACCTCCTCTTCTTTTTATTTCATTTTTATTTCTTTTTGCTCCAACTCACTTCTTATTATTTTTCTAAGGCAAAATTCATCATTCTCTTATTTATCTTAAAAGCTTAGTGGGTGTTACAGTACCCCGTACCTCATAAAAAGTTCGTCCTCGAACTTTAAAATAGTTACATCAGGTGGCACTGAACTTTCGGCTGAGTGCATCGGCCAATTTGTTCGCCTTTCCTGGGTGATAAAGAATCTCGCAGTCGTAATCTTTAACTAGCTCGAGTCATCGGCGTTGCCTCATATTCAGGTCTTTTTGCATGAAGAAATATTTCAGACTCTGATGGTTGGTATAAATCTTACACTGAGCTCCATATAAATAATGTCTTCATATTTTGAGAGCGAAGACCACGGCTGCTAGTTCTAAGTTGTGAATGGGATAATTCTTCTCATGCTCTTTAAGTTGTCTAGAAGCGTAGGCAATGACTTTGCCATCTTGCATGAGTACAGCTCCAAGTCCTGTGATGGAAGCATCGCTGTACATATCGAAGCCTCTGTTGGTTTCCGGAAGAGTAAGAATCAGAGCACTGGTCAGTCTCCTTTTTAATTCTGCGAAACTCATCTCGCACGCTTCTGTCCATTCATACTTTGTATTTTTCTTGGTGAGAGTTGTCATAGGGGCAGCGACTTTGGAGAAATTCTCTACTAATTTCCTGTAATAACCTGCTAGCCCGAGAAAACTCCTGACTTCGCTGGCATTCCTTGGTCTGTTCCAGTTATTTACAGCTTTGATTTTGCTTGGATCCACCATAACTCCATCTTTGGAGATGACATGACCTAGGAATATTACCCGGTCAAGCCAAAACTCGCATTTGGAGAATTTTGCATATAGTTGTTTCTCTTGAAGGATCTGTAGTACAGTATTCAGGTGTTCAGCATGTTCTTCTGGGGTTCTCGAGTAGATAAGTATATCGTCAATAAAGACGATTACAAATTTATCAAGATATGCCATAAATATCCGATTCATCATATCCATAAATACTGCAGGAGCGTTGGTTACTCCGAAAGGCATAACTATGAACTCATAGTGTCCATATCGGGTTCGAAATGCTGCTTTTGGTATATCATCTGGTTTCACCTTCACTTGATGATAACCGGATCGTAGGTCTATCTTTGAGAAAACGGTCACACCCTTCAGTTGATCGAACAGGTCATCGATCCGTGGGAGTGGGTACCGGTTCTTGATCGTCACATTATTCAGCGCTCGGTAATCAGGGCACTGTTGACTAGCTCCTCTGCAGTCTGCGGTCTATTAACTCCGCCGGCTACGTTCAGAGCGATCTCGGGTCGGAGCATCTTTAACATTAACCGGACCCTTTCTCTTTCAGTGCTGACCAGTTCTGGGCACAGATGCGCTAGGCGGTTGAACTTCTTGACGGCTTCGTTGACTGACAACTCGTCATAGTGCTTGTTGGTCACTTGCATATGGAAGAATTCTTCTAAGAACTCTGTCTCAAAATCCGTCCACTGCATCTGGTTTATTTATCTTTTCGCTTTTACTCGGTCCCACCACATCCGGGCATCTCCGGTAAGGCAGAACGACGCGCATTTGACCTTCTCGTGTTCAGGCCAGTCCAGTAGTTCCATTATGCTCTCCACGGTCTTGAGCCAGGCTTGTGCATCCCATGGTTCGCAGTTTCCCGAGAATGCTTCCGGCTTAAGCCTTTGCCACTGAATCAGATAGGCCTCTTGTCAGACCATCGGAACAGGGGCTGCTGGGGGTACTGGCGCGGCTGTAACGGGGTTGCCTTGCTGACCCATTAAGGTAGTGATCAGCTGTTGTTGCTCCGCGATCTAATGCTGGAGGTCTGCGACTACCTGCGACAGGTCTGGTGGAATCATTGTCCCTCCGGTTCGGGCATTGCGTGTCCTAACCATGTTTATCTAAATAAGGACAAACAGACTAGTGTAAGTGGTTATCGTTTCTAGCCCGTCTAACGTACTATTTGTTTCTATCTATTTGTTCTAGTATTATTCCTAAGCTACCAATATGTAATCTAAAAGCATGGAATAAAGCATCAAACATAAACAAGCAAAACATGAAACTAAAGCATAAACAACAAAAGGAAAAAATAAGGAATAGAGTAACAAACAGTATAACATAAGGAAATAAAGCATAAGCAATGTAGCAAAGAAAATAATGCATAGGCAATATAACAAGAAAGAACAATAAATAAAGCATAAGTTATATAACATGAAACTAAGCATAAGCATATAACAAGAAAATTAAGCATAAACATATAACCAGAAAATTAAATATAAGCATTCTTACTTGGAGCGGCAGGTCGGAGGCTTGATGTGTGTGTAGTGAGCTGGCAAAAACTTTGGCTCTGATACCAACCTGTAACGCCCGCCCTCCCTGCTAACCCTAAGGGACGGGGCTACGATACTCTACGTACATATTACAGCGGAAGACTTAAAATAATTTTTCTTAGTTTAATAAAACTTTTCTTTTGTTTTCAAATCCGAACTACACTAATTTGGTATCCATAACATGATAACAAGATAAATAGAAACATAACATCAAGTCACCCATATAGTACTACAATTTACGAAACCAAAGCGTAATTCTTAAAAAGTTCTTAAAGCAGGTTCTTATTTGGTTGCCTAGCCACCGCCACACACATCTCCTTGCCTCTCCTGCTGCTCCTTTAGCTCATCCAGCTTTTTCCTTTATCTGTGGTACAAGGAAAGTAAGCTATGAGCACTCATGGCTCAGTAAGTTCCTTTCCTACTCACTAAAACCGAAAATCATCACATGATCAAAGAATGTTTCAACATAACATGATCACAACTAGTCATGGCATAACATATCACACTCTTTAAGCATATCATGCAACATAACAATATCATAACTAGTCAGGGCATATCATCTCTTAAAGCATAGCATGAAACATAACATGACCATATCTAATCATGGCATATCATAGTATCATCTTAAGATGGCATGGCATATCAAGCTCTTAAAGCATAGCATGAAACATAACATAATCATATCTAATCATGGCATATCATAAATCATCATAAGATGGCATGGCATATCAAGCTCTTAAAGCATAGCATGAAACATAACATAATCATATCTAATCATGGCATATCATAAATCATAGCATCATCACAACATGATCATAAGGTATATGCAATATGATTTTGAAAACATGTATCCGAAAAACATGTGTATGTCTCATGATCTTTAAAACCATTTCTTCTTACATATATACTTGAACATAATATCAACATAATTAGGGCCCCGGCTTGTACCACATATAGATAAATCACGTAGATAAGCGCGCTTCCTAAGTATATCCAAGGTAGCAAGTCTTGAATCATACTAGGACCTAGGTCAGGATCACACAGCCATAGACCTAGGGGCGTACTAAGGAGCCCATCCCTTTGTTTTTACTAGCCTGGATCACACAGCCAAAGGCCTAGGGACTGATTAGGAGCCCACCCTTGGTACAAGCCTTACAATGTAAGTAGCATGTATAAAAATGCATCATTTAGTCACATAGCATATCATAGAAGTATGCATCACTTAGGCATACGTTATGTCATAAAAGTATGCATCACTTAGGCATACATCGTATCATAAATAGTATGCATCACTTAGGCATACATCATGTCATAAAAAGTATGCATCACTTAGGCATACATCATGTCATAAAAAGTATGCATCACTTAGGCATACATCATGTCATAAAAGCATGTATATTTTCACCACATAGCATATCATGAGAGCATGCATATTTTAGGCACATAGCATATCATCAAAGCATGCATATTTCTATCCATATAGCATATCATGAAAGCATGCATATTCTAAGCACATAGCATATCATCAAAGCATGCATATTTCTAAGCACATATCATATCATGGAAAGTATAAATCACAAGCATACATGTTTAAGCATAAGGGTGTATCATGTGATTATACTATCATAAGAAATATGGTAACATAGTTAGCTTGGGTTCTAAGCTTCCTAATCCCTTGGGTTCTTATCATGGCCGAACCCCCTTAGATCTCAATTTAGGTAAAAACAACCTCCAAGCATGTGGAACCTAAATTATCATCACATCAATTTCATAGGAAGCATTATAAGCATGATTAACTTGGTTTCTAAGTTCTCCAAGTCCCTAAACTTCATGTGGCCGAACCCTATCAGGTGTGAAACAAGGTCCCAAATGTTATGAAAGCATGGAACCTTAAACCATATTTATAACATTTTTTTCCAAGCAACATAGTAAGCATATTTGAGCTAGTTCCTAAGTTCTTCAAGCCCTTAACATATATCATGGCCGAAATTTAACAAGTATTCATTAGGGCCAAAAGCAAGCATACAAGCTTGTGAACTTGAACTAACATTATGTATAAATTCATAATAAGGCATTATATAATGGGTATGGCCGAAACTTACCCTAGCCTCATTTAGGTCATTAAACAACATATAGCATGAGAACTTTGGCTTTCTACTTATCATATTTCATGTAGAGTGACATGAGCATATTTAATTTTTGTTCTAGGGTTTCTAGGGCATCTATCTCTTCATGGCCGAAACATATAATAGTCCATTTATGTCATGGAAAAATTATACAAGCATGTGACACAATCAACATATTATCATATTTCCATAAGAAGCATTTTTAACACAATTGTTTCAATTCTAAGGCCTCTAGGTCATTTATACCCTACTTGGCCGAAACTCATCAGTAACTAAGTTTTCTTCAAATAGCCTAAATGTATAGGAATTCATACAAGTTTCATAGCATGTATAAAGACAAGCATAATAAACATACATGTGAATTGTGTCTTAGGCTTCCTAGGTTTCTTTCTTTTTTTCTTTTATTTTTCTTCATGTCCGAAACCTACCAATCTCTAAACTAGGTTTTAAGTGGCCTAAATCATGGAAAAACTAAGTTTCATGGCAAAAATTACTAAGAACATCATATACAAATTTGGTTCATAAACAAGCTAGGACCCTTGTGATCTTACATGTCATATATCATGTAACTAAATTCTCTATGCCCTAATTAAGCATGAGAGCATTAAACAACTTTCATATCTTAATATCACAGAGGTATTGAGCATGTTAAAAATTTTTTTAAGCTTTTCTAAGCTATCCATCTTATCATGGCCGAAAATCTTAGTGAAGAGTTCATGAATTTCTAGCAATATTCAACATGCAATTCTTTAAGAGAACTCTATATTCTATCATATAAACATGGTTACTTAAATTTAAATGTCTTCCTAACCCTAAGCTCTTTTCTTGGCCGAAACATATGAGTGGATTTCTTTTGGTTCCAAGTAACTTTCAAGCAAGAAAAACCAATAAAAGATCCTTAGTAATTCATGGAGGGAATCTTGTACTAGTTTGGTTAAACAATGATTTCCCTAACCTCTTTAAAATATTTTTGGCCGAAATTCTAGGGTTAGGTACTCCTCTGACCAAGAATCATATAGGTATAAAAACATGAAGGAAAACCTTCTTACATAGCATAGAAAAATATCATGAAATGAGGACTTGTTTAAACCTTCCTAGATTTGAAAACTCTTCTTTGGCCGGATTATTCTTAAATTCTATTCTAGGTTTCCTAATCCTCATAACATCCGAAAATCACATAAAAAGCCTTGTACCACAGGTGAGGGGAAGCTTACATCCTTTTCGCTTGTGGTTCTAAGGTGTGGTGATGGAAGAAGTAGCCTCTTCTTCTAGTTCCCTTCCCTTGATTCCCTTGCTAAGTCCTCCTTGTAACTTAGGCTTTCTTAGGAGAAAACCTTGGCTTGGGGCCGAAGATGGAGGAGAGGGGACTGAGGTTCTCGGTGAGGGAGAGGGAAGAATGAGAGAAATGAGAGAAAAATTAGAATTCTTCTCTTTTCTTGCTCCCTTTTATGTTAAGGAGGAAGAGGTAGCAAAATTAGTTTTTTTGCTTTCCTTCTCCCTTAGCCTTTTTTTCTATTTTCTTTTTATTTTTATTTATTTATTTATCCTCATCATTCATGGTGAAACAAGGGGGAATGAATCCCCTTAATCAACCTCTTTAATGTCACGGCAAGAAGAGGGAGAGGGAGAGAAAAGGAGGAAGGCAAGTTGTCTTTCTCTTGCTCTTTTCTTGCTTTCTCTTCTTAGATCTTTACTCCTATCTTTATCATGCATTCCCTTTCCTTGCTATCAATATCTTCTCTCTATCCCAATTGGTTTCTACTAATTAATTCTATAAATTATAATATAAGAGGTTCAAGGTTCAATCCTTGACCTCCTCTTCTTTTTATTTCATTTTTATTTCTTTTTGCTCCAACTCACTTCTTATTATTTTTCTAAGGCAAAATTCATCATTCTCTTATTTATCTTAAAAGCTTAGTGGGTGTTACATTTCTTCTCTTAATCCTATTTATTTCCAGGTAATGAACATACCTTCATTCATCCCCCTTAGACCTCCTATTTTCTCTTCTCTTTTAATTCCACGAAAATAGAGAGAAGGCGGGAAGCAAGCAATTTGTCTTTTGCTTGCTTCTTCTCTTAACCAAGAGGAAGAGAAAGTAAGCTACTTGGTTTTCTCTTGTTCCTTCACTTAACCATTCTCTCACCTTTAACTAATATTTCTATTCTTTTCTATTTACATATAATTCATGTCTCTAGTGGTTATCATACACCAATTTAATTCTATCATTTGTGGGAGGTTCAAGGTTCAATCCTTGACCTCACCTCTTTTTATTTTGGTTTCTATTTTTCCCTTTTTCTCTTTCTTTCTTTTATTCTTATATTTTAACGAAAAATACTCCTAGGCATAGCTTAGCATTTCATGGGTGTTACAAATTGCCCTTTGTGTGTGACCCTATAGGTTCTTGTAATGTTGGCAATGCTCCTAACCCCATTTAGAAGCATAAGTAATGAGCGGTATCTAGCAACACATCATTACTACCCAAGTTACAAGAATGTTGAGATCCAACATCACCTTGTGACTACTAATTGTGACTCCTCACAATATATGACAAGTGTCCTTCTATCCTATACATCTAGATTGATCAATGTGAGGCATAGACCGTGTCATCCTCTAATCAATCTAAATCTTGAACTCTAAGTAGACTCACTCGATTAAATGAGCTCAATATCTCATATTGACTCATTTGGGCATGGCCAAGCACTTCGTGGTCTCACTCTATCAAGAATATTGATGTCGCTCCCGTCATATAGGAGGGATAGATCCCATCTACATCACTCACATCCCTCAGCATAATTCGTTACATACCCAGTAATCGCCTTTATAGTCCACCCAGTTACGGGTGGCATTTGACGAAGCGAAAGCACGTAACTCCTTATGTAGGAATCCATGGTGACTTCAGGTCCAAGGACTAGTAGTCATACGAATAGCCACATGAGAAAGTATATGACACTCATATAACGATCCATGATACTTTCTCATGGTGGGTCATTCAATATATATTCTCCAATGCATACCCATGTGTCAACTTGATATCTCTATATCCATGACTTGTGAGATCAAGTCATCGAGTTGACCTACATGCTAGTCTCATCGCATTAACATTATCTCTGAATGTTAATACTCGACTAGGAATGATTAAGAGTAGTGTTCCCTATATCATCTCACTATCGGTTCAACTAACCGATTGATATAGGTAAGAACCTTCTACTCAAGGACGCTATTATACTTAGTTTATTTGGCACCAATACAAGTAAGCATAATAACCAAAAAACCAAATGCCTTTATATATTAGAATATGATACAATGAGTCCATACAACAATTATCAAATTATTGGCTCTAGGGCTCTGACTAACAATCTCCCACTAGCACTAGCGTCAATCAGTGTAGGCTCTAAGCTCCAATGACCTAGTGTGACCATCATGCTTCCTCTGTGCCAAAGCCTTGGTCAAGGGATCTGCGATGTTAGCCTCTGTAGGTACTCTACAAATCTTCACATCTCCTCTCTCGATAATCTCTCGAATGAGATGGAAGCGTCGTAGTATGTGTTTGGTCCGCTGGTGTGAGCGAGGTTCCTTAGCCTGTGCTATAGCTCCATTGTTGTCACAATAGAGCTCAATGGGGTCAGCGATACTAGGAACCACCCCAAGTTCAGTGATGAACTTGCAGATCCAAACTACCTCCTTTGCTGCCTCTGATGCAGCAATGTAATCGGCCTCTGTTGTAGAATCAGCGATTGTGTCCTGCTTCGAACTCTTCCAACTCACAGCACCACCATTTATGCAAAACATGAACTCTGACTACGATCGATAATCATCCTGGTCAGTCTGGAAGCTGGCATCACTGTAACCGTTTACAGCTAGCTCGTCATCGCTTCCATATATCAAGAAATATTCTTTAGTCTTTCTCAAGTACTTAAGAATATTCTAGACCGCTATCTAGTGACTTTCACCTAGATTTTACTGGTATCTGCTCGTCATGCTCAAAGTATACGAGACATCAGGTCGAGTACATAGCATGGCATACATGACAGATCCTATGGCTGAGGCATAAGGGATCTGATCCATGTGGTCTCTCTCCTCTCTAGAAGAGAGACCTTGAGTCTTCGAAAGACTCACACCATGTGACAGCGGCAGAAATCCCTTCTTGGAGTTCTGCATGGTAAACCGAAGGAGTACCTTGTCAATATATGTACTCTGACTTAGGCCAAGCAATCTCTTAGATCTATCTCTATAGATCTATATCCCTAGAATACGGGATGCTTCACCTAAGTCCTTCATTGAGAAACATGTCCCTAGCCAAGTCTTGACAGACTGTAGTAAAGGGATGTCTTTCCCAATAAGTAGTATGTCATCCACATACAATATGAGAAAGACAACTATATCCCCTACAACCTTCTTTTAGACACAAGGTTCATCTTCATTCTTGATGAAATCAAACTGTTTGATTGCATCATCGAATCGAAGATTCCAGCTCCGAGAAGCTTGCTTTAGTCCATAAATGGACCTATGCAGCTTGCATACTCTGCTAGTATGCTGTGGATCTACAAAACCCTCAGGTTGTGTCTTGTACACATCCTCGAGCAGGTTTCCATTCAGAAACGCAGTTTTGACATCCATCTACCATATCTCATAATCATGGTATGCTGCAATAGCAAGCATGATCCGAATGGACTTAAACATCGCTACTGGAGAAAAGGTTTCATCATAGTCAATACCATGAATTTGCTTGAAACCTTTAGCTACCAAGCGACCCTTATAGATAAGTCCATCCATGTCAGTCTTTCTCTTAAAGACCCACTTACACCCTATGGGTTTTACCCCTTCAGGTGGATCAACCAAAGTCCATACTTGGTTAGTGTACATGGATTCCATCTCGGATCTCATGACCTCTAGCCATTTCTCGGAATCTAGTCTCATCACAGCTTCCTGAAAGGTAGTAGGCTCATCCTCTATGAGCACAACATCATCATGGTCAGACAATAGAAAAGAGTATCTCTCAGGCTAACGATGTACCCTATCAGACCTACGAAGAGGTATGTCTACTTGAACTGATTGTTGTTCCTCAACTCTTTGTGGAACAACATCATCCACAACTCTTTGTGGTTCCAGTTCAACTTCCATCGAGGCTTCAGTGCTATGGTCCGCATCTTGAACTTCTTCAAGATCGAACGTACTCCCACTAGTCTTTCTAGAAACAAAATCCCTTTCTAGAAAGACCCCAGTCTTTACCACAACTACCTTGTGCTGACTGGGAATGTAGAAGTAATATCCCTTAGTTTCCTCGGGATATCCAATAAAGTAGCACTTATGGGATTTGGGTCCTAATTTGTCTGAGACTTGACGTCGAATGTAAGCCTCACAACCCCAAATCCTCATAAAAGACACCTAGACATCTCTCCCAGTACATTTTCTATATGGTGTCTTTATCACGGCCTTGGATGGAACTCAGTTGAGTAAAAAAGCTGTCGTGTCTAGAGCATAGCCCCAAAGAAATGTAGGAAGATCTGTGTGACTCATCATAGACCGTACCATATCTAATAGGGTACGATTCCTCCTTTCGGATACACTATTCCACTGTGGTGTTCCAGGAGGAGTGAGTTGGGATAGAATCCCACACTCAGCTAGATAGTCACGAAACTCATGGCTAAGGTATTCCCCACCTCAATCTGATCGAAGTATCTTAATACTCTTGCCAAGCTAGTTTTGTACTTCATTCTTGAATTCTTTGAACTTTTCAAAGGATTCAGACTTATGTGTCATCAAGTACACATAACCATATCTACTGAAGTCATCAGTAAAAGTAATGAAGTACCTATAACCGCCTCTAGCAGCGACATTGAAAGGGCCACATACATCACTATGTATAAGTCCTAACAAATCAGTCGTTCTTTCACTGTGCCCACTAAAGGGATTCTTGGTCATCTTGCCTAGTAGGCATGACTCACACGTCTCATAAGATTCAAAATCAAATGAGTCTAGCAAACCATCCTTATGGAGCTGGGATAAGCGCTTGTCATTTATATGACCTAAGTGACAGTGCCAGAGAAAGGTTTGGTTCATGTCATTTGACTTGAACCTCTTGGTATTTATGTTATAGATAGGGCTTTCAAGGTCTAGAATGTAGAGTCCGTTCATCAGAGGTGCACTACAATAGAACATATCTTTTAAATAAACAGAACAGCATTTGTCCTTTATTATAAAAGAGAAACATTTCTTGTCCAAACAAGAAACTGAAATTATGTTCTTAGTTAAAGCAGGCACATAACAACATTCATCTAATTCTAATACAAGCCTAGAGGGCAGAGATAGATGATAAGTTCCTATAGCAACAGTAGCAACTCGTGCTCCATTGTCTACTCATAGGTCCACCTCGCCCTTTGCCAATGCCCTGCTATTTCTCAGCGCCTGCACATTAGTACAAATGTGAGAAGCACATCCGGTATCTAAAACCCATGATGAAGAAATAGATAGATTGACTTCTATAACATAGATACTTGAAGTGGAAGTCTCACTTCGCTTCTTCTTAAGATCTTCCATGTACACCTTGCAGTTCCTCTTCCAATGTCCGGTCTGACCGCAGTAGAAACTGGTAGCATCCTTGGCGACCCCTCCTTTAGGCTTTAGTGTCTTGCCTTTGCCCTTGGCTTGGGACTTTCCCTTGCCTTTGGGTTTGCCCTTGCCCTTATATTTCTGAACCATCAGAACAGAGTTGGGCTTAACCTTCTTAAGGTTGAGCTCAGCCATTCTTAACATGCTAAGTAGCTCGGGTAGTGGCTTGTCAATTTTGTTCATGTTGTAGTTTAGAACGAATTGACTATAGCTATCCGGCAAGGATTGCAAGATCAAGTCAGTGGCCATCTCTTGGCCAAGCGGGAGTCCCAACCTCTGTAGGTTTTCTTTGTACCCAATCATTTTGAATACATATGGGCCTACGGGAGCCCCATCTAACATCTTGCACTGAAATAGTGCCCTTGAGATCTCAAATCTCTCGTGCCGCGCTTGTCCTTGATATAGTTGACGAAGATGTTCAACCATATCATATGTAACGCCCGCCCTCCCAACTATCAACAAGGGACGGGGCTACGATACTCTACGTACATATTACAGCGGAAGACTTAAAATAATTTTTCTTAACTTAATTAAAATCGAACTACACTAACATGGTTTCATAACATGATAACAAAATAAATAAAAACTTAACATCAAGTCACCCATATTGTATTACATTTCACAAAACCAAAGCATAGTTCTTAAGGTTTTAAAGCAGGTTCTTAATTAGTTGCCTAGCCACCGCCACACACATCTTCGTTGCCCCTCCTGCTGCTCCTTTAACTCATCCAGCTTTTTTCCTTTATCTGTGGTACAAGGAAAGTAAGCTATGAGCACTCATGGCTCAGTAAGTTCCTTTCCTACTCACTAAAACCAACAATCAGCACATAATCAAATAATGTCTCAACTTAACATGATCTCAACTAGTCATGGCATAACATATCATACACTTTAAGCATATCATGCAACATAACAAACATTATAACTAGTCATGGCATATCATCTCTTAAAGCATAGCATGAAACATAACATAATCATATCATGGCATATCATCTCTTAAAACATAGCATGAAACATAACATAATCTTATCATGGTATATCATCTCTTAAAACATAGCATGAACATAACATAATCTTATCATGGCATGTCATCTCTTAAAACATAGCATGAAACATAACATAATCATATCATGGCATATCTTAAATCATAGCCTCAATACAACATAATCATAGATTATATGCATCATGATTTTAAAAACATGTATCCGAAAAGCATGTGTATGTCTCATGATCTTTTAAAACCATTTTCTTCTTACATATATATACTTGAACATAACATCAACATATTTAGGGCCCCGGCTTGTACCATACATACATAACATAGATGCGCGTGTCCTGAGTATATCCAAGGTAGCAAGTCTTGAATCATACTAGGAACTAGGTCAAGATCACAAAGCATGGCCTAGGGGCGTACTTGAAGAGTCCATCCCTTATTAGCCTAGATCACAAAGCAAGGCTTAGCCTAGATCACAAAGCAAGACCTAGGGGTGTACTAAGGAGCCCATCCCTTATTAGCCTAGATCACAAAGCAAGGCTTAGCCTAGATCACAAAGCAAGGCCTAGGGGTGTACTAAGGAGCCCATCCCTTATTAGCCTAGATCACAAAGCAAGGCTTAGCCCAGATCACAAAGCAAGGCTTAGAGACTGATTAGGAGTCCACCCTTGGTACAATCCTTACAAAGTAAAATAGCATGTATAAAAATGCATCATTTAGTCACATAGCATAGCATAAAAGTATGCATCACTTAGGCATACATTATGTCATAAAAGTATGCATCACTAAGGCATACATCATATCATAAAAAGTATGCATCACTAAGGCATACATCATGTCTTAAGAAAGTATGCATCACTTAGGCATACATCATATCATAAAAAGTATGCATCACTTAGGCATACATCATGTCTTAAGAAAATATGCATCACTTCTATCCACATAGCATATCATAAAAGCATGCATATTCTAAGCATATAGCATATCATCAAGCATGCATATCTCTAACCACATATATCATAAAAACATGCATATTCTAAACACATATCATATCATAAAAACATGCATATTCTAAACACATATCATATCATAGAAACATGCATATTCTAAACACATATCATATCATAGAAAGTATAAATCACAAGCATACATGTTTAAGCATAAGGGTGTATCATGTGATTATACTATCATAAGAAACATGGTAACATAGTTAACTTGGGTTCCAAGCTTCCTAAACCCTTGGGTTCCTATCATGGCCGAACCCCCTTAGGTCTCAATTTAGGTAAAAACAACCTCCAAGCATGTGAAACCTAAATCATCATCACATAAATTTCATAGGAAGCATTATAAGCATGATTAACTTGGTTTCTAAGTTCTGCAAGTCCTTAAACTCATGTGGCCAAACCCTATCAGTATATAAACAAGGTCCCAAATGTCATGAAAGCATGGAAACCTTAAACCATATTTATAGTATTTTTTTCCAAATAGCATAGTAAGCATATTGAGCTAGTTCCTAAGTCCTTCATGGCCTTAACATATGTCATAGTCAAACTTTTAACAAGTGTTCATTAGGGCTAAAAACAAACATACAAGCATGTGAACTTGAACTAACATCATGTATAAATTCATAACAAAACATTATACAACATGTATGGCTGAAACTTAGTTCATGGGAGAAATTTTGTACTAGTTTAGTTAAACAATATTTTTCCCTAACCTCCATAACATATTTTTGGCCGAAATTCTAGGGTTAGGTACTCCTCTGATCAAGCATCATTTAAGTATAAAAACATGAAGAAAATCCTTCCTACATAGCATAGAAAGAATATCATGAAATAAGGACTTGTTTAAACCATCCTAGATTTGAAAACCCTTTCTTTAGCCGAATTTTCTCAAATTCTTTTCTAGGTTTTCTAATCCTTATAGAATCCAAAAATCACATAAAAGCCTTGTACCACAGGTGAGGGGAAGCTTACATCCTTTTCGCTTGTGGATCTAAGGTGTGGTGATGGAAGAAGTAGCCTCTTCTTCTAGTTCCCTTCCCTTGATTCCCTTGCTAAGTCCTCCTTGTATCTTAGGTTTTCTTAGGAGAAAACCTTGGCTTGGGGAGGAGAGGGGGACTGAGGTTTCGGTGATGGAGAGGGATGAATGAGAGAAATGAGAGAAAGAAATAAAATCTTCTCTTTACATATTCTCTTTTAAGTTAAGGAGGAAGAGGTAGCAAACTTAGTTTTTGCTTTCCTTCTCCCTTAGCCTTTTTTTTCTATTTTATTTTTATTTTTATTTATTTATTTATCCTCGTCATTCATGGTGAAACAAGGGGGAATGAATCCCCTTAATGGTCTCTTTAAGGTCACGGCAAGAAGAGGAAGAGGGAGAGAAAGGGAGGAAGGCAAGTTGCCTTTCTCTTGTTTTTTTCTTGTTTTCTTTTGGCTAGCTTTTACTCTTACCTTTATCATGAGTTTCCCTCCTTTGCTATAAATATCTTCTCTCTATCCCAATTGGTTTCTACTCTATGAATTATAATATAAGAGGTTCAAGGTTCAATCCTTGACCTTCACTTCTTTTTATTTCATTTTATTTCTTTTTGCTTCAACTCACTTCCTATTATTTTTCTAAGGCAAAATCCCACATTCATATATTTCTCTTACAAGTTTAGTGGGTATTACAGTACCCCGTACCTAATAAAAAGTTCGTCCTCGAACTTTAAAATAGTTGCATCAGGTGGCACTGAACTTTCGGCTGAGTGCATCGGCCACTTTGTTCGCCTTTCCTGGGTGATAAAGAATCTCGCAGTCATAATCTTTAACTAATTCGAGCCATCGGCATTGCCTCATATTCAGGTCTTTTTGCGTGAAGAAGTATTTCAGACTCTGATGGTCGGTATAAATCTTACACTGAGCTCCATATAAATAATGTCTCCATATTTTGAGAGCGAAGACCACGGCTGCTAGTTCTAAGTCGTGAATGGGATAATTCTTCTCATGTTCTTTAAGTTGTCTAGAGGCGTAAGCAATGACTTTGCCATCTTGCATGAGTACTGCTCCAAGTCCTGTGATGGAAGCATCGCTGTACATATCGAAGCCTTTGTTGGTTTCCGGAAGAGTAAGAATCGGAGCACTGGTCAGTCTCCTTTTTAATTCCGCGAAACTCTTCTCGCAAGCTTCTGTCCATTCATACTTTGTATTTTTCTTGGTGAGGGCTGTCATAGGGGCTGCGATTTTGGAGAAATTCTCTACAAATTTCCTGTAATAACCTGCTAGTCCGAGAAAACTCCTGACTTCGCTGGCATTCTTTGGTCGATTCCAGCTATTCACAGCTTCGATTTTACTTGGATCCACCATAACTCCATCTTTGGAGATGACATGACCTAGAAATATTACCCGGTCAAGCCAAAACTCGCATTTGGAGAATTTTGCATACAGTTGTTTCTCTTGAAGGATCTGTAGTACAGTATTCAGGTGTTCGGCATGTTCTTCTGGAGTTCTCGAGTAGATAAGTATATCATCAATGAAGACGATCACAACTTTATCAAGATATGCCGTAAATACTCGATTCATCAGGTCCATAAATACTGCAGGAGCGTTGGTTACTCCGAAAGGCAAAACTATAAACTCATAGTGTCCATATCGGGTTCGAAATGCTGTTTTTGGTATATCATCTGGTTTCACCTTCACTTGATGATAACCGGATCGTAGATCTATCTTTGAGAAAACAGTCGCACCCTTTAGTTGATCGAACAGGTCATCGATCCGTGGGAGTGGGTACCGATTCTTGATCGTCACATTATTCAGTGCTCGGTAGTCTATACACATTCGCATAGACTCATCCTTCTTCTTTACGAATAGCACTGGAGCTCCCCATGGAGAGTGACTAGGATGAATAAGTCCCTTGTCGAGTAATTCGGATAACTGTTCCTGAAGTTCCTTTAATTCAGCCGGAGCCATACGATAAGGTGCTTTTGAAATCGGCTGAGTACCAGGAATCAATTCGATTCCGAATTCTATCTCTCTGTCAGGGGCCAACCCTGGTAGTTTATCAGGAAATACTTTTGGATAGTTGCATACTACTCTGACGTCTTCTAACTTCGGGTCTTTGACTTGATTGGTATCAACAACGTGTGCTAGAAACCCCATACATCCTTTATCTAACATCTTTTGTGCTTTAATAGATGACAATAACTTCTCCGTTCCTTTTGATTCCCCGAAAAATTCAAACTCTGGTTCATTTCCGGGTCGGAAAATCACTTTTCTTTTGCGGCACTCGATTGAAGCGCCGTACTTACTAAGGAAATCCATGCCCAAAATTATGTCATAATCCTGCATATCAAGTACTATCAGATTGCAGTAGAGTTCTCTGTTTGCGATTCGAATGAGTACTGCTTGCAGCATATGGTTCGATGGCATAATCTCCCCAGATGGTAAGGTTGTTTAAAAATGTGTCCTCTAGAGTTCGGAGTGGTATATCTAGCTTCTTCGTAAAAGGTGTTGAGACGAATGAGTATGTTGCCCCAGTATCAAAAAATACTACAACATACTGATTATAAATAAGTAGCTGACGTTGGAGGTCTGTGACTACCTGTGCTAGGTCTGGTGGAGTCACTGTCCCTCCGGTTCGGGCATTTCGTGTCCTAACCATGTTTATCTAGATAAGGACAAACAGACTAGTGTAAGTGGTTATCGTTTTTAGCCAATCTAACTTACTGTTTTGTTTCTATCTATTTGTTCTGGTATTATTCCTAACCTACCAATATGTAATCCTAATCTAATTTATAACTAAAAGAATAGAATAAAGCATCAAATATAAGCAAGTAAAACATGAATCTAAAGCATAAACAATATAAGGAAAAATAAGGAATATAATGACAAACAATGTAACATAAGGAAATAAAGCATAAGCAATGCAGTAAAGAAATAAAACATAGGCAATATAACAAGAAAGAAAAAATAAATCATAAGTTATATAACAGGAGACTAAACATAAGCATGTAACAAGAAAATTAAACATAAGCATATAACAAGTAAATTTAGCATAAACATTCTTACTTGGAGCGGCAGGTAGGAGGCTTGATGTGTGTGTAGTGAGCTGGCAATAAACTTTGGCTCTGATACCAACCTGTAACGCCCGCCCTCCCTGCTATCAACAAGGGACGGGGCTACGATACTCTACGTACATATTACAGCGGAAGACTTAAAATAATTTTTCTTAACTTAATTAAAATCGAACTACACTAACATGGTTTCATAACATGATAACAAAATAAATAAAAACTTAACATCAAGTCACCCATATTGTATTACATTTCACAAAACCAAAGCATAGTTCTTAAGG
The DNA here is from genome assembly GCF_018446385.1 of Zingiber officinale. Lineage (NCBI taxonomy): Eukaryota > Viridiplantae > Streptophyta > Magnoliopsida > Zingiberales > Zingiberaceae > Zingiber > Zingiber officinale. Next base: position 42,418,102 of record NC_055998.1, read on the forward strand.
TTTTAAAGCAGGTTCTTAATTAGTTGTCTAGCCACCGCCACACACATCTTCGTTGCCCCTCCTGCTGCTCCTTTAACTCATCCAGCTTTTTCCTTTATCTGTGGTACAAGGAAAGTAAGCTATGAGCACTCATGGCTCAGTAAGTTCCTTTCCTACTCACTAAAACCAACAATCAGCACATAATCAAATAATGTCTCAACTTAACATGATCTCAACTAGTCATGGCATACTCTTTAAGCATATCATGCAACATAACAAACATTATAACTAGTCATGGCATATCATCTCTTAAAGCATAGCATGAAACATAACATAATCATATCATGGCATATCATCTCTTAAAACATAGCATGAAACATAACATAATCTTATCATGGTATATCATCTCTTAAAACATAGCATGAACATAACATAATCTTATCATGGCATGTCATCTCTTAAAACATAGCATGAAACATAACATAATCATATCATGGCATATCTTAAATCATAGCCTCAACACAACATAATCATAGATTATATGCATCATGATTTTAAAAACATGTATCCGAAAAGCATGTGTATGTCTCATGATCTTTTAAAACCATTTTCTTCTTACATATATATACTTGAACATAACATCAACATATTTAGGGCCCCGGCTTGTACCATACATACATAACATAGATGCGCGCATCCTGAGTATATCCAAGGTAGCAAGTCTTGAATCATACTAGGAACTAGGTCAAGATCACAAAGCATGGCCTAGGGGCGTACTTGAAGAGTCCATCCCTTATTAGCCTAGATCACAAAGCAAGGCTTAGCCTAGATCACAAAGCAAGGCCTAGGGGTGTACTAAGGAGCCCATCCCTTATTAGCCTAGATCACAAAGCAAGGCTTAGCCCAGATCACAAAGCAAGGCTTAGAGACTGATTAGGAGTCCACCCTTGGTACAAGCCTTACAAAGTAAAATAGCATGTATAAAAATGCATCATTTAGTCACATAGCATAGCATAAAAGTATGCATCACTTAGGCATACATTATGTCATAAAAGTATGCATCACTTAGGCATACATCATATCATAAAAAGTATGCATCACTTAGGCATACATCATGTCTTAAGAAAGTATGCATCACTTAGGCATACATCATATCATAAAAAGTATGCATCACTTAGGCATACATCATGTCTTAAGAAAATATGCATCACTTCTATCCACATAGCATATCATAAAAGCATGCATATTCTAAGCATATAGCATATCATCAAGCATGCATATCTCTAACCACATATATCATAAAAACATGCATATTCTAAACACATATCATATCATAAAAACATGCATATTCTAAACACATATCATATCATAGAAACATGCATATTCTAAACACATATCATATCATAGAAAGTATAAATCACAAGCATACATGTTTAAGCATAAGGGTGTATCATGTGATTATACTATCATAAGAAACATGGTAACATAGTTAACTTGGGTTCCAAGCTTCCTAAACCCTTGGGTTTCTATCATGGCCGAACCCCCTTAGGTCTCAATTTAGGTAAAAACAACCTCCAAGCATGTGAAACCTAAATCATCATCACATAAATTTCATAGGAAGCATTATAAGCATGATTAACTTGGTTTCTACGTTCTCCAAGTCCTTAAACTCATGTGGCCGAACCCTATCAGTATATAAACAAGGTCCCAAATGTCATGAAAGCATGGAAACCTTAAACCATATTTATAGCATTTTTTTCCAAATAGCATAGTAAGCATATTGAGCTAGTTCCTAAGTCCTTCAAGCCCTTAACATATGTCATAGTCAAACTTTTAACAAGTGTTCATTAGGGCTAAAAACAAACATACAAGCATGTGAACTTGAACTAACATCATGTATAAATTCATAACAAAACATTATACAACATGTATGGCCGAAACTTACCCTAGCCTCAATTAGGTCATTAAACAACATATAGCATGGGAACTTTGTCTTTCTATTTATCATATTCCATGTAAAGTGACATAAGCATATTTAATTCTTATTCTAGGGTTTCTAGGGCATCTAATCCTTCATGGCCGAAACATACAATGGTCCATTTAGGTCATGGAAAAATTATACAAGCATGTGACACAATCAACACATTATCCTATTTTCATAAGAAGCACTTTTAACACCTTTGGTTTCATTTCTAAGCCCTCTAGGTCTTTTAAACCCTACTTGGCCGAAACTCAATAGTATATAAACTTGCTTCAAATAGCCTAAAAGCATAAGAAATCATACAAGTTTCATAGCATGTATAAAGACAAGCATAATAAACATACATGTGAATTGGTTCTTAGGCTTCCTAGGTTTCTTTCCCTTTTTCTTTTATTTTTCCTCATGGCCGAAACCTACCAATCCTTAAACTAGGTTTTAAGTGGCCTAAAGCATGGAAAACCTAAGTAAGTTTCATGGCAAAAATTACTAAGAACATCATATATAAAGTTGGTTCATAAACAAGCTAGGACCCTTGTGATCTTACATGTCATATATCATGTAACTAATTTTTCTATACTCAATTTAAACATAAGAATATTAAACAACTTTCATATCATAATATCACAGAGGTCTTGAGCATAATAGAATTTTGTTTAAGCTTTTCTAAACTATCCATCTTATCATGGCCGAAAATCTAAAATAAGAGTTCATGAATTTCTAGCAATGTACAACATGCAATTCTTTAAGAGAACTCTATATTTTATCATACAAACATGGTTATTTAAATTTAAAGGTCTTCCTAACCCTAAGCCCTTTTCTTGGCCGAAACATATAAATGGATTTCTTTGGTTCCAAGTAACTTTCAAGCAAGAAAACCAATAAAAACCCTTAGTAGTTCATGGGAGAAATTTTGTACTAGTTTAGTTAAACAATATTTTTCCCTAACCTCCTTAACATATTTTTGGCCGAAATTCTAGGGTTAGGTACTCCTCTGATCAAGCATCATTTAAGTATAAAAACATGAAGAAAATCCTTCCTACATAGCATAGAAAGAATATCATGAAATAAGGACTTGTTTAAACCATCCTAGATTTGAAAACCCTTTCTTTAGCCGAATTTTCTCAAATTCTTTTCTAGATTTTCTAATCCTTATAGAATCCAAAAATCACATAAAAGCCTTGTACCACAGGTGAGGGGAAGCTTACATCCTTTTCACTTGTGGATCTAAGGTGTGGTGATGGAAGAAGTAGCCTCTTCTTCTAGTTCCCTTCCCTTGATTCCCTTGCTAAGTCCTCCTTGTATCTTAGGTTTTCTTAGGAGAAAACCTTGGCTTGGGGCCGAAGATGGAGGAGAGGGGGACTGAGGTTTCGGTGATGGAGAGGGATGAATGAGAGAAATGAGAGAAAGAAATAAAATCTTCTCTTTACATATTCTCTTTTAAGTTAAGGAGGAAGAGGTAGCAAACTTAGTTTTTGCTTTCCTTCTCCCTTAGCCTTTTTTTTCTATTTTATTTTTATTTTTATTTATTTATTTATCCTCATCATTCATGATGAAACAAGGGGGAATGAATCCCCTTAATGGTCTCTTTAAGGTCACGGCAAGAAGAGGAAGAGGGAGAGAAAGGGAGGAAGGCAAGTTTCCTTTCTCTTGCTCTTTTCTTGTTTTCTTTTGGCTAGCATTTACTCTTACCTTTATCATGAGTTTCCCTCCTTTGCTATCAATATCTTCTCTCTATCCCAATTGGTTTCTACTCTATGAATTATAATATAAGAGGTTCAAGGTTCAATCCTTGACCTTCACTTCTTTTTATTTCATTTTATTTCTTTTTGCTTCAACTCACTTCCTATTATTTTTCTAAGGCAAAATCCCACATTCATATATTTCTCTTACAAGTTTTGTGGGTATTACATCATAAGCGCCCATTAACTCATGTTGCTTCTGAAGCTCAGAGTTCATGGTTGCAAGCATAAGACATGACACATCTAATGCGTCATCTTGATGCTTCTTATAAGCATCTTTGTCAGCTCGCGTGGCATTAGCAGGAGGAGCCTCCGGAATGGGGTGCTCCAGAACATACAGTTTACATTCTTGGGTGAGAACTATTCTCAGATTCCTACCAGTCCAGGAAATTTGCTCCGTTGAGCTTGTCCTTGTCAAGGACAGAACGCAGAGAGAAGGTATTCGTGATTGACGTCATGGTTATCTACAACAGAAAAATACAGAAAATAAATAAACATCATATTCTAGTAATCATTTAATTAGCCTTTTAATAAAATGATGCTTCCACTGAATTCTATAATTCAAGTGGGACAAGATCCACATCATACTAACCCTTAAGTTAGCTTTGGCTAATACGCCCAAGATTTAGTATGATCGGTAGGTAACGATTTACCAATTACATCTCTATGCAACTCTTGTTTATAGGATCATTATCCGCAGTTATATTAAAACTTGAGTTAGCTTTGTCTAATAAGCCCAAGAATTAATATAAATGTGATTTATGTCCTATCTTTCCAACCGTTGGAAGAATGCCTATAGTTTAACTCGATCTAATTGAGTTAACTAGTTACTCAATCTAATTGAGTTGTACTCACCCATGTGTTGATAGGTGGGACCAAGATTGTCCCTCCGTACCCTACCAAGATAATATGTGTTGCTCTGCTTTGGCAGATTCAACAACCCATGTGATCGAGGTAGTGATAGGTATCACGGCATGGTAGGCATTTTAGAGTTGACACGATTGAGATCTAATCTAATCGTAGGGTGCATCTTGTACACGATTTAGATCTAATCTAATCGTTAAGGCGCTAATTAACTACTTTACTAGCATGCATCATGCATACACACACAAGCAATTAATCAAATTATTTGTGATTAATCATGGCCCTACTACGATCTTATCAAGCCAATGAGAAGATCGGATAGTCAACCTAGGGTCAACAGCTTCTCAAGCTCCTCCCTTTGACCACCTTGTGTTGCTTGCGCCCTCCTCGTAACTCCGTCTCGAGTGGAGCTTCCATGGCTCCAATTTTGTACATTACAATTTTGAAACTCAAGTACATTCGAGTCTAAACTAATTTACAACAAGAATAAATGGAGAAAGGCACGACGCGCAGGTCGCGTATCAAGTATACAGCACACACAACACAAATGACGGCGCACAAGCCGTAATATGAATTACAACACAATTTTCAAATCCAATTTGGGTCTTTTGGGCCATGACTATCACAAAATAATATATAATTCTAAATTATGTATTTTATATAATTTTCTGTAATTTTTACTACAATTTTCACAATTTTTATGAGTAAAATTCCTAGCAGTCCCGTTTAGCAGTTTTCGGGCGCAATCGCGGAACGAATCCCCTTGCGGGGCCAGGGGCAGTACCCCTACCCGCGATATAACTATCGCGAGTGTTCCTTAGAGATCCTACAGTGCCTTAGCCCGCTGTCCCAAAACATTTTGGGGCGAAACCTTGCCGTTTCGGAAAAATCTTCTCGGTAGTCGAAGCCCACAAGTGTCGAAACACTTGTGCTTTGCTTCTACGAGAAAAATACCCATAAAAACCATAAAACCATAAAATTATAGAAAGTTACAGAACTGATATTTTTCTAAAAATACAAATTAAACTCGTACAAGACTTCACACGTGGCTCTGATACCACTGTTGGGATTTTCGGGCCGCAAAACCACTTTTTCGCGTTGCGGAAACCCCGAATCTCCCATGCCACCGGATCCGTGCGAAGTTTATAAAACAAAATTATATGTACGAGTTTACTAAAGCCTAGATCTACACTAGGAGAAGGAATTTTACCCTTGATACGAAGCCATTTGCAATCCCGCTAGTCCTCGGTTTGCCGGATCTCAAAAGTGTCAAAGTAGACACTTCTCTATATGTATCCACACAAGCAAGAGATGGAGAGGCCAAACAAAAGGTGTGCTAGCACCTTTGAAGTGTTCGGCCAAGAGAGGAGAGGGAGAAGAAAATTGAGAGCAAGAGGAAGATGATGGAATGAATGCCTTAAATGAAAAAATCAATCTCATCCACACTAAAGGTGGCTGGCCACATAATGGTTTGTAACCCCCATGGAATATCAAGAGTCAAGTCTCTAGATCTCCTCCATGAGGTGGCATTTGGTCAAGTCAAACTTGACCAAATGAAGAAGCCTTGATGATGTGGCATTGGTCAAGTCAAAGTCAAGTAAAAACTTGACTCTTCATCTTCCTACTTAAGTAGAGTCAAACTTGACCACTTCTCTCCCTTGGTTGATCTAATCTAACCATTGGTTCAAGTCAATTTTAATTTAATGAATCTCTATTCATTGAATTAAATTAATTAAATGAGTCTAAGTCCAAAGTAGACTCACTTAACACATGAACCAACTTGAGTCCAACTAATTAGCCTAATTTGGATTACTCTTAATCCAATTTGGTTCATCATATGAACCTAATCATTTAGATTCATCAAATGAACCTAATCTCCATCTAATTGCCCTTTGTGTGTGACCCTATAGATTCTTGTAACATTGGCAATGCTCCTAAACCCATTTAGAAGCATAAGTAATGAGCGGTATCTAGCAACACATCATTACTACCCAAGTTACAAGAATGTTGAGATCCAACATCACCTTGTGACTACTAATTGTGACTCCTCACAATATATGACAAGTGTCCTTCTATCGTAGACATCTAGATTGATCAATGTGAGGCATAGACAGTGTCATCCTCTAATCAATCTAAATCTTGAACTCCAAGTAGACTCACTCGATCAAATGAGCTCAATATCTCATATTGACTCATTTGGGCATGGCCATGCACTTCGTGGTCTCACTCTATCAAGAATATCGATGTCGCTCCCGTCATAAAGGAGGGATAGATCCCATCTACATCACTCACATCCCTCTGCATAATTCGTTACATACCCAGTAATCGCCTTTATAGTCCACCCAGTTACGGGAGACATTTGACGAAGCCAAAGTACGTAACTCCTTATGTAGAGATCCATGGTGACTTTAGGTCCAAGGACTAGTAGTCATACTAATAGCCACATGAGAAAGTATATGACACTCATATAACGATCCATGATACTTTCTCATAGCGGGTCATTCAGTATACATTCTCCAATGCATACCCATGTGTCAACTTGATATATCTATATCCATGACTTCTGAGATCAAGTCATCGAGTTGACCTACATGATAGTCTCGTCGCATTAACATTGTCTCTGAATGTTAATACTCGACTAGGAATGATTAAGAGTAGTATTCCCTATATAATCTCACTATCGGTTCAACTAACCGATTGATATAGGTAAGAATCCTCTGCTCAAGGACGCTATTATACTTAGTTTATTTGGCACCAATACAAGTAAACATAATAACCAAAAAACCAAATGCCTTTATATATAAGAATATGATACAATGAGTACATACAACAATCATCAAATGATTGGCTCTAGGTCTCTAGCTAACATCCTTGAGCAGGTTTCCAATCATAAACGCGGTTTTGACATCCATCTACCAGATCTCATAATCGTGGCTGCAATAGCAAGCATGATCCGAATGGACTTAAACATCGCTACTGGAGAAATTTTTCATTATAGTCAATACCATGAATTTGATTGTAACCTTTAGCTACCAGACGACCCTTATATATAAGTCCATCCATGTCAGTCTTTCTCTTAAAGACCCACTTACACCCAATGGGTTTTACCCCTTCAGGTGGATCAACCAAAGTCCATACTTGGTTAGTGTACATGGATTCCATTTCAGATCTCATGGCCTCTAGCCATTTCTCAAAATATGGTCTCATCACAACTTCCTGATAGGAGGTAGGCTCATTCTCAATGAGCATAGCATCATCATAGGCAGACAAGAGAAAAGAGTATCTCTCAGGCTGACAACGTACCCTATCAGACCTGCGAAGAGGTATGTCTACTTGAACTAGTTGTTGTTCCTCAACTCCTTGTGGAACAATCTCATCATCCACAACACTTTGTGGTTCCATTTCAACTTCCATCAAGGCTTCAGTGCTATGGTCCATATCTTGAACTTCTTCAAGATTGAACGTACTCCCACTAGTTTTTCTAGAAACAAAGTCCCTTTCTAGAAAAATCCCAGTCTTAGCCACAACTACTTTGTTTTGACTAGGAATGTAGAAGTAATATCCCTTCGTTTCCTTGGCATATTCTATAAAATAGCACTTATCAGATTTGGGTCCCAGTTTGTCTGAGACTTGACGTCGAACGTAAGCCTCACAACCCCAAATCCTCATAAAAGACACCTGGGCATCTCTCCCTATCCATATCCTATATGGTGTCTTTATCACAGCCTTGGAGGGAACACGGTTGAGTATGAAGGTTGCTGTGTCCAGAGCATAGCCCCAAAGAGATGTAGGAAGATCTGTGTAACTCTTCATAGACCGTACCATATCTAATAGGGTACGATTCCTCCTTTCGGATACACCATTCCACTGTGGTGTTCCAGGAGGAGTGAGCTGGGATAGAATCCCACACTCAGCTAGATAGTCATGAAACTCATGGCTAAGGTATTCTCTACCTCGATCTAATCAAAGTATCTTAATACTCTTGCCAAGCTGAGTTTGTACTTCATTCTTGAATGCTTTAAACTTTTCAAAGGATTTTGACTTATGAGTCATCAAATACACATAACCATATCTACTGAAGTCATCAGTAAATGTAATGAAGTACCTATAACCACCCCTGGAAGCAACATTGAAAGGTCCACATACATCACTATGTAAAAGTCCTAACAAGTCAGTCACTCTATCACTGTGTCCACTAAAGGGAGTCTTGGTCATCTTGCCTAGTAGGAATGAATCGCATGTCTCATATGATTCAAAATCAATTGAGTCCAGCAAACCATCTTTATGGGGCTGGGATAAGAGTTTGTCATTTATATGACCTAAGCGACAGTGCCAGAGATAGGTTTGGTTCATTTCATTTGATTTGAACCTTTTGGTATTTATGTTATAGATGGGGTTCTCTAAGTCTAGAATATAGAGTCCGTTCATTAGAGGTGCACTACAATAGAACATATCATTTAAATAAACTGAACAACATTTGTTCTTTATTATAAATGAAAAACCTTTCTTATCCAAACAAGAAACTGAAATTATGTTCTTAGTAAGAGCAAGCACATAACAACAATCATCTAGTTCTAGTACAAGCCCAGAGGACAGAGATAGATAGTAAGTCCCTACAGTAGCAGCAACAACCCGTGCTCCATTGCCTACTCATAGGTCTACCTCGTCCTTCGTCAATGCCCTGCTATTTCTTAATGCCTGCACATTAGTACAAATGTGAGAAGTACATCCGGTATCTAATACCCATGATGAAGAAATAGATAGATTGACTTCTATAACATATATACCTGAAGTAGAAGTCTCACTTCTCTTCTTCTTAAGATCATCCAGGTAGACTTTGCAGTTCCTCTTCCAGTGCCCGGTCTGACCGCAGTGGAAGCAGGTAGCATCCTTGACAACCCCTCCTTTAGGTTTCAGTGTCTTGCCTTTGCCCTTGGCTTGGGACTTTCCCTTACCTTTAGGCTTGCCCTTGCCTTTGCCCTTTTGCACCATCAAAATGGAGTTGGGCTTAACCTTCTTAAGGTTGATCTCAGCAGTTCTAAACATACTCAGAAGCTCAGGCAGTGGCTTGTCAATTTCATTCATGTTGTAGTTCATGACGAATTGACTGTAGCTCTCTGGCAAGGATTGCAAGACCAAATCAGTGGCCAACTCTTGGCTAAGGGGGAATCCCAACCCCTGTAGGTTTTCTATGTACCCAATCATCTTGAGTACATATGGACCTACGGGAGTCCCGTCTTGCATCTTGCACTGAAACAGTGCCTTAGAGATCTCGAATCTCTCGTGCCTAGCTTGTCCTTGATATAGTTGACGAAAATGTTCAACCATATCATAAGCTCCCATCAACTCATGTTGCTTCTAAAGCTCAGAGTTCATGGTCACGAGCATGAGACATGACACATCTAATGCGTCATCTTGATGCTTCTTATAAGCATCACGGTCAGCTCGTGTGGCAGTGGCAAGAGGTGCCTCGGGAATGGGCTGCTCCAGAATGTACAATTTCCTTTCCTGAGTGAGAACAATTCTCAGGTTCCTATATCGGTCGAGGAAGTTAGCTCCGTTGAGCTTGTCCTTATCAATGACAAAACGCAGGGAGAAGGTGTTCGTGTTTGACGGCATGGCAATCTACAACAGAAAAATGTAGAAAATAAATATCATATTCCACTAATCATTTAATTAGGCCTTTAACTAAATGATGCTCCCACTGAATTATAGAACTTTTGTAGAATCAAGTTATGGATGTGATCAAACCACACCTACTAGATTCTAACCAACTAGCTATAATTCTTGCGGGACAAGATCCACATCATACTAAGCCCTGAGTTAGCTTTGGTTAAATCTCCCAAGACTTAGTATGATCGATAGGTAACTAATTACCAATTACATCTCTATGCAACTCTTGTTTATAGGATCAAGATCTGCATATATATTAAAACTTGAGTTAGCTTTGGCTAAATCACCCAAGAATTAATATAAATGTGATTTTAACCTATCTACTAATCATTGGAAAATTCCTATAGTTAAACCCGATCCAATTGAGTTTAACTAGTTTTACTCAATCTAATTGAGTTTGACTCACCCATGCGTTGATAGGCAAGACCAAGATTGTCCCTCCGCGCCCTACCAAGATAATATGCATTGCTCTGCTTTGGCAGATTCAACAACAACATGTGATTGAGGTAGTGATGGGTATCACGGCATGGTAGGCATTTCGAGTTGACGCGATTTAGATCTAATCTAATCGTTGATGTGTATCATATACTCGATTTAGTTCTAATCTAATCATGGTGCATCATATACTCGATTTAGATCTAATCTAATCGTGGTGGCACTAATTAATTACTCTACTCTATCATGCATCACATACACACACACAAGTAATTAATTAAATGTGATTAGTCATGACCCTACTACGATCTTCTCAAGCCAATGAGAAGATCGGACGGTCAACATAAGGTCAACAGCTTCTCCAAGCTCCTCCCTTTGACCGTCATGTGTTGCTCGCACCCTCCTCGTAACTCCTCCTCGAGTGGACCTTCCACCGCTTCAATTTTTGTACATTACAAATTTGAAACTCGAGTTACATTCGAGTCTAAACTATTTACAACAGGAATATAAAATAAAGGAAGGCAAGACGCGCAGGTCGCGATCATATACAACATGCACATCCACACAAAATGGCACGCATGCCATATTATGAATTTCAACACAATTATCCAATCCAATTGGGGTTTTTGGGCCATGACTATCACAATATCATACATAATTCTAAATTATGTATTTTATATAAATTTATGTGATTTTACTGCTAATTTTACAATTTTATGAGTAACAATTTTCCGACGATCCCGTTTAGCGATTTTCGGGCACCATCGCGGGACAATGCCCCTTGCGGGGTTAGGAGCAGTACCCTTTCTCGTGAAATGAGTCTCACGAATGTCCCATGATGATCTTACAGAACCCTAAGCCGCTGTCCCAAAATATTTTGGGCGAGAACTTGCCGTTTCGGAAAATTTTTCTCGGTAGTCGAAGCCTACAAGTGTCCTAGCACTCGTTGCTTCGCTCCTACGAGAAAAATACTCATAAAAACCATAAAAATCATAAAAATCATAAAATCACATAAACTTACAGAACTTTAATTTTTCATAAAAATAAAATAAAAACAAGTACATGTTCGTACGTGGCTCTGATACCACTGTTGGGATTTTCGAGCCGCAAAAACCATTTTTTGCGTTGCTGAAACCCCGAAATCCCATGCCACCGGATCCATGCGAAGATAAAATTTTACATGTACAAGTTTTTCTACCCTAGATTTACATTAGATCTACATGGTTAAGAGATTACCCTTGTAGCGAAGCCCTTCGCAAATCCCGCTCGTCCAAAAGTTGTCTGATCTCGAGTGTGTTCAAGTGGACACATCTCTATACGTATCCACACGAACAATAGAGATGGAGAAAACACTTAGAGTGTGCTAGCACTCTAATGGTGTTCAGCTAAGGAGGAGGAGAGGGAGAGAAGAGAAGAGCGGAGGAAAAAGATGGAGTTACACAAACAAAATGAAACTCCCACAATGAGTTAAAGTGGCTGACCACATTGAAAAGAGGTTATATACCTCCGTGGGATATCAAGAGTCACAACTCTTGATCTCCCTCATGATGTGGTACACACATAAGCCAACCTTGATAATGTAGAACATCATCATTGGCCCACTTAATGCCAACTCACAAATGAGGTTGCAATGGTCAAGTCAAACTTGACCTTTCACCTTCCCTCTCAAGTCAAGTCAAACTTGACCACTTCTCTCCCATGGTTGATCAAATCTAACCATTTGATTTAAATCAATTTAATATAATGAATCTCTATTCATTGATTAAATTGATTCAATGAAACATAATCTAAATTAGATCCATTGAACACATGAATCAAATCAAGTCCAACTCAATTAGTTTAATTTGGATTACTCTTAATCCAATTTGGTTCATCATATGAACCTAATCCTCTAGGTACATCAAATGAACTTAATCTCCATCTAATTACCCTCTGTGTGTGACCCTATAGGTTCTTGTAATGTTGGCAATGCTCCTAATCCCATTTAGAAGCATAAGTAATGAGTGGTATCTAGCAACACATCATTACTACCCAAGTTACAAGAATATTGAGATCCAACATCACCTTGTGACTACTAATTGTGACGCTTCACAATATATAACAAATGTCCTTTTATCCTTGACACTTAGATTGATCAATGTGTGGCATAGACCGTGTTATCCTCTAATCAATATAAATCTTGAACTCCAAGTAGACTCACTCTAATCAAATGAGCTCAATATCTCATACTGACTCACTTGGACATGGCCATGCACTTAGTTGTCTCACTCTATCAAGAATAACGATGTCACTCCCGTTATATAAGAGGGATAGATCCTATCTACATCACTTACATCCCTCCACATAATTTGTTACATACCCAGTAATCTCCTTTATGGTCTACCCAGTTACGGGTGACGTTTGACGAAGCCAAAGTATGTAACTCCTTATGTAGGGAATCATGGTGACTTCAGGTCCAAGGACTAATAGTCATACTAATAGCCACATGAGAAAGTATATGACACTTATATAATGATCCATGATACTTTCTCATAACGGGTCATTCAGTATACATTCTCCAATGCATACCCATGTGTTAACTTGATATCTCTATATCCATGACTTGTGAGATCAAGTCATCAAGTTGACCTACATGCTAGTCTCGTCGTATTAACATTGTCCCTAAATGTTAATACTTGACTAGGAATGATTAAGAGTAGTGTTCTCTATATCATCTCACTATCAATTCAACCAATCGATTGATATAGATAGGAACCTTCTACTCAAGGACGCTATTATACCTAGTTATTTGGAACCAATACAAGTAAGTATAATAACCAAAACAAATACTTTTATATATATATAGGAATATGATACAATGAGTCCATACAACAATCATTATATGATTGGCTCTAGGGCTCTAACTAACACATAAAAGCATAGTCAATCGGAAAATCTCATGAAGTAACCCGGACGGGTCTTCATAGGAGGAACCGGAGACTTTAAACTATCATAGGCATAGTCGATCGAGAAACCTCCTAAGGTAACCCGAACGGGTCCTCTTGAAAAAAACTGAAGACTTTAAACTATCATTAGCAAAATCATGCGAGATCGAATACCTAATCAAGACATTGATAGAGCACAGGACTTTATTGACTCAAATTATAGGGATTTCACGCTCAGCTGAAAACTCAAGGATTGATAAAATTCTTCATATCAAATCGTTCGGGATTATAAGCATGGTCTAGATTCAGAGTCATCTAGTTTCCCTTATAAAGATCACTCGGTGCTACACTCCCGACCAGGATTCAAAGTTCAGAGGGAATTCTTTATATATATATATATATATATATATATAATCCTTCAAAATTACATTCCCTATCAGGAGTCACGATCATATGAATTTCTCTATTTAAAATCGCCCGAGGTTGTACGCCCGACTAAGAAAACATAAATCCTATGGGGGTTTTCATATAAAGTTGTTCGGGGTCACACGCCCTTTTGAAGTATGGATGGAATACTATATATATATTCCTGCCTGATTGAAGTTCAGGGAGTTGATGAAAATTTTTACTGCTCAAAATCATATGGCCAATGAAGATATTATAAATGGAGAAGCTTATCAAAACAAGGCCCAAGTTCGAGAAATAAGGAAGAATTTTTGAACAAGATAACACTTATTCTTGGCTCTCAGGAGCATCCCAAAGGAAGCAGTATCAAGCTAACACAGGCCAGGAAAAACAGGTAAGTACCAATTTCTCTTTAATATTGTGGGTACTTAATTACGAGTCTTTTAATTATAAGCCTTTTATAAATACATGATCATGCTTACTCAAAATGGCTTGTCAAATTTTCGGGTAATTCCGGGTTGAGTCTGCGACAGTTTATGAATAGAGAAGGGGGTTCTCGAGGTAGATAACCGCCTTCCCTCAATTGTTGAATAGCCCCTGTTACAGAATGATTTTGAGCCCCTATGATTCGATGAACATATTCATTAACAAACACCGGAGACCTTAGATAAGTTAAGCACCTATCTTCCCATCGGTCTTCCTCATGCTCCTTATAACTTTGAAATTCAGCTTGTAGTTTAGTATTTTGATCTTTGAGAGTGTCTCTCTCCAATTTAAGATGTTCTAGTTCCTTTTGGAGTGAGGATATCTCGGCATCCTGAGCCTTCCTTTGTTCTTGCTCTTGTAGAATAGCAAAATCTCTTGAGCCTGAATCTTGAGCCTGCTCAGAAAGAAAGACATGATGAAGTCTCTCCACTTTCTCTAAGACAATATTTTTATGAGAAATATCTGAGATGGCTTTGTCTTTCAAAGCAGTCTCCACCTGGAGGCTGGAATGTAATCGATCCACCTGCAACTCTAGCGTTTTTCTTTCAAGCTCTTTGTTTTTCAATAATTGTTGCTGATGCTGTAATTCCTTTTTCATAGCCTCCAATTGTTGAGTCTGTAAAGCCATCTTCTCTTGTAATTGAGTAAGCTCAATATGAGAAGGAGGAAGATTGGCTTTCAATGCCTCCACCTGAACCTTTAACTTGCTATTTTCCCTTTCCAAAGCAATGATTAGCTGGCCCAGATGAAGACTTGAGGTAAGGAACTAAAATATTAATATAGTTAGCGGGAGTAATGAGAAGTTAACAATATATAATGAAAAACACTTACGACAATAGCTTGGCGACTATGATTGTCGGCACGGCTGGAAATACTGGTGCCTCTTGATAGCTCTTGGTTATGTAGCCAAGACTCAGCTAATGGGCCTTGTAGCTGTAGAAAACCGTAACCAGGAGGGTCTGAAGTTTGTCCCATTTGTGAGGATAGACCCATAGCTGGACTAAATAAAGGTGTGGGGACAGAAGGTGAAGGGGGCCGAGAAGAAGAAGAGGAAGGAATGGAAGGGAAAGAAGTAGTAGAAATGGGAACAACAGAGGAGGAACTAGAGGGGATGGAAGATGGCAAAGCAAGAAGAGTTGATTCAGTGGTTGAGGCATGGATGGCTGGTGGTCTTGGACTTGGAGAAGATCTTCGGCAAGGTGTTCTTCTAGCTCATGGCCCAGGAGCCAGAGGAGGTAAGGCCAAGGAAAGAGATTGAGAGGATGCAGGAGTAGTAGTAGCCATCTGAGAAGCAAAAGTAACTGAAACAATAACAGAAGAGGAAGGAATAAGTAGAGTTGGTCTCATCATTCTAAGAGAAAGATTGGAGATGATGTGGGTAAGGGACATTGGTGCCTTACCTCTCTCAAAGGAAATAGGTGCAGGAGCAACGGGGGGTCTGCATAAAAGTACCAAAAGTGTCACGAAAAGGAGCATCCTCAATAAGCCTAGGTTTCTTGATTATGGCGACAAAAGGTTGTTCCTCTTCCTCTTCCATAGCAGCAACAGCTTCCGCTTCTTGTTCTTCCTTAAATAATAAACCCAGAGTAGAGGAGGTAAGATTGGTTCGATGAGCCTGTAGCCATTTTTCTCCAAGTTCATTCAAAAAACACTTGGTCATAGTTGTATTCTTGTACATGAAAGCGGGTAGAAGAGTATCAGCTGAAATATAAGAATTAGGCGTTATTATAGAAAATAATTAATAAGTGACTAATAAACATAGTCAAGAATGTCTGAACGTACCAAAAGAGACCTCCAAAGGGGTTTCGATAGAGCTTATTCCAAAAGGAAACATTAAACCCTCTGCAATCAGGGCCGGTAAGGAAAATTTAGCCCCCTTTAGTTTGGATAAAGAGAAAAAGACAGAGAGATCATCGAGGAGATTGTCAGCACTAGGAACTGGAGGAAGGTCATATATCCAGTTGATAGGAAAAGGAGGAGAAGAATGGAGACACATAAAGAAAAATTTATGACGTCATTCCCCTTGAGGAGGAATCCTGTTAAACAAAATAGCCTTAGGGCGAGACTGAAATTTAAAGACACCAATGTCTACCTGGCGGGGAATGAAGAAGTAGTGAAAAAGACGAGGGGATAGAGGAAAATTTAGCAGTTTAGACACCCCAACAAAACCCATGAGGATAGAAAAAGATTGAGGAATAAATTGATTAAGGAGAATCTCAAAGTAGATACTAACATCAGAGAAAAGGGATGAAGAGGGAATCGAAAACCTTGTAAAACTTAATCCCGAAGGATAGATACACTCACTAGAGGAGAAAGGTGCGGGCTATCCTGAGGAGTAGAGCGAACTATATAGGAAGGAAAACCATAGTTCACTTGTAACTCCACCTCTTCTGGCTTTATGAGGTTAGAAGCGCACGAAAGGAACCACGCGGGGGAAGAAGTGACCATGGTTGAACAGCAGAAGAAAGGTGAACAAGGGAAAAGAGGAGAAAAAGTCGGGGAACAGAAGATAGCATCTTAAACCCTTGCCTTCCTCTGTGCCTTAGACCAAAAACCCTTAAACAGAAATAGAAGAAGAACTAGGAAGAGGAGAAACCCAAAGGCCAATGATAATTTGTGCAGAACTTAGGTATAAAGAAGGGTAGGAAAAGAAAAAGTGTAAACTCAATAAAGAAGAACGTACCGGTTCCACTGTACAAAAATTTTTTGTACAAGTGTTGAACCTTTCTTTAAATAACCTATTGTGTTCTTTAGAAGTTAAATTAGGAATCGCAGACGGAACTTAACATCATTGATTCCAAATTTAACTTATATGTTCTTAATGGTTTAGATTTGAATCGCAAGCGGAACTTAACACTATTGATTCAAATCCACCTATGTTATTAATTCCATTAAATATTAATTTCCAAAATTGGCTTCCAGGACTGCATGGTGAGGTACATGGCCTTCTTGGATATGGGAGCAACCACCACCGCCTAGACAAAGCCTTTTAAGGAAAGCTAATATTTAATTTCCTTAAATAACTCTAGGTTAACCAAAAAGAACAATCGAATCACAAATTCGAAAAACAAAACAAAAAGAAACACATCTTTGAAACAAATCCGAAAATCTAGAATCTAATGCCTCTTGTGTTTGGAATTCATACAAAAGAAATACAACTAGTATGATGTGGAAATTAATTACTAATTATACCTTCCTTTGTATGCAACGACCTCTGATCTTCTAACGTATTCCTCTTTTTATCCCGGACGTTGTGTGGGCAACGATCTACCGAGATGAGAATACACCTAAGCCACCTTCTTCTCCAAACATGATTCGGCCACCACAAATATTCCATGAATAGATGTGGTTCGGTCACCACCACCAAGCTCCAAGGGATACTTCCTTTCTCTCCTTCTTCTCCATGCTAAAATCCGGCCATCTTCAAGCTCCATGAGATTACAAGGTCTGGCCAATGAAGAAGAAAGAAAAGGAAGAAGGAAAAATAATAGGGCCGACCACCACCAAGGAAGAAAAGAAAGGAAGAAAAATAATAGAGTCGTTCACCATGAAGGCACCTCTACCTCCTCTTTTATATTCCTTGGTCTTGGCAAATATGGAAATTTAATTAAAAACTTCCTTAATTCTTCTTCCATGAAAAGGAAAATTTTATTTAATTAAAAATAATTTTCCTTTTCATTATTACATGGCTGGCCACTTATTTCCCCAAAACAAGGAGAGTTTTAATTTAAACAAAAATTAAAACTTCCTAATTTATTTCTGGAAATTTATAAAAAAAATTCTCCAATAATTTTCCCTTCATGGTGGGTTATAAAAAGTAAATTTTATAAATTAAAATCTTTCTTTTAAACATATGGATAATTTTCGAAAAGGAAAGTTATCTCTAAAAATTAAAATCTCTTTTCAATCTACAAATAAGGAAAGACATCAAATCTTTTCTTAATCTTTTGTAGAAACTAATAAAAGAGAATATTTAATTTTTAAAACTCTCTTTTAAATTATGATCATGGTTAAAAAGGAAAGTTTTCTCAAAATTAAAATCTCCTTTCAATCTACAAATAAGGAAAGATTTCAAATCTTTTTAATCTTTTGTAGAAAGCTATAAAAGGAAAATTTTAAATTTTAAACTCTCTTTTAAAACCATGATATCCACATAAGAAATAATTTTAATAAAAATCCTTTTTAATATTCTAGTGGCCGGCCACCTAAGCTTGGGACCCAAGCTTTAGACGGCCACCTACTTGGCTCATCCACTTGGTCTTGGACGGTCCTAGCTTAGGTTCCAAGCTAGCTTGGTCGGCCCCATTAGGATGGGTAAGAAGGTGGGTATGTGGTGGGTATAAATCTCTATATACAAGAGGCTACGATAGGGACCGAGAGGAGGAATTGGTTTTGGTCTCCCGATGAAATTAAGCTTCCCGTGTTCGCCCCGAACACACAATCTAACTTCATCAATAATAATTCATACCACTAAAGAATTATTATTGAACTACCGCACCAATCCCAAATTACAATTTTAGGCTCCTTCTTATTATGAGTGTATTAGTCTCCCTGTGTTTAAGATGTCGAATGTCCACTAATTAAGTGAGTTACTAACAACTCATTTAATTAATATCTTAGTCTAAGAGTAATATCACTCAACCTTATCGTCATGTCGGACTAAGTCCACCTGCAGGGTTTAACATGACAATCTTTATGAGCTCCTCTTGGGGACATTATCAACCTAGATTACTAGGACACAGTCTCCTTCTATAATCAACAACACACACTATAAGTAATATCATTTCCCAACTTATCGGGTTTATTGATTTATCGAACTAAATCTCACCCATTGATAAATTAAAGAAATAAATATCAAATATATGTGCTTGTTATTATATTAGGATTAAGAACACACACTTCCATAATAACTGAGGTCTTTTTTCTTTATAAAGTCAGTATAAAAGAAACCACCTCTAATGGTCCTACTTAATACACTCTAAGTGTACTAGTATAATTATATAGTTAAGATAAACTAATACCTAATTACACTACGACCTTCCAATGGTTTGTTCCTTTCCATCTTGGTCATGAGCTACTGTTTAAAATTTATAAGGTGCTGATAACATGATCCTCTATGTGTGACACCACACACCATGTTATCTACAATATAAATTAACTAAACAACTACATTTATCATAAATGTAGACATTTGACCAATGTGATTCTTTTATTTCTAAATAAATGTTTATACAAAAGCTAGGCTTTTAGTATACATTCTAACAAGCTGAACAGCAGAAGGAAGGCGAATAGGGGAAAGTAGGAGAAATAGTCGGGGAGCAAAAGAGAACGTCTTAAACCCTTGCCTTCCTCTGTGCCTTAGACCAAAAACCCTAAAACAGAAATAGAAGGAGAACTAGAGAAAGGGGAAATCCAAAGGCCAATGATAATTTGTGCAGAACTTAGGTATAAAGAAGGGTAGGAAAAGAAAAAGTGTAAACTCAATAAAGAAGAACATACGGAGATATAACTGCCATAAAAGGAGATGATGTTATCGAAGGATGGGATCAGATTCAAAAGGAAAGTCGAATCCCAAGGAAAAGGAAGTAAGCTTAGCAATCATCCTCGGAAAAACACGACAAATCTTTTCATACTCTCTGCGCTTGATTCCTAAAGAATCAAATAGGTATGGGGAAAATCGGTCGAGAATGAGGTTGATAGGGGTGGTTTAAGACTATCTACTTGATTAAACCACAAAACCCGGATAGTCATAATAGATCGGACGAGATTTATTTAAGTATAATGCACCAGATGATATTTGTAGATACAAGTATAAACTGACCAGTTATAATAAATCAAACGATATTGATAGTATTATAACGTGCCATACTAAATCGGACGGGACTTGGTTAACTACAAAGTATCGGATGATATTCGTAAGCACAAATATGAATGGGTCGGTTATGACAGACCGATCGAGATGGACGATATTATGATATATTGATTAGGGCTATGTAGTAGCAAGCCAGGCGACACTCGACATGCTTGGATAAAACGAACAACTGCCATGAATGAAAAGGAGCAAATTTAGTAATAGAAAGAGAAGTTTAGCTTTACACAAACAAGCTAGATTGTCATAACGAATTCTAGCTAACTTTACAATGATCTAGATTCAAGTAAAGAGATTAATCTATAGTTAACTGAGGAAATAGATCAGCAGGCATGTTATCAAGGAGTTTGCGTCGGTTCAAGAAGTTAGGAGGAGGATCACAAGATAAGAAGTCTTCTTCTCACAATTGCTTCACCGCTCCTTCAGCTCCGGCAGTATAGGCCACCAAGATAGACTTTACGATCGGCCGGTTAAACTCAGTAGATTGGATTAGGATGGTGGCCCGCTCCTTGAAACGAGTATCTTCACCAGCCTTGTAGACAACCAAAGTTGTTTGGGAAGTCTTCAACTCAGCGTCTTTGGTGGATGCCTCTGCTTTAGCTGTGTTCAAAGAGGTGTTCAGAGAAGCTATTTCATCATCTTTCAGATGCAGAGCCTTGAGTTTATCAGCCAACCCAGACTCATAATCAGATTTTAACTTGTTTGTCTCAATAGTCTACTTCTTTAACTTGGAAGTCAATTCAGTGTTGAGGTCCGTAGCTGATTTAAATTGAGATTGAAGGCTCTCAATTTGGTCTTCATACTGTTTTTTGGATTCCTCTAAGAGCGTAGCAGAAGACAACTCAGCGACTTGTCGCTTAAGCTTTTCATTCTCATGGTATAAGTGACTTATTAGTCGAGCCACACCCATGTTGGCCATCCATCGCTAAAGATACAATAAGGGGTTATAAATTAGTCAGGAATAAATGTTAGCTAGAGCCCTAGAGCCAATTATTTGATGATTGTATTTTGGACTTATTGTATCATATTCTATATAAATAAAGGCATTTGGATTTTGGTTATTATACTTACTTGTATTGGTGCCAAATAAACTAAGTATAATAATGTCCTTGAGTAGACGGTTCTCACCTATATCAATCGGTTAGTTGAACCGATAGTGAGATGATATAGGGAACACTACTCTTAATCATTCCTAGTCGAGTATTAACATTCAGGGACAATGTTAATGCAATAAGACTAGCATGTAGGTCAACTCGATGACTTGATCTCACAAGTCATGGATATAGAGATATCAAGTTGACACATGGGTATACATTAGAGAATGTATACTGAATGACCCGCCATGAGAAAGTATCATGGATCGTTATATGAGTGTCATATAGTTTCTCATGTGGCTATTAGTATGACTACTAGTCCTTAGACCTGAAGTCACCATAGATCCCTACATAAGGAGTTATGTACTTTGGTTTCGTCAAACGTCACCCGTAACTGGGTCGACTATAAAGGCGATTACTAGGTATATAACAAATTATGCAGAGGGATGTGAGTGATGTAGATGGGATCTATCCCTCCTATATGACGGGAGAGACATCGGTATTCTTGATAGAGTGAGACCACGAAGTGCATAGCCATGCCCAAATGAGTCAATATAGGATATTGAGCTCATTTGATTTAGTGAGTCTACTTGGAGTTCAAGATTTAGATTGGTCAAAGGATGACACGGTTTATGCCTCACATTGACCAATCTAGATGTCTAGGATAGAAGGACACTTGTCATATATTGTGAGGAGTCACAATTAGTAGTCACAAGGTGATGTTGGATCTCGACATTTCTTGTAACTTGGGTAGTAATGATGTGTTGCTAGATACCGCTCATTACTTATGCTCCTAAATGGGTTTAGGGCATTGCCAACGTTACAAGAACCTATAGGGTCACACACTTAGGACAATTAGATGGATATTAGGTTCATATGATGAACCAAGAGGATTAGATTCATTTGATGAATCAAATTGGATTAAGAGTAATCCTAATTGGGCTAACTTATGTTCGACTCAAGTTGATTCATGTGTTCAATGAGTCTAATTTAGATTTTGACTCATTGAATCAATTTAATTAAATGAATTAGATTCATTATATTAAGTTGGCTTGAATCAAATGGTTGGATTCGATAAACCATAGAAGAGATTTGGTCAAATTTGACTTGACTTGAGAGGAAGATTAAAAGTCAAGTTTGACTTGACTTTATGCCACCTCATTGGTGAGTTGGCATTGATATGGACCAATGATATTACTCCACATCATCATAGGTGCCACCTCATGGAAGTTACAAAGTCATTTTCTTTAATAGCTTCACATTAATTGCACTTAATGCAATTTTGGGAGTTACACAATGGAGAGTGGCCGGCCACTTTTGTTTGAATGAGAATTCAATTTTTCATTCAAGTGTGCATTTTCTTCCTTCTTCCTCTCAAGCTCTCCCTCTCCTCCTTCCTTGGCCGAACCACATAGGTGCTAGCACACCTTGGTTTTTGGTCACCTCCACCTAGTGTGTTCATGTGGATACGTGTAGAGAGTTGTCTACATTGACAACTTCGAGATCCGGCGTACCGAGGACGAGCGGGATACGCAAAAGGGCACGCAACAAGGGTAAAGATCTTCATCATGTAGATCTAGAAATTTTGTAACTCGTACTCGTATGTTTTCGAATTTTTCTTCGCACGAGATCCGTTGGCTAGGGTGATCCGGGGTTTCCGCAACGCGAAAAAGCGGTTTTCGCGGCCCAAAAACCCCAACAATAAATGATAAAGAAGTAATAGTAAGAAATACCTTGGTTTCATCATGAGAAAATTGATCAGCTACTTGTATAGGGGCAGTCCCTTCGAAGAGGGGACGAATCTCCTCTTGAGTGCTAGCAAAAGAACCTCCCAGCAATACAGGGAGGACAGGAACGGTAGAAGAACCCGGGGAGAAGGAAGAGGTTGGAATAGAAGGGGGAGCTAAAACCAGATAAGAAGAGAATGAGGAGGGTAAAGACCCGGATTCTGGAAAAGATAGGGGAAAAGTAAAAGAAGTGCTACTAGGAGCACTAGTACTAGAAGAAGGCGAGGAAGAGAAAATAAGAGAAGGATAGAGGTCAGCCAAAGTAGCCTCAGCAGAAGAAAGGTCAGCAGAAGCAAAACCTTCTGAAAGTAATTCTTCAGTGGAAAGAATGAGTCTCCTTTTGGGAGGAGGAGCTCTGGTGAGTTTACGTCCAGAGCGTTTGCTGGGAGCAACTTTCGCAAGAGATTTTCCTTAGCTCACAGGAGATGTAAGCTCAATAACAAGAAGGGAAGTGTCTGCTGAAGAAGCAACAGCTAATGGTGAAGAAACAGTGGGCAAAGGGGCAGTAGTAGTTTCTGCAAGAGGACCCTTAGGAACTTCGGGAACCTCCTGAGAGCCAAAAGCTTCAGCTGGAGGAACTAAAACTTCAGCAGAGGAGGGTTGATTGATGGCCGCAAGGAGCTCTTGATCTTTAGCATGAAGCTTGGCCTCTTCTAATCGTAGCTCTTCATCGATTAGAGCAACACAAAAACTAGCCACTACACAAAGGAAGGAAATGTTTTAGTTAGTAAAAATTGATAAAAGAAGAAACAGAACTTTAGCTAAGGAGCCGTGTATCTTATGTTTGACCAGGCTCAAACCAAACAGATACAGAAGATCGTTCCACAGCCATTTGGTGATAGAAAGACGACGGCACAGCAACTTTTCACAATAAAGAGGAAAAGAAGGGTGAAGATGAAACTCCTTGATATCGGGTAAAGGAGGTAGAGAAGATCTCCAAACATGAGACCAAGGAATAGGTTCAGGAAGCTTTACAAAGAAGAAGCGAGATTTCCTGACCTTGAGGGAAGAAGGCATATCATCAAAAAGGACCATCTTAGTCCGAGATTGGAAAAGGAAGACACCTGGCTCTGCTACCTTTGGATAGGAAAACATGAAAACGTTTTGAGGAGTAAGAGGAATATCCAGTGTGCGAAACAACATGTATATACCACACAAATAGTGAAAGGCATTAGGCACGAATTGTTGGAGAGGAATATCAAAGTTTTGGCTTACATCGATTAGAAAAGAAGGAATGGAGAACTTTAAACCCCCTATCAACTGATCCCTAAAGAAAGTTACATAGTTAGTAGGAGGATGGTGAGGATGCTTGTCTGGTTTAGGAATTATGATGTCATATTCCCTAGGAATTTCATATTGCATACGAATTGCAAGTCGAGCATCCTCGTTGAAAGAAAGAGAAATTTGAGTATACCAAGGGGAAACCGTTTCCTCAGCC
Organism: Zingiber officinale; assembly: GCF_018446385.1. Taxonomy (NCBI): domain Eukaryota; kingdom Viridiplantae; phylum Streptophyta; class Magnoliopsida; order Zingiberales; family Zingiberaceae; genus Zingiber; species Zingiber officinale. Next base: position 42,442,776 of record NC_055998.1, read on the forward strand.
ATACACAGAAGTAAAGGTTAGCATAACAACAAGTTACTTACTGAAGTCAAGAAAGGAGATCACTGGAAAGTAGTGAGCGCGAGGATTGATCAAAGATTGCAGCAAAGAAGGAATGCTAAGGTAAGGAAAAAAGGAACAAAACCGACAAGAAGATGAAGGGTTTAGGGTTGAGAAGACACACAACCATCGTTAGATCAGAACACCTTTTTTTTTCAATAGACGTCGTTGATTATAGAAAAAGGGCAAACGCTAGTGTTACACAGAAGAGAGAGAAGACATGTGTCATAAATGGGCATTTATGTTGGACGCGACAAATCGAATCCCGCAAGGGTTGGTGACGCTTCGTCATGCGCCCCCAGCATTCTCTTACCATTGAAAAACCAATCATGATCAAGGAAATTCTGGAGAAAAGGGCATGGTTTACTGTGCGCAATAAAGAAGGATGGATTGAGTTTGACAGAACCCGAACCGAGGGCAGAAAACGAAAAATAATGAAAGTCATTTAGGTGTAAAGTGTTGGTGCAACGGGGACCGGCAAGAGGGGGGTAAATTGCCTACAAGTAAAAACTAAACCCTCCTCAACCAATTTAAACTCAAATAGATGCAATAGCTACAAGATTAAACAGAACTAAAGTATGAACAGAAAAGGAAGACTCAGCTATTTTAACCTGATTACAACCAAGAGGGTTGTTAATCCAGGGCGATGAAGGCACAGTAAGAAACTCCTTCTCTGAAGGCGGAGAAGCCTTTTACACTTTGAAGAGCACAGAACTATTGCTTAACTAGAGAGTACAAGAGTTGAAATTCGTTCACTTTTTCATTGTTACTAAAGCTGCCCGAGATCCTCTTTATATAGGGGTTCTCGAGCTTATCATATCACCTGATCCTTCGGGATCAGGTTTGACTCGAGAGGGATCGGTCGACCGATCCCCGGGTTCGGTCGACCGAACCTGCTGTATCTGCCCATTCTTCCATCCAGGTACAGCCTCTGTGGATCGAGCTTAGGCTCGGTCGACCGATCCTTTTGTTCGGTCGACCGATCGGCTAACGGTCTCTAGCTGAGTTGGCCCGATCAAACTGCTCGACTTGGTCTCTAGATAAACTTGGGTTCGGTCGACTGATCAGCATGTTTGGTCGACCGATAAGCTCTACCAACGTTCAACCTCTGACGTGGCATCTGACGTGTCTGCTGAGGTTGGTTTCTGATAAAGAGGGGATCGGTCGACCGATCAAGGGGTTCGGTTGACCGAACCGTTGACAAGTCAAATTCCTGTTGACTTGCTTCGGTTCGGCTCCATGGGTGATTGCGGCCTACCGGAATAGGGCTCATCCGAATCCAATTCCCGACCTTCTCCTCGAGCAGACTTTCGTCTGGCTTCTCATCCCTCGAACGCCGCACACGTTCTTCTCGCTCCACCGGAGTACTCTTCCGCAGCTCTCCCGTCCTTCAGACGCACCGAGCCCGTCAGCTCCCTTCCCATGTCGTCCTTCTCGCCAGCTGCGTCTTCCGCTCGACTTCCTGCACTCATAAGTTCCTGCACACTTAGACACAGGGATCAGACAAACAGGACCTAACCTAAACTTGGTTGATCACATCAAAACTACCACGGGGTTCAACAATCTCCCCCTTTTTGATGTGCATCAACCCAAGTTCAGGTTAGGGAAACAACCAACAGATAGTAATTTAAAGAAATTACCAAATTAACAATTCAAGCATAAATTTGCAATCAAAAGAAATTGTAACTTGAAATATGTAAATCTAAATTCCCTTAAGTCCCCCTTTACTCTTCCTTAACTGAACTTATACTTATTCTCCCCCTTTGATCACATTAAAAAACGGGGTGCAAGCAAATTTGAATTTAAGTATTTCCAAGAAAAAATTCAAAGTTAAACAATTTCTGAGTAAAGATTAATTAATAAAAACTGAGTTGGTTTAATATCAAAACTTTCTAAGTTTTGAAAAAGTTTCTTAGTTAAAATGAATTTTGAGAATTTTCCAAAAAAAAAAAATTCTAAGTAAAAATTTCAAGAAACATTTTTTCTAGAGAATTAAAAAATTTAAAGAATTTCTAAGGAAATGTTAAAAAACTTTTCAAAGCATTATTTAATTCTAATTTTAATGCTTTTATCAGAAAGTTAATTAAACATTTTTATTTTGATATTTCGGCTTCCAGGTCGTGGCGAGGCACTAGGCCTTCTTGGTTATTGGAACAACAACCACTTCCTTAGACAAAACTTTCATAAAGAACCTCAATGTTTAATTTTTCTCACTGTAAGCTTTTAATTAAAAGAGAAATTTAAATCAGTAAAGATTTTGGAACCCAATAAAGGTTCCTACCTACAGGGTTGGTCAAAAACTTAGGGGGTACATAGTTTCTTGGTATTTTCCTAAGTTGACCCTGATGCTTCCTTATGTACCAATTTAATTTTCCATATACCTTTAATTTTGAATGTGGAAAAATATTTTTAAAACATGCATCAGTTTTTAATTTTTTAATTTCTAATTTTAACACTTCATTTTCTGATTTCAAATATTCATTTTCCTTTTCTACTTTATCTAATTCTTTAGACAGAGCTTTAATAAAATGAAAGGACTGTTTAGGGTTTAGGGTACGTACCTTACTTACCTCGTCTTGCGATGCTCCCCCTTCATCACAACTTTCTTCTTCTTCTGTTGTTCCTCCCCCTTCATCTATGCTCATTTCTGAGCTAGACGTTTCTTCTATCTTATGGTTGGCCATCAGTGCTAGTCCCGAAAATTCTTCGAGTTCTGATTCGGAGGATGAAGATTCTGACCAGGTGGCCTTCAGGTTCTTGTACTTGGACGATTCTGGATTCTTGTGCTTCATCTTTCCTTTCTCTTTCTGTTTGTTCTTCAGCTTTGGACAGTCATCCTTGATGTGTCCTTCTTCGTTGCAATTGTAGCACCGAACAATTCTTTATCTTTGCTGATGCCTCTTTGTCTGCGATCTAAATTTATTAGAATTGAAAAATTTATTGAAGTATCTTACCAATAGTGCTGCTTCCGATCCGTCGATCGAGGCTTCGGAGTCAGAAATATTTGTTCTTGCCTTCAAAGTGATGTTCTGACTAATCTTTTCTACTCTATTGGGCTCTGCAACTCGAGATTCGTGAAGTTCAAAAGTAGAAAACAAATTTTCTAGAGTACTTACCTCGAAATCCTTAGAGATGTAGTACGCATCTACTAAGGAGGCCCATTCAGGAGTTCTCGGGAAGGCGTTGAGCGTGTATCAGATCGAGTCCCGGTTCGTTACTTCTTCTCCAAGATTGGTTAGTTGCATGATCAGCTCTTTGATCCTTGCTTGGAGTTGCGCTACCTTTTCACCTTGGTTCATCCGGAGGTTCGTCAATTGGGTTCGTAGGATGTCGCGTCTTGCTAGCTTCGCCTCGGAAGTACCTTCATGAAGCTCCAGGAATTTTTCCCAGAGATCTTTCGTGGAGTCGTAGCTTCCGATCCGATTTACCTCTTGAGGTGGTAGAACATTGAGCAGGTGGAACTCAACCTTTCCATTGGCGACAAAATCGGCTTGCTCCTTCTTGCTCCACGTGTTTTCTTCTTTATCTTTCAGCGCTGCAAAACCATACTTCATTGTAATAAGAATATCAAAATCTGTTTTGAAGAATACCTCCATTTTTCGCTTCCATGTAGCGAAATCTCCGTCGAACTTTGGGGGATGAATGTTCAAGCCGGCCATTGTTCTGATCTTTGTGCTTCAGATGGCGGTTAGCCCCTCTGAGGCTGTTGGGCTCTGATACCACTTGTTGGTGCAGCGGGGATCGGCAAGAGGGGGGTGAATTGCCTGCAAGTAAAAACTAAACCCTCCTCAACCAATTTAAACTCAAATAGATGCAATAGCTACAAGATTAAACAAAACTAAAGTATGAACAGAAAAGGAAGACTCATCTATTTTAACCTGATTACAACCAAGAGGGTTGTTAATCCAGGGCGATGAAAGGCGCAGTAAGAAACTCCTTCTCTGTAGGCGGAGAAGCCTTTTACACTTTGAAGAGCACAGAACTATTGCTTAACTCGAGAGTACAAGAGTTGAATTTCGTTCACTTTTTCGTTGTTACTAAAGCTGCCCGAGACCCTCTTTATATAGGGGTTCTCGAGCTTATCAGATCACCTGATCCTTCGGGATCAGGTTTGACTCGAGAGGGATCGGTCGACGGATCCCCAGGTTCGGTCGACCGAACCTGCTGTATCTGCCCATTCTTCCGTCCAGGTACAGCCTCTGTGGATCGAGCTTAGGCTCGGTCAACCGATCCTTTTGTTCGATCGATCGATCGGCCAACGGTCTCTAGCTGAGTTGGCCTGATCAAACTACTCGACTTGATCTCTGGATAAACTTGGGTTCGGTCGACCGATCAGCATGTTCGGTCGACCGATAAGCTCTACCAACGTTCAGCCTCTGATGTGGCATCTGACGTGTCTGCTGAGGTTGGTTTCTGATAAAGAGGGATTTGGTCGACCGATCAAGGGGTTCGGTTGACCGAACCGTTGACAAGTCAACTTCCTGTTGGCTTGCTTCGGTTCGCCTCCATGGGTGATTGCGGCCTACCGGAATAGGGCTCACCCGAACCCAATTCCCAACCTTCTCCTCGAGCAGGCTTCCATCCGGCTTCTCGTCCCTCGAATGTCGCGCACGTTCTTCTCGCTCCATCGGAGAACTCTTCCACAGCTCTCCCGTCCTTCAGATGCACCGAGCCCATCAGCTCCCTTCCCGTGCCGTCCTTCTCGCCAGCTGCGTCTTTCGCTCGACTTCCTGCGCTCCTAAGTTCTTGCACACTTAAACAAAGGGATCAGACAAACAGGACCTAACCTAAACTTAGTTGATCACATCAATACTACCACGGGGTTCAACATAAAGCACTGTCTGGATTAATATCATTATAAAGCATAAGCTAATATCGGTCAAGATAACCTTGTCTACAATAGACAGGCTAATATCGGTCAGGATAACCTTTTCTACAATAGACAGGCTAATATCGATCGGGATAACCTTATTTATAACAGACAGGCTAACATCGGCCAGGATAACACGTCTACCATAGATGAGTCGGTGTCAACCAGGTCAACATGTTGCTAGAAATGGGTAAATACCGACTAAGTTAATATTGTTGGTGCGGGGAGCATCCGACGATCGAACCTGAGTTTTGATAATGGCAAAGGATTCAAAGTTAAGGTTTTTGGTGATCTAACGTGTTGAATAAGTATTTCAGGAAAGTCCTAGCTGCGGTTAGGCAAAGAGAAAATCCTAAGGGGTGGTAACCTTAGGTCCTAGGGAGCGGTAACCCTAGGTGAGGGAAAATCCTAAGGGATGGTAACCTTAGATCCTAGGGGGCGGTAACCCTAGGTGGAGGAAAACCCTAAGGGGCGGCAACCTTAGGTCCTAGGGGGCGGTAACCCTAGGTGGAGGAAAACCCTAAGGGGCGGCAACCTTAGGTCCTAGGGGGTGGTAACCCTAGGTGGAGAAAAACCCTAGGGGGCAGTAACCCTAGGTCCTAGGGGGTGGTAACCCTAGGCGGAAAGTCCAGTCGGTCTGGAGGACCGGACTGGCATCAGGTAATCTCTCCTGAGGGGAGTAGGTGACGACGTGTTCTCCGTAGAGGGAACAGTAGTCGTCGGGTCAACCTAGGGTTTCCGGTTGGGAATCCGAAGTCAGACTCGGACAGTCCAAAGACTGTCAGTTCTTCTTTACTATGTTTTATCATATTCTAACACTGTCTTGCAGGGTATTTGCTCGGACTAACCTTGTTTTGCAGGAGAGGAACCTGCTGGATAAAGGTGGTCCGGGCGCTCGGAGGTCCAGGCGCCCGGAACAGGTCCGGGCGCCCGGGACCAAGTTTTATCCCTGCCGCGACTTCGCCACGTGGAGCATTCTGGTTGGTTGGCCACGTCACACTCCAGGCGCCCGGAAGGGATCCAGGCGCCCGGAATGTCATATAAAAAGAGGGTCGAGGGAGCAGCTAAAATACAACAACTATTCTAAGCTTTCTTCTGTGAAGTGCTGCCAACGAGACGACCTTGAAGTGCTACTACTCGACGTCGACGACCCGAAGCTCAGACTCTTCGATCTTTTGTTGTCGGTATCAGCTTACTTATTGCATTAATTGTAATTCAAATTGTAATCTTTCCGATATTATAGTTGTTGCCCACCGAAAGCGGTCAAGGACCGCGGGCCTTCGAGTAGGAGTCGCCATAGGCTCCGAACGAAGTAAAACATCTGCGTCGTTCTGTGCTTGCTTTACTTTTTCCGCTGCGTTACTTAATTTTACAATTCCGATATTTCAAAAAACGAAATAGCCACGAGCGCTATTCACCCCCCCCCCCCTCTAGCGCTTTCGATCCATCAATTGGTATCAGAGCGGGGTCGCTTTGAACTGGTGCAACCACCATTCAACTATTTTTCGTGGCTTTGTCGTTTGTATAGGGTAAAAATAAAAATCATTTTATTATTTTTGAACAGCTACGCCTTTCATTTTTTTCCCTCCAAAATTATTTTTGAAAAAATCATTTTTATCCTTTCACGGTTTATTAGTATTGATAAAATATTGAATTTGGCAAAATTTGAAATAATATTTTTTAAATATTTTTTAATAATATTTTATTATTATTTTATTATTTTTTCTCAAAACTGGTGAACTTCTATTTCTATCCTTCCATACCGCACTGCTAATCCAGGATCAAGTCCTGGTACATTTTTTTGCTATTTTTTTTGTGCAAGGTTCTTTTAAAATGGCATTCCAAGAAGGATTCTGCACCGTCCGACCGCCGCTCTTTTCTGGCAAGGACTTTGGATACTGGAAGAACCGGATGGAATACCACCTTAAGACGCAAGTCGAGATGTGGATCATCATCCAGACCGGACTCGAACTTCCACGTGACGACACCGGAGAACTTATCTCATGCATCAACTGGGATTCTATCACAATGAAAAAAGTTGAAGCCGATGCTAAAGCAACCTGCATGCTACAATGTGGCCTAACCAATGAAGAACTGAACCGCATCGGCCCTTTCGCAAGTGCAAAAGAGTTGTGGCAAAAGTTGATGAAACTACACGAGGGCACTTTCGACGCTCAAGTAAGTAAGCATAATTTAATAAATGATTTATTTGAATTAGATGAGCAGAATAATACTACTTCGGCCGAGGAAGGTATTACGATGGTTGCAGGTACAAGTAAGATAGAGGAAAAGATATGGTCCGAGTCTTCAGATGAATCCGGGTCCGACGAAGAAGAACCGACGAGCTTCCTCGCTCTACCAGTACAAGCAACCGTGGCGGAAACTGAGTCTGAGTATGAGTCAGAAACCGAGAGCGAATCTGAGACTGAGTCTGATCAAAGCCACGAATCCGTATTCGTTTCCGAAGGACCAAAACCCACTGTAAGTTCACTACTCGCAAAATTTCAATTAGATAACTTGCATGAATTATTACCTTACTTAGTAAAAAAGTTGGCTAAATCCAACGTCCGGGTTAAGTCGCTCCAAAAGGAGGTAACAGCCCTTAAGGAAGCGACTGACTCGAGCTCTTTAATTGAGTCAGTTCAAATTGGAAGTTCAACTCAAGTCCAACAACTTGAGAAAGAAAATTCCAATTTGAAAGCTCAAATTAAAGAACTCAAGGACACGTTGGAACGGTTTACCTTGGGCTCCAAGAATCTGGATCTGATTCTTGGAAAACAGCGAGCCGTTTACAACAAAACTGGACTTGGATTTAAAACTAAAATAAAATACAAAACATATTTATCGCTAGTTAATAGAAATAATAGAAAAATTGTCCAAGCATGGGTGCCAAAATCCAACTTTGTTAATCAAGTTGGAAATGATCACTATTGGGTCCCCAAGGATTAAGTCTATTACCTTGATAGACCATATCGAGGCTATGATACAGGGGGAGCTAATCGAAAAATAATATTAAGAACATAATTCAAATTAATATTCACATTAAATTCAAAATTAAATTCAAAATTCAAAATTCAATTAAAAATTCAATATTCAATTAAAAATTCAAAATTCAATTAAAAATTTAAAATTCAAAATTCAATTAAAAATTTGAAATTAAATTAAATTCGAAATTCAATTCAAAATTAATTCAAATTAAAAGTAAATTTCAACTTAAGTTAAATAAAAATAGATGGAGGATCCAGACTCGCTGGCACCCCCAACTGAACTACCCGATAGGGTAACTGAACCTAATCTACCCGAAATGGGTAAAACAAGAGTAGATTACCCGGCAGGGTAATTAAGGTTAGATCAAAATGGGCTAGGTTTAACTTGACCTACAGTACTGGTAAAGTTTTTGGATGATAGTATGTTAGGGAAGGTTGGGCATCGCATGTCTAGGAAGATATGGTTTCGACCTGGTGCATTTGACCAAGTGGAACTGACCGAAGCTACCTTAAATGGATCCTAACTAGTTAGACCAAGGTTTAGTATTAAGCTCAATGGGTAGGACTATTTGGGAAACCTCGAAGGCATGGTTACTTTAATGAGTACCTTGTGACTCACCATAGCCCAGAAGTTTATCTAAAGAATGCTTACTTGTTGAACCCAAAGCTAAACCTGAATCTAACACAAAGTTAAACCAGATCCTTAAATTCAACCATAATTCATCTCACAACAATTATAGGATTCCCTGATTTAAAATTTAGATGGGTGAGATGACTAAGGAATTTTAAAAATTCAAACTGATAGTTATTCAAATTCTTTTAAAAATTATTTAAAAAATCAGTTCAAAATCTTTAAAAACTTCATTTCAAAATTATTTGAAAAATCTTTTCAAAATCAGTTCAAAATCTTTTAAAACTTCATTTCAAAATTATTTGAGAAATCTTTTCAAAATCATTTCAAAATCTTTTAAAAATTCTTTTAAAATTTATTTGAGAAATCTTTTCAAAATCATTTCAAAATATTTTAAAATTCTTTTAAAATTTATTTGAGAAATCTTTTCAAAATCATTTCAAAATCTTTTAAAATTCTTTTAAAATTTATTTGAGAAATCTTTTCAAAATCATTCCAAAATCTTTAAAACTTAATTTCAAAATTCTTTTAAAAATTATTTGAAAAATCTTTTCAAAATTAGTTCAAAATCTTTAAAACTTAATTTCAAAATTCTTTTAAAAATTACTTGAAAATTCTTTTCAAAATCAGTTCAAAATCTTTTAAAACTTCATTTCAAAATTATTTGAAAAAAATTTTCAAAATCATTTCAAAATCTTTTAAAATTCTGTCAAAATTATTTGAAAAATCTTTTCAAAATCATTTCAAAATTATTTTAAAACTTAATTTCAAAACTTAATCATTTCAAAATTATTTTAAAACTTAATTTGAAAAATGATCATTTCAAAATCTTTTGAAAAATCCCTTGAAAAATTAATTTCAAAATTATTTCAAAAATTATTTTAAAAATCATTTGAAATATCCTCTGAAAAATTAATTTCAAAACTCTTTTCAGAAGTTATTAAATTCTTTGAAATTCTAAACTCAATTAATTTTTAAATCTTCAAAATAATGGTCACCTATTTGGAATTCTAACTGATATTTTCAATGTTGTAAATTAAAGTAAACTCCATCTCACACTCACTCATATGCTAACCATGCTTGTTAATCTAGAATGAGTGAGATGGAAAATTAGGAAAATAATTTTTTAACCTCTCATGCTTGAACTCCTGAACTCAAAAATTTATTAAGGCATTAATTAAGGGGTAGTGATTTTGAGTCGGTTTTAAAATTAGTTTTTTTTTAAAAATTTTGACTTGACCTCAAAATTAAAAACTATTTTTGGCATATCTTCGAAAATTCAAGCTATTTTTTAGCTTTAAAATTAAAATTAATTATGACCTGACCTTCAAATTATAACTCCTCTATAAGCTAAATGTTTTCAAAGCTAAGTACTTAATTAAGTTTTCTCTAACTAAACTTAGTTAAATTATTTTCTAAACTTAGCTAATAGGCAAGATGTTCTCTAGAGGCAATATTAAAGTTTAAGCATGCTTGTACTTAAGGGCTCTGATACCTGATCAAAACCAAATCTTGACTCATGCTTGGACCTTAGGGCTCTGATACCTTACTAAAACAAAATTTGTAAACTATTAAACACTAAGGTTATCACTTCTCCTTTGCCTTAAGTATCTTTGAAATTCATTTCTCTTAAGAAGCTTTTCAAAAAACTTTTTCAAACTTAAAACCTTCAAGTCTCTTCTATTTGAAAATTTTTTTTGAAATTTTGTTAGAAAATTATTTAAGTTGAAACTTTTTCGAAAATTCGTTAAGTTGAAATTTTTTTACCTTTTTTTGAAATTATATTGTCCACAATTCGTTAAGTCTCCTCTAGCAAAATCAATAGTTTAAAGTTCTTTTTGCACTTAAACTATTCTCCTTGTTGCTTTTCACTTACCTTTTTTTTGCCTCATGCCTAAGTTATGATTTTTAAACAAATTCTGCTAAGTTTTGTCTTGAAAAGTTAAGTTTTTTTTCAAAACTAGCTTATTTTTTATATATGGCAAAGGGGGAGAGTAGAGAAATTCAAAAGAGAACAAAAATCCAAAGGGGAGGTTATATTAACGGGGAGTTTGTAATGCCATTTTTTTTCTCGTACTTATACCTTACTGCATATTACTACTTAACTTTGAATTTCAGTTGCCATAATCAAAAAGGGGGAGATTGTTGGTGCGGGGAGCATCCGACGATCGAACCTGAGTTTTGATAATGGCAAAGGATTCAAAGTTAGGTTTGTGGTGATCTAACGTGTTGAATAAGTGTTTCAGGAAAGTCCTAGCTGTGGTTAGGCAAAGGGAAAATCCTAAGGGGTGGTAACCTTAGGTCCTAGGGGGCGGTAACCCTAGGTGAGGGAAAATCCTAAGGGGTGGTAACCTTAGGTCCTAGGGGGCTGTAACCCTAGGTGGAGGAAAACCCTAAGGGGCGGCAACCTTAGGTCCTAGAGGGCGGTAACCCTAGGTGGAGGAAAACCCTAAGGGGCGGCAACCTTAGGTCCTAAGGGGTGGTAACCCTAGGTGGAGAAAAACCCTAGGGGGCGGTAACCCTAGGTCGTAGGGGGTGGTAACCCTAGCTGGAAAGTCCAGTCGGTCTGGAGGACCGGACTGGCATCAGGTAATCTCTCCTGAGGGGAGTAGGTGAGGACGCGTTCCCCGTAGAGGGAACAGTAGGCGTCGGGTCGACCTAGGGTTTCCGGTTAGGAATCCGAAGTCAGACTCGGACAGTCCAAAGACTGTCAGTTCTTCTTTACTATGTTTTATCATATTCTAACACTGTCTTGCAGGGTATTTGCTCGGACTAACCTTGTTTTGCAGGAGAGGAATCTGCTGGAAAAAGGTGGTCCGGGCGCCCGGGATGGATCCGGACGCCCGGAGGTCTAGGCGCTCGGAACAGGTCCGAGCGCCCGGGACCAAGTTTTATCCCTGCCGCGACTTTGCCACGTGGAGCATCTTGGTTGGTTGGCAACATCACACTCCAGGCGCCCGGAAGGGATCCAGGCGCCCGGAATGTCATATAAAAAAAGGGTCGAGGGAGCAGCTAAAATACAACAACTATTCTAAGCTTTCTTCTGTGAAGTGCTGCCAACGAGACGACCTTGAAGTGCTACTACTCGACGTCGATGACCCGAAGCTCAGACTCTTCGATCTTTTGTTGTCGGTATCAGTTTACTTATTGCATTAATTGTAATTCAAATTGTAATCTTTCCGATATTATAGTTGTTGCCCACCGAAAGCGGTCAAGGACCACGGGCCTTCGAGTAGAAGCCGTCATAGGCTCCGAACGAAGTAAAACATCTGTGTCGTTCTGTGCTTGCTTTACTTTTTCCGCTGCGTTACTTAATTTTACGATTCCGATATTTCAAAAAATGAAATAGCCACGAGCGCTATTCACCCCGCCCCCCCTCTAGCGCTTTTGATCCATCAAATATGTTTATGGAAGATAGGTTAATATCAACCAAGGTCAAAAGGGGTTTGATTGAGTCTAACACATTGATTGCATTTAAAGCATTTAGCCTTACATAGCTCAAAGTATATCATCAATTAAATAAAGAGCAGATAGGGTTTACATATACTCAATAGGCAAAGCCTGATTAAACACGTAATATTGCCTAAACTAGGTAATTCAACTAAACAAAAACTCATACACTTCCTTCAGTTAGACTTGAATAGAAACCTGCTGAAACATGAGCTCTCATACTTCTTAGAAAACTTCAAACCCAACTAAGGGTAAATTCGACCAAGCAACAGAAGTGAAAATATTTTGCCTGGCACGGAGAAAGCTTGCCTGGGCTGCAGAAGCGGCAATATTTTGCCCGGGACGAAGGAAACTATGAAGTAGAGTGGTCTCATGAACAAGGAAGGGCAGACTTATTTATGCCCTGGTGGAAAGGTGACTAAAGAGTCCCTTTCCTACCTGAGCCTTGAAGCTCTGCTTCCAGAGTGTCCACCTTAGCCTGCAGATAACCTGGGCTATGCCATCATCCTGATGTCCAGAGGCTGGTTACTTGAACCTCCATGATTAGTGTGAACCCCTTTGAAGCCTATTGGGTCTGTAGAGCAATCATGCCTTTGGCTTGAGATTCTAGATCTCGAGGAACATTGTTCCTTAAGGTAGTTTTTGATCGTACTTGAAACTGGGCAATCAACAGAAATACTTCCAGCTCTCGGACCAGAGAGTTAACTAAATCCGAAGCTTAGGCAACCTCATATATAAATTTCGACTTGTTTAACAAGAATGGCCCCCAGAGAGGGGGGTCTAAAGCCATACTCTTGGTAAGAAGAAGCAAACAAGGAGGAAAAAGAACTGAGGCAAGTGGAGAATGAAGAGAGGATCATAGCCCTATTTAAAGGATCAAAAAACTCAAGGGATTACTGTACTTGGGTTCACGGGATCACTGCACTTAGGTTCATGGGATTGCTGTACCAGAAGTCACGAGGGCTAGTATAAAGAAGATCACGAGGCCACTACAGTGCCCATGGTAGAGTCATGGGTAAAGATAGGGAAAGAAACAAAAATAGACTTGTGTCTAGTCAGTCGACTACACCTCCTTCAACTAGACTTGAAGGGAAGGCTAGTGATATGGGTTAGGTTTAGTAGGTCCCTGGTGAAAAAGGAAAAGGAGATAGCAGAATTAAGAAAATAGATCAATATCGGCTGGGATATACCTTAAGAGAGGTAGGTCAATCCCGGCCAGGTAATACCTGGAGAAGGATAGGCCAATATCGACCGGGATATACTTCAGGAGAGGTAGGCCAATCCTGGCCGGATAATATCTTGAGAAGGATAGGCCAATATCGATCAAGGTCACACACTTAATAAAATATAGCCCAATACCGGCTAGGATAACGGGCTTAAGGCGATATAGACCAATATTGGCCGAGAAATACCTTGAGAAGGATAGGTTAATATCGACCGAGATATACCTCAGGAGAGGTAAGCCAATATCGGCTGAGTTTACACAGTTAAGATAGAAGAACCAAGATTGTTTAAGGTGGCGTACCTGAACATAGACTATTATTAATTGAGTATACATGATCGCCCGCGTCTGAAAAGATCTTAGGCTTTACAGAATTTATAGTATATTATTGAACAATTAGTTGAACGGTAGTAATAAATCGACCGGACATGGTCTAGGTTAAATTTCGACTGATACAAGGCATAGTATCATATCGGGCTGTCTATCACATAATAAGGATAGGACGAGCAGGTATGGGTGATAAATATACTCCGATATAACTTATAAGACAGGGCAAGAGCAAATATTTCAAGAATATTCATAAATAGCTTAATGAAGATATCTATGGTATGTGATTGTATAACAGGTTTGCTAATTTGGCTAGAAGTATGTTTCTATATTCTTCTGCAGGCACTAGACGACAAAGGAGGTACATATGGGGTACAAAAAGGATTCCTTAAAAGTTATTTTATGCAAGTACAGGGCTTACGCCATCTCATAACAAACTCTAACAAACCGGGGTCCACTTCATGACTACGGAGGTTATATGAAGTGGTATAGAAAAAGGGAATCCTCTCCGTTGGCCATGTATGTTCACGTGGAGACTCACACTCACAACCCTAGTTTTCAACTACTGTTCATCTTCTTCTTCTTTCTTCCACACAAGGAGAGATCACTGACTAGAGTGTCGGAGGGCCTAGCCAGGGATTCCCACCCCGGTCCAAATCTCAGGTTTTCTTCATTTAAGCTTTCCTCTCGTCTTTGGATCCTCGCGCGAGGAGGGCATTCTGTGACTTTATTCTCTCAAATCCGCTTTGGGTTTCTCGGATCGGTATTCTATAGGTATTCTACAGGTATCATTCTTCATCAGCAGTAGGTTTTCTCCCAGCTTTCCGTTTTGTCCAACTTCTCAGACAGGATCAGACATTGAGTGATTTTAATACTTGTTATGAATTGCCGAAGGATGGTATTTGTATAATCTTACCTAAATTTATGAATTCATGTTTTTGGCAACAAGTTTTCGAACAATAGCATTTCAACCCTCATAATTCTAGAGCTCATCATATTGTTAATCCCATTTTTAGATATGTTTATCTAGTCATGAAAAATACTATATTTGGGAGAGATGATAAAGAGGGGTTGGTAAGACTTGTGGATTTATATTATTTATGGGCAATGGTTGAAGATGTTTCGATAAATTCGAGTTATTTCTTTCTTAAGAATTTAGTTAAATTGGGAAAATCAGATTCAACCACACCCATTAATCTAGGAGGAATGTTAACCTAAATAGCTTTGGTGTTGGGATGTGATTTGAGTGAGTTAGAAATGGTTGAAAATTCTTGTAAATTAGACTTGAATTCATGTTTGGCATCAAAAATAATAAGACGTGAAGAACATGATTATAGTCTTCTTATTAAGAATAATTTCCCTTTAAGATTGCCCAATCATGATCTTACTACCATTCATGTTAAGGAAAATTGGTTATTAAAATTAACAAGCCAACATTCTAAGTTGTTGTCAACTGTTACTTCAAGAAAGGTTCCTTCGGTTAATATGATGTTCATAATTTTAATTTCAAAGAACTTCATGATGTTCTAAATGATATTCATAGCGACCTAGACTCGACTAGAAATTTTCTTGAAAGTAAAGAACACATGGAAGAAGAACAGTTTAAAAAATTGCAAGAGTGTTTTAAAAGTGAGAGAGAACTATGTGACAAGATTTCTAGAATGATGAATTCTTATAGAGCTCAAATGGAATTTAATGAAGACTTTAGGGGCTTTATGAAATTCTTGTAAGATGGTATAGATAAATTGTTTAAATATCATAAGTTTTTTAGAGATGAAGTAAGATGGTTTATTAATGCCTTTCCTTTTCCACTTCCTGAATTCTCTAATCTACCACCTCCTCCACCATATTGATTTCATCGGGATGATGAAAGGTTTAAGTCTGGGGGGTGTCAATAACCTGTTTTGTTTTTACATTCTAGTTTTCAGTTTTTGCTTGTTTTCTGCATGTTTAGTTTTGTTCTGCATTTCATTTGTTTTTGCTTGGATTGCTTGATTTTTGATAGTCACTTGGCTATCTTTTGAAAATTTTGTGGCATACATCTTGAGAACATCAATCTTCACTTATATGCTTTCTTGTCTTCAAGATTAAATGTTAGCACGTTCATTATCTAGATTCATGATGTTTTAAATGATACTAGAAGTATGCTTAATGTATCTCTTTTCTCTATCTTGGGTAGCATGACATAAGCTAAGTATCTTATGGAGATGAGTTTTAGTTTTGGCTTGACCTTAAGGATCTTACCTTCACTTCACTATACTTGAGCTTGAATGGTTGACATCATTGAAATAGTCATGATTCATCTCGTTTGCTTAGTACTTGGTTTCCATGGTGATTTCTCAAACTTCATTTTGGTTACTAGATGAGGCTCAAATCATGTAAGCTCATTTAGAAAAATCAAAATATCCCAACATTTGTGCCAAAAGTATATTTATGAATAAGATTTGCACAATGCAAATGCTTATGATAAAAACAGAAAAAAAAAAGTGAAAAAAAAATGAATAAGGGATATAAAAAATAATTGTCGTGAGTGAAATCTAGCAAGTCGCCCCTTTGAAACCGAGTTAGGTTACTGGGGAAATGACTGCTTAGCTTCTCTTGAGATTGAGCACGCCTTTGAGACCTTGGGTTGATTGAGAAATATGAACCAAGTGTTTGACAAGTAAGTGCCTATCATTGGTTACTTTTCCATCACCGGAAACATTAGGAATTCAAATTTGATGACGACTTGACTAGGACATAGATTGAAACATGAAGAGTTTTGAGTTACCTTGCACTGTGCACAAGAGACTTATGCTTGAGCCATATTTAAATTATTTCCATGATCATGCTTGTTATTAAAACTTTTTGATAGAGTTAGGAAAATGCACTAGGGATATGAGGGTATTGTAGAACATATGAATTTAGATTGCAGCATTTTGCTTGAGGACAAGCAAAGGTTTAAGTCTGGGGGTGTGATGTGCGTAGATTGTATACTCTAGTTTAGCATGTTTTGACGCACATTCACATACTTTGTACATGCTTTATCTATGCACTTTCGTACTTCCAGCTTTCCTTTTGAGCATATTTACTCTTTTTATTCGGAGATCTGCTTTTGTGCATTTTGTGTACACAGCAGTCGAATTTGGAGAAGATTTGACTCTTGAACAAGGAGGGAAGGCACAAGCCCTGTGTGCCACACGGCCCTGCCATGGGGGGTTGCCCAGGCCATGTGTGGATCACTGCCCGTGTGATTGCAGCAGGAAAGGAAGTGGCCTCGACCGTGTGAACCTCACACGGTCGTGCCAAGATGAGAAGCCAGAGGAAGCCAGGCTGTGTACACTACACGGCCGTGCAAGCCTTCCAGAGCCGAAGAATGCCTTGGTCGTGTGCTACACATAGCCCGTGCAACAATTCCATAGGCCAAGAATGCCCTAGCCGTGTGCTTCACATGGCCCGTGCAGGAGCTCCAGAGCCGAAGGCAGTGCAGGCTGTGTGGATCTACACGGTCGTGCAAGGAGTGCAGTGGCAGAGCCAGACATGGTCGTGTCTCACACACGACCGTGTGAGACAGGCAAAAAGGGGAATAGGCTAGGCCGTGTGAACCTCACACGGCCATGCCTCGGGGTCGTGTGGCACCCAAACCTCCGCTCTATATAAGGCTTCCTTCATGAATTGAAAGGGGATCTTCTCCCTTTTGTGGGGCAATTCAAGATTTGGGTTCCTCCACCTTCTTGGAGGGATTTCCGGCGATCTAAGGGCGAATCTTCATCGTTTCGACTCCGGAGATCAAGAATTGGATCCGAAGACGGTTCTTCATCGTAGATAAGCTTTTCTTCCCTTTCTTTCTTAGGTTTGGGATCAAGATGCTTGTATTTTCTTATTCTTCGGGTTTCTTTCCTTGTTTTATGGATTAGATCTCTTGTTCTAGGATGGAGGGAGTATTTGTAATAGAGATTTGATGTAAAACTCTTGTGGATTTGCCTAATTCCTATTTTTATGATTTTGCCCTATTTTGTATCTATTTGATCTTGTGTGGATTGTTGTGTTTGTGCCTAATTACCATGCTTGATTGAATGTTTATATATCTTGTGGATCTTGTAGAGATTGTATGTCATTCGATTTTCTGAGGGGCGTTCGTGACAGGAACATGCCCGTGTAAGGACGTTTGAGGGACGATCTTGAAGGGGAAATTAGGTATTTCAAGAGGGTAGGATAGATTGTATACATTAATCTTTATATCTTAATGAGGTTGAGAAGTGATGAATTCTTATGTTGATTATCCGAGGGACGCACGTGATAGGCAAGCCCGTGTAAGGACAACATAAGTTTCATTCCTAATTGATCGCATTTAGATATATTTCAGTCCTAGGTCGGTTGTCTATTGCAAGAGGGAACCGACAACCTTCTACAAATGATGGACAATTGAGAAATAAGATTTGGTAGATCATTATATTGAATAACATTACAAAGAAACCAAAACTCCTAGAACATTCCTTTATCATTGCCCTTATTCTTGTTTCTTATTCTTTCATTTCTTTGTTTTCCTTTCATAGTTGCTCTTAACTTTTGAAAACCGATTGATTAGTTGTTTAGCTAATTCACGTTGAGACATCTTTAGTGCTTATTCCAGTCCCTGTGAATATGATAGCTTTTATTATTACTTACGATATTTCCGTACACTTGTGGAGGTCAACAGTCTATAAGCTACAAAAGGTATAACTAGTTATTAGTTTGCGCATCATGACTAGTTCATCCTTTTTGTTTAGATCTTGAAATACCAAACACAAGAGGCATATGATTCTAGGTTTCGAATTTGTGATTCAAGTTTGTGTTTTTTTTTGTTTTTCGAATTTGTGATTCGATTGTTCTTTTTGGTTGAACCTAGGGTTACTATAAGGAAATTAAATAATAAATTTCTTTAAAAGGCTTTGTCTAGGCGGTGGTGGATGATCCTATACCCAAGAAGGCCTAGTACCTCGCCATGTAGTCTTGGAAGCCAATTTTAGAAATTAATATTTAATTGAATTTGTAACATGGGTGGATTTAGATCTTGAAATACCAAACACAAGAGGCATATGATTCTAGGTTTCGAATTTGTGATTCAAGTTTGTGTTTTTTTTTGTTTTTCGAATTTGTGATTCGATTGTTCTTTTTGGTTGAACCTAGGGTTACTATAAGGAAATTAAATAATAAATTTCTTTAAAAGGCTTTGTCTAGGCGGTGGTGGATGATCCTATACCCAAGAAGGCCTAGTACCTCGCCATGTAGTCTTGGAAGCCAATTTTAGAAATTAATATTTAATTGAATTTGTAACATGGGTGGATTTGGATCAATAATGTTAAGTATCGTCTACGATCCAAGTTTAAACCACTAAGAACAAATAAGTTAAATTTGGAATCAATAATGTTAAGTTCTGTTTGCAATTCCTAATTTAATTTCAAAAGAACACAATAGGTTGTTAGTAAAGGTTTAGACTTGTACAAAATTTTTGCACAGGGGAACCAATATGATATTCCGTATAGCAACCAACACACAAGAGGCCAGCGATCTTGTGCTTCAATCAAGGTGTGCTTTGATCAATCGAGAACTTGCTTGATTGATCAAACACATGTCTGATCAAGCATGTGGGTTGCTAGGAAAGGTTCTGTGCTCGTATAAATTTTTATACAGGGGATTTACACAGAACAGGATTCCCAGTGCGAACAAGTGGGGTGACACGACTGTGTGGGTTCACACGGCCGTGCCTTGTTCCTTCTCTGGTGAAGCCACACGGCCGTGTAGTTTCACACGGCCAGAGTCATCATCCTCCTTACTCCTTTGACACGGCCATGTAAGGTCACACAACCAGTATCATTTTCCTTCATTTACTGTTTGGATTGACCATGAACATCATTTTTTCTTCGAATTTGACTCCTGTCAATAGAAAATGCCTAAAGATCATGTCTCCAAACAAAAAAGTAATTATGTTGAAAGTAAGACAAGGGGTATAAAAATGCATAGATAAAGCATGTGTAAAGTATGTGAATGTACATCAAAATATGCATAAAAGTGTATAGAATCTATGCACATCAACACTCCTTGGAGATGCTTGCTTAAGATGTCAAATTATAAGACTCCATTACTAAGATGACTTGAATATCTCAAGTCGAAGGAAACTCACACTTAAGTTGTAGTAAGAGCTTCATTGACATATCCACATATATAGAGAATCATATGAAGTCTTACAAAAAATGACTCCAATGAACTAGTTATCATAACTAGCATCCACGTTTAACTCTTGACATCTCAATGTCTCTAGCCTGTGAGAAACAACTGCTTGGTTAAATCAAGAAGTAAAACCCGTACTAGTCTCATAGAATCGATGATGTTCGAACATATCAATCCGTCGACTATGGAAGATTTTAATATATTCATAATTACACATGTAGAAATGCTCATTAGTAATTATTCAATCACAAGTTCTCTCATGATATGAATCGTATTGCGGATATTTAGTAAATGAGTTTAAGATCTAATCAAACACATATAAAATATACACTCAAATAGTGAATATTTATTTATCCAATAAATAGTATATATTTAATAAGGCGATTATCTTATGACACCTCTCAAATATAATAGGAGGGCATGGATATAATAAAAAAAACTATATAAATATATAGAAACTGGTTTCATGTCATTCTGAGCTCTCTAGATCTATCTATCGATTTTAGACACATTTATTTTAATTTTTAATTTTTGACCATTGTGCGATGAATCGAGGGATTCATCACAGACTTGGCAACAAATCCATGGATTTGTTGCAAAATTGGCTGCATAAATTCTAAATATGTTGCAAGCTTATTCGATGAATTCTGAATTCTACATCAAATCCATGGATTCATCACAAAATTGGCTGCATCAATTCCATACATATTGCTAGCTTGTGTGATGAATTCTAAATTCATCGCAAAGTTTGCAATGAATATCGATTTCGCTGTAAATTTGCAATGAATCTGGAATTCATCACAAAATTTGTAACGAATATTGATTTATTGTAAAATTTGAAATGAATTTGGAATTCATTACAAAGTTTGCAATGAATATCAAATTTTGTTACTAATTGGCAATGAATTTGACTACAAAATATTATTTGTTGTTAATTTGTGACAAAACTCTTTCATTGCTAATTAGCGACGATTTCTTATTTTGTCACTAAATTATTGCAAATTTGGAACAAAAATTTTTCAACCCTAAACTTCATCCCTAAATCAAGGATTTTTAGTAGATATCAGATACTTGGTGGTTTGAAGTTCAACAATGAGTTGGCAAGGATAAAGTCAAAGTAGGTTAAAATTGACTAGACACTTGAGAATAAGAGAAGTCCTAATAAGTTTTGGAGGACCAGATGTTAAGCACGAGAGAGTGAAGTCCTAGCAAGTCAAGGGTGACCTAATGTTAGGCACGAAATAAGACATCCTAGCAGGTCAAGGTTGGCTGAATGATAGGCAACGATGAAATCTCAACAGGTCATGGTTAATTGGATACTAGGTAATGAAGAAATCCCAACAAGTTAAAATTGATCAGATGTTGGGTAAAGGGAGCTCTTGTAGGTTAAAGTCAATATAAAACTAGGTACGGATAAGACCCTAATAAGTTAGGGTCGACTTATATTAATCATGCAAGGAAGTTCTAGATACATGAGAGTATTTTGGTATCAATGTATTCAGTGTGAATAATATTTTCAACATTGTGAACAATATTAGGGTTTTTTCTATAGTTTTTAGGGTTTTTATTACAATGCTTAAGGTTTCTGCTATAGTGTTTCTACGGTTTACTGTTACAGCAAACAATAACAGACACTGATGGGAAACTATAACAGTGAATAGAAAATTTGAAACTCAACTGTTACATAAATCAGTTGAGTGATGAATAGTAATAGTCAGCTAATATTATTGTAGAATAAAATGTTTTGAACTCGACTAAACAACTCAATTAATTTGGGATCAATTGATTGATGAGTAATCATAGTCAACTGCTGACACTATTACAGAACTCGGTTGGATATTAATCGAATGATGAACGGTAACAATTGAATAGTCATAGTCAAACTAGAGGTGGTAAGAGATGTTCTGCAGATGCAACAGTTAAATTTAATGATGCAATTGATTGATGGTGATGAATTGTCAATTGATATATCAAAATCAATCGTGACCTGAAGACTATAATAGAGGGCTTCATGGAGGTTTTCACCACTAATTTTTAGGGATTTTGGAGGAGTGTTATTGCATTTTCAGACTCTAAGAGGCAGATTTAAAGTAATTGAACGCCATCACATTACTATCAAAGCTAATTTTTTTGTAAACTTGTTCATTTCATTTCTATTTGATAGTATTTGTATATTTGTGTTGTTTTGTAAAGAACATATAAGGGGTTTCTTTGTTAAATATTTCTAGCAAGGAGAAAATTAGTAGAGTATACTCATCTATCCCTATCGAACGAATTTATTGACTCATCTATCCCCATAGAATTTATTAACTTGCCCAACCCAATTAAACTACCTACCTTGACCAACTCACTTAACTTTCCCGACTCAACCTATTCATTTGGATGTGATATTTATAGTTGGAGTACTGAATGTTGAAAATATATATATATATATATATATATATATATACACGAAGTTGTTATCCTGCGCGATGTCACAGTGCACGACTATGCGCGACGTCATAGTGCACGACTGTGCGCGTCGCGCAGGATAACAACTGTTTTTTCTTTTTTTTTTTAATTTTTTTTAATTTTTTTAATTTATGAATTAAAAATAATTAAAATATTTTTTTAAAATTTTATTTCTAGGATTCAGATTTTCGATTATAGTGTTAAAGTTATTTTCTTTTTTAGATTTTATTTATAGGGTTCAGACTTCTCAATTAGGTTATAGTATTTGGTTTTAAAAAAAAAATTAAAATAAAATTAATTTAAGTAGTTATTGAGTATTGTAATATGTTGAGGGGATATATTAATGTATTAAAAATTTATGTAAGGAAATGTTAATTTTTTTAATTAATTTTTTAAATTTAAAATATTAAAAAAATTAAAAAAAACCGAGCGATCTCCTGCACGTTCGCACAGTCGCGCACTGTGCGAACGCGCAGGAGATCACACCTATATATATATATATATATATATATATATATATATATATATATATTGATTAAAATTGGTTACGTGTTAATTATTAGAACACTGCTATATCTCTTGATTAAAATTGCTTACGCGCAAATTTGTCCCTATTAATTTAAGAGAAGTTGATTATTATAACAACTGAGAAGGGTTGTTCTGATTGGTTTTGTGCTGTTCGACTACATTCGCTAATATTAATTTGAAACAATATGAGATTACATTAATCATCAGGTTTTCCATTTGTTTACATGAAAAAGTTAAAATATACCCCATACAATATAGTGGAAAAATGTGGCAAGAAACCAACCAAGAAAGATTTCGAGCCCCTCCCGTAATGGAACAAGACATTATCACACGAGGTTTAGCAAAAACACAAGTGAGAGTTGCCATTCTATTGCATATTGAGTTGCACTCCTCTGAGTTCCTTCACTCCCTTTCCTTCCTCAGACAATTGTCTCCACTCCACTAGGCAGTGCAAGAACTTCAGAACCTGTAGAGAAGATTCATATTATGCCAATGTTTAGGATGGTTTTATTATTTTTGTTCACAAAAAGAAATATTAAATGTTATATCAATCTTATGCTATCATATCAGTAGAACTTAACCTCAGCTGGCTCTCTGAGTGAAAAGGAGGCTTTTGTTTCCTTTGCAATCTTAGAGACAATAATGCCAAAGCCTTGTTCTCTATCGCATAAAACCTACAAATTAAAGAAATACATCCAATTTAGTTTAACTCATATCTAAGTGAAAAATCTACAGTAGTCTCACAGGTGTTGGAAAATCTCTAAAACAGTAAGATACCTTGAAAGCATCTTCATCAGTGCAATCATCTCCTATATATAATGGAAATACATTATTATGGCCATCAAATCCTGAAAAGCCAAAATTGAAGCCTTTTCACTCAGCTTATAGTAAGTTATAGAGAGATATGTGACTGAATTGATAGTCTTAGAGTTTACCAAGAGATTCTAACAAGAACTCGAGAGCCTTCCCCTTGTCCCATTTAATATTCGGCCGAATCTCCAAAACCTAATAAATTAATATTAAGAACATTTGATCTAACTTGTAAGAAAAAAGAAATTAGAAGTTTAGGAAAGTCTGAGATTAATCTACCTTTCTTCCATAGGAGAGTTTCAGTTTGGGGTAGTCCATGATCACTAATTTCACCAAGTCAGCAAGTAAACTCCATTTCTGCTAGTAAGAAAAGCCAGCAAATTTACAACTCCGGCAAAGATGGCAGAGCCTATCCCAAAAATATTCATCTTTTACTACCTTTTCCTCCACACATCGGAAGTGAACAGAGAGACAAAACTTATTGTTTTCGACTCTGGAGCCAGGGATGATCTTTACTATCTCTCTCAAAGACTTGTACACCTTTCAGGGAAAAAAAATAATGTAATTACCAGTAAGAACAGAACTCCACAAATTCTGGTAGAATACAAGGTGAATTGAGATGTGGAGGAGGAGGCCACCTCATCTATTATGGGAAGAAACTCATTGGCCGGTTGGCACAGAACACCGTGTGCCTGCGTCACCAAATAAGTCAGACGAGTTGTTATGGATTTTGTCAGCGAAGGAAGAGAGACATGCATACCTTGACTTTGGAGTGATAAGCCCCTTCCTCCGGACCTTTTATGTCCAAGCCATGGCTACCAGCATAGTACAGTTCTGATAGCTTCACAAAGCTGGCTACCTGAACCCAAAAAGAATTTGTTTTAAAAGAATAATTAGTTAGAAAATTGGAGTAGTAAATGTACCTTTTCTGTGCACCTCCCACTCACGATGGCTGTGGGAAAATGACTTGCCACTTCTCTCACTGCCTCTCTCATCTACGGGAAGATAACGAGTAAGCCAATAGAAACCCAAAAAGAATAAAGAAAAGGGGCGTACAGTAGTAAAAGAGGATATATAGAAGTGAGTCTTTAATCTCGTATTTTCAATTGAGAATTTAGTAAGAGATCTTTCACCTCATCGGACATAAAGGCGCAGTCGGGATCGAGGACGATGGGCGACAGAGTGCCGTCGTAGTCCAAGAACATTACGACCTGCTTCCCCTTGGCCGTCGCCATCACATCCTCGAAGTTGCTCAACGCCGAAGGGTGCGTCTTCTGCATGTAAATACTTGCTTAATTATATTATATTCCAATCAAGAATGGCAATCCAAAGGCAAGCATGGAGGTCGGCTCACCACCCAGCTGTCGTAGTCCTCGACGTTGTCAGCGGCCGACATGGATGAGCAGCCCGCCTGCGAAGACGATGATGACTTGACGTGGGTTGGGGACAGTATGATCATGGATTCGATCCACGAATTGCCTCGTCCCGCTGTGGCAAGGTCGAGGCGTCTCGCATGCTTCTTGCACTTGAGATAGCTGGGACCAGCCATGGGGGAATGAGGAGGAGGGTAGGAGAGATGTGGGAAGGCTTCGGAGATGGCTTCCGGAGAGACCACTGCGACTGGTATGTCATCCTTCATCACTAGACTCTGTTTAGTCATCCTTTTGCTCTGCTTTCACCTTCCCGGAAGGATCTTCTTGCGATTTAATTGGAAGAGGAAGTGAAAAAGATTGAACAATAACGGAAAAAAAGATCAAAATCCTTCAATAATTGAGCTTGAATTGTAGCTTCAACGGAGGGAGAGTGGAGGGAGGGAAGGAGAGCGTGATAGAGACGATGGGAGGACACGCGAGGCGTATAAGTAGAGTCGGGGAGGAAACGACGAAAAAAAAACGCGGGTGCGGGATGGGACCACCGACGAACACTGTGGGTCCAGAAATGGTTTGGCCACGTAGGGTGAATCCAGGTGGCAGCACGACCATGAGGGTAGAGGACCCCTGCAAATTAACACGTGTCGTGCATTTAGCGGAGCATAACTATTTAGTGAAATTATAGGTTGATGGCCATGATAATACCCATCCCCTCTCTAATCCATATATATATATATATATATATATATAATTTGGATTGAAAATTTTTAAATTGGATGGATTAGATATTTTTATATTATGTTGGATTTAGATTGACATGAATTTAAGGTTTAATAAATTTTTAAGATTAAATTAAATTTATTTTGAAAAGTATGATATTGTATGTATATTAATATCATAATAATGATCTGATAAAAATAAAAAATTATAAATAAAATAGAAAAAAAGAAATAATTTTTAATCACATTATTTGAAAAGATTCGAGCTTAGAATTTTAAAATTGAGTTCGAATTCAAATTAAGATTTTTTTTATAAAATTTGTATTTCAATCCGATCCAAATCTACCCAAAGCATCCAAATGGATAGCCATAGGCTTATCCAAGTCTGAAATTTTCAGATTTCAATTCGGTTTAGGAATATTTAATATTTAATATTTTCTCAAATTTTTAGATAATATATATGATATTACAATCAAATTATATCTTGTATACTTAGTTAATAATTATGTATTTTATGTATATATGTATATTTGGTTATTTAATTACTTAATTGATCATTTGGGAGGACTCACATGGTATTATCTTTTTATTAAAATAAATAATGTGCTCATAGCTAGGAAAATCTTTTATTTTTAGTGTATTTTCAGCATTTCTTAAGCCCCATTTAGCATAAACAATGCATTATACTACTTCATAATGGGATACTGAATCTTTAGTGAGAAAGATTATTGATCAATTTATTTCCAATTATTTATAGTGATTATAACTAAAACACCATAGGCAATGAGTATATTGTTGATTTTTTTAATGCATAATATAGTTGCAAATTATTTTTTATTTTTTATAATTTATAAATGTCTTTTCTATTTTTGTAATTTCATAGCTAATTTTTTATATATAATTTGATTTCATACGAATCTCACTTTATATTTTAATAACACTAGATATATAAAAAAAAACTTAATCCTCAAAAAAAAATTTAAAATTTAAAATCTTCACAATCTGATTAAAACCAAATTAAACTTAAAAAAAGGTCACTTCTATTATATTTACAAATTTTTAGTAACTTGTTGTGTTTTTTAATGTAGCTTAAAACATTCCTTTTTCTAATTTTTATTTTCATATTAAAAATAAAATTCACTCAATTATGTGCATAAATTAACGGAACAGTCGTTGTAGAAATAATTTGGTATCCCATATCATTGACGATCAACTGTATTTTTTTAAAATGCGCTCTAGTGGCCATTATAAATAGCCCACATGTGCTAATGAATTTCAATGGTAGATTCAGTCTAGTTCGTCCCAAATTCATAATCAGGTTAATAGGTCAGTTACCAATTTGCCTGATTATACGAGTGTAATTCTAATATGGTTCCTATTTAGGCACACAAAAAAAAACATCTTAAACGATTAAAATTAAGGGGCGAACCCTGAGAGAGTCTATTCAATTGTCCATATCTCATCTTAGCCAATTAATTATTCATCCTTGTCACCTTATTCTTTATCTCACATTTTATTCTTGTCCTATCACTTCAATGCCAAGGTAGATAGATAGATAAAGTGCCATTCCAATTAATATTTATTAAACCTCTATTTAGCTATTAACTTTCTCCATTTTTACCATTTGGCTGCAAGCTATTAATGACAATTCTACGTATTAGTTGTTAGATATTTAGCAATCCAACTTAGCCTTTTATTTTTAAATATTTATATCAGTGATTGAAATATCATTTTGTGCCGGCTGATATCGATAGTTTTTACTATTTTGATACAAGAGAAAAACTGACACCATACATATGATAATTTCAAATGGGTCATTACGTGTGTCACGCTTGCGTGATAAAAGGTGGGTCGGAGGTGTCGCAAAGGCATCTCCAGAGTCGCCAATAGTGACCCCATGATGTGTGATGCTACCGTGTTGAAGAAAATTAAAACTGTAAATTTAATTAATTCAAACAATTCTCAATTTAAGTGTGATATTTTAAAGAGACTTTCATAAAGCTTAATTAAATTACTCTAATAAAATATATAAAAAGTATTTTTTTAAAATAATAAATTTTATTAATTGAAATTATCAATTTTTTTACCATTTTAAATTTTAATTAAAAATTTTAAAAAATTAAAATAAAATTCTAATAAATTGTGATATTTTTATATTTTTATTATTTTAATGTTTAATTGACATTCTAATATTTTTTACTATTTTAAATATATATTATTTAAATCAATAATTAATTAAAGGAATAAATAGTTAATTTATATAATTATTATATACAAAATTATATTTTTATCTTAATTTATATAATTATTATTATTTAATCTGGGCATCAAGAACTATAAAGTTGATTTAAGCAAAATTGTATAAATGTTTTTATCTAATTCACACTTCTTTCAGTATTAATAAGGTAACATATTATGATATATCAATTTTAATTCAAATTATTGATGAATCTATTTTTTTTTAAAGAAAATTATATTTAATTATTTTTTCTAATAATATTAGGTCATTCAATAATGGAGAACTTATATAAAATTAATATAAAATTTATTTTTAAAATATACATAACAAACATATTTATCTAATAATTACTATATATAATAAAGAATGACATGATATAATACTGAAATCATATTATTCTAATCCGAAACTGAAAGCTCAATCCAGCTCAAAAATTTAAACCTTGATTTATACCTGTAACGCCCGAAAATTCTCAAAATTATTTTAGAAATATTCTATGTTTTTTCTAGAATTTTAGAATATTTTTACGGAATTTTTAGAGTAGCGGAAGTAGCAAAAATAAATAGAAACGTAAAATAGCTTAAGCGGGAATCGAACCTGAGACCTATTGGGTCCTACAACTTATAGTGGACTCTAGTAACCAAGTGAACCCAGCAGCGCCGTGCTGAAAGGAAAGGGAAACAATTTTATTTAAGTTAGAGTTGGGTGAATTAATTCCTTAATATAAATAGGGAATTAAGTGAGGAGTTTTAATTTTGATTCGTAACTTTTCCTCTCCCTAAACCCTCACCCGCCGACCCTCTTTCTTTCTCCCTCATCTCTCGGCACCAACCTCAAGAAGACCTAGGGTTCCATCTTGAGGAGCGTGGGAGTACCTTCCGGCAACAACTTCGGCACGAGAACGTTCCCCTCCGCGAGAAGAGCACATAGACGCCAGAGGATCGTCAAGGGAATCGTCTCCACCGGAAACTAGCGATTAGAATCGTAAGAAACTCCGAGCAGGAGGTAAGAAAGTCCTCACCTGCAGTATAAGTAGCTTCCGTATAAATTTTATGCTTCAGTTTAGTAGTATGTAGGTTTTCGATACAAAGGATGCGAATTAGCGCATACCAAGTGTTCGATTAAATTATTAGCACGGTTAAAATGCAACTTAAGCATTTTACTAGCTTAGCTAAATGCAATAGAAGCATTCATTCAGTATGTTTAGCTTTAGGATAGCTTATATGGGACTACGGTCCAATGGGTGGGCTCCCACAGTCGCCTCTAGGTTCAGATAACCTAGCTCTAGGTTCAGATAACCTAGAAATAGCGATATAAGAAGAACTTAACAATGATCAGTATTTTATTTTAGCAGTGACACTGTACTGGATTAGATATCCATTGGGTTGGGCTCCTATAGTCGTCCCTAGGTTCAGCTAACCTAGTAAACCCTACTAGATTCAGAATTTGCAACCCCGGGTTTAGTTAGGGATGCGCGCACAGCAAGTACAGTTGCCGGACCCATCAGCAACATGATTATTATTTTAATCTATTTATGAATATAGTTTTCAAAATCTCACAAATAGTTATGTGAATTCAGTACAGCTTTAGCATTAGTTTAGAATTAGCTCAGTTCAGTCTTCTATTGATACAATATGATAGCTTATGTTAGCACTTATTGCCATGACTAGTTTGTTTGTATGCCATGCTATTCTCTTACATGTTCAGTATTCATATGTTTTAAATAACATGTTTTAAAAACATAAATTGCATCGTATGCATGTTTTAGTGAGGTAGATGGTTTCTTACTAAGCTCTCAAGCTTACAGATACTCTTTTCCTTATATTGCAGATAAAGGTAAAGGAAAGATGGACTAGCGGAGGCTGGAGGTCAATGCAATGATGAAGATGTGTGTGGATGAAACCTGGAATAAAGACCTTGGAAGAACTAGAACATTTAAGAACTTAGTTTTCTTATCATGTTACACTTTGCTTATTCAGTATCTAAATGCATGGAATTACAGAAAATCTGCTTAAATTGTTAGTAACCATGTTTAGAATACTAGTTGTTTGATATTAGAATGTTCTCCAGTTATTTTAGAACTTATGTAGGTGAGTTTGGCACGAAACAGTGCTGAAATCAGAGCGTTGCTGCGAAATCAGAATCCCCAATCGATCAGTGGATCGATTGGTAGCCCTCAATCGATCAGTGGATCGATTGGGAGCCTGGTTCCACGAACAGTAAGCTTCTGGATCGATCAACCGATCGATCCAGTCGCATTCTGTCGCGAACAGTAAGCTTCTAGATCGATCAGCCGATTGATCCAGTCGCATTCTGTCGCGAACAGAGAGTTTGGGGATCGATCGTTCGATCGATCGGGGAAATCACTCCCGCGAACAGAGAGCTCTGGAATCGATCATTGGATTGATTGGCCAGTCTGGATTGATCAGCCGATCGATCCAGAGTGTTAACCTGAGCACAATAGCCGTCGGAATCGATCCATGGATCGATTTAACAGCTTGCAATCGATTGGGTTCAATCTGGATCGATTGGGAAGCTGGGTTTCAACCAAGAGACCTTGTAATTCAGCTCCTTGACCATAGGGGATGTAGGATATGCCACGTATACCTTAGATTGCATCCCTTAGCATATGTAGAGCCAAAAACTTGTATTAGCTTAGCAAAGTTTTAATTGGTATAGCTTTCCGCACCTAGACTTAGTGATGGTCATGGATATAGCTTAGCACAGCGTAATATGACGGTCCGGCCTTACAGCATAGGCAGTAGAAGGCGGGTCGTTACAGAGTGGTATCAGAGCAAGTTCCATACTTTCTATACACACATCAGCATTGAACCTGCAGCTTCCAAGTAAGAATACCTCTCACTTTGTTATGTTTATTGCTTTCAGGTTTGTAGATAACTAAAGTATGCTTATATGTGATAGTGACTAACATGATAGTATTAGCTATGTAAACATGATGCTTTAGTTATGTATGTCCTTTGTTTCTTTAGAGATGGCACGAGGACGCCCAGCTAGAAGGGCCCCAGCTACTGAGCCCTAGCATGAGGCAGGCAGTTCAGTGCCTCCCCCAGACCTTACAGCAGTAGTGGCTCAGTTACAGAAGCAGCTAGCAGAACAGCAACATGAGATAGCCACCTTAAAGGCTAATCAGCAAAATACTCCCACAGTCACCCCGGAACCAAACATAGCAACCCCAGTAGTTATAGAGGTTCCACCAGTCCAGCCTACAGCACCAGTAGCCCCAACAGTAGAGGCAAAGAGAGAAGCCTATCTGATCCAGTGGCAGAGAGTCAAGCCCGAGAACTTCTCAGTCACCAGTGAACCATGGGATGTTCAAGCCTGGTTCAAAACACTGGAGAGTACAATGGAGCTTCTGGACTGGCCAGAACATGAGAAGGTGAAATGTGCCTCCTTCTGCTTGACAGGAGATGCACGTATGTGGTGGGAGAGAATTAGAACGAAGCGTCCAGCGAACCAGATGACATGGGCTGACTTCGAGAAAGAATTCTTCGAGGAGTTCTTTCACATGCGGGTCACGAACCGCCACTACGACGAGTTCACTAAGTTTCATCAGGGCAACCTATCAGTGGAGGAAGCCGTGAAGAAATTCAATAGACTGGCTCGTCTATGCCCTGAACTAGTCAGCACAGAAAAAGAACGAGTCCGGTTGATGCTCAAGATGCTGAGGCCGGAAATAGCAATGAACGTGGCTGGCGGTGTTCATAGGCCGCAAACCACCGAAGAACTAGTCAGCAGTGCTCTGACCACCGAACACTACCAGAACAATATCAAACAGCAAAAGCAAGTCCTCTCAGAGTTCAAAGGGCAAGGAGGTTCAGGTACTCAGAAACAACAGGGCCACAGCTCTAACTGGAAAGGGAACTCCAGCAACAAGCGCAAACCAGGGAGTTACCCGAAAGGAGGACCAGCTAGTAAACAGCCTAGTTATCCCAAATGTGCTACTTGTGGGAAATTCCACCCTGGAGTTTGTCGTAAGGGTACACGAGGATGCTTTGAGTGTGGACAGGAAGGGCATATGGCTAAGCAGTGCCCAAACAAGACTAGTCTTCCTCAACCACAGCCCATTTAGTATGGGGGCCAGCCAGCTCAGTTACATCAGATGCAGACCGCTTTAGATGGTCCACATATCAGCCAAGGTAGATTAGAAGCCCCTCCATCTACGACCAATGCGAGAATCTACTCACTCACCAGAGAGGACGTAGCAAATGCCTCGACAGTTGTTACATGTTAGATTAGTATTTTACAGCAAAGTACAACTGTCTTATTCGATACTGGGACAACCCATTCTTATATATCCAGGGCATTTGCCGAGAAGTTAGCGATACCCCCAGAGGTACTCAGTAGTCAGTTTCTGACGACATTACCTTCAGGAGAAATTATGGCATCCACGCACTGGCTCAGAGCAGTGCCAGTCATTATAGCAGACAGAGAACTCTTTTGTGATCTGATAGTGCTAAATATGACTGATTATGATGTCATCTTTGGTATAAACTTCCTAATCAGATACGGTGCCTCTATAGAGTGACGTAAACAGAGAGTCATATTCCAACCTGAAGCAGAAGTACAGTTTGAATATGTCGGAGAACCAAAGAGAAAAGCCAAAAAGTTTCTCTCAGCTCTAAAAGCACAGAAGTTAATGGATATAGGATGTACGAGATTTTTAGCGCATGTAGTCAATGTCAGTCAGGACAAGGACCAACAGCTAGCAGAGGTCCGAGTCGTATGTGACTACCCAGCAGTCTTCCCTGAGAAGTTACCAGGTCTAGCATCAGACAGGGAGATTGAATTTGAGATAGAACTCATTCCCGGTACAAATCCTTTCTCCAAAGCACCTTACCGCATGGCTCCAGCAGAACTGAAGGAACTTTATGAGCAACTACAGGAGCTGCTTGACAAAGGCTTCATACGTCCTAGTCACTCACCATGGGGAGCGCCTGTATTGTTCGTGAAGAAGAAGGACGGGAGCATGCGCCTGTGCATAGACTACCGGGCACTGAATCAAGTCACGATCAAGAATAGGTATCCTCTCCCCAGAATAGATGACCTGTTCGATCAGCTAAAGGGAGCAGCAGTGTTCTCTAAGATAGACCTCCGATCAGGTTATCATCAGGTGAAAGTTAAAGAAGGGGATATACCCAAGACAGCATTCAGGACTAGATACGGACACTACGAGTTCGTAGTCATGCCCTTTGGCGTGACAAATGCTCCAGCTACTTTCATAGACCTCATGAACAGGGTATTCAGGGACTACCTAGATAGATTTGTTATTGTGTTTATCGATGACATCCTTATCTATTCAGGAACTCAAAAAGAACACGCAGAGCACCTGAAAATAGTATTGCAGACTCTTCAGCAGAACCAGCTTTACGCCAAGTTCACGAAATGTAAATTTTGGTTAGATCAGGTGTCCTTCCTGGGTCATATCATCTCGAAGGATGGTATCATGGTAGACCCCAGTAAAATAGAAGCTATGAGTAACTGGAAAAGGCCCAAGAACGCTAGCGAGATTAGAAGCTTTTTGGGACTAGCAGGTTATTACAGAAAGTTCGTAGAGGATTTCTCCAGGATAGCCTCCCCATTGATAGCTCTCATCAGGAAGAACAGAAAATTTCAGTGGACAGAGGACTGCGAGAACAGCTTCAGTGAGCTAAAGAGGAGATTGACCAGTGCACTCATTTTGGCTCTACCAGAAAACACCGACCGCTTTGATATTTATAGTGATGCCTCTAAATTGGGACTAGGAGCAGTACTGATGCAAAATGGCAAGGTGATCGCCTATACCTCCAGACAACTCAAGGACTATAAGAGGAATTATCCTACTCATGACCTTGAGCTTGCAGCAGTTGTGTTCGCTCTCAAAATTTGGAGACATTACTTGTATGGAGCTCAGTGCAGGGTGTATACAAATCACTAGAGTCTGAAGTACTTCTTCACTCAGAAGGATCTGAATATGCGACAGCGTAGATGGCTTGAGCTAGTCAAGGATTATGACATAGACATCCTCTACCACCCAGGAAAAGCCAATAAGGTGGCAGACGCACTTAGCAGAAAGTCTGATGCTACCTTACTAACCCTAGCAGCCATGTCACCACCCCTACAGAGAGAGATCACAGATTTTGGTCTCGAACTTATAGTGGGACAGCTCTCTACTATGACATTAGCATCTACCCTGCTTGGTGACATCCAGACAGCTCAGGAACAGGATCCTGAAATTCAGAAAATCAAGCAAGGGATAGCAGAACCAGGAAGTTGAGAGTTCAGAATAGCTGATAGTGGGGCAGTATATTTTGGTGACAGACTATGTGTGCCAGATCAGGAGGAACTACGAAGGAAGATTTTAGATGAAGCTCACAGGACTCCCTATGCGATGCATCCGGGTTCCACCAAGATGTACCAGGACTTGAACAAACGTTTTTGGTGGCCTGGGATGAAAAGAGACATCGCTAGATATGTTAGCACCTGTCTGACCTGCCAGAGGGTCAAGGCAGAACATCAGAGACCAGGAGGAGTTCTGCAGCCTATCCAGATCCCAGAATGGAAGTGGGAAGACATTTCTATGGATTTCATAGTGGGATTACCTAGAACCACGAATGGTTTTGATACCATCTGGGTAATAGTTGACAGGTTAAATAAATCAACCCACTTCTTAGCTATCAGGATATCCTACTCCATGGAGCAGCTAGCTCAGTTGTATCTCAAGGAGATCGTCAGACTACATGGAGTTCCATGGACTATCATCTCAGACAGAGACAGTAGGTTGACGTCACACTTCTAGGAGTGTGTACAGTCAACATTGGGCACTAAGTTAAAATTCAGCACAACCTTCCATCCTCAGACAGATGGTCAGACGGAGCGAGTAAATCAGGTACTCGAAGATATGCTCTGAGCATGTGCCCTAGACTTCAAGGGAAGTTGGTGTAAATATCTGAGTTTAGCGGAATTTGCATACAACAATAGCTATTAGGCCACTATCGGCATGGCACCTTACGAGGCTCTCTATGGGCGGAGGTGTAGATCTCCAATCTGCTGGTATGAGAGTGGTGAACAGAAAGAACTAGAACTTCAGACAGATCTAGTAGTAGATACCACAGCAGCTATACAGCAGATTCGCCAGAGGATAGAGACAGCTCAGAGCCGCCAGAAAAGCTATGCTGATACACGACGCAGACCCTTAGAGTTTTCAGTTGGAGATTCAGTGTTCCTCAGAGTAGCTCCCATGAAGGGAGTAATGCGTTTTGGGAAGAAGGGCAAGTTGAGTCCTAGATATGTGGGACCATACCTTATCACTAGAAGAGTTGGCAAGGTAGAATATGAGCTAGAGCTACCACAGGAGATGTCAGCCATCCATAATGTATTTCATGTCTCTATGCTGAAGAAGCATATCCCAGATGCCACACAGGTGATTGAGCCCCAGTCGGTACCAGTCTGCGAAGACCTCAGCTATGATAGTCGGCCTATTCAGATAATAGACCGAGCAGTTAAGAAATTACGGAACAAGGAGGTACCATTAGTAAAAGTCATTTGGCAAAGTCACACAGCAGAAGAGGCAACTTGGGAGACAGAAGCTAGTATGAGACAGAAGTACCCAGAATTATTCTAAGTTCGAGGACGAACTTTTTATAAGGTATGGGGGATTGTAACGCCCGAAAATTCTCAAAATTATTTTAGAAATATTCTATGTTTTTCTGGAATTTTAGAATAATTTTATGAAATTTTTAGAGTAGCGGAAGTAGCAAAAATAAATAGAAACGTAAAATATCTTAACCGGGAATCGAACCCGAGACCTATTGGGTCCTACGACTTATAGTGGACTCTAGTAACCAAGTGAACCCAGCAGGGCTGTGCTGAAACGAAAGGGAAACAATTTTATTTAAGTTAGAGTTGGGTGAATTAATTCCTTAATATAAATAGGGAATTAAGTGAGGAGTTTTAATTTTGATTCGTAACTTTTCCTCTCCCTAAACCCTCACCCGCCGACCCTCTTTCTTTCTCCCTCATCTCTCGGCGCCAACCTCAAGAAGACCTAGGGTTCCATCTTGAGGAGCGTGGGAGTACCTTCCGGCAACAACTCCGGCACGAGAACGTTCCCCTCCGCGAGAAGAGCACGTAGACGCCAGAGGATCGTCGAGGGAATCGTCTCCAATGGAAACTAGCGATTAGAATCGTAGGAAACTCCGAGCAGGAGGTAAGAAAGCCCTCACCTGTAGTATAAGTAGCTTCCGTATGAATTTTATGCTTCAGTTTAGTAGTATGTAGGTTTTCGGTACAAAGGATGCGAATTAGCGCATACCAAGTGTTCGATTAAATTATTAGCACGGTTAAAATGCAACTTAAGCATTTTACTAGCTTAGCTAAATGCAATAGAAGCATTGATTCAGTATGTTTAGATTTAGGATAGCTTATATGGGACTACGGTCCAATGGGTGGGCTCCCACAGTCGCCTCTAGGTTCAGATAACTTAGAAATAGCAATATAAGGAGAACTTAGCTATGATCAGTATTTTATTTTAGCAGTGGCACTGTACTGGATTAGATATCCATTGGGTTGGGCTCCCATAGTCGTCCCTAGGTTCAGCTAACCTAGTAAACCCTACTAGATTCGGAATTTGTAACCCCGGGTTTAGTTATGGATGCGCGCACAGCAAGTACAGTTACCGGGCCCATCAGCAGGATGATTATTATTTTAATCTATTTATGAAAATAGTTTTTAAAATCTCACAAATAGTTATGTGAATTCAGTACAGCTTTAGCATTAGTTTAGAATTAGCTCAGTTCAATTTTTGTATCAGTTCAGTCTTCTATTGATACAATATGATAGCTTATGTTAGCACTTATTGCCATGACTAGTTTGTTTGTATGCCATGCTATTCTCTTACATGTTCAGTATTCATATGTTTTAAATAGCATGTTTAAAAACATAAATTGCATCGTATGCATGTTTTAGTGAGGTAGATGGTTTCTTACTAAGCTCTCAAGATTACAGATACTCTTTTCCTTATACTGCAGATAAAGGTAAAGGAAAGATGGACTAGCGGAGGCTGGAGGTCAATGCAATGATGAAGATGTGTGTGGTTGGAACCTGAAATAAAGGCCTTGGAAGAACTAGAACATTTAAGAACTTAGTTTTCTTATCATGTTACTCTTTGCTTATTCAGTATCTAAATGCATGGAATTATAGAAAATCTGCTTAGATTGTTAGTAACCATGTTTAGAATGCTAGTTGTTTGATATTAGAATGTTCTCCAGTTATTTTAGAACTTATGTAGGTGAGTTTAGCACGAAACAGTGCTGAAATCAGAGCCTTGCTGCGAAATCAGAAACCCCAATCAATTAGTGGATCGATTGGGAGCCTGGTTCCGCGAACAATAAGCTTCTGGATCAATCAACCGATCGATCCAGTCGCATTCTATCACGAACAGTAAGCTTCTGGATCGATCAGCCGATCGATCCAGTCGCATTCTGTCGCGAACAGAGAGTTTGGGGATCGATCGTTCGATCGATCGGGGAACTCGCTCCCGCGAACAGAGAGATCTGGAATCGATCATTGGATCGATTGGCCAGTCTGGATCGATCAACCGATCGATCCAGAGTGTTAACCCGAGCACAGTAGCCGTCGGGATCAATCCATGGATCGATTCAACAGCTTGCAATCGATTGGGTTCAATCTGGATCGATTGGGAAGCTGGGTTTCGACCAAGAGACCTTGTAATTCAGCTCCTTGACCATAGGAGATGTAGGATATGCCACGTATACCTTAGATTGCATCCCTTAGCATATGTAGAACCAAAAACTTGTATTAGCTTAGCAAAGTTTTAATTGGTACAGCTTTTCGCATCTAGACTTAGTGATGGTCATGGATATAGCTTAGCACAGCGTAATATGATGGTCCGGCCTTATAGCATAGGCAGTAGAAGGCGGGTCGTTACAATACCGGCAAAAAAGATCAAAAAGTGCCCTAATTATGATATTGTTCTTCTAGAAATTATCGAAACAAAATGCTACTGATAATTTGATACCTTAAATATCCTTTTGTGCTATACTTTGAAACACATTAAATAAAATAGTGAATCCTTTATAATAGTGTATCTTTAAGGTGGAATAATTTTAGTCAAAATTATACTAACACCGTACAATTTTGATAAAAATTTAGTATTTAATGGTGTAAATTTAATTAAAATTGTTTAAGATATAACACAAGGGTAATTTAGATAATAAATTAGAAGTGGAATTCTATTTTGATAATGATGGCTTTTTTTTCCACTCGCTCGGGCTCCTCCTTCTTTATTGGTCCTCCTTCTTTGTGCAGTCGCTCGGGCTCCTCCTTCTTTATTGGTCCTCCTTCTTTGTGCAGTCTTGTAGATCTGAGAAAAACTAAATCAAAGTAAATAACAGTGAAAATAAAGTACAACTTTGTTTTTACTTGATTCATAGTCTTGTGACTACTACTTCAAGCCCCGCGATGTTTGATTGCACTCGTTGGGCAATCCTAAAAATAATACAAGTATGGAAAGAATTTACTAATAACAATGAAATAGAAATGTAGCACAGTTGTTGGAGATCTTCTCAGAGCAAAGTTGTCGTAACTTGCTCGAACAGTAGCAGTACAGTGGAGACAAAATGAATTAGTGATCAGAATTGTTAAGCTCGGTGCCCGAGACCTTTCTTTTATAGACATGGTTCGGTCGACTAAAAAACCATTCAGTCGACTAATCGGTTCGATCGACTGATCCTCCTATCGGTCGACTAAACCCCTATGCCCTTCTTTATTTATGTTGAATTGAATGATTGATCCAATGATTTTAGGGGTTTGGTCGACATATCAAGCCTATCGGTTGACCAATCCTTTGAATTTCCTTTTCCTCGAGGATATGATCTGATCGTTTGTGCCTTCCTTTTTAGGTTCAATCGACTGATAAAATTTATCAGTCAACTGATCTATTTGTTCTACCATCTTTGCAAAGTCTAATTTGTTTGATCGGTCAACTGATCCATGGATATGATTGACCGAACCTAAGTTAACCTGGATTTCAGTTTAGTCTCTAATACAAAGTGCATATGTATAATAATATTGATTCTATAATGTAGAGTTAGATAGATATATTAATGCATGAAAAATATAGTATCGATCGATTGCCCTGATCTCAACTTAGAAACCTTAGTCGGTTCCTTTGGTTGGATCAATGCCTAAGGTTTATCCCCTTAATAGGACATGACCTCACTACATCACTCCAAGAAGTCACCTCAACTTACCTACCCAACATCGGATCCTCCAGACCTATTTGAATTTTAGCTTAGCAACGGATCGGTTTGCTAAGGTTTCCTCTCCATATCAAGTCCTCCAGGCCTATCGAGTACAACTGCCAAGTGACAGGTC
This sequence comes from Zingiber officinale, assembly GCF_018446385.1. NCBI lineage: Eukaryota > Viridiplantae > Streptophyta > Magnoliopsida > Zingiberales > Zingiberaceae > Zingiber > Zingiber officinale. Next base: position 42,482,020 of record NC_055998.1, read on the forward strand.
CTTGAGCCACCTAAACTTTCAGCCTGACTTTCATGATCTGCTAAGATTTTCCTGCCTAGCCACAACTAGGACTTTCCCAATTGAATAACTAGCTTGCACACTTAGTTAAATCATTAGATCACAATAAGACTTAACTTAAACATGTGACAACATCAAAACTCATGCTTGATTCTGGTGCACCCTATACCAACAACTCTACCTTTTTGATATTTGACAATCAAGGTTCATAGTTAAGTTTAAAAAATTAGATTTAAGTAAACAATAGTTAAGTTTAAAATATGTAAAGTTAAGTGACAAATACTTTTCGTTAAACTCTCCCCCTGAATTTACTCTCTCTCCCCCTTTGACACACATCAAAATAGGGGTCATTGAAAAGGTAAATACTTAAATAATAAATAGGGAAAATAAGTTTTAAAAATTCTAACAAGCTTGAAAATATATGATAGCTTTAATTATTTTGAAGCTGCTTGAAAAAATTTTAAAAATATTTTTCAAACTTGTTCGAATTGATAGGTTTTCAATATTTTATATAAGTTTGAAATTGAGTTTGATTTAAAAACTTAAGAAACACCTTAGAATAAATTTGAGATATTTTGAATAACTTTTTCAAAATTTTTTAAATAATTTTGCAAATTGATCCTGTTTGAAATCTACGAAGTGGTGCACTGGCTCCGGTGAACGATGGTTCTAATGAAGACGCACTCCTAGAGGTCTAAAAGAGCTCCTCAACGGTCCTACACATAGTGAGAAGAGCCAACAAAGCGTTAGTGACCTAAGACCGGGGTAGGGATCCCTAGCTAGGCCCTTCGACGCTCAAGTCAGTTCCTCTCTTTCGAAGGTGGAAGAAGAAGAAGAAGAAGAAGAAGTGCAATCACGAAAGTACTTAAAAATAGAGTTTAGGATGCTAGAGTTTACGTACCTTGCCAATGGAGAAGATCTCCCTTTTTATACTACCTCATATAACCTCCGTAGTCATGAGGTGGTCTCTGGCTTGTTAAGAGTTTGTTAGAAGATGAAGTCACATTTAGGCTTCGTGCAATAATCGTTTAAGGAATCTTTTTTGTACCCCAGATGTATCTCTTTTATCATTTATGAATCATATTCCTGATGAAGTATGAACAGGAATATGTTCCCATAACTGAAGAAGCTTCTGGAGAATATTTCCCGCCAAATTCACTAAGTTGTCACAAATATAAACTCTGGCAATGTAATAATCAGTGCTATTAAAGTAATGACCTTGTAGAATTTTTCATAGATTTTTAGAATTTTTTTCTAGATTTAATCAGAGCTTATATGACAAGTTCAAGGGGATGAATCGGTTAACTCTAGAAAAAGTCGATTTGGAATACCCTTAAGTGGGAGTTGATTAGTTTTTATTAAGCCCAATAAACCTAAGTATTAAACACAAACCTAGGTTTAGTCGAATCATTTCTCCCTCCCATCTCTGCCGACCTCCCTCCTTCTCGAGCCTCGCGATTCCCCTCACCAAATCGCCGCCTCTCTCATCAGCATGGGATCACGCCGGTGTTGCTCATCCCGGCGTCGGCCGTGCCTTCTTCCCTCTTTTCCACCGATATCTTTTCAGCGTCGACCCCTCTGCCTTCCTCTCGCTTGCCCCGATCGTGAGCCCTTCTTGCGCTGATTTCTTTTCTGCTTCCACGCAAGCACAACGGAAACCAATCCACCACTGATCCACGTCGTCGCCCTCTTCCTTCTCTCTCTGTGTGGTCTCTGCCCAACACTCCGATGTCGCCTAGTGTTGCGTTGCCCGATGGACACCGACTGAGCCGTGCCCTAACTTCCACACGTCTCCCTGATCGCGACGCTACTGCTGCACACTCCTCACACTAGATCACGGATTCTCGCTACCACCTCAGATTTGATCATCGGTGCACCTCAACAGCTTATCCTCAGCCAGTCATGACCCATCTGCTATTGGAGGGTTCTTTCTTCCTCGCAACCACATTTGGATTTCTTCACCAAGTAGTGTTAGATCAGATTAAGGTAAGATCTGTTTAGTACCTAGTTAATAAACGATTTATTCCATGGCTGTATTGGATTGGTTAATTAGATTAAGGACAGTGTTGAGTATATTTGTTCTTATGTGGTGATTGGTAACAAGTAGGCTGGTTACTAATCTCATGATTGCTTACGGTCAGCTAATGGATCCATTTTCTCACAATATTGGGATTGCATCATTGGAGAGCTGTGGAACTGAATTTGGGGGTAAGATCCTATGAATATTGGTTTAATGCAGAGAAGAATTTAGTTTTGTCGCATGGAATTAATTCTAGTTCTAGACATAGGAATTGTTATCAATGGATGATGGATCGATTAGTGTAGAACTGATTTAACTCTAGTTTAAGTGGTGAATTGTATTAGTAAGACCTAAACATTTATTCAGAGATAAGTGAAGATCGTGATCTAATTGATTTAGAGGATTGGACTTAGCTATTTGATTTATATGAAGATAGCTAAATTTTATATGTTGATGTACGACTCTGACTATGGCAAGCATTGCGACGTGGGATTACTTGACACGATCTACGTATAAAGGCGGGTACTTCTTGCTCTATCTCTTTAGTATATTAATCTTAGTGCATGAGTTATATTTTCGGATAGTTCTTATATTTATCATGACTCCACTTGTATTTTTTGGGTGCTTGATACTTATCCACTCGATCTTTGAGAAACTCGTTTCTATATCTATACAGTCTCTCGTTGCTATCTATGATATTTAGCAGATACCATATGCCAGATATTAGATATTAGATATTGGATATATGGATACTAGATACCATGCTTACTTTCTTGAATGTTGTTATTTACACATCTTACTGAGCATGCTGACTTCATGTAGCATACCTGATTTCTGTTTATATATATATGATGACAGTTGTATTTTACGCATTATGTCATTGCATGCATGCCGACGACCATGTCTCCCTTGTGGTTAAGAGTGTCGTTGGTTAGGGCCGTATGCTCGACCACTCATGGGTAGTGGTAGTTGGAGAGTGCTGCTTGTCTTGTCACACTCCCACTCACTCACTCATGGGTAGTGATAGCTGGAGTTGCGGGTAGCAGAGACCCTTGTCGTAGACGTAGCTAGTTAGCTACTATACAATTGTCCTTTCAACAACTCGAGAGTAGTGGTAGCTGGAGTGGTGTATAGTCTGTCACTGACCCGACCTCTCGACCATACAGGGTCATGGTGCAGAGTGGTTGGCGGGAGTGACCATCCGTGCATACACTGTTGTTATTATACTTGCTGATGTTGTTGCTTACTTATGCTGCAATTGCTTATTTATGCTGCTGTTGCTTACTTATGCTGATATGCTCACATAGGTTGAGATATATACTTGAGGTATGAGTTTAGACACTGGTTTGCTTATTGGTAATATGTATATACCTCACATGTTACCCATGTAGTTATGAGCAGTACTGTAGCAGGTCTTTGCTACACCTGACCTTCTATTACTAGCCTATGATATAGTTTCAGGTATGGACTTTATTATGATATCACTATTGTATCTACTATTTTCCTTACGAGACTATATACCTTTATATCTCTAGTTCTTTACTATACTCATGCACTATCTGTCTATTACCCAATGAATCTTAGTACTTACTACCCCATAAATTGGTTTATTTCGCCAGGTAGCAGGTAAAGGATTTATGGAGTCGCTTGGAGGTTCTGTTCACCAGTCCCACGTCACATTCGAGGATGATCTTCTGGTTTCAATTTCTTATGCTATTTTGTTTTGGATTTGTGATCTTGGCATGGTAATAGTTTGATGTGGACTTGGAGTTTTATCTTTTGGTATCTTGTGTTTGGTTTGGTGATGTTATGTCAAGCCAAGCCGGCTCGCAGTTAGTTGTTTTGTTCGTTTCGTGTTTGTTATTTTATGATTTCCGCTGTGTTAGTTTTTAGTACAACCGAGTGGGTTGTTTAATTTATATGTATAACTGCGTGGTTGTGTTTTATTTTGTTCCAGCCTTGTGGGCTGAATATATAACTGCGTGGTTGCGTATATATTTCTCCTGTATGTGGCTAATGTATTTTATAGGTATTTATGCCTCAGATTGTCACCGATATAGGGGAGATGCTGCCGAAATTTTATCGGTAGGGACTCCTCTGGGGGGCATGCCAATTTATTGGTATCAGAGCCTCATGTTTATGAATCCTATTTTCTATATTTTAAATTTTCATGATTTAGTTTCTCGATGTGACTTTTCGAGTTTTGGGACCAGGCAGTGGCAGGAATCTCCAAGCTATAGAGGTATGTTGTATACTGCTATCATACACTTCCATTGTTACTTGACTAGTTGTTTATACCATGTATTACTTGTGTTAGGTCAGTCATTAGTTAGATCTATCAAACACTGCTAGAGATTAGGGATTACAGTCACATGGGATTTCTTTTACCATACCACCAGTATTATTAGTCTTTGTTATTACTAGTTTGGTAGTGTATAATATCTGCTAAATATCATGTTGCTTTGGTTAGTAGAGAATCAATTTACCCTTAAGGACTTGGGTAGTAGAGGATCGATTTAACCTAGTTGGTTCGGTTTGTAGAGGAGTAATTTACTTTTGTTGCTTCGGTTAGTAGAGGACCGATTTACCTTTGTTGACATGATCAGTGGAAGACGAATCCATTCTTATCGGTGTAGTTAGTAGAGTACTAAGTTACTTCTATTAGTTCGGTCAGTAGGAGACTGACTTACACTATTTCATGAAGATTCTGACCTTTGGGTTATTTGTGTCAGGTTAGATAATCTAGAAGACACGTATAAGTATATGATTTTTACAGACTTAGGATGGACTGAATTAGTCGCATACCATTGTTGGTTTGACTAGTCTGTAGAGGATCGATGTGCCTTATTCCATGGGGACTTTGACCATGGACTGTATGTACCTGGAAGGATGACCTAGAGGGTATATTTGGATAGATGCCCCCATTGATGTGGAAAAGTGTAGAGCTAGCTACTTAACACTTTGTGATACATTTGTTATATAGGTGTATGAATTGGTGAGTGTATTCAGGTATATGACTTGTACTGGTACGACAAATATGATGTTAGATGTAAATCCTCTACATGACCAGGCACCACGTAAAGGAAGATGCAGAATACAATTTTTTAGAACAAAACATCTCGGTGATTAATTTGAGGTGTTTTAAAAGAGTACTTCTGTACCGTCTTGGGAGGCATGATGGTTTATAAGACGATAATCAGTTGACTCATCTAGCACTGTTCCATAGGAGATCCTGACTCATGGATCGATCGGATATGGTTAGATATCCTCAATGATACCTAGAGATATATGACCCGTAATTAGGTGGAGAACATGGTGTTAGTTGATTAACACCTATGAAGTTTCACCGTTACTGAGTGAAAGTTTCAGATGATGATCTTCAAGGAATAAAGCAATGATTGACAGTTATGTTGGTTAGTTATTTGTTGTTAGAACTCCTCTACCCTTGTGGGCATTGTTCGTCACTAGAGGTTATTGAACCTCAGGTGGAGCAAATGTAGTATGATGTGTTGTAAGACAATGGTTAGTCGACTCAGCTAACATTATCTCCATAAGTAGCTCAAGACCATGACCACACAATCTTTTACTAAAGGTCTTGAAGTTTATATGTTAGATCAGGAGGTTCAATATTTTATCGACATTTGTCGGAAGACATTTTACCAATATGATTATGGGATTTGTCGAGATATTCTCTAATGAGTATACTCTCGATCAGGAAGTTGAGTGCCCCTTTGGACTTTGCAATGTTATTTCCTTTATGGTGGATACTTGATAATCTGAAGGATGGAATTTAACATACTCTTTGGACATTTTTGGATAAGAGTAGTAAAGTTTTTATACTCACTTCTTTTGGGTGGATCGTATCTCTACCATTTGGGGAGGTTGTCGATTATCAATCAGGAAGTCAAGGGATATTCCTTGGACTTCAGTAGTCATACACCATTGATAGGATGATGATATATTTCTACATCATGATAGTATATCATGATGAGAATTGGTCACTAGGAAAATTATCAGGTTTGATTGATGTTGAGGATGGTTTGAGAGTGATGGATATTGTGATATCAGATGTTGTGATAGGTTGTTTTATGATATTCTATTAGAGGATATTAGATTTGGTAGTCTATTATTTGGTGCTTGATGTTGATACTGATATGAAGAGTAGAATGTCTCGATATTTATGGAGTTGGTGATTTTAGTTGATGATCATATTACAAACTTCTTGCTAGTGATCTTACTTTTGAATATGTTTGTTGTACAGATGCTATGAGTCCTTGATATTATCATTTAGGCTTATATTGCCCTAGAAATTTCATTGACTCGATGAATTTGGTATTCCTAGGGTATTTGGATCAGTTGATATTGTCTTCAGTGACAATATTATGATCTATTCTCGATCCCAGGGAGATCATGTACACCATCTTCGTATAGTTCTAGAAATGTTTCGACGGGAATATCTATATGTGAAGTTCAGTAGTACGTATTGTGATTGTCTTCTGTGAGATTTCTGGGACACATGGTCACTAGTAGGGGTATATCGTAGATAGAGGTTGTTACCAGTTGGAAGTAGTTGTAGTCTATATAGGAGGCTCACAACTTCCTTGTTCTGGTTGGATATTACCGAAGTTTGATTGAGGGTTTCTCCAGTGTTATGTCGTTGACTTGACTATCTAGGAAGGATGTGGAATTTTCCTGGACATATGCTTTTGAGACTAGTTTCAGGTGTTGAAATGAAAACCAATAACGACACCTGACTTAGTCTTACCTTCCAGTGTAGACGGATTCGTACTCTACACAGAGGTATCATTCTAGGGATTAGGTGCAGTTCTGAAGTTGCACGGTTGAGGAGTTTCATATGCTTCTCGACGACTGAAAGATCATGAGAAGTATTATCTCTATGATTTGGGGTTCCATTTTCACACCGAATTTATAGAGACATCATATATACGAGATTCATTATTTTCATGGGAGATTATGTGTGTTCCTGAATTGTTTCCTGTCCGGGAGGAGTTGCTACAGGAAGCACATCAATTGAGATTTACGATATATTCGGATGATATTCGATTGTATAGAGACTTGGAGCGTTTCTATTTGTGGAACGACATAAAGAAAGACATCGCGGATTTTGTAACTTGATGTCTAGTATGGTAACCAGTGGAGGCTGAACATCGGATACTAGTAGGATAGTTTCAGTTGATTCAGATACTGGAATGAAAATGAGAGTTTGTTATAATGGACTTTATTGTGGGATCACCCAAGACTTGTATAGGATATGTTACGATATTGGGTAATCGTCGATTGATTGACTAATTTGCTTCCATTCTATCGATCCATAGGACAAATTCTTTGGATCGATTAGTAGAGTTATACTGTAGAGAGATTACCTGACTGGATGGTATATCTCTTAGTATTGTATCGGATGGAGATATGTGATTCACATCACGGCACTGTAGATTTTATAGCGGACTCTAGATAGGGAGTCTCGCTTTAGTACAACTTTCTACCTTCAGACTAACGGATAGTTTAAGAGCACTATATAGATGTAGGAGGATTTGTTGATGGTGTGTAGTATGCACTTCGGAGGTAGTGGAGGGAATCATTTATGACTAGTAGAATTTATCCACAGTTGACTAGACAGCAGTGTGAGAGTAGCGGAAGCAGGGTGAGCTCATAACCCACAAAGTCATCTCTTACGGTTGAAGATTGCTTATGATACTTGGATGGGGTCGTATATGAGTAGGTTGCTTAGTTGTTACCTTGGAGAAGGATCTCTGAGTTGAGCAAAAAATTTGAGAACCAAATTTTTATTAGTGATGGAGAATGTAAAATCTGACAATGTAATAATCAGTGTTATTAGGGTAATAACCTTGTAGAATTTTTCAGAGATTTTTAGAAATTTTTCTGGATTTAATCGAAGCCTATATGACAAGTTCAAGGGGATGAATCGGTTAAGCCTACATAAAGCCGATATGGAATACCCTTAAGTGGGAGTTGATTAGATTTTATTAAGCCCAATAAACCTAAGTATTAAACACAACCCTAGGTTTAGTCGAATCATTTCTCCCTCCCATCTCCGCCGACCTCCCTCCTTCTCGAGCCTCACGATTCCCCTCACTAAATCGCCGGCTGTGTCCTCAGCACGGGATCGCGCCGACATTGCTCATCCCGGCGTCGGCCGCGCCTTCTTCCCTCTTTTCCACCGATCTATTTTTAGCGCTGACCCCTCCACCTTCCTCTCGCTTGCCCCAATCACGAGCCCTTCTTGTGCCGATTTCTTTTCTACTTCCACGCAAGCGCGACGGAAGCCGATCCTCCACCAAATCACTGATCCACACCGTCACCCTCTTCCTTCTCTCTCTGTGTGGTCTCTGCCCAACACTCCGACATCACCCAGTGTTGCATTGCCCGATGGACAACGGCTGAGCCGTGCCCTAACTTCCACCCATCTCCTTGATTGCGATGCTATTGCCGCACACTTCTCGTACTTGATCACCGATTCTCGCTACCACCTCAGATTTGATCGGCGACGCACCTCAACAGCATGTCCTCGGCCAGTCATGCCCCATCTGCTATTGGAGGGTTCTTTCTTCCTCATAACCGCATCTGGATTTCTTCACCAAGTAGTGTTAGATCAGATTAAGGTAAGATCTGTTCAGTACCTAGTTAATAGAGGATTTGTTCCATGGCTGTATTGGATTGGTTAATTAGATTAAGGACAGTGTTGAGTATATTTGTTCTTATGTGGTGATTGGTTAACAGGTAGGCTAGTTACTAATCTCATGATTGGTTTTGGTCAGCTAAAGGATCCATTTTTTCACAATATTCGGATTGCATCATTGGAGAGTTGTGGAACCGAATTTGGGGGTAAGATCCAGTGAATATTGGTTTAATGCAGTGAAGAATTTGGTTTGGTTGCATGGGATTAATTCTAGTTCTAGACATAGTAATTGTTATCAATGGATGATGGATTGATTAGTGTAGAACTAATTTAACTCTAGTTTAAGTGGTGAATTGTATTAGTAAGACCTAAACATTTATTCAAAGATAAGTGAAGATCATGATCTAATTGATTTAGAGGTTTGGACTTAGCTATTTGATTTATATGAAGATAGCTAAATTTTATATGTTGATGTAGGGCTCTGACTATGGCAAGCATTGTGACGTGGGATTAATTGACACGATCTACGTATAAAGGCGGGTATTTCTTGCTCTATCTCTTTAGTACATTGATCTTAGTGCAAGAGCTATATTTCTGGATAGTTCCTGTATTTATCTTGACTCCACTCATATTTTTCCTGTGCTTGATACGTATCCACTCGATCCTTGAGAAACTCGTTTCTATATCTATACAGTCTCTTGTTGCTATCTATGATATTTAGCAGATACCATATACCAGATACTAGATATTAGATATTGGATATATGGATACTAGATACCATGCTTACTTGCTTGAATGTTGTTATTTACACACCTTACTAAGCATGTTGGCTTCATGTAGCATACCTGCTTTCTGTTTATATATATATATATATATATATATATATATATATATATATATATATATATATATATATATATGATGACTGTTGTATTTTACGCATCATGTCATTGCATGCATGCCAGTGACCATGTCTCCCTTGTGGTTGAGAGGGTCGTTGGCCAGGGCCGCACGCTCGGCCACTCATGGGTAGTAGTAGTTGGAGAGTGTCGCTTGTCCTGTCATGTCCCCACTCGCTCACTCATGGGTAGTGATAGTTGGTGTTATGGGCAGCAGAGACCCCCGTCGCAGACATAGCTAGTTAGGTACTATGCAACTGTCCCCTCGTCCACTCGAGAGTAGTTGTAGCTCGAGTGGTGTACAATTTTTCATTGACCCAACCTCTCGACCATACACGGGTCATGGTGAAAACGGGTGGGCTGGAGTGACCATCCGTGCATACACTGTTATTATTATACCTGCTGATGCTATTGCTTACTTATGCTGCTATTGCTTATTTATGCTGTTGTTGCTTACTTATGCTGATATGCTCAAATAAGTTGAGATATATACCTGAGGTATGAGTTTAGACACTAGTTTGCTTATTAGTAATATGTATATACCACACATGTTACCCATGTAGTTTTGAGCAGTATTGTTGCAGGTCTTTGCTACACCTGACCTTCTATTATTAGCCTAGGATATGGTTTCAGGTATGGATACTTATTATGATATCGCTATTGTATCTGCTATTTTTACTACGAGACTGTATACCTTTGTATCTCTAGTTCTTTACTATACTCATGCACTATTTGTATATTACCCGCTCAGTCTTAGTACTCATCACCCCATAAATTGGTTTATTTCGCCAGGTAGTAGGTAAAGGATTTATGGAGTCGCTTGGAGGCCCTGTTCACCAGTCCCACGTCACATTCGAGGACGATCTTCTGGTTTCAGGTTCTTACGCTATTTTGTTTTGGATTTGTGATCTTGGCATGGTAATAGTTTGATGTGCACTTGGAGTTTTGTCTTGTGGTATCTTGTATTTGGTTTGGTAATGTTGTGTCAAGCCGAGCCGACTCACACTTAGTTGTTTTGTTCGTTTCATATTCGTTATTTTGTGATTTCCGCTGTGTTGGTTTTTAGTACAGCCGAGTGGGTTGTTTAATGTATATGTATAACTGCGTGGTTGTGTTTTATTTTGTTCCAGTCGTGTGGGCTGAATATATAACTGCGTGATTATGTATATATTCTAGCCATATGTTGCTAATATATTTTGTATGTATTTATGCCTCAGATTGTCACTGATACAGGGGAGGTGCTGCCAAAATTTTATCGGTAGGGACTTCTCTTGGGGCGTGACAACAAAGTTGTTCACTACTTGTATATCATCTCCTGTTAAACATGTATTGGTTGGTCATTCAAGCTAGTCATATATATATTGAGAATATCTTCTGTTAAGCATATCTCGGCCAGTTGTTCAAGCCGGTCATATATATATATATATATATTAAGAATACCTTCTGTCAAGCATGTCTCGATCGGTCATTCAAGCCGGTCATATATATATTGAGAATATCTTTTATTAAGCATATCTTGGCCGATCATTCAAACTGGTCATATATATATTGAGAATACCATCTGTCAAGTATGTCTCAGCCAATCATTCAAGCCGGTCATATATATCTTGAGAATATCTTCTGTTAAGCATATCTTGGCCGATTGTTCAAGCCGGTCGTATATATATTGAGAATACATTCTGTTAAGTATGTTTTGGTCCAAAATGTACTAAATGCTTTATATGGTTAAATGCTCTAAAGCTCGGTTGGACTTTGTCCAGTTGAACGCATATAAGCACATGGGTGCTTGCTCGACCCTCGCTCGGCTGGTAATATACTATAAGCTCTATAAGGCTAAGTGCCTTTATGCTCGGTCGGGCTTTGTTCGGTCGAGCACATATACGCACATTGGTGCTCGCTCGACCTTCGCTCAACTAGTGATATACTATAAGATCTATAAGGCTAAGTACCTTTACCTTCGGTCAGACTTTGTCCAGCCGAGCACATATAAACACACTGGACCTCATTCGTGTTGGACGCCGTGGTGGTTTTGATGTGATCAATCAAGTTGGTTAGGTCCTGCATTTTGTCAGAACCCTGTGTCTGATTGTGCAGGAACTTAGGAGTACAGGAAGTCGAGCGGAAGACGCAGCTAGCGAGAAAGACGGCACGGGAAGGGAGCCGACGGGCTCGGTGCGTCCGAAGGACGAGAGAGCTGCGGAAGAGTACTCCGGTGGAGCGAGAAGAATGCGCGTGGCGTTCGAGGGACAAGAAGTCAGACGAAAGTCTGCTCGAGGAGAAGGCCGGGAACTGGGTTCGGGTGAGCCCTATTCCGGATGACCGCAATCACCCAAGGAGCCGAACCAGAGCAAGTCAACTGGAAGTTGACTTGTTAACGGTTCGGTCGACCGAACCTATTGATCGGTCGACCGAACTCTTCTATAGTCAAAGCCAACCGCAGCAGACACGTCGAATGCCACGTCAGAAGTTGACCGTTGGTGAAGCTGATCGGTCGACCGAACCTCCTGATCGGTCGACCGAACCGAAGTTAATCTTGAGACTTAGTCGAGCAAGATGATCGGGCCAACTCAGTTGGAAGATCGTTGGCCGATCGGTCGACCGAACGTAAGGATCGGTCGACCGAACAAAAGCTTTATCCTCAGAGACTGCACCTGGACGGAAGACTTGGCAGGTACAGCAGGTTCGGTCGACCGAACCTGGGGATCGATCGACCGATCCCTCTCGAGTCAAAACCTGATCCTGAAGATCAGGTCATCCGATAAGCTCTAGAACCCCTATATAAAGGAGGGTCTCGGGCAGCTTCAAAGTACAATGAATTGATACGAAAAAGCAACTCTGTAATTCCTGTTTAAGCAACCTCTGTGATCTCAAAGTATAAAAGGCTTCTCCGCCTTCAGAGAAGGAGTTTTCATACTGCGCTTTTCATCGCTCAAGATTAACAACCCTCTTGGTTGTAACCAGGTTAAAGTTCTGAGTTTTATTTCCTTTCTGTCTTTTTGTTTTGTTATTAAGTGTTGCTTTATTTTAAGAGTTGGAAAGCTTTGAGAGAGGTATAATTTTTAGTTGCAGACAATTCACCCCCCTCTTGCCGGTCTCCGCTGCACCAACAGTTCGACCTTCACTCAGCTAATAATATACTATAAGCTCTATAAGGCTAAGTGCCTTTAAGCTCGGTTAGGCTTTGTTTGGCCGAGCGCATATGTAACGCCCGCCCTCCCTGCTAACCCTAAGGGACGGGGCTACGATACTCTATGTACAAATAACAGCGGAAGACTTAAAATAATTTTCTTAGTTTAATAAAAACTTTTCTTTTGTTTTCCTTTTTATCAAATCCGAACTACACTATCAGTGCCTCAATAACATGATAACAAATTTAGTAGAAACATAACATCAAGTCACACATATGGTACTACAATTTATGATACCAAAGCGTAGTTCTTTAAAAGTTTTAAAGCAGGTTCTTATTTGGTTGCCTAGCCACCGCCACACACATCTCCTTGCCTCTCCTGCTACTCCTCTAGCTCATCCAGCTTTTTCCTTTATCTGTGGTACAAGGACAGTAAGCTGTGAGCACTCATGGCTCAGTAAGTTCCTTTCCTACTCACTAAAACCGAAAATCATAGTATAATCAAAGAATGTCTCAACATGGCATCACTTCAACTAGTCATGACATAATGTAAGATACTCTTTTAAGCATATCATGCAACATGAAGAAATCATAACTAGCCATGGCATATCATAGCGTAAAGCATAGCATGAAGCATAACATAATCGTATCTAATCATGGCATATCATCATAAGGAGTCATGACATATCATACACATGAACATATCATGGAACATAACATAATCATATCTAACCATGGCATATAAATCATCATAAGGTATATGCATATGATTTTGAAAAACATGTATCCGAAAAACATGTGTATGTCTCATGATCTTTAAAACCATTTCTTCTTACATATATATATATACTTGAACATAATCTCAACTTAAAGGGGATCCCGGCTATATACCACTTACATATTGCGCGCAACCTATGTAGGTCCAAGGTAGCAAGTCTTGAACCCTACAAGGCAAACATACTAGGCCCGAGTCTTTCTCCATCGACCTAGGGGCACTTAGGAGCCCATCCCTAACGAGGCCCGAGTCTTATTCCATCGACCCCGGGGCGCTTATGGAGCCCACCCTTGGTACAAGACATATAAAGTAAAGTACATGTCATATTTATACATATCATACATCATAAAAACATGCATCACATAGGCACGCATCATATCATAAAAGTATGCATCACTTAGGCATACATCATGTCATAAAAGTATGCATCACTTAGGCATACATCATATCATAAAGGTATGCATCACTTAGGAATACATCATACCATAAAAGTATGCATCACTTAGGCATACATCATATCATAACAATATGCATCACTTAGGCATACATCCTATCATAACAATATGCATCACTTAGGCATGGATCATAAAAACATGCATATTTTAAGCATAAAGCATATCATCAAGCATGCATAATTTAACCACATAGCATATCATGAAAGCATGAATATTTTAAGCACTAAACATAGCATCAAAGCATGCATAATTTAACCACATAGCATATCATGAAAGCATGCATATTTTAAGCACTAAACATAGCATCAAAGCATGCATAATTTAACCACATATCATAACATAAGCATGCATATTTTCAGCTCATATCATATCACCAAAGCATGTAAGATTTACCCACATATCATAACATAAAACATGCATATTTTGAACTCATAACATATCATAGAAATTCTCATCTGGTATAGCTCACAAGCATACATGTCTAAGCATAAAAGTATATCATATGCTCATCCAATCATAAGGAACAATGTAACATGATTAATTTGGGTACTAAGCTTCCTAATCCTTTGGGTTCTTATCATGGCCGAAACCCTCTTAGGTGCCCATTTAGGTTTTAAACACATCCAAGCATGTAGAACCTAATACATTCACATATCATTTTCATAGGAAGTATCATAACCAAGATTTACTTGGACTCTAAGTTCTCCAAGTCCTTAAACCTCATTTGGCCGAATCTTAACAAGTGTGAAACAAGGTTCTAAAGGACATAAAGCATGGAAACTTTAACCATATTTATAGCATTCATTTCAAGAAATATGGTAAGCACCATTGAGTTAGTTCCTAAATTCTTTAAGCCCTTAAATTTATGTCTTGGCCGAAACTTACAAGTACTCATTTAGGTTTTCAAGCAAGCATACAAGCATGTGAACTTACTCTAACATCATGTATAAATTCATAAATGGCATCATACAAGTGGTCATGGCCGAAACTTCCCTTAGCATCAATTTAGGTCACTAACAACATATAGCATGTGACTTTTTAGCTTTCTACATTTTATATTTCATGGAGAGTGACATGAGCATGTTCAATGTAAGTTCTAGGGTTTCTAGGGCATGTATCCCTTCATGGCCGAGACCTTAAGGTGTCCATTTGAATCATAGTTAAATATATAAGCATGTGAACACAAATAACATGTTATCTCAATTTCTTAAGAAGCATCTTTAACACATGAGGTCTAAATTTTTAGGGTTTCTAGGTCTTTAAACCCTACATGGCCGAACCTCATCAAGCATAGAATTTGTTCAAATGGCATAAAAGCATAGAAAGTCATAACACATTTCATAACATGTATAAAAGTCAAGCACTATAAGCATACATTTAAATTGTGTCTTAGGTTTCCTAGGTTTTTGCTTTCTTTATCTCATAGCATATGTTTGGCCGAAACCTTCCAAGTCTTTAAACTAGGTTTTAGGTGGCCTAAAGTATGGAAAACCTAAACAAGTTTTATGGCAAAAATATCAAAGAACTATACATATAAATTTGGTTCACAACAAGCTAGGACCCTTGTGGTCATAATTATCATATATCATGCAACCAATTTTCCTATACTCTAATTAAGCATGGGAGCATTAAACAACTTTCATATCTTATTGTCATGGAGGTTTTGAGCATGTTAAAAATCTGTTTAAGATATTCTAAGCCATCCACCTTACCATGGCCGAAATATTAAGAGTGGTGTTCATGAGTTTCTATCAACATACAAGCATGCAACTTCTTTAAGAAACTCTATATTCTATCATATAAACATGGTGAGTTTAAATTCAAAGTATTCCTAACCCTAAACCCTTCCTTGGCCGAAACTTGTGAGTGGGATAATTTTGGTTCCAAGTAACCTTCAAGTATGAAACAATAATGGATCCTTAATCATTTATTTAGAGGGTTTTGTGCAAGTTAGGTAAACAAATAAATTCCCTAGCCCTTATAAAACCTTTTTGGCTAAAACTCTAGGGTTAGATACATCTCTAATTCAACATCACATATATATAAAAATATGAGAGAAAACCTTCTTACAAAGCATAGAAAAATTATCATGAATCAAGGCTTATTTTAAACATTCCTAGGATCACAAGTCCTTCCTTTGGCCGAATTTTTCACAACTTTGTTCTAGGTTTTAAAATCCTCATAAAATCCAAAAACACATCAAAACTACTTGTACCACAGGTGAGGGTATACTTACATCCTTTTCGCTTGTGGTTCTAAAGTGTGGTGATGGAAGAAAGGGTCTCTTCTTCTTGTTCTTCTCCTTTGATTTCCTTTGGTAGCCCTCCTTTGTATCCTAGGAGGAACTTTGTTTTGGGGGCCAAAAATGGAGGAGAGGGGGCTGAGGTTCTCGATGAGAGAAATGAGAGAAAAATCAAATCTTCTCTTCACATGCTCCCTTTTATGTTAAGGGGGAAGAGGTAGCAAAATTGGTTTTTGCTTTCCTTCTCCCTTAGCCCTTTTTTTTCATTTTATTTTTATTTTATTTATTTATTTGTTCTCATCATTCATGATGAAACAAGGGGGAATGAATCCCCTTAATGGTCCTCTTTAAGTCACGGCAAAAAGAGAGAGGAAGAGGGAGAGAAAAGAAGGAAGGCAAGTTGCCTTTCTCTTGTTCTTTTCTTGTTTTCTTTTGGCTAGCTTTTACTCTCATCCTTATCATGAGTTTCCCTCCTTTGCTATCAATATATTATTCCTATCCCAACTGGTTATTACCCATTAATCCTATCATTTACATCATGAGAGGTTCAAGGTTCAATCCTTGACAACTCCCTATTTTTATTTCTTTTTATTTCTTTTTGGTTCAACATTCTACTAATATTTTTCTAAGGAAAATTCATCATTCTCTTATTTTATCTTAAAAGCTTAGTGGGTGTTACAACATATACGCATATTGGCGCTCACTCGACGTTTGCTCGATCGATAATATACTATAAGCTCTATAAGGATAAGTGTCTTTAAACTCGATCGGGCTTTGTCTGGCCAGGCACATATATGCATATTGGTGCTCGCTCGTAATTCACTCGGTCGGTAATATACTATAAGCTTTATAAGGCTAAGTGCCATTAAGCTCGGTCGGGTTTTCTCGGGCCGAGTGCATACATGCACATTTGTGCTTGTCGGCCTTCGCTCGACCGGTAATATACTATAAGCTCTATAAGGCTAAGTGCCTTTAAGCTAGGTCGAGCTTTGTTTGGGCGAGCGCATATACCCACATTGGTGCTCGCTTGGTCTTTGCTCGGCCGGTAATATACTATAAGCTCTATAAGGATAAGTGCCTTTACACTGGTCGGGCTTTTCGTTGTCGAGCGTATGTAAGCACATTGATGCTCGCTCAGCCTTCACTCGACTGATAATATACTAAAAGTTGTATATGGCTAAGTGCCGTTACGCTCGATTGAGCTTAGCCTGGCCTAGTGCCTATGGAAAACCTTCTATTTGGTCAGCCATTATCCTATTAATCATATATCCACTCAGCTATTGTTACGATTCCGTAAGTGCATGGATTCGTCGTCAGTAATAAAGATTATCGATCCCATGAGGACTGGTTATAAGCACTGGCGATGACACACTTAGGATTAGCTAAACTACTGATGGTTGTAAGTTATCTAAAGAAAAAGGGTTTGGAAACATAAACGAGAACTAGCAAAGAAAAAGTAATAGACTTGGTTTATGAAGAGTCCTAGGAGTTCAGTTTCATTGTGTTGGTATTTGATGTATCACGTTCTATCCTTTACTCATTGTCCATCAACATGCTTTCACCGGAAGCTGAAGTATCTATTCCTAGGTACCAAATAAAAAAGATCCCTATGAAATCCTGTTACGGTTAACCCCTATCACTAGGGCACCTCGGTAGATCACAAGAACACTACTCTAATTGGTGTCACTAAGGATATAGATAAGGAGCTTAGTTTGGTCTCTTACTTGTGGAGGTGTTGTCTCTCTTTTCAAGGAAGTACCCTAGATGTCCATGAACGGGTTACCCCAGTCACTAGGGCCCCTCGTGTAACTCCCCGCCCCTCCTGCTAAGGCGACGGGGGTTACTTACGACATACATGCTTACTTACAGCGGAAGTCTTACTTAGAGAATTTAAAAACCTTTTCTTACTTAAAAATCACCATAGACATAAAAGAACCACATAGCATACCTATCATAATTTTTTTTGAGTCTTAATACCCAAACACATACTTAAAGTCATGGAGTTATAAAATAAAAACATCAACATGGCATATTTCTTATTAAACAAAAGTAGGTCTTTTCCTTTAGCCAGTCCACTACCGCACACATCCTTCTAGCCCCTCTTGCTGCTCCCCTAGTACATCCATTCCTTACCTTTATCTGTGGTACAAGAAAGTAAGCTGTGAGCACTCATGGCTCAGTAAGTTCCTTTCCTACTCACAAAAACCGTAGAGCATATTAAAATCACAAGTCATAAGGCATAAAGACAAATGTATCATGTCAAGAGCATATCATGGCATATCGTAACATAACATAAAGTATCATGGCATAACATAACATGATCACCAAAACGTATCCTGTCATAGCATAACATCATCATAACTATCATGGCATGATCGTAAGGTATAAGAAAGGTAAATTCCTAAACATATATCATGCAACATATGCAACATGTCTTTTAAAAACTTATAAAATGCATACTTAAACATAATCTCAACATGATTAGGGCCCCGACTTGTACCACATACATAAATGCGCGCGTCCTATGTAGCAAGGCATACATACTAGGCCCATTTCTTAGTCCATCGACCTAGGGGCACTTAGGAGCCCATCCCTAACGAGGCCCGTTTCTTAGTCCATCGACCCCGGGGCGCTTATGAAGCCCACCCTTGGTACAAGCCATACATAAAGTAAAATAGCATGTTATACTTATCATAGTTCTTATCCTTTCATGCATATCATGTTTCTTAACATATCATAAAACATGCATATTTGGGCACACAACACATGCATGAATCATAACATACATCATGAACATATCGCTTATCATATCATAAAGCATGCATATTTGGGCACACAGCACATGCATGAATCATAAGCTTGCATAATGAACATAGCATCTTATCATATCATAAAGCATGCATAATTGAGCACATAGCACATACATGAATCATAAGCTTGCATAAGAGAGCGTATCACTTATCATAAAAAGACATAACCATTCATGGAATCATTAAATAACATCTCTTGATTCATTCATAGCATGTTAGGTACATCTAGGTCACTAAACCCATATGGCCGAAAGTCATGAGTAGGGCATGATCTCTAGACAACACACAAACATAAAAATCTCATGATATCTTCACCTACTAGCCTAAGAAAGGTCATAAGCTTGTTAACCTAAATTTTGAAGCTCTCCTAGGTTTCTAATTCTTTCATGGCCGAAACCTTCATGAGAAGCAATCAAGTTCTAAGCAACATGCAAACATGTAAACCCTAAACTCATATCATACCATATTTCATAAGGAACAACTTAAACATATTTAGTTTGGGTTCTAAGTTCCTTAAGCTCCTAACCTTATCATGGCCGAACCCTAGCATGTCTCATTCTAGGTCACAAGTAGCATGAAAGTGTTGAACCTTAAGCCAATATCTTATACAATTCATGAGGAACATCATAAGCACATTTGTTTTAAATTCTAAACTTCCTAAACCCATTAACCCAAGGTGGCCGAACCATATCTATCATGGAACTAGGTTTTTAGTGGCATAAGAGCATGGAAACACAACTACATTTCATAGCATACATCACGAGACATCATAAGCATATATAAGTTGGGTTCTAAATTTTCTCTAGGCCTTTAAACTTGTAGTGGCCGAAACATATCAAGCATGGAACTAAGTTTCTAGTGGCATAAGAGCATGGAAATCACAACTACATTTCATGGTACTTTCACAATAAACATCATGGACATATATAAGTTGGGTTCTAAATTTCTCTAGGCCTTTAAACTAGTATTGGCCGAAACCTATCAAGCATGAAACTAGGTTTCTAATGGCATAAGAGCATGGAAACCACAACTACATTTCATAGCATACATCACAAGAACAATATAAGCATATATTCTAAATTTCTCTTGGCCTTTAAACTAGTAGTGGCCAAAACATGTGAGCTTGGTTTTGTTTTTCATATGGCCTAAAAGCATGGAAACCCTACACAATTTTCATGGCATCATTACAAGGAACAACATGAGTAAACTTAGTTAAAAATCTAAGCATCCTAGCTTTAAAACTTAATGTGGCCGAAAGTTACATGTAACCAAAATTCTATGTAACAAGCAACCATAAAACACATCAACTAGTTTCATATCATTTTATCAAGAAGGTCATGAGCCTCCTAGCCTTGGTTTAAACCTTCCTAGACTTCAAATCTCATCATAACCGAATCTTCATAAGCATGAAATAGGATTCATAACTAACATACAATCATGGCATAACATTTTAGCTTCATGTCTTGTCTTAGGAAAAATCTTAGCATGCTTAGTTTTAGGTTTAAAACTCCCCTAGGCCTTTAGTTCTTCCATGGCCGAACATTCATGAGCATGGCAATGGAGTTTCAAGAAACATACAAGTAAGAGGAAAAATTAACAACATCATTATCATAGGGTACATAAATACAAGAATAAGGAAACATGCTTAGTTTGGGTCTTAAGCTTACCTAGTCCTCTTGTTCATGCTTGGCCGAGAGTCTAAGGTTCATGGATCTAAGTTTTCATTATTCATTCTAGCATGGAAACCTTAGATTAACCTCTTACATAAAATAAAAGTCACAAGAAAAATCATAAGCATAAATAGTTACAAATTTCTTAGACTCTTCTTGTTTTTGGCCGAATTTTCATAAAGCAAGTCCTAGGTTTTTAAGCTATCTCTCTTCATGGGAAACCATATAAACTATTGTACCACAGGTGAGGGAAAGCTTACCTAGTGTTCACTTGTAAATCTTTAAAGAAAATGGTACCCTTGGTGAAGAGGAAGTAGGGAGCTTCTTCCTCTAGCACTCCTTTTGATTTCTCTTGCTTGGAAGGGTACACCTTGAAGGCTCCTTCTTGTAGTTTAGTTTTCTCTTAGGGAGAAACCTGAACTTGGCTTGTGGAGATGAGGGAGAAGGGCTTCTAGTTTCGGCAATGGTGGGGGGGAGAAGGAAGAAAAATGAAATCCTTTTCTTCTTTTCCCTTTTATGCTAAGTGGGTGGAAGTTACAAAGATGAACTTTGCTTCCCTTCCTCCTTAATACATGAATATATTTTTTTTTCCTAATGAGAATATGTCCTCATTCCTTTCCCCTTAATTCTTCTCTTCATGGTTCTCTTAAACTCCACGAAAATAGAGAAGAAAAGGAAGAAAGACAACTTGTCTTTTGCTACTCCTTTTCTTAACCAAGAGGTAAACAAGAGGAAGATAGCTACTTGATTTTTCTCTTGTTCCCTCACTTAATTATATCTTTACTTTTAACTACAATTCCCATCATTTCCCATTCACATGTTATTCATTATCCTAGTGGTTATCATACACAATTCTATTTCCATCCTTTGTGAGAGGTTCAAGGTTCAAACCTTCACCTCTTCTTTTATTTCTCTTATTTTTTTTTCTTTTTGATTCTTTTAACCTTTATGCTCTAAAGCAACCAACACCCATATACTTATCTTATAATTTTGTGGGTGTTACAGTACCCCATACCTCATAGAAAGTTCATCCTCGAACTTAAAATAGCTCCGTCAGGTAGTGCCGGACTTCCTGCTGAGTGCATCGGCTACCTTGTTTGCTTTACCAGGGTGATAAAAGATCTCGCAATCATAGTCTTTGACTAGCTCGAGCCATCTGTGTTGTCTCATATTTAGGTCTTTCTGCGTGAAGAAATATTTTAGACTCTGGTGGTCTGTATAAATCTTACACTGAGCCCCATATAAGTAATGCCTCCATGTCTTTAGAGCGAAGACCACCGCTGCTAGCTCTAAATCATGAACGGGGTAATTCCTTTCATGTTCTTTGAGTTGTCTAGAGGCATAGGCAATGACTTTGCCATCTTACATAAGTACAGCTCCGAGTCCTAAAAAGGAAGCATCACTATACATATCAAAATCCTTGTTGCTTTCCGAAAGAGTAAGAATCGGAGCACTGGTCAGTCTCCGTTTCAGTTCCGTAAAACTTCTCTCGCAGTCGTCCGTCCATTCATACTTTTTATTCTTCTTGGTGAGAACGGTCATCGGGGCTGCTATCTTGGAGAAGTCCTCTACAAATTTCCTGTAGTAGCCTGCTAGCCCAAGAAAACTTCTGACTTCACTGGTGTTCTTTGGCCTATTCCAGTTGCTTACAACTTCAATCTTATTCGAATCCACCATTACTCCATCCTTGGAGATAATATGACCCAAGAATGATA
This sequence comes from Zingiber officinale, assembly GCF_018446385.1. NCBI lineage: Eukaryota > Viridiplantae > Streptophyta > Magnoliopsida > Zingiberales > Zingiberaceae > Zingiber > Zingiber officinale. The sequence continues at coordinate 42,504,409 of NC_055998.1, forward strand.
TTCGATCAAGCCAGAACTCACATTTGGAGAATTTTGCATATAGTCGTTTTTCTCGAAGGATCTGCAATACCGTATTCAGGTGTTCGGCATGCTCTTCTTGGGTTCTCGAGTAGATGAGAATATCGTCAATGAAGACAATCACAAATTTGTCGAGATACGCCGCAAAGTCCCGATTCATCAAATCCATGAACACAGCAGGGGCATTTGTCACTCCGAAGGGCATAACTACAAACTCATAATGCCCATATCTTGTTCGAAAGGTTATCTTCGGTATATCCTCTTGTTTCACTTTCACTTGATGATAGCTGGACCTTAAGTCAATCTTTGAGAAGACAGTTGCTCCCTTCAATTGGTCGAACAGATCATCGATCCGCGGAAGGGGATATCTGTTTTTGATTGTCGCGTTGTTCAGTGCTCGGTAATCTATACACATTCGCATAGACCCATCCTTCTTTTTCACAAACAGTACTGGAGCTTTCCATGGAGAGTGACTAGGGCGAATAAGTCCTTTGTCAAGTAACTCCCGTAGCTATTCTTGAAGTTCCTTCAACTCAGTCGGTGCCATTCGGTAAGGTGCTGTAGAAATTGGTTTAGTACTCGGAACTAATTCAATCGTAAATTCTATTTCTCTATCGAGTGCTAATCCCGGTAGTTCATCAGGAAACACTTCCGGATAATTGCATACCACTCTGACCTCTTCTAGTTTCTGGCTTCCGGTTTGTCTTGTGTCAACCACTTGTGCTAGAAATCCATTACAACCTTTGTCTACCATACTTCGTGCCTTTACCGCTGATAAGAATCTTTCAGTTTCTTTCCCAGATTCCCCAATAAATTCAAACATCGGTTCAGCTTCAGGTCGGAAGACTACCTTCTTATTACGACACTCGATTGAGGCGTCGTACTTGCTCAAGAAGTCCATGCCCAGTATAATGTCAAAATCCCGCATGTCAAGTACTATCAGATTGCAGTAGAGTTCTCTGTCTGTGATTCGGATAGGTACGACCCACAGCATTTGATCCGATGGCATAACTTCCCCGGATGGTAGGGTTGTTAGGAACGTACCACTTAGTGTTTGAGGTGGTATGTCTAATTTCTTTGTAAATAGTGTTGAGACGAACGAGTGTGTTGCCCCAGTATCAAACAATACTACAGCATGCTGATTAAAAATAGGCAGCTAACCTGTAACGACGGTAGAGGCGTTCGCCGCAACTTCACTAGTAATCGCAAAAACCCTGGCATTCATCGTCGCTGGCGGGGCTTCCAATCTCCCTTGGCTGATTGAAGTCCCTTCTATAGCAATTTGCATCTGGTGTAGCTGTGAAGGGGCACCCCTATTCTGGTTGTTCTGCTGGAATGGTGCCTGCAACTGAGTAGGACAGTCTCTAGCCAAATGTCCATCCTGTCCACAATTATAGCATTTTCGAGTACCTTTGTGACACAATCCGGAATGCAGCTTCCCACAAATGGAACACTGGGGGTATCTTGGTTGCTTATTTACTGACCCACTTTTTGCATTGTCCCACTGCTTTCTTTTTCCGGTAGAAGTTCCTTTCCAGCCTGGTTTGGTACTCTGGGGTCTCTGTCCTTCGGTTCGTGTCTGACCTTTATTCTCCTTCATTGCTTTCTGATAATGTTCCGTAATCAATGCACTACTGACTAATTCCTCTGTAGTCTGCGGTCTATTAACTCCGCTGGCCACGTTCAGAGCTATCTCGGGTCGAAGCATCTTCAGCATCAGCCTGACCCTTTCTCTCTCTGTACGCACTAATTCAGGACAAAGGCGTGCTAGACGGTTGAAGCGCTTTACTGCTTCGTTCACTGATAAGTCACCTTGCCGAAACTCGGTGAACTCATCGTAATGCCGGTTCGTCACTTGCGTATGAAAGAATTCTTCGAAGAACTCTGTCTCGAAGTCTGTCCAATTCATCAGATTAATTTGCCTCTTCGCTTTAACTCTTTCCCACCACATTCTCGCATCTCCAGAGAAGCAGAAAGATACGCATTTGATCTTTTTTGATTCAGGCCAGTCCAGAAGTTCCACTGTGCTTTCTACTGTCTTGAACCAGGCCTGGGCATCCCACGGCTCGCAAGTACTCGAGAAGTTCTCCGGCTTCAGCCTCAGCCACTGTATCAAGTAGGTCTCCTGTCGAACCACTGGGGCAAGGGCTACTGGTGGTACTGGTGCAACTATTGGCACGACGGGCATTGCATTCTAAACTACTGGTGGGGTGGTTGTTGGGTTTTTCGGGCCGCGAAAACCGCTTTTCGCGTCGCGGAAACCCCGAATCACCCAAAGCCATAGATCCGTGCAAGGAAAACCGAACGAAAAATTATGAGTACGAGTTTCAAAGACTCTAGATCTACACTAGATGAGAGTTATACCTTCGAAGCATGCCCTTTCGCGTTCCCGCCCGTCCAAGGAATTGCCGGATCTCTAGAGTATCAAAATAGATACTCCTCTAGAAGTATCCACATGAACACGTAGGTGGAGAAAACACACAAAAGGTGTGCTAGCACCTTGTGTGGTCACGGCAAGAGGAGGAAAGGGAGAGAGCTCCCTTGAGGAAGAAGAAGAAGAAGTAATGCCTTGAATGAAAATCAAATTTCATTCACCACTTTTGTGTGGCCGGCCACTCCATGGAGTGTAACTCCCATTCCACATTAATCACAATTAATGTGAAGCCATTAAGAGGTGTTGTGTAACTCCTATGATGTGGCACATCATGAAGATGTGGACCATTACCATTGGTCCACATCTTGCCACCTCACAATGATGTGGCAAATGAGTAACCTCCACTCATTTAATGTGGCCAACCCACATTAAATGCAATGGAGGCTTGTAACCTCCATGAGGTGGCAAAACAAGATGATGTGAAACAACACTATTGGTCCACATCTTGCCACCTCACTCATGATGTGGCAAAGAGTCAAGTCAAACTTGACTCTTCCTATTCCTCTCTAGTCAAGTCAAACTTGACTCAATCTCTCTCATGGTTGATCTAATCTAACCATTTGATTCAAGCCAACTTAATATAATGAATCTAATTCATTAAATTAAATTGATCTAATGAGTCATAATCTAAATTAGACTCATTAAATACATGAATAAACTTGAGTCTAACTCAATTAGCCCAATTTAGATTACTCTTAATCCAATTTGATTCATCAAATGAATCTAATCCTCTTGGTTCATCATATGAACCAAATCTCCATCTAAATGTCCTAAGTGTGTGTGACCCTATAGGTTCTTGTAACGTTGGCAATGCCCTAAACCCATTTAGGAGCATAAGTAATGAGTGGTATCTAGCAACACATCATTACTACCCAAGTTACAAGAAATGTCGAGATCCAACATCACCATGTGACTACTAATTGTGACTCCTCACAATATGTGACATTGTCCTTCTATCCTAGACATCTAGATTGATCAATGTGAGGAATAGACCGTGTCATCCTCTAATCAATCTAAATCTTGAACTCTAAGTAGACTCACTCGATCAAATGAGCTCAACATCTAATGTTGACTCATTTGGGCATGGCCATGCACTTCGTGGTCTAACTCTATCAAGAATATTGATGTCGCTCCCGTCATATGGGAGGGATAGATCCCATCTACATCACTCACATCCCTCTGCATAATTTGTTACATACCCAGTAATCGCCTTTATAGTCCATCCTGTTACGGGTGACGTTTGACGAAACCAAAGTACATAACTCCTTATGTAGGGATCCATGGTGACTTCAGGTCAAAGGACTAATAGTCATACTAATAGCCACATGAGAAAGTATATGACACTCATATAACGATCCATGATACTTTCTCATGGCGGGTCATTCAGTATACATTCTCTAATGCATACCCATGTGTCAGCTTGATATCTCTATATCCATGACTTGTGAGATCAAGTCATCGAGCTGACCTACATGCTAGTCTTATTGTATTAACATTGTCCCTGAATGTTAATACTCGACTAGGAATGATTTTGAGTAGTGTTACCTATATCATCTCACTATCGATTCAACCAATCGATTGATATATGTAAGAACCTTCTACTCAAGGACGTTACTATACTTATTTTATCTAGCACTAATACAAATAAGCATAATAACCAAAAAACCAAATGCCTTAACATATATACAAGAATATGATATACATGAGTCCATACAATCATCAAATGATTGGCTCTAGGGCTCTAACTAACAATCTCCCACTAGCACTAGTGCCAATCAGTATAGGCTCTAAGGCCTAATGACCTAGTGTGAGCATCATGCTTTCTCTGTGCCAAAACCTTGGTCAAGGGATCTGCGATGTTAGCCTCTATAGGTACTCTGCAAATCTCCACATCTCCTCTATCGATAATCTCTCGAATGAGATGGAAACGTTGTAGAATTGCTGTGAACTCTGCCAGCTCATAGCACTACCATTCAAGCAAAACACGAACCTCGACTGTGATCTTTAATTATCCTGATCGGTCTGGAAGCTGGCATCACTGTAACCCTTTACAGTTATCTCATCATTGCCTCCATATATCAAGAAATATTCTTTAGTCCTTCATAAGTATTTAAGAATATTCTTCACCGCTATCCAATGACTTTCACCTGGATCTGATTGGTATCTGCTCGTCATGCTCAAAGCATACGAGACATCAGGTCGAGTACATAGCATGGCGTACATGATAGACCCTATGGCTGAGGCATAAGGGATCTGATCCATGCGGTCTCTCTCCTCTCTAGAAGAGAGTCCTTGAGTCTTCGAAAGACTCATGCCATGTGACATCGGCAGAAATCCCTTCTTGAAGTTCTGCATGGCAAACCGAAGGAGTACCTTGTCAATATATGTACTCTGACTTAGGCCAAGCAATCTATTAGATCTAACTCTATAGATCTGTATCCCTAGAATGCGGGATGCCTCACCTAAGTCCTTCATTGAGAAGCAACTCCCTAGCCAGGTCTTGACAGACTGAAGCATAGGGATGTCCTTCCCAATGAGTAGTATGTCATCCACATACAATATGAGGAAGACAACTGCGTTCTCTACAACCTTCTTGTAGACACAAGGCTCATCTTCATTCTTGATGAAACCAAACTGTTTGATTGCATCATCGAATCGAAGATTCCAGCTCCGAGAAGCTTGCTTTAGTCCATAAATAGACCTATGCAGCTTGCATACTCTGCTAGTATGCTGTGGATCTACAAAACCCTCATAGATAAGTCCATCCATGTCAGTCTTTCTCTTAAAGACCCACTTACACCCAATGAATTTTACCCCTTCAGGTGGATCAACCAAAGTCCATACTTGGTTGGTGTACATGGATTCCATCTCGGATCTTATGGCCTCTAGCCATTTCTCGGAATCTGGTCTCATCACAGCTTCTTGATAGGTGGTAGGCTCATCCTTTATGAGCACAATGTCATCATGGTCAGACAAGAGAAATGAGTATCTCTCAGGCTGACGACGTACCCTATCAGACCTGCGAAGAGGTATGTCTACTTGAACTGGTTGTTGTTCCTCAACTCCTTGTGGAACAACATCATTCACAACACTTTGTGGTTCCAGTTCAATTTCCATCGAGGCTTCAGTACTAGTATTCGCATCTTGAACTTCTTCAAGATCGAACGTGCTCCCACTAGTCTTTCTAGAAACAAAGTCCCTTTCTAGAAAGACCCTAGTCTTTGCCACAACTACCTTGTGCTGACTGGGAATGTAGAAGTAATATCCCTTAGTTTCCTTGGGATATCCGATGAAATAGCACTTGTCGGATTTGGGTCCTAATTTGTCTAAGACTTGACGTCGAATGTAAGTCTCACAACCCCAAATCCTCATGAAAGACACCTAGGCATCTCTCCCAGTCCATATCCTATATAGTGTCTTTATCACGGCCTTTGATGGAACTCGGTTGAGTATGAAAGCTGCCGTGTCTAGAGCATATCTCCATAGATATGTCGGAAGATCTGTGTGACTCATCATAGATCGTACCATATCTAATAAGGTACGATTCCTCCTTTCGGATACACCATTCCACTGTGGTGTTCCAGGAGGAGTGAGTTGAGATAAAATCCCACACTCAGCTAAGTAGTCACGAAACTCATGGCTTAAGTATTCGCCACCTCAATCTGATCGAAGTACCTTAATACTCTTGCCAAGCTGGTTCTGTACTTTATTCTTGAATTCTTTGAACTTTTCAAAGGATTCAGATTTATGTGTCATCAAATACACATAACCATATCTACTGAAGTCATCAATAAATGTGATGAAGTATCTATAACCGCCTCTAGCAGCGACATTGAAAGGGCCACATACATCACTATGTATGAGTCCTAACAAATCAGTCGCTCTCTCGCTGTGCCCACTAAAGGGAGTCTTGGTCATCTTGCCTCGTAGGCATGACTCGCATATCTCATATGATTCAAAATCAAATGAGTCCAGCAAACCATCCTTATGGAGCTGGGATAAGCGCTTGTCATTTATATGACCTAAGCGACAGTGCCAGAGATAGGTGTGGTTCATATCGTTCGATTTGAACCTCTTGGTACTAACGTTATAGATAAAGCTCTCAAGGTCTAGAATATATAGTCCGTTCATCAGAGGTGCACTACAATAGAACATATCGTTTAAATAGACAGAACAACATTTGTTCTTTATTATAAACGAGAATCCTTTCTTGACAAACAAGAAACTGATATAATGTTCTTAGTCAATGCAGGCACATAACAACAATCGTCTAACTCTAGTATAAGCCTAGAGGGCAGAGATAGAAAATAAGTCCCTATAGCAACAGCAGCAACCCGTGCTCCATTGCCTACTCGTAGGTCTATCTCACCCTTTGTCAATGCTCTGCTATTTCTCAGTGCTTGTACATTAGTACAAATGTGCGAAGCACATCCGGTATCTAATACCCACGACGAAGAAATAGAGAGGTTGACTTCTACAACATTTATACCTGAAGTAGAAATCTTATTTCTCTTCTTCTTAAGATCTTCCAGGTATCCTGTGAAGTTCCTCTTCCAGTGCCTTGCTTGTCCTTGATATAGTTGACGAAGATGTTCAACCATATCGTAAGCACACATCAACTCATGTTGCTTCTGAAGCTCAGAGTTCATGGTTGCGAGCATTAGACAGGACACATCTAATGCGTCATCTTGATGCTCCTTGTAAGCATCCCGGTCAGCTCGCGTGGCAGTGGCAGGAGGAGCCTCCGGAATGGGCTGCTCCAAAACGTACAGTTTACGTTCCTGAGTGAGAACTATTCTCAGGTTCCTGTACCAGTCCAGGAAATTTGCTCCGTTGAGCTTGTCCTTCTTAAGGATAGAACGCAGGGAGAAAGAGTTCGTATTCGACGTCATAGTTATCTACAACAGAAAAATTTGCAGAAATAAATATCATATTCTTAAAATCATTTAATTAGGCCTTTAATTAAATGATGCTCCCACTGAATTCTATAATTCTTGTGGGACAAGATCCACATCATACTAATCCTTGAGTTAGCTTTGGCTAATACGCCCAAGGCTTAGCATGATCGGTAGGTAACGATTACCAATTACATTTCTATGCAACTCTTGTTTATAGAATCAATATCCTCATTTATATTAAAACTCGAGTTAGCTTTGGCTAATACGCCCGAGAGTTAATATAGATGTGATTTTGACCTATCTATTCCAACCGTTGGAATAATGCCTATAGTTGACTCGATCCAACCGAGTAACTAGGAATACTCAATCTAATTGAGTTTGTATTCACCCATGCGTTGATAGGCGGGACCAAGATTGTCCCTCCGTACCCTACCAAGATAATATGTATTGCTCTGCTTTAGCAGATTCAACAATACATGTGATCGAGGTAGTGATAGGTATCATGGCACGGTTAGGCATTTAGAGTTGGTTCGATCAAGATTTAATCTAATCGAAAAGGATGCATCTTGTGCACGACTTAGATCTAATCTAATCGCAAGGGTGCATCATGTGCACGACTTAGATCTAATCTAATCGTAAGGCACTAATTAATTAATTACTTATTAAACATGCATCATATACATAAGCAATTAACTAATTAATATATTTGTGATTTAGTCATGGCCCTACTACGATCTTCTCAAGCCAATGAGAAGATCGAATGGTCAACCTAAGGTCAACAGCTTCTCCAAGCTCCTCCCTTTGACCACCTTGTGTTGCTCGTGCCCGCCTCAGAACTCCGTCTCGTGTGGACCCTCCACCACTCCAATTTGTACATTACAATTTGAAACTCGAGTTACATTCGAGTCTAACTAATTTACAACAAGAATATAAGAGAAGGCACGACGCGTAGGTCGCGAATATAATACAACACTCGCAAACACATAACGGCACGCAGGCCGTATTATGAATTACAACACAATTCAATCATATTGGGTTTTTGTGCCATGACTATCACAAAATTAATATATAATTTAAAATTATATATTTTTCATAATTTTCTGTAATTTTAAAATTAATTTTTACAATTTTTACGAGTAAAATTTCCCGGCGGACCCGTTTAGCGGAACGGATCCCCTTGCGGGGCCAGGGGCAGCGCCCCTACCCGCGATCTAACCATCGCGAGGGTTCCTTTGCGATCCAACAGCGCCTAAACCCGCTGTCCCAAAACGATTTGGGCCGAGACATTGCCGTTTCGAAAAAAAAACTTCCCGGCGAGTTCGTTTTTAGCGATTTCGGGTGCAATCGCGGAGCAAATCCCCTTGCGGGGTTAAGGGCAGTACCCCTACCCGCGATCTAACCATCGCGAGTTGCTCCTAAGCGATCTAATGGAACCCAAGCCCGCTGTCCCAAAAATTTTTTGGGGCGAAACGAAGCCGTTTTGGAAAAATCTTTCCGGTAGCTGAAGCCTACAAGCGACTAAACACTTGTGCTTCGATTACTCGAGAAAAATATTCATAAAAACCCAAAAATCATAATTTTATAGAAAATCACAGAAACTTTAGTTTTCATAAAACAAAAAAAAAACAAACTTGTACTCACCTTGCACGTGGCTCTGATACCACTGTTGGGTTTTTCGGGCCGCGAAAATCGCTTTTCGCGTTGCGGAAACCCCGATTCACCCGAACGAAAAATTAGGAGTACGAGTTTCAAAGACTCTAGATCTACACTAGATGAGAGTTATACCTTCGAAGCGTGCCCTTTCGCGTTCCCGCTCGTCCAAGGAATTGTCGGATCTCTAGAGTATCAAAATAGATACTCCTCTAGAAGTATCCACACGAACACGTAGGTGGAGAAAACACACAAAAGGTGTGCTAGCACCTTGTGTGGTCACGGTAAGAGGAGGAAAGGGAGAGAGCTCTCTTGAGGAAGAAGAAGAAGAAGTAATGCCTTGAATGAAAATCAAATTTCATTCACCACTTTTGTGTGGCCGGCCACTCCATGGAGTGTAACTCCCATTCCACATTAATCACAATTAATGTGAAGCCATTAAGAGGTGTTGTGTAACTCCTATGATGTGGCACATCATGAAGATGTGGACCATTACCATTGGTCCACATCTTGCCACCTCACAATGATGTGGCAAATGAGTAACCTCCACTCATTTAATGTGGCCAACCCACATTAAATGCAATGGAGGCTTGTAACCTCCATGAGGTGGCAAAACAAGATGATGTGGAACAACACTATTGGTCCACATCTTGCCACCTCACTCATGATGTGGCAAAGAGTCAAGTCAAACTTGACTCTTCCTATTCCTCTCTAGTCAAGTCAAACTTGACTCAATCTCTCTCATGGTTGATCTAATCTAACCATTTGATTCAAGCCAACTTAATATAATGAATCTAATTCATTAAATTAAATTGATCTAATGAGTCATAATCTAAATTAGACTCATTAAATACATGAATAAACTTGAGTCTAACTCAATTAGCCCAATTTGGATTACTCTTAATCCAATTTGATTCATCAAATGAATCTAATCCTCTTGGTTCATCATATGAACCAAATCTCCATCTAAATGTCCTAAGTGTGTGACCCTATAGGTTCTTGTAATGTTGGCAATGCCCTAAACCCATTTAGGAGCATAAGTAATGAGCGGTATCTAGCAATACATCATTACTACCCAAGTTACAAGAAATGTCGAGATCCAACATCACCTTGTGATTACTAATTGTGACTCCTCACAATATGTGACATTGTCCTTCTATCCTAGACATCTAGATTGATCAATGTGAGGCATAGACCGTGTCATACTCTAATCAATCTAAATCTTGAACTCCAAGTAGACTCACTCGATCAAATGAGCTCAACATCTAATGTTGACTCATTTGGGCATGGCCATGCACTTCGTGGTCTAACTCTATCAAGAATATTGATGTCGCTCCCGTCATATGGGAGGGATAGATCCCATCTACATCACTCACATCGCCTTTATAGTCCATCCTGTTACGGGTGACGTTTGACGAAACCAAAGTACATAACTCCTTATGTAGGGATCCATGGTGACTTCAGGTCAAAGGACTAATAGTCATACTAATAGCCACATGAGAAAGTATATGACACTCATATAACGATCCATGATACTTTCTCATGGCGGGTCATTCAGTATACATTCTTTAATGCATACCCATGTGTCAGCTTGATATCTCTATATCCATGACTTGTGAGATCAAGTCATCGAGCTGACCTACATTCTAGTCTTATTGTATTAACATTGTCCCTGAATGTTAATACTCGACTAGGAATGATTTTGAGTAGTGTTCCCTATATCATCTCACTATCGATTCAACCAATCGATTAATATAGGTAAGAACCTTCTACTCAAGGACGTTACTATACTTATTTTATCTGGCACTAATACAAATAAGCATAATAACCAAAAAACCAAATGCCTTAATATATATACAAGAATATGATATACATGAGTCCATACAATCATCAAATGATTGGCTCTAGGGCTCTAACTAATAGTGGTAGGGGTTCCTTGTTGACCCATCAAGGCCGTGATCAACTGTTGTTGTTTCGTGATCTGACGTTGAAGGTCGGTGACTACCTGAGTTAGATCTGGTGGAGTGATTGCCTCGTCTGCTCGGGTAGTACGTCTCCTAGCCATGCCTATCTTCATTAAACAATAACAAATTATCGTTATCCCTATTCGCTGTCATAAGCTTATTACTATTCCTATCCTACCATCATGCATACCTATCCTAATTCAAAAAAAAAACACATGCAGATTATTAAAGCATCAACAAAAGTTAAATTAAACTAAAACAAAGAATAAGTAAACATGCATAATATTAAGCATCAAACAAAAATTAAATTAAGCATATAAAATCTTACTTGGAGCGGCAGGATGGAGGCTTGACATGTGCGTAGTGGAAAGGCAAACTTGGCTCTGATACCAAGCTGTAACGCCCCACCCCTCCTGCTAAGGCGACGGGGTTACTTACGACATACATGCATACTTACAGCGGAAGTCTTACTTAGAGAATTTAAAAACCTTTTCTTACTTAAAAATCACCATAGACATAAAAGAACCACATAGCATACCTATCATAATTTTTTTTGAGTCTTAATACCCAAACACATACTTAAAGTCATGGAGTTATAAAATAAAAACATCAACATGGCATATTTCTTATTAAACAAAAGCATGTCTTTTCCTTTAGCCAGTCCACTACCGCACACATCCTTCTAGCCCCTCCTTCTGCTCCTCTAGTACATCCATTCCTTGCCTTTATCTGTGGTACAAGAAAGTAAGCTGTGAGCACTCATGGCTCAGTAAGTTCCTTTCCTACTCACAAAAACCGTAGAGCATATTAAAATCAGAAGTCATAAGGCATAAAGACAAATGTATCATGTCAAGAGCATATCATGGCATATCGTAACATAACATAAAGTATCATGGCATAACATAACATGATCATCAAAACGTATCCTGTCATAGCATAACATCATCATAACTATCATGGCATGATCGTAAGGTATAAGAAAGGTAAATTCCTAAACATATATCATGCAACATATGCAACATGTCTTTTGAAAACTTATAAAATGCATACTTAAACATAATCTCAACATGATTAGGGCCCCAGCTTGTACCACATACATAAATGCGCGCGTCCTATGTAGGTCCAAGGTAGCAAGTCTTGAACCCTACAAGGCATACATACTAGGCCCGTTTCTTAGTCCATCGACCTAGGGGCACTTAGGAGCCCATCCCTAATGAGGCCCATTTCTTAGTCCATCGACCCCGGGGCGCTTATGGAGCCCACCCTTGGTACAAGCCATACATAAAGTAAAATAGCATGTTATACTTATCATAGTTATTATCCTTTCATGCATATCATGTTTCTTAACATATCATAAAACATGCATATTTGGGCACACAGCACATGCATGAATCATAACATACATCATGAACATATCGCTTATCATATCATAAAGCATGCATATTTGGGCACACAGCACATGCATGAATCATAATCTTGCATAATGAACATATCATCTTATCATATCATAAAGCATGCATAATTGAGCACATAACACATACATGAATCATAAGCTTGCATAAGAGAGCGTATCACTTATCATAAAAAGACATAACCATTCATGGAATCATTAAATAACATCTCTTGATTCATTCATAGCATGTGAGGTACATCTAGGTCACTAAACCCATATGGCCGAAAGTCATGAGTAGGGCATGATCTCTAGACAACACACAAACATAAAAATCTCATGATATCTTCACCTACTAGCATAAGAAAGGTCATAAGCATGTTAACCTAAATTTTTAAGCCCTCCTAGGTTTCTAATTCTTTCATGGCCGAAACCTTCATGAGAAGCAATCAAGTTCTAAGCAACATGCAAACATGTAAACCCTAAACTCATATCATACCATATTTCATAAGGAACAACTTAAACATATTTAGTTTGGGTTCTAAGTTCCTTAAGCTCCTAACCTTATCATGGCCGAACCCTAGCATGTCTCATTCTAGGTCACAAGTAGCATGAAAGTGTTGAACCTTAAGCCAATATCTTATACATTTCATGAGGAACATCATAAGCACATTTGTTTTAAATTCTAAACTTCCTAAACCCATTAACCCAAGGTGGCCGAACCATATCTATCATGGAACTAGGTTTTTAGTGGCATAAGAGCATGGAAACACAACTACATTTCATAGCATACATCACAAGACATCATAAGCATATATAAGTTGGGTTCTAAATTTTCTCTGGGCCTTTAAACTTGTAGTGGCCGAAACATATCAAGCATGGAACTAAGTTTCTAGTGGCATAAGAGCATGGAAACCACAACTACATTTCATGGTACTTTCACAATAAACATCATGGACATATATAAGTTGGGTTCTAAATTTCTCTAGGCCTTTAAACTAGTATTGGCCGAAACCTATCAAGCATGAAACTAGGTTTCTAGTGGCATAAGAGCATGGAAACCACAACTACATTTCATAGCATACATCACAAGAACAATATAAGCATATATTCTAAATTTCTCTAGGCCTTTAAACTAGTAGTGGCCAAAACATGTGAGCTTGGTTTTGTTTTTCATATGGCCTAAAAGCATGGAAACCCTACACAATTTTCATGGCATCATTACAAGGAACAACATGAGTAAACTTAGTTAAAAATCTAAGCATCCTAGCTTTAAAACTTAATGTGGCCGAAAGTTACATGTAACCAAAATTCTATGTAACAAGCAACCATAAAAACATCAACTAGTTTCATATCATTTTATCAAGAAGGTCATGAGCCTCCTAGCCTTGGTTTAAACCTTCCTAGACTTCAAATCTCATCATAACCGAATCTTCATAAGCATGAAATAGGATTCATAACTAACATACAATCATGGCATAACATTTTAGCTTCATGTCTTGTCTTAGGAAAAATCTTAGCATGCTTAGTTTTAGGTTTAAAACTCCCCTAGGCCTTTAGTTCTTCCATGGCCGAACGTTCATGAGCATGGCAATGGAGTTTCAAGCAACATACAAGTAAGAGGAAAAATTAACAACATCATTATCATAGGGTACATAAATACAAGAATAAGGAAACATGCTTAGTTTGGGTCTTAAGCTTACCTAGTCCTCTTGTTCATGCTTGGCCGAGAGTCTAAGGTTCATGGATCTAAGTTTTCATTATTCATTCTAGCATGGAAACCTTAGAGTAACCTCTTACATAAAATACAAGTCACAAGAAAAATCATAAGCATAAATAGTTACAAATTTCTTAGACTCTTCTTCTTGTTTTTGGCCGAATTTTCATAAAGCAAGTCCTAGGTTTTTAAGCTATCTCTCTTCATGGGAAACCATATAAACTATTGTACCACAGGTGAGGGGAAGCTTACCTTGTGTTCACTTGTAAATCTTTAAAGAAAATGGTACCCTTGGTGAAGAGGAAGTAGGGAGCTTCTTCCTCTAGCACTCCTTTTGATTTCTCTTGCTTGGAAGGGTACACCTTGAAGGCTCCTTCTTGTAGTTTAGTTTTCTCTTAGGGAGAAACCTAAACTTGGCTTGTGGAGATGAGGGAGAAGGGCTTCTAGTTTCGGCAATGGTGGGGGGAGAAGGAAGAAAAATGAAATCCTTTTCTTCTTTTCCTTTTTATGCTAAGTGGGTGGAAGTTACAAAGATGAACTTTGCTTCCCTTCCTCCTTAATACATGAATGTATTTTTTTTTTCCTAATGAGAATATGTCCTCATTCCTTTCCCCTTAATTCTTCTCTTCATGGTTCTCTTAAACTCCACGAAAATAGAGAAGAAAAGGAAGAAAGACAACTTGTCTTTTGCTACTCCTTTTCTTAACTAAGAGGTAAACAAGAGGAAGAAAGCTACTTGATTTTTCTCTTGTTCCCTCACTTAATTATATCTTTACTTTTAACTATAATTCCCATCATTTCCCATTCACATGTTATTCATTATCCTAGTGGTTATCATACATAATTCTATTTCCATCCTTTGTGAGAGGTTCAAGGTTCAAACCTTCACCTCTTCTTTTATTTCTCTTAATCTTTTTTTTTCTTTTCGATTCTTCTAACCTTTATGCTCTAAAGCAACCAACACCCATATACTTATCTTATAATTTTGTGGGTGTTACACTCGGGTGTACGATCTAGGATATTCTCTCTACGAGATAGGCAATTCCTAGATAATCAATCAACACGATATAGAGATCGAGTAGTCGAAACAAAGCAAGTGAAATCATCTAATGAAATAGAGGCAAAAGTATGAGTCTTACATCAAACCAATCCTCAACTACTCCCTCATCCTAGAACAAAGAATCTACTCTATAGGCGTCGGAGAAAAACCCGAAGACATAATGTTAAGCATACAATTCTCAAACAAGAAGAGAGAAAGAGAAAAGAAGCTTATCCAACAATGACGTGTGATCTTCGGATCCAATCCTTTGCTTCTGGAGTTTATGTGGTGATGAAGGATCGCTGGGCGGAGGTACTGGATGGCGTAGAATGACACCAAGTTGATTCTCTCCCTGACGACTTGCTTCCCCCCCCCCCCCCCCCTTTGAGGAAAAGTGTTAAACCCCTTTTATAGGCTAGGGCGCGGCGGCACGACCGTGTAAGGATGGCATGACCGTGCCCTTTCTTGTCTCTGGCTGCGCTGCACGACCGTGTGAACTTGAGGCTGGACTCTGGGGACACGGCCATGTAGGATTGCACGACCGTGTACTACTTGGCTACGGTCATGGGGGGGGCACGACCGTGTAAGTACGCACGGCCATGCCCTGATCTGCCTCTGGGTTGGCCGCATGGCCGTGCAAGGTTGCACGGTCATGCACTTTCCTTCTCCTGTTTGGCCACATGACCGTGCGAGGTTGCATGTCCATGTTCTCTGGCTTGTTCCAGTGCGTCGACAATCGTTGAGTTTGCTCCGAATGTTGTCCTTGTCAACACAAAACCAAACAAAGAGCAGATATTCGAACAAAAGAATATATACAATAAGTACATGATAAAAGAGGCGATCATGCAAAGAATATATACGTATAAAGAAAGTGAATGTGTGTTAAAACATGCATAAACGATCATAATATTTACGCACATCACACCCCCAGACTTGAACCTTTGCTTGTCCTCAAGCAAAACGCTGCAAACTATGTTTATGAGCGCCTGGTAGTGTTTCTAATCCCTAGTGTATTCGCCTAACTCTATCAACTAGTTTCATTGATAAGCACGATTGTGGAGTAACCTAAGTATGGCCTACTCATAAGTTCTTTGTGTTAGTTAGAGCCCTAGTGCCAATCATATGATGATTGTTGTATGGACTCATAGTATCATATTCCTATGTATATAAAGACATTTGTTTTGGTTATTATACTTACTTGTATTGGTGCCAAATAACTAAGTATAATAGCATTTTCGAGTAGAAGGCACTTATCTATATCAATCGATTGGTTAAATCGATAGTGAGATGATGTAACGCCCGCCCTCCACTCCTGCCTAGGGAGGACGGGGTTACTTACTTTCTATACATTACATAGCGTACGTACAAATAGTTTTCTTATTGATTTTTCTTTTTCAAAACAGCGGAAGTATTTAAATCATTTAAAACATAACTAATCATACCAATATGATCAGCATGGTTATAAACATAAGGAATCATAATCATCCATTCCTAACATAAGCGTAAATAAAAATAGTCATTCAAGTCATCAACATGAAATAAGCATAAGCAGGTCATTTATTTCTTTTAGCCAAGCCACCACCACACACATTTTTTGCCCCTCCTGCGGCTCCTTTAGTTTATCCATCCTTTACCTTTATCTGTGGTACAAGGAAAGTAAGCTATGAGCACACAAGGCTCAGTAAGATCCTTTCCTACTCACAAAAAAACCGTACATATCATATAAAAGTAATCATATCAATATCATAGCATGAATGAAACTCATATCATGGCATAAATAGAAATCATAGCATGGCATAAATAACAATCATATCATGGCATAAGGTGAGCATCATATCTTGGCATAAACTTATCATATCAAGCATAAAGTAAACATCATATCATGACCTAAACTTATCATGGCATAAATGACATTCATATCATAATGTAAAGTAAGCATCATAACATATCATGTCATATCGTAAAAAAAATAAGCATCATGACATATCATATCATCGTATGAAGAACATCCTATCATAGCATGTGAGTAAGCAACATATCATATCATTCCATATCATAAACATATATGCAAGATGTCCTTTAAATCATGGATGATGTCATGTGCAAGATGCTTTTCAAAACATTCTTCCTGTCATGTGCCAATGTCTTAAAAATAATATCATATAGTACTTAAAAATAATCTCAACATGAGGGGGCCCGGCTTAGTACCACATACATACATAAATGCGCGCATCCTAAGTAGACCCAAGGTAGCTAGTCTTGAACCTACTAGGAAACTAGGCCTGTAGCTCGACCTAGGGGCACGTAAGGAGCCCACCCTTTACTAGGCCCGTTTCTTAGTCCATCGACCTAGGGGCGCATAAGGAGCCTACCCTTTTGGTACAAGCCATACAAAGTAAAATATTATGTCATATACATATCATATCATAGCATATCATGCTCATGTCATTCATAGCATATCATATACATGTCATTCATAACATATCATATTCATGTCATTCATACATATCATGTACATGTCATTCATAGCATATCATATTCATGTCATTCATACATATCATGTACATGTCATTCATAAATTTTCATAACATGGAGAGTTCTCTTAGTCCCACTTGATAGGGAAGCAACTCTTAGGCCATTCACTTAGCTTGTCATAAAGAGTGCTCTTAGTCCCAACAATAGGGAAGCATCTCTTAGGCCTTTTCTTTTCATTTCATAAAGCATACATACTTGAACATTTTACATATCATAGAAGACATTTTTATGCATGATTCATAAGCATACATAAATGAACATTTAACATAACATGGAACACATAAGAATGCATGGAACATAAGTTAGCATCTCTTAATTCATATCATGGCAAGGTGAAGCACATAAAGAGTCATAATTGGGTCTCAATATCAACCTACTAAGGGTGGCCGAAACATGTAAAGGTCCACCTAGGTTGCAAGCAATCATAATAGCATATTAACCCTAAATCAATTTCATAACATTTATCCTAAGGAACATCATAAGCATATTAAATTTTTGGTTCTAAGCCTCCTAGGTCTAAACTTCATAATGGGGCCGAAACATGCAAGGCCTAGATCTAGGTTACAATAGCATATAAACATGTGAACCCTAAACAATTTTCATGACATTTATTCTAAGCAACAACATGAGCATATTGAATTTAGGTTTCAAGCTTCCTAGGTTTACAAACCATAGGTGGCCGAATGTCCTAAATGTGAAGCTAGGTTCTCAACCAAATACAAGCATAAGAATATCATGTTAATTCCATATTATATCATGGGAAAAAAAAAACATGAGCATGTTAGAGTTGCGTTTAAGCTTGCCTAAGCCCTAAAATCTATCTTGGCCGAAAGTTCTCAAGGTGGAAACCTAGTTCTAAATAACATGAAATCTTAAGTACATCAAGTTATCTTCATACCATATCATGAGGAAGATCATAAGCAAGTTAGATTTGTGTTTGAGCCTCATTAGGGTTTTTAATCCTTTCATGGCCGAAACCCTAGGGTAAGGTTCACCTAGTTCCCAACAACATACAAGCATGCAACATCAAGGAAACATTCATAACATATCATGAGAAAGATCATAAGCATGTTAGTTTGAGTTTTAAGCTTCTCTAGGGTTCTTATTCCTTCCATGGCCGAAACTCTTAAGGTAAGGTTCACCTACTTCCAACAACATACAAACATGAAACCTTAAAGAAACATTCATAACATATCATGAGAAAGATCATAAGCATGTTAGTTTGAGTTTTAAGCTTCTCTAGGGTTCTTATTCCTTTCATGGGCGAAACTCTTAAGGTAAGGTTCTCCTAGTTCCAAACAACATACAAACATGAAACCTCAAAGAAACATTCTTAACATATCATGAGAAAGATCATAAGCATGTTAGTTTTGAGGTTGAGCTTTCCTAGGGTTTTTAATCTCTTCATGGCCGAACCCTAAGGTGAGGATTCACTTAGTTCTAAGCAACAAACAATCATGAAATATCAAGGAATTATTCATACCATATCATGAGAGAAACCCTAAGCTTGTTGGTTTTGGTTTTAAGCTTTCATAAGTCTTACAACTCATCATGGCCGAAAGTTTCAAGGGAAACCCTAGGTTTTTAAGCCATCTATACTTGAAGAAAAACCACATAACAACTTGTACCATAGGTGAGGGGATACTTGCATCCTCTTGCTTGGTCTTTTCTTAAGATAAAGATACCCTTGAGAAGAAGAAGAAGAAGCTCCTCCTTCTAGTATTTCCTTCGCTTCTCTTGCTTGTAAGAAGTAGGTCTTGAGGCTTTCTTCCTGAGGTTTAGTTTTCCTTAGGAAGAAAACTAAGATTGGATTTTGGAAATTTGGGAGAGGGGAGGCTCTAGGTTCGGTAATGGTGAGGAAAGGAAGAAGAAAATAAAATCCCTTTCCCTTTTTCTCTCTTATGCTAAGTGGGAGGAAGAAGCAAAGATAAGTTTTTGCCTTCCCTTTCTCATTAAATCCTTCCTAATTATCCTTAATGAGGCAAGGTGTCCCCATTCATCCCCTTAATTCCTCTCATCTCCTTCCCTCATGCATCTCCACGAAAATGGAAGAGAAGGAGGAAGGAAAAGACAACTTGTCTTTTGTTAGTTTTCTTCTTAATCATGAGAAGGAGGAAGAAAGCTACTTGAAGTTTTCTTGCTTCCTTCTCTTAATTATATTTTTACCTTTATCTACAATTTCCATTCTCTATTCAACAATAATTTATGATGGCCTAGTGGCCAATCCATAATCCTTAGCTTAAAGAGGTTCAAGGTTCAATTCTTGACCAATTCCTTTTCTTTTATATATATTTTTGGCTCTATCTTTTCTTTTTATTCTAAGAGAAAATCTTCACATACTTAGCTTAAGAAATTCGTGGGTGTTACAGTACCCCATACCTCATAGAAAGTTCATCCTCCAACTTTAGAATAGCGACATCAGGTGGCACAGGACTTCCTGCTGAGTGCATCGGCCACTTTATTCGCCTTTCCTGGATGATAAAAGATCTCACAGTCATAGTCTTTGACTAGTTCGAGCCATCTACGTTGTCTCATATTCAGGTCTTTCTGTGTGAAGAAGTATTTCAGACTCTGGTGATCGGTGTAAATCTTACACTGAGCTCCATATAAATAATGTCTCCATGTTTTGAGCGCAAAGACCACGGCTGCTAGTTCTAAGTCATGGGTGGGGTAATTCTTTTCATGCTGTTTAAGTTGTCTAGAGGCGTAGGCAATGACCTTGCCATCTTGCATGAGTACAACTCCCAGTCCTAATATAGAGGCATCGCTGTACATATCGAAGCCCTTGTCACATTCTGGAAGTGTAAGGATCGGAGCACTAGTCAGTCTCGTTTTTAATTCCGTGAAACTCTTCTCGCAGTCCTCTGTCCATTCATACCTTTTGTTCTTTTTGGTGACAACTGTCATAGGAGCTGCAATTTTGGAAAAATCTTCTACAAATTTCCTGAAATAGCCTGCAAGCCCGAGAAAGCTTCTGACTTCGCTAGCATTCTTCGGCCTATTCCAGTTACTTACAGCTTCGATCTTGCTTGGTTCCACGATTACTCCGTCCTTGGAGATAACATGACCCAAGAATGATATTCGATCAAGCCAGAACTCACATTTGGAAAACTTTGCATATAGTTGTTTCTCCTGAAGGATCTGTAGCACTGTGTTCAGGTGTTCAGCGTGCTCCTCTGGGGTTCTGGAATAGATGAGAATATCATCAATGAAGACGATCACAAATTTGTCAAGATATGCCATAAATACCCGATTCATCAGATCCATAAATGTAGCAGGAGCATTAGTTACGCCAAAAGGCATAACTATAAACTCATAGTGTCCGTATCTTGTTCGAAATGCTGTCTTCGGAATATCACCCTGTTTCACTTTCACTTGGTGATAGCTGGACCTCAGGTCAATCTTCGAGAAGATAGTTGCACCCTTCAGTTGGTCGAACAAGTCGTCGATCTGTGGAAGAGGGTACCGGTTCTTGATTGTTACCTTATTCAGCTCTCGGTAGTCTATACACATTCGCATAGATCCATCCTTCTTCTTTACGAACAGTACCGGAGCTCCCCATGGGGAGTGACTAGGGTGGATAAGTCCTTTGTCAAGTAACTCTGATAGCTATTCTTGAAGTTCCTTCAACTCAGCCGGCGCCATTCGGTAGGGTGCTTTAGAGATCGGTTTAGTGCCAGGAATCAATTCAATCTCGAATTCTATTTCTCGATCAGGGGCTAATCCTGGGAATTCATCGGGAAATACCCCTGGATATTTGCATACTACCGGGACATCTTCTAGTTTCTGGTCATTGGTTCGACTTGCGTTGACCATTTGTGCTAGAAAGCCAGTACATCCTTTATCTAGCATCTTCTGCGCCTTTATGGCTGATAAGAATCCCTCAATTCCTTTACTTGGTTCTTCAATAAATTCGAACTTCAATTCCGCTTCCGGTTGGAAGACTACTTTTCTTTTATGGCACTCGATCGAAGCGTTGTACTTGCTCAGGAAATCCATGCCTAGTATAATATCAAAATCCTGCATGTCGAGTATTATCAGATCCCAGTAGAGTTCTCTATCTACGATTCGGATAGGCACGGCTCGTAGCATCTGATCGGATGGCATCACTTCTCCCGAAGGCAAGGTTGTTAAGAATTTGCCATTTACGACTTGTGGTGGCACTTCTAACTTTTTCGTGAAGGGTGTGGAGATAAATGAGTAGGTTGCTCCAGTATCAAATAACACAGTAGCATACTGACTGAAAATAGATAGCTGACCTGTGACAACTGTAGAAGCACTCGCCACGTCATCCTTGGTGAGAGAGAAAACCCTGGCATTCGTCGTCACTGGTGGGGCTTCTAATCTCCCTTGGCTAATCGGAGTCCCTTCTAGAGCCGCTTGCATCTGATGTAGCTGTGCGGGGGTACTCCTATTATGGTCATACTGCTGAGATGGTACCTGGAACCGGCTAGGGCAGTCTCTGACCATATGTCCTTCTTGTCCACAATTGTAGCACTTTCTCGTACCCTGGTGGCATACTCCGGAAAGCTGCTTTCCACAAGTGGCACACAGAGGGTACCTCGGCTGCTTATTTGCTGGACCACTTTTAGTGTTGTTCCATTGTTTTCTCTTTCCAGTGGAGTTTCCCTTCCAGTTCGTCTTGGTACTCTGCGGTTTCTGTCCTTCCGTCTGTGCCGGATTCTTCCCCTCGTTCATCGCCTTCTGATAATGTTCGGTGATCAAGGCACTGCTGACTAGCTCTTCCGTGGTTTGCGGTCTATTAACTCCGTCGGCCACATTCAAAGCAATCTCAGGTCAGAGCATCTTCAACATTAGTCTGACCCGTTCTCTTTCCGTGCTGACCAACTCTGGACATAGGCGTGTGAGGCGGTTGAAGTGCTTTATTGCTTCGTTGACAGATAAGTCACCTTGTCGGAACTCGGTGAACTCGTTGTAATGTCGATTCGTCACTCGCATATGGAAATACTCCTCCAAGAATTCTGCTTCAAAATCTTCCCAATTCATTAGGTTGACTTGTCTTTTGGTCTTAACTCTTTCCCACCACATTCGTGCATCTCCGTAAAAACAGAATGATACACACTTGATCTTTTCTGATATCGGCCAATCCAGCAGCTCTACGATACTTTCCACTGTCTTGAACGAGGCCTGGGCATCCCATGGTTCGCAAGTTCCTGAAAAATTTTTCGGCTTCAGCCTTAGCCACTATATCAAGTAGGTTTCTTGTCGGACCACTGGGGCAGGGGCTATTAGTAGTACCAGTGCAGCTGCAGGTATGATAGGTGGTGTATTCAGGTTTGTTGGTGGGGTGACCGGATTTCCTTGTTGATTCATCAGAGCAGTGATCACTTGTTGTTGTTCCGTAATCTGACGTTGGAGGTCTGTAACCACTTGGGTCAGATCTGGTGGAGTCACTGTCTCCACGGTCCTGTACTTCTAGTAGCCATGTTTATCTTCATAAAATGACAACAAGGCTAGCATAAGTCATCATAGTTTCTAACCAGGCTAACCTAAGGTGATTATTATTCTTAACAAGTCCTAGCCTATGTTATAGTCAATTTTATCCTACCTTCATGTATCCCTAGACTAAAACGGTGAATTATAAAAAAAATGAACATGCAATATTAGATTAAAACATTACTTATCATGCATAATAAAAAAATAAGGTAAGCATAGAAATTCTTACTTGGAGCAGCATGGTAGAGGCTTGATGTGTGTGTAGTGAGATGGCTAACTTGGCTCTGATACCAACCTGTAACGCCCGCCCTCCACTCCTGCCTAGGGAGGACGGGGTTACTTACTTTCTATACATTACATAGTGTACGTACAAATAGTTTTCTTATTGATTTTTCTTTTTCAAAACAATGGAAGTATTTAAATCATTTAAAACATAACTAATCAAACCAATATGCTCAGCATGGTTATAAACTTAAGGAATCATAGTCATCCATTCCTAACATAAGCGTAAATAAAAATAGTCATTCAAGTCATCAACATGAAATAAGCATAAGCAGGTCATTTATTTCTTTTAGCCAAGCCACCACCACACACATCTTTTGCCCCTCCTGCTGCTCCTTTAGTTTATCCATCCTTTACCTTTATCTGTGGTACAAGGAAAGTAAGCTATGAGCATACAAGGCTCAGTAAGATCCTTTCCTACTCACAAAAAACTGTACATATTGTTGGATTTTTCGGGCCGCGAAAACCGCTTTTCGCGTCGCGGAAACCCCGAATCGGCCAAGCCACGGATCTCGTGCAAGGTAAAACTTTCAAAAAATATGAGTACGAGTTTAAAACACGATCGACTCTTAGATCTACGAGGGAAAAACATTTACCCTTGATGCATGCCCTTCGTAATCCCGCAACGTCTAAAGGTAGACGGATCTCGAGACCGTCAAGCGAACGGTCCTCTAGCGGTATCCACACGAACAAGGAGTGGTCTTCTACCACTCAAAGATGGAGAGGAGAACCCACAAGTGTGCTAGCACTTTCTAGGGCTCTCGGATTGGATCTAAAAGGTGAGAAAGGAGAGAAGGGAAAAAGGAACTCACACACTCCTCTAGGTACTCTCCTTTTGTGACCTTCACACCACCTAGTTGCTTGGAATCAACTCTCACTTCTTCTCCACCATGAAGCCACGACCATAAGCAAGCTAGAGAGAGGGAGAAGCACCCAAGGAAGAAGAAGCATTGAACACTATTCAATTGCCACCAAATGAAACCCTCTCCTCACTTAGTGTGGCCGGCCACCACATGTGTAACCCCCACATTAATGTGGCCGGCCACATTAAGAGGATTAATGGTGTGTAACCTCCATGAGGTGGCACACCATTATATAAGGGGATGATGTGGCATGCCATGTAGGATGAGTCATCCTCATGATGTGTCAATTCATCAAGTCAAAACTTGATGTGTCAACCACTATTTGGTCAAGTCAAACTTGACCAATGCTCTTCCTAGTTGAGTTAAATCCAAGCTTTGATTCAAGTCAATTTTAATTTAATGAATCTCAATTCATTAATGTAAATTGGCTCATGAATCAAATTTAAATTAGACTCATTCAACAATTGAATCTAATTGAGTCTAACTCAATAAGTCTAATTTGAATCCAATCTTTGATTCATCATATGAATCTAATCCTATTGGTTCATCATATGAACCTAATCTCCATGCACATGTTCTTTGTGTGTGACCCAATAGGTTCTTGTAACGTTGGCAATGTTATAAACTCCTTTAAAACATAAGCAATGAGCGGCATCTAGCAATACATCATTGCTACCCAAGTTACAAGAAATGTTGAGATCCAACATCACCTTGTGACTACTAATTGTGACTCCTCACAATATGTGACAAGTGTCCTTCTATCCTAGACATCTAGATTGATCAATGTGAGGCATAGACCGTGTCATCCTCTGACCAATCTAAATCTTGAACTCCGAGTAGACTCACTCAATCAAATGAGCTCAATATCTCATATTGACTCATTTGGGTATGGCCATACACTTCGTGGTCTCACTCTATCAAGAATATCGATGTCTCTCCCGTCATATAGGAGGGATAGATCCCATCTACATCACTCACATCCCTCTGCATAATTTGTTATATACCCAGTAATCGCCTTTATAGTCCACGGGTGACGTTTGACGAAACTAAAGTACATAACTCCTTATGTAGGGATCCATGGTGACTTCAGGTCTAAGGACTAATAGTCATACTAATAGCCACATGCGAAAGTATATGACACTCATATAACGATCCATGATACTTTCTCATGGCGGGTCATTCAGTATACATTCTCTAATGCATACCCATGTGTCAGCTTGATATCTTTATATCCATGACTTGTGAGATCAAGTCATCGAGCTGACCTACATGCTAGTCTTATTGTATTAACATTGTCCCTGAATGTTAATACTCGACTAGGAATGATTTAGAGTAGTGTTCCCTATATCATCTCACTATCGATTCAACTAATCGATTGATATAGGTATGAACGTTCTACTCAAGGACGTTACTATACTTATTTTATCTGACACTAATACAAATAAGCATAATAACCAAAAACCAATGCCTTTATTAATATAAAAAATATGATATACATGAGTCCATACAATCATCAAATGATTGGCTCTAGAGCTCTAACTAACAATCTCCCACTAGCACTAGTGCCAATCAGTATAGGCTCTAAGGCCTAATGACCTAGTGTGACCATCATGCTTTCTCTGTGCCAAAGCCTTGGTCAAGGGATCTGCGATGTTAGCCTCTGTAGGTGCTCTGCAAATCTTCACATCTCCTCTATCGATAATCTCCCGAATGAGATGGAAGCGCCGTAGTATGTGCTTGGTCCGTTGGTGTGAGCGAGGTTCCTTCGCCTGTGCTATAGCTCCATTGTTGTCACAATAGAGCTCAACTGGGTCAGCGATGCTAGGAACCACCCCAAGTTCAGTGATGAACTTGCGGATCCCAACTGCCTCCTTTGCTACCTCTGATGCAGCAATGTACTCGGCTTCTGTTGAAGAATCAGCTACTGTATCCTGCTTCGAACTCTTCCAGCTGACAGCACCACCATTAATGCAAAATATGAACCTCGACTGCGATCTATAGTCATCCTGGTCGGTCTGGAAGCTAGCATCACTGTAACCCTTTACAGCTAGCTCATCATTGCCTCCATATATCAAGAAATATTCTTTAGTCCTTCTTAAGTACTTAAGAATATTCTTGACCGCTATCCAGTGACTTTCACCTGGATCAGACTGGTATCTGCTCGTCATGCTCAAAGCATACGAGACATAAGGTCGAGTACATAGCATGGCGTACATGATCGATCCTATGGCGGAGGCATAAGGGATCTGATCCATGCGGTCTCTCTCCTCTCTAGAAGAGGGACTTTGAGTCTTCGAAAGACTCACGCCATGTGACATCGGCAGAAATCCCTTCTTGGAGTTCTGCATGGCAAACCGAAGGAGTACCTTATCAATGTATGTACTCTGACTTAGGCCAAGCAATCTCTTAGATCTATCTCTATAGACCTGAATCCCTAGAATGCGGGATGCCTCACCTAAGTCCTTCATCGAGAAGCAACTCCCTAGCCAGGTCTTGACAGACTGAAGCATAGGGATGTCCTTCCCAATGAGTAGTATGTCATCCACATACAATATGAGGAAGACAACTATGTCCCCTACAACCTTCTTGTAGACACAAGGCTCATCTTCGTTTTTGATGAAACTAAACTGTTTGATCGCATCATCGAATCGAAGATTCCAGCTCCGAGAAGCTTGCTTTAGTCCATAAATGGACCTATGCAGCTTGCATACTCTGATCTACAAAACCCTCAGGTTGTGTCATGTACACATCCTCGAGTAGGTTTCCATTCAGAAACGCGGTTTTGACATCCATCTGCCATATCTCATAGTCATGGTAAGCTGCAATAGCAAGCATGATCCGAATGGACTTAAACATCGCTATTGGAGAAAAGGTTTCATCATAGTCAATACCATGAATCTGTTTGAAACCTTTAGCTACCAAGCGACCCTTATAGATAAGTCCATCCATGTCAGTCTTTCTCTTAAAGACCCACTTACACCCAATGGGTTTTACCCCTTCAGGTGGATCAACCAAAGTCCATACTTGGTTGGTGTACATGGATTCCATCTCGGATCTCATGGCTTCTAGCCATTTCTCGGAATCTGGTCTCATCACAGCTTCCTGATAGGTGGTAGGCTCATCCTCTATGAGCATAACGACATCATGGTCAGACAAGAGAAATGAGTATCTCTCAGGCTGACGACGTACCCTATCAGACCTGCGAAGAGGTATGTCTACTTGAACTGGTTGTTGTTCCTCAACTTCTTGTGGAACAACATCATCCACAACACTTTGTGGTTCCAGTTCAATTTCCATCGAGGCATCAGTGCTATTTTTCGCATCTTAAACTTCTTCAAGATCGAACGTGCTCCCACTAGCCTTTCTAGAAACAAAGTCCCTTTCTAGAAAGACCCCAATCTTTGCCACAACTACCTTGTGCTGACTGGGAATGTAGAAGTAATATCCCTTAGTTTCCTTGGGATATCCGATGAAATAGCACTTGTCGGATTTGGGTCCTAATTTGTCTGAGACTTGACGTCGTACGTAAGCCTCACAACCCCAAATCCTCATGAAAAACACCTGGGCATCTCTCCCAGTCCATATCCTATATGGTGTATTTATCACAGCCTTGGATGGAACTCGGTTTAGAATGAAAGCTGCCATGTCTAGAGCATATCCCCATAGATATGTCGGAAGATCTGTGTGACTCATCATAGACCGTACCATATCTAATAAGGTACGATTCCTCCTTTCGGATACACCATTCCACTGTGGTGTTCCAGGAGGAGTGAGTTGGGATAGAATCCCACACTCAGCTAAATAGTCACGAAACTCATGGCTTAAGTATTCACCACCACGATCTGATCGAAGTATCTTAATACTCTTGCCAAGCTGGTTCTGTACTTCATTCTTGAATTCTTTGAACTTTTAAAAGGATTCAGACTTATGTGTCATCAAGTACACATAACCATATCTACTGAAGTCATCAGTAAATGTGATGAAGTATCTATAACCGCCTCTAGCAGCAACATTGAAAGGGCCACATACATCACTATGTATGAGTCCTAACAAATCAGTTGCTCTCTCGCTGTGCCCACTAAAGGGAGTCTTGGTCATCTTGCCTCGTAGGCATGACTCGCATATCTCATATGATTCAAAATCAAATGAGTCCAGCAAACCATCCTTATGGAGCTAGGATAAGCGCTTTTATATGACCTAAGCGACAGTGCCAGAGGTATGTTTGGTTCATGTCATTTGACTTGAACCTCTTGGTATTTACGTTATAGATAGGGCTCTCTAGATCTAGAATATAGAGTCCGTTTATCAGAGGTGCACTACAATAGAACATATCGTTTAAATAGACGAAACAACATTTGTTCTTTATTATAAATGAAAATCCTTTCTTGTCCAAACAAGAAACGGAAATTATATTCTTAGTCAAGGCAGGCACATAACAACAATCATCTAATTCTAGTACAAGCCCAGAGGGAAGAGATAGATGATAAGTTCCTACAGCAATAGCAGCAACTCGTGCTCCATTGCCTACTCATAGGTCTATCTCACCCTTCGTCAATGCCCTGCTATTCCTCAGCACTTGTACATTAGTACAAATGTGCGAAGCACATCCGGTATCTAATACCCACGATGAAGAAATAGAGAGGTTGACTTCTATAACATTTATACCTGAAGTAGAAATCTTATTTCTCTTCTTCTTAAGATCTTCCAGGTATTCTTTGGAGTTCCTCTTCCAGTGCTTTGCTTGTCCTTGATATAGGTGACAAAGATGTTCAACCATATAGTAAGCGCTCATCAACTCATGTTACTTCTGAAGCTCAGAGTTCATGGTTGCGAGCATAAGACAAGACACATCTAATGCGTCATCTTGATGCTTCTTGTAAGCATCGCGAGGCAGTGGCAGGAGGAGCCTCTGGAATGGGCTGCTCCAGAACGTACAGTTTACGTTCTTGGGTGAGAACTATTCTCAGGTTCTTGTACCAGTCCAGGAAATTTGCTCCATTGAGCTTGTCCTTCTTAAGGACAGATCGCAGAGAGAAAATGTTCGTATTTGACGTCATGGTTATCTACAACAGAAAATTTGCAGAAATAAATATCATATTCTTTTAAAATCATTTAATTAGGCCTTCAATTAAATGATGCTCCCACTGAATTCTATAATTCTTGTGGGACAAGATCCACATCATACTAACCCTTGAGTTAGCTTTGGCTAATACGCCCAAGGCTTAGTATGATCGGTAGGTAACGATTACCAATTACATCTCTATGCAACTCTTGTTTATAAAATCAATATCCGCATTTATATTAAAACTCGAGTTAGCTTTGGCTAATACGCCCGAGAGTTAATATAGATGTGATTTTGATCTATCTTTTCCAACTGTTGGAATAATGCCTATAGTTGACTCGATCCAACCGAGTAACTAGGAATACTCAATCTAATTGAGCTTGTATTCACCCATGCGTTGATAGGCGGGACCAAGATTATCCCTCCGTACCCTACCAAGACAATATGTATTACTCTGCTTTGGCAGATTCAATAATACATGTGATCGAGGTAGTGATAGGTATCACGGCACGGTTAGGCATTTAGAGTTGGTTCGATCGAGATCTAATCTAATCAAAAAGGATGCATCTTGTGCACACTTAGATCTAATCTAATCGCAAGGGTGCATCATGTGCATGACTTAGATCTAATCTAATCGTAAGGCACTAATTAATTAATTACTTATTAAACATGCATCACATACACAAGCAATTAATTAATTTATTTGTGATTTAGTCATGGCCCTACTACGATCTTCTCAAGTCAATGAGAAGATCGATTGGTCAACCTAGGGTCAACAGCTTCTCCAAGCTCCTCCCTTTGACCACCTTGTGTTGCTTGTGCCCGCCTCGGAACTCCGTCTCGTGTGGACCCTCCACCGCTCCAATTTGTACATTACAATTTGAAACTCGAGTTACATTCGAGTCTAAATCTAATTTACAACAAGAATATAACAGAAAGGCACGACGCGCAGGTCGCGGAAAAATAAAAACATACAACACGCGCAAACACATAACGGCACGCAGGCCGTATTATGAATTACAACACAATCCAATCATATTGGATTTTTGGGCCATGACTATCACAAAATTAATATATAATTCAAAATTATATATTTTCATAATTTTTAAAATAATTTTTTTACAATTTTACGAGTAAAATTTCCCGGCGGTTCCGTTTAGCGGTTTCGGGCGCAATCACGGAACGGATCCCCTTGCGGGGCCCAGGGGCAGCGCCCTTACCCGCGATCTAACCATCGCGAGGGTTCGTTTGAGATCCAACAGCGCCTAAACCCGCTGTCCCAAAACGATTTGGGCCGAGACATTGCCGTTTCGGAAAAATCTTCCCGGCGGGTTCGTTTTAAGCGATTTCGGGTGCGATCGCGGAGCAAATCCCCTTGCGGGGTTAGGGGCAGTACCCCTACCCACGATCTAACCATCATGAGTTGCTCCTTTGCGATCTAATGGCACCCAAGCCCACTGTCCCAAACGGATTTGGGGCGAAACGAAGCCGATTTTGAAAGATCTTTCCGGTAGTCGAAGCCTACAAGTGCTGAGACACTTGTGCTTCGCTTCTACGGAAAAATTACCCATAAAATCATAAAAAACTAATTTTTACAGAAAATCACAGAAGGGTTTTATTTTTCATAAAAATAAAAACAAACTCGTACAAGCCTTGCACGTGGTTCTGATACCACTGTTGGGTTTTTCGGGCCGCGAAAACCGCTTTTCGCGTCGCGGAAACACCGAATCGCCCAAGCCACGGATCTCGTGCAAGGTAAAACTTTCGAAAAATACGAGTACGAGTTTAAAACACGATCGATTCTTAGATCAATGAGGGAAAAACATTTACCCTTGATGCATGCCCTTCGTAATCCCGCAACGTCCAAAGGTAGCCGGATCTCGAGACCGTCAAGCGAACGGTCCTCTAGCGGTATCCACACGAACAAGGAGTGGTCTTCTACCACTCAAAGATGGAGAGGAGAACCCACAAGTGTGCTAGCACTTTCTAGGGCTCTCGGATTGGATCTAAAAGGTGAGAAAGGAGAGAAGGGAAAAAGGAACTCACACACTCCTCTAGGTACTCTCCTTTTGTGACCTTCACACCACCTAGTTGCTTGGAATCAACTCTCACTTCTTCTCCACCATGAAGCCACGACCATAAGCAAGCTAGAGAGAGGGAGAAGCACCCAAGGAAGAAGAAGCATTGAACACTATTCAATTGCCACCAAATGAAACCCTCTCCTCACTTAGTGTGGCCGGCCACCACATGTGTAACCCCCACATTAATGTGGCCGGCCACATTAAGAGGATTAATGGTGTGTAACCTCCATGAGGTGGCACACCATTATATAAGGGGATGATGTGGCATGCCATGTAGGATGAGTCATCCTCATGATGTGTCAATTCATCAAGTCAAAACTTGATGTGTCAACCTCTATTTGGTCAAGTCAAACTTGACCAATGCTCTTCCTAGTTGAGTTAAATCCAAGATTTGATTCAAGTCAATTTTAATTTAATGAATCTCAATTCATTAATATAAATTGACTCATGAATAAAATTTAAATTAGACTCATTCAACAATTGAATCTAATTGAGTCTAACCCAATAAGTCTAATTTGAATCCAATCTTTGATTCATCATATGAATCTAATCCTATTGGTTCATCATATGAACCTAATCTCCATGCACATGTTCTTTGTGTGTGACCCAATAGGTTCTTGTAACGTTGGCAATGTTATAAACTCCTTTAAAAACATAAGCAATGAGCGGCATCTAGCAATACATCATTGCTACCCAAGTTACAAGAAATGTTGAGATCCAACATCACCTTGTGACTACTAATTGTGACTCCTCACAATATGTGACAAGTGTCCTTCTATCCTAGACATCTAGATTGATCAATGTGAGGCATAGACCGTGTCATCCTCTGACCAATCTAAATCTTGAACTCCGAGTAGACTCACTCAATCAAATGAGTTCAATATCTCATATTGACTCATTTGGGTATGGCCATACACTTCGTGGTCTCACTCTATCAAGAATATCGATGTCTCTCCCGTCATATATGAGGGATAGATCCCATCTACATCACTCACATCCCTCTGCATAATTTGTTATATACCCAGTAATCGCCTTTATAGTCCACCCAGTTACGGGTGACGTTTGACGAAACTAAAATACATAACTCCTAATGTAGGGATCCATGGTGACTTCAGGTCTAAGGACTAATAGTCATACTAATAGCCACATGAGAAAGTATATGCCACTCATATAACGATCCATGATACTTTCTCATGGCGGGTCATTCAGTATACATTCTCTAATGCATACCCATGTGTCAGCTTGATATCTCTATATCCGTGACTTGTGAGATCAAGTCATCGAGATGACCTACATGCTAGTCTTATTGTATTAACATTGTCCCTGAATGTTAATACTCGACTAGGAATGATTTAGAATAGTGTTCCCTATATCATCTCACTATCAATTCAACTAATCGATTGATATAGGTATGAACGTTCTACTCAAGGACGTTACTATACTTATTTTATCTGACACTAATACAAATAAGCATAATAACCAAAAACCAATGCCTTTATTAATATAAAAAATATGATATACATGAGTCCATACAATCATCAAATGATTGGCTCTAGAGCTCTAACTAACGCATATCATATAAAAGTAATCATATCAATATCATAGCATGAATGAAACTCATATCATGGCATAAATGGAAATCATAGCATGGCATAAATAACAATCATATCATGGCATAAGGTGAGCATCATATCTTGGCATAAACTTATCATATCAAGCATAAAGTAAACATCATATCATGACCTAAACTTATCATGACATAAATGACATTCATATCATAATGTAAAGTAAGCATCATAACATATCATGTCATATCGTAAAAAAAATAAGCATCATGACATATCATATCATCGTATGAAGAACATCCTATCATAGCATGTGAGTAAGAAACATATCATATCATTCCATATCATAAACATATATGCAAGATGTCCTTTAAATCATGGATGATGTCATGTGGAAGATGCTTTTCAAAACATTCTTCATGTCATGTGCCAATGTCTTAAATACAATATCATATAGTACTTAAAAATAATCTCAACATGAGGGGGCCCAGCTTAGTACCACATACATACATAAATGCGCACATCCTAAGTAGACCCAAGGTAGCTAGTCTTGAACCTACTAGGAAACTAGGCCCGTTGCTCGACCTAGGGGCACGTAAGTAGCCCACCTTTTACTAGGCCCATTTCTTAGTCCATCGACCTAGGGGCGCATAAGGAGCCTACCCTTTTGGTACAAGCCATACAAAGTAAAATATTATGTCATATACATATCATATCATAGCATATCATGTTCATGTCATTCATAGCATATCATATACATGTCATTCATAGCATATCATATTCATGTCATTCATACATATCATGTACATGTCATTCATAACTTTTCATAACATGGAGAGTGCTCTTAGTCCCACTTGATAGGGAAGCAACTCTTAGGCCTTTCACTTAGCTTATCATAAAGAGTGCTCTTAGTCCCAACAATAGGGAAGTATCTCTTAGGCCTTTTCTTTTCATTTCATAAAGCATACATACTTGAACATTTTACATATCATAGAAGACATTTTTATGCATGATTCATAAGCATACATAAATGAACATTTAACATAACATGGAACACATAAGAATGCATGGAACATAAGTTAGCATCTCTTAATTCATATCATGGCAAGGTGAAGCACCTAGAGAGTCATAATTGGGTCTCAATATCAACCTACTTAGGGTGGCTGAAACATGTAAAGGTCCACCTAGGTTGCAAGCAATCATAATAGCATATAAACCCTAAATCAATTTCATAACATTTATCCTAAGGAACATCATAAGCATATTAAATTTTTGGTTCTAAGCCTCCTAGGTATAAACTTCATAATGGGGCCGAAACATGCAAGGCCTAGATCTAGGTTACAATAGCATATAAACATGTGAACCCTAAACAATTTTCATGACATTTATTCTAAGCAACAACATGAGCATATTGAATTTAGGTTTCAAGCTTCCTAGGTTTACAAACCATAGGTGGCCGAATGTCCTAAATGTGAAGCTAGGTTCTCAACCAAATACAAGCATAAGAATATCATGTTAATTCCATATTATATCATGGGAAAAAAAAACATGAGCATGTTAGAGTTGCGTTTAAGCTTGCCTAAGCCCTAAAATCTATCTTGGCCGAAAGTTCTCAAGGTGGAAACCTAGTTCTAAACAACATGAAATCTTAAGTACATCAAGTTATCTTCATACCATATCATGAGGAAGATCATAAGCAAGTTAGATTTGTGTTTGAGCCTCATTAGGGTTTTTAATCCTTTCATGGCCGAAACCCTAGGGTAAGGTTCACCTAGTTCCCAACAACATACAAGCATGCAACATCAAGGAAACATTCATAACATATCATGAGAAAGATCATAAGCATGTTAGTTTGAGTTTTAAGCTTCTCTAGGGTTCTTATTCCTTCCATGGCCGAAACTCTTAAGGTAAGGTTCACCTACTTCCAACAACATACAAACATGAAACCTTAAAGAAACATTCATAACATATCATGAGAAAGATCATAAGCATGTTAGTTTGAGTTTTAAGCTTCTCTAGGGTTCTTATTCCTTTCATGGCCGAAACTCTTAAGGTAAGGTTCTCCTAGTTCCAAACAACATACAAACATGAAACCTCAAAGAAACATTCATAACATATCATGAGAAAGATCATAAGCATGTTAGTTTTGAGGTTGAGCTTTCCTAGGGTTTTAAATCTCTTCATGGCCGAACCCTAAGGTGAGGATTCACTTAGTTCTAAGCAACACACAATCATGGAATATCAAGGAATTATTCATACCATATCATGAGAGAAACCCTAAGCATGTTGGTTTTAGTTTTATTCTTTCATAAGTCTTACAACTCATCATGGCCGAAAGTTTCAAGGGAACCCCTAGGTTTTTAAGCCATCTATACTTGAAGAAAAACTACATAACAACTTGTACCACAGGTGAGGGGATACTTACATCCTCTTGCTTGGTCTTTTCTTAAGATAAAGATACCCTTGAGAAGAAGAAGAAGAAGCTCCTCCTTCTAGTATTTCCTTCGCTTCTCTTGCTTGTAAGAAGTAGGTCTTGAGGCTTTCTTCTTGAGGTTTAGTTTTCCTTTGGAAGAAAACTAAGATTGGATTTCAGAAATTTGGGAGAGGGGAGGCTCTAGGTTCGGCAATGGTGAGGAAAGGAAGAAGAAAATAAAATACCTTTCCCTTTTTCTCTCTTATGCTAAGTGGGAGGAAGAAGCAAAGATAAGTTTTTACCTTCCCTTTCTCATTAACTCCTTCCTAATTATCCTTAATGAGGCAAGGTGTCCCCATTAATCCCCTTAATTCCTCTCATCTCATTCCCTCATGCATCTCCACAAAAATGGAAGAGAAGGAGGAAGGAAAAGACAACTTGTCTTTTGCTAGTTTTCTTCTTAATCATGAGAAGGAGGAAGAAAGCTACTTGAAGTTTTCTTGCTTCCTTCTCTTAATCATATTTTTACCTTTATCTACAATTTCCATTCTCTATTCAACAATAATTTATGATGATCTAGTGGTCAATCCATAATCCTTAGCTTAAAGAGGTTCAAGGTTCAATCCTTGACCAATTCCTTTTCTTTTATATATATTTTTGGCTCTATCTTTTCTTTTTATTCTAAGAGAAAAACTTCACATTCTTAGCTTAAGAAATTCGTGGGTGTTACAGATGATATAGGGAACACTACTCTTAATCATTCCTAATCAAGTATTAACTTTCAGGGACAATGTTAATGCTATGAGACTAGCATGTAGGTCAACTCGATGACTTGATCTCACAAGTCATGGATATAGAGATATCAAGTTGACACATGGGTATGCATTGGAGAATGTATACTGAATGCCCCGCCATGAGAAAATATCATGGATCATTATATGAGTGTCATATACTTTCTCATGTAGCTATTAGTATGACTACTAGTCTTTGGACCTGAAGTCACCATGGTTCCCTACATAAGGAGTTGCATACTTTGGCTTCGTCAAACGTCACCCATAACTGGGAGGACTATAAAGGCGATTACTGGGTATGTAACAAATTATAAGGAGGGATGTGAGTGATGTAGATGGGATCTATCCCTCCTATATGACGGGAGTGACATTATTATTCTTGATAGAGTGAGACCACTAAGTGCATGTCCATGCCCAAATGAGTCAATATGAGATATTGAGCTCATTTGATTAGAGTGAGTCTACTTGGAGTTCAAGATTTAAATTGATTAGAGGATGACACGGTCTATGCCTCACATTAATCAATCTAGATGTCAAGGATAGAAGGACATTGTCATATATTGTGAAGAGTCACAATTAGTAGTCACAAGGTGATGTTGGATCTCAACATTCTTGTAACTTGGGTAGTAATGATATGTTACTAGTTACCGCTCATTACTTATGCTTCTAAATGAGTTTATGAGCATTACCAAGGTTACAAGAACCTATAGGGTCACACACAAAGGGCAATTAGATGGAAATTCGGTTCATATGATGAACCAAGAGGATTAGGTTCATGTGATGAACCAAATTGGATTAAGAGTAATCCAAATTAGATTAATTGAGTAAGACTCAATTGAGTTAGACTTGAGTTAGTCTCAAGTGAGGCTAGACTTGAGTTAGACTCAAGTGAGGCTTAATGATGATATTCATTGAATTTTGAATTCAATGATAAATGGAATTCAATTTGAATTTTAGATTCAAATTTCGAATATGTTTCAAAATGGCCATTTAATGAAGAATGAATATTCATTAAATATTCATTAAGGCTCATTAATGAGGCTCATTAATGGTGTTAATGAGCATTAAGTATTTTCATTAGATGAAAATACTTAAGCCATTTTTTACTCTTATTTTATAATCGATCATTATTATTTCTCCTTGCTTCTTCTTCTCTCCCTCTCCGCCTCCTTGGCCGAAACCCTCAAAGAGTGCTAGCACACTCTAAGGTTTCTTCTCCACCTAATTGTTCGTGTGGATACACATAGAGGGGTATTCACTTGACACCCTTGAGATCCGGCATCTTCTGTGACGAGTGGGATAAGCGAAGGGCTTCACATCAAAGGTATAAACTCCTAAACATGTAGATATAAAATAGATCTAGGATTAGAAAAAACGTACATGAAAATTTAATATTCGCACAGATTCGGTGGCATGGGATTTCGGGGTTTTCGCAACGCAAAAAGATGTTTTTGCAGCCCGAAAGAGCCAACAGTGGTATCAGAGCCACGTGCGAACATGTACTTGTTTTTATTTTAATTTTTATGAAAAATTACAAATCTGTAAGTTTCTGTAAATTTATAATTTTTTCTGTATTTTATGGGTATTTTTCTCATAGAAGCGAAGCAACAAGTGTTTCAACACTTGTAGGCTTCGACTACTGAGAAACACCTTCCGAAACGGCAAGGTATCACCAAAAATGTTTTGGGACAGCGGGTCAAGGTGCTGTAAGATCATCGTAGGACACTCGTGAGACTCATATCACGAGAAGGGGCACTGCCCCTAACCCCGCAAGGGGCATTGTCCAGCGATCGCGCCCGAAAATTGCTATACGGGACTTCCGGAAAGTTGCGACTCGTAAAATTGTAAAAATCAGTAGTAAAATTACAGAAATTATAGAAATTATATAATTTAGAATTATGTATAATTTTTTGTGATGGTCATGGCTCAAATACCGAATAAGATTGGACAAAATGTGTTGTAATTCATAATATGGCCCGCGTGCCATTTTATGTGTTTGTGCGTGTTGTATATGAACGCGACCTGCACGTCGTGCCTTCCTTTATTTTATATTCCAATTGTAAATAGTTTAGACTCGAATGTAACTCGAGTTTCAAATTTGTAATGTACAAAAATTGAAGCGGTGGAAGATCCACTTGTTGGTTAGTCCTAGGAAAATCGTGCAGGTTCCACTGTACAAAAATTTTGTACAAGTGTCGAACCTTTCCTTAAATAACCTATTGTGCTCTTTAGAAGTTAAATTAGGAATCACCGACGGAACTTAAGATCATTGATTCCAAATTTAACTTATCTGTTTTTAATGGTTTAGATTTGAATCGCAAGCGGAACTTAACACTATTGATTCAAATCCACCTATGTTATTAATTCCATTAAATATTAATTTCCAAAATTGGCTTCCAGGACTGCATGGTGAGGCACATGGCCTTCTTGGATATGGGAGCAACCACCACCGCCTAGACAAAGCCTTTTAAGGAAAGCTAATATTTAATTTCCTTAAATAACTCTAGGTTAACCAAAAAGAACAATCAAATCACAAATTCGAAAAAATAAAATAGAAGAAACACAACTTCGAAATAAATCCGAAAACTCTAGAATCATATGCCTCTTGTGTTTGGTATTTCCAAAAATAACTATACAAAGAAAACTAGTATGATGCGGAAAATAATTACTAATTATACCTTTCTTTGTAAGCAAATAACCTCTTGATCTTCTACCGTATTCCTCTTCTTATCCCGGACGTTGTGTGGGCAACGATCTACCGAGATGAGAAACCACCTAAGCCACCTTCTTCTACAAGCAAGATTCGGCCACCACAATTCTTCAAGAGAAGTAGAGGTCCGACCACCACCACCAAGATCCAAGGGATGCTAGAAACAAAACCTTCTTTCTCTCCTTCTTCTCCTAGCTAGAACCGGCCACCATGGACTTCTCTTGTGTTGATGCCACCGGCCACAAAGGAGGAAGAGAAGAGAAGAAGAAGAGAAGACCCTAGGGCCGGCCACACCAAGGAGGAAAAGAGAGGAAGAAAAGAATAGAGTCATTAGCCATAAAGTATAACACCCCAAATTTCATGATTTGGAGTCCTAAACGAACTTATTAAAATCTAGGAATGTTTTATAAAAATTCTAGAGATTTTTATAAATTTTTAGAGTATTTTTATGTAATTTTTGGAGGTCATTTGGTATTTTTATCAAAAGAAAGAAGTTTTGACAAAAAATGTCCAAGCCGAGGCTCGAACCGGCAACCCTTGACCCGAGCAAAACCTGACTAACCAACTGGGCTAGTAGTTGTTACTTGATCAAGTAAAGGAAGAATTTTATTTAAGTAATAGAAGTTAATAGCAAGAAATAATAAGAAGAAAATAGGTTGCAGCCGGGATTCGAACCCACGAGCCGGGCCTTAAGCAGAACGTAGCCCAGCAACAGACCAGCCGAACTTTTCTTAACTAAACCTATATCGAAATATATTTAAGT
This sequence comes from Zingiber officinale, assembly GCF_018446385.1. Taxonomy (NCBI): domain Eukaryota; kingdom Viridiplantae; phylum Streptophyta; class Magnoliopsida; order Zingiberales; family Zingiberaceae; genus Zingiber; species Zingiber officinale. The sequence goes on from NC_055998.1 coordinate 42,544,041, forward strand.
AGTACTAGTTAACAGAAACCTTAGAGTATTAAAAGGAAGAACTTAGGGATTAATCACGAAACCTAAATTCTTTCCTCATCCTTTCTTCTCTCACGCGGCGACGACGGCGACTTCTCGGGTGGAGAACAAAGTCACGGCTAGGGCATAGTTTTCCGGCGGCCAGCCAAGGTTCATCTGAGAGCTCTTCGCCTTCCCAAGATCCTCTCACCGAGAAGAAGCTATAGGCGCAAGGAGAGGCCGGGAAACTCGAGTTATCCGAACCCTAGAAGCCTTTTCTCCTTCTGTAGAGAGTCTAAGAACGCAATGTAAGTAGCTCCTCGCCTGCGGTAAGAGTAGCTTTGGGATTGTTTTCTCATTTTTTTTAGCATGAAGTAGAGAACAGGGATTTGAGGTTGTTGCCGTGGGTTGGGAATTTGAATCTAGTTAATTTTGAAGCTTGCTGTTGATTTCCGAAGCTTGTTACCGTGTTGATTTTTTTTTGTAGCTTGCTGCTAGGGATTTCAATTCCTGTTGTTGATTCCTTTTTGGTTTTATTTGCTGCCGTGAGCCCTAAAGAAAGAAGAGAAGGATGGGTTTAGTTTAAGCATGAAGAGCAGGAGGATTAGTTTCGAGTTTTAGTTTCCTTCTTTGTTTCGGATTTTTGTGTCTTTTGATTTTTGAAGCATGCTGTGAAATCGCTTGTGTGTTTGCTGCCGTGTACTTCAAAGAAGGGAAATAATTGTATGAACTAGGCATTTTTGTTCCTTTAGATATAGGGCAGTTGACATTGAACAGGGGAAGAGCTGTAGTTTTGGGTTGCTTGTGTTGGTTGCTGCCATGACCATTAATTCCGAACCTGCTAGGTTGAATATGAGATCACCGGATTTGCTGTGGCACTGATCATCTTTTAGTTGCCTGCATTGTGCTTGATGATAAAGTTAAATACTTGAAGTCTAAAAAAACAAGATGTCGATTGAGCTTGTATATTCCTTCTTTGTATGTGGGATAATTCCTTTAAGATGCATGTAGTTCTCACAATAAAAAAAAAAGAAATGAAATTGGCCTTCTTTCTTAGTTTATAACTGCAGTAATAGCCATATTAGGAGCACATGTAACAAGTCTATAGGTCAAGCAAAAAATCTGATGGTAAACGTATGTACTATAACAAAAAAAGGAAACATGATAGATAGAGTTTCTAGTTTTTCCTTTGTTGTTTGAACTTACCTTAGCTGAGCATGTTTTGTTTTCATTTACCCTTAGCTGATCATGTGCAGTTTTTTTATTTATCATTAGCTGAATGTATGCAGTGTTTCATTTGCTACTAGTTGGGTATGAGCAGTTTTTCTTGTTTTCCTATTAGACTTTATTCATGCACTGAAGTTGTAGAATTGTTTAAGCATTTTATTGAGATTAAGTGCAGATTTTTATAAGTAAGCTATAAGAAAGATAAAGAAAAGAAAGGAAAAGGCCAAGGCCTTAAGTAGATCCCAAAGTCAAGACTTTAGGGATTTTGACACACAAGGTGCTTATTAAAATGCCAAGGCATTTAAAGAAGAAGTAATTAAGATAATAAGTATTTTACTTTTAAGAAGAGGCTAGTACCCGACTTCCAAGGTTGTCGTTAAACAAATCCAGGTGTCCAATTCCAAGGTCTTGGCCCTGGTAGACCAAGGTCTGCTCTTTTAGGATTGGCGGCTCGCTACCCCAACCTATTAGGGAACGCGCATAAAATGGTACTATGCCTGGGCCCAAGAGAAGTTGATTACTTATTTTTAAGTATTAAAAGTATAAGTTTTTGAACAAGTAAAATAAGTTTCACATCAATACAAAAGTATTTAAAAATAAGTTTCACATAAGTATTAAAGAATAAGTCTTTAAGCAAGTGAAATAAGATACAGAATGTGTTTAGAATTCAGTAAGTTAAGTTCTTTATGCAAGCATGATAGTATAGACTTGCCTTACATGTTTAGCCTTTCAGTATGTTTCTTTACTAATAGAAGAGCGTGAGTTAGTTTACTATTATTTGCTATTTATGAGCATGATTAGCTATACATGTTTAGTATTTTAGTTAGTATGATTCCTTTGCTATTTATGAGCATGAGTAGCTTTATATGTTAGTATTCAGTTTTAGCATGTTTTTATTTATATTCATGCATATCGAGTTTTTGTGAGTTAGATAGCGCTCACTAAGCTTTATGCTTATAGACTGCATTTCCTCCTACTGCAGATAAAGGAAAAGCTAAAGAATGAAAGGAAGGCGACAAGGTGGTGGTAATGAAGGTGTGTGATGGCTGGACTATGGAGAGATCAAGAGTTTGCTAAGGAGTTATTAAAACTCACCTGTTTAGAGTTTCCTTTTCTTTTCTCCTTAATGCTATGATGGAGTTGAGATTGTAATTGAGTCTATTCCGCACTTGTAGCTTGTTATGTCTATTGTTGGAGTTATATACTTGTTTACCATTGCTAGAATAATTTCCTTTGAGTTATTGTTTTTTTTATTTACTGCGTGGTTGTGTAATTATATGTTCCAGCCGCCTGTGGCTGAGTATACACTGTTTGTATTGTTGATTTGGTCACTGGTACAGGGGAGACTCTGTCGAAATTTTTCGGTAGGAATTTCTCTGGGCCGTGATAAATCTAAGTGTCGCTAATAATAACATAATTGACACTAGTAAGTAGAGTAGTAGTTAGGTAACGGTCGCCCTTAGAGAGTAGTAGTAAGAAGGGTGGTTGTTACATGAAGGCACCTCTACCCCCTCTTTTATAATCTTTGGTCTTGGCAAATAAGGAAATTTAAATAAAAACTTCCTTAATTCTTTTGTCATGAAAAAGAAAATTTTAATTAATTAAAATTAAAATCCTTCTCTTTATTTCAATGGTCGGCCACTTTAATCCCCAAAACAAGGAGAGCTTTAATTAACACAAGAATTAAAACTTCCTAATTTGTTTCCGGAAATTTATAAAAAATTTCTCCAATAATTGTTCCCTTCATGGTGGTTTGTAAAAAGGAAATTTTATAAATTAAAATCTTTCTTTTAAACATGTGGATGATTTCCAAAAAGGAAAGTTATCTCTAAAAATTAAAATCTCCTTTAAATCTACAAATAAAGAAAGATATCAAATCTTTTCTTAATCTTTTGTAGAAACTTATAAAAGAGAATATTTAATTTTTAAACTCTCTTTTAAATCATCAACATAGTTAAAAAAGGAAAGTTTTCTAAAAAATTAAAATCTACCTTTCGATCTACAAATAAGGAAAGATTTCAAATCTTTTCTTAATCTTTTGTAGAAAGCTATAAAAGGAAAGACTTAAATTTTAAACTCTCTTTTTAAAATCATAATATCCACATAAGAAATTTTTTTAATAAAAATCCTTTTTATTTTCTATGTGGTCGGCCACACCTAGCTTGGACTTAAAGCTTGGGCCGGCCTCTAATCATGACTCCATCCTTGGGTCTTGGCCAGCCCTAGCTTGGGTTCCAAGCTAGCTTGGTCGACCCCCTTGAGTTGGGTAAGAAGTGGATATGTGGTGGGTATAAATCTCTATATTCAAGAGGCTACGATAGGGACCGAGAGGAGGAATTGGTTTTGGTCTCTCGATGAAATTAAGCTTCCCGTGTTCGCCCCGAACACACAACTTAACTTCATCAATAATAATTCATATCACTAAAGAATTATTATTGAACTACCGCACCAATCCCAAATTATATTTTGGGCTCTTTCTTATTATGAGTGTGTTAGTTCCCTGTGTTTAAGATAACGAATATCCACTAATTAAGTAAGTTACTGACAACTCACTTAATTAATATCTAAGCCCAAGAGTAGTACCATTCATCTCATTGTCATATCGGACTAAGTCCACCTACAGGGTTTAACATGACAATCCTTATGAGCTCTTCTTGGGGATATTCTCAGCCTAGATCACTAGGACACAATTTCCTTCTATAATCAACAACACACACTATAAGTGATATCATTTCCCAACTTATCGGGCTTATTGATTTATCGAACTAAATCTCACCCATTGATAAATTAAAGAAATAAATATCAAATATATGTGCTTGTTATTATATTAGGATTAAGAGCACACACTTCCATAATAATTGAGGTCTTTGTTCCTTTATAAAGTCAGTATAAAAAAAATGACCTCTCATGGTCCTACTCAATACACTCTAAGTGTATTAGTGTAATTATATAGTTAAGATAAACTAATACCTAATTACACTACGACCTTCCAATGGTTTGTTCCTTTCCATCTTAGTCGTGAGCTACTGTTTATAATTTATAAAGAACCGATAACACGATCTTCTGTGTGTGACACCACACACTATGTTATCTACATTATGAATTAATCGAACATCTACATTTGGTATATATAAATGTAGACACTTGACCAATGTGATTCTTATAAATGTTTATACAAAAGGTGGTCTTTTAGTATACACTCCAACAATCTCCTACTTATACTAAAAGACTATGCTGCCATAAATGCTGCCATACATCTGATTCCTATCCATTTAACATGTCCATTAAAAGCTCTTGTCTTAAGGACCTTAGTGAAAAGATCTACAGGTTATCACTTGATGCAATATAGGCGGCAACAACTTCTCCTCGATATACGATGTCTCGTATTGGGTGGTACTTGCTCTCTATTGTGTTCACTTGCCTTATGGACTCATGGTTTCTTCGAGTTTGCTACTGCATCATTATTATTACAATAAATTGTAATAATCTTTGGATAAACCAGAAATCATATCTAAGTCCATCTTTAGGTTACTGAGTCACTCAGCTTCTATGGATGCTTCTGAGGCTGCCACATACTTAACTTCCATAGTGGAATCTGAAAAGCACCTATGCTTAACACTCCTCCATAGTTATGGCTTTACCTCCTAAAGTAAACACAAAACCTCGAGGTCGACATACTATTGTCCCTATCTGATTGAAAGTCTTAATCCATATAACTCACAGGGAGCAAATTATCTGCCTTGTAAGTTAGCATATAATCTCTAGTGCCTCTAAGGTACTTTTATATATATGTTTTACCGCAGTCCAATGTCCTTGTCCAGGGTTACTTTGATATCTGCTAACCATGCCCACGACAAAGCAGATATCTGGTCTTGAACACAACATTGCATACATTAGGCTTCCCACAGCCGAAGCATAAGGAACTGCCTTCATGTCCTCTATCTCCTTTGATGTCTTCGGAGACATCTCTAAAGATACTCCATTCCTAAAATGTAAGAAACCTTTCTTGGAGTTTTGCATGCTTAAAACGAGCAAGGATTGTTTCGATATATGAAACTTGGGATTAGTAAAATATATTCTTTTCTTGCGATCCCTTATTACTTTGATCCCAAGAATATATGCATTCTCCCAAGTCCTTCATATCGAATTGTTTGGACAACCATATCCTTACTTCTGACAACACTTTGATATTGTTTCCAACTACCAAAAATGTTATCTACGTATAGTACAAGAAATACCACCACGTTTCCATCACACTTCTTGTATACACAAGACTCATTCGGTTATTAAATAAATCCATAGGTCTGGATTACTTTATTAAACCAGATGTTCCAAGACTTTGAAGCTTTACTTCAGTCCATAGACTGATTGAGCTTGCACACAAGATGCTCTTTGCTCTTTGCAATGAACCCTTCTGGTTGCTATATATGGATGTTTTATTCAAGACTTCCATTAAGAAAAGCTGTCTTGACATCCACTTGCTAAATCTCATAGTCTATATGAGAAGTAATAGATAAAAGAATCCGGATAGACTTAAGCATGACTACTGGTGAAAAAGTTTCCTTTTTCAACAAGCCTTGCTTTGAAAGTTTCCACCTTCCTGTCTATCCCTCTTTTCCTATTGTAGACTTATTTTCACCCAATGACTTTTACACCATTTGGTGATTTTATAAGCTCCCAGACTCTATTAGAATACATATATATTCTAATTCTGTATTTATTGCTCTTTGCAAAAATGCTGCATTTTTATCTTGGAGTGCTTCGTCATATGTCCGGGGATTAGATTCATATCCGCCAGGGATCAAGTCCAAAGGCTCTCCCAAAAACGTGGATCTTTTTAGTTTGCCTAACAACCCTCTCACTACGACGAGGCACTTTCTGTAATTGTGTATCATTTGTGATACGTGTTGTAGTTTCTTGTGATATTTTATCTTGTACAGTTGGTACTAGATTAGACGTGTCCTTTTATTTCCTTAAGAATAATTTTTACTCATGGGCTTGTAGTTCATAGTATAGTCCTTTTCTAAAATCGGGCATTGGTGCCAACAATGACCTTCCGATTTTAAGGACTATAAACCTCTTTTCATTTTTCTAGGATAACTCACAAACAAGTGAACTCATGTCCAACTTATCAGTGTCTCTCACGTGCTAGACCACCCAAATCCGAATATGCTTCAGACTAGGCTTACACCCATTCTGCAATTCTGTGGGAGTAGAGAGTTCTGACTTAGAAGGTACTATGTTCACTTCCGTTTCCAATGTATATCCTTAAAATGAATTTGGTAATTTTCTGAATAACTCATTATCGATCTAATTATTTCATAAGAGCCTTATACCTTCTTTCTACTACACCATTCTGTTGGGGTGTACCAGGTGCAGTTAGTTGGGATTAAATCCCGACTTCTGATAAGTGACTCCTAAACTCTCCTAAGAGGTACTCGTTACTACGATTTCACCGTAGTGTCTTGATACTTTTATTTTGACATTACTCCTCATCAGCCTAGTACTCTTTGACCTAATCAAAGCACTTAGACTTGTTGCGCGTCAAGTAAATGTATCTTTATCTCGAATAGTCGTCTATAAAAGAGATGAAATATTCGAAACAACCTCTTGCATGGATAGTCAAAGTTCTACACAAATCAGAATGAACCAATTCCAACATATCTTTGGCTCCATACCCCTTAGACTTCAAAACTTCTTGGTTATTTTTCCTTCCAAGTAAGATTCGCAGGTTGGAAAGATTTCCACTACCAATGAACCCAAGAGTTCATTGGTTATTATCCTTTGAATCCTACTCAAGTTAATATAACCTAGCTTTAGATGCCAAAAATATGATTGGTTCATATCCGAAGGTTACTTTCTCTTATTAAAGTTAGAAAATGTGTTATTAATTTCCATTTATTGCATCATGTGAGTTATTGGATTATAAATTGTCAACCAACATACCAGAACAGATAACTTCCCTATTTTTCTTGATAACAAGTTTGTTATCAAAATAGACAGAATATCTATTCTTTAATAGTTTATAAACCGAAATCAAGTTTTTTCTAAACTTAGTACGTAAAGACAATTTCTGAAAATCCATATTCTATTCCTATCAGAGGATAAATATCTCCCAATGCAATAGCTGCTACTATTACAGCAGTGCCCATGTAGACGGTGATTTATATAGTTGTCGGGTTTCCTGGAACCCCTGTATTGAATTGTAGACATAATCAGTGGTTCATGTATCTACACACCAGGTACCGGTAGATAACACCACTAAATATGTTTCAACAACTAATAAAATACACCGTAATTGTTCTCAGTTCTGAAAAGACAGTTTACCTTAATGTCCAAGTCTTATTTCCAATCATTATAATTTGGACAACTAAGTCTATTCTATAGTATAACAAATAGGGGATTGACTAACATTTGAAAACCTAAGAATCACAAAAAAAATTATTTGGTCAAGACCAATATCTCAAAATCCCCATGAATTTTTTATGCCACGTTAGTGTGGACGTATACAAATTCTTAAAAAGAGATTTTATCCATTAATTTTATCATCTTGTCAACCTATGACAAATAAAATTAATAGTTGGTCTGTCTTTAATCAAATATTTGGTCAAGACTCTAAATTTAAAATAATATTGATTTCTCTAACAATATTATTTAAATTTACTAACACCTCAAAACACCATGAATTTTACATGCCACGTTAGTGTGGACGTATACAAAATTAACATTTGTAAGAGGAGGGTTTTACCCATTAACTATCTTGTCAACGTAACTTTATGACAAATAAAATTATCTCAAACACCGTTAATTTTGTATGCCATGTTAGTGTGGACATATACAAAATCAATCATTTGTATGAGGGGTTTTAACCCATTAATTTATTTATCTTGTCAACCTAGTTTTATGACAAATTAATAGTTGGTTTCCTTTTGGTCACACAAGTAATAGCAGTGACTCCGTTGGGGAGGATACTATTAGATGCATCTAAGTATATACCATTACTTTGATACTAAGTCCATTAAATAGAATTGTGTCCCTTCAGTTGGAGAAGATCACACACATCCTAAATAATTTCATATAACCATCCATTAAGGAAGTCTGATCTAGTGATCCGCAAACAAACTCATCCATTGTGGAGGGAGGCACTCAGAGCCAACACGCAAGCTTGTTGCATCACTTACAAACCAGTAATGGAGACCGTGTGATTTATATACTAATCCATCTCCCACTTAGTTATTTAAAATGAGGAATTTTAACCTATGCTAGCATATAACACATGCACACATACAGTAAATAAAAGTAATAAATTTGGAAAATAATTTTCCAACTATTATGGCATTTTCATCACTGTCCTCCGTGTGCTGCTGCCATCTTTAGCCACCGCCATTGGGTCGAGTTGTCGCATCTATCTTGCTTCTTATTCTACTGCGCCTCTGGTCCTCCGATAGCACCACACCTCGCAAGTATACGATCCGCTACAAATATAGAATTTTACATACATCGATCCTATATTCCATAAAGGAATATACATATATTCTAGATCGAAAAAAATGTAAAATCCTAATAACTAATACAACTCCTGCTGTATTTAATATTACAATCATGCACACACAATAAAATGCCCATGGCATGTCCAAGGGTCCAATCACACATAATATCTATATGCCATAATAGTTGGATCCTACAACAACAAAGTTAGCACATCCTACTATTATCCTGCCTAAATTATGTATGACATGTGCATAATCTATTTGAAAATCAAACACACAGAGGCAAACCCTAGCTCTGATACCAATTGTTGGTTAGTCCTAGGAAAATCATACCGGTTCCACTGTACAAAAATTTTGTACAAGTGTCAAACCTTTTCTTAAATAACCTATTGCGTTCTTTAGAAGTTAAATTAGGAATCGCAGACGGAACTTAACATCATTGATTCCAAATTTAACTTATCTATTCTTAATGGTTTAGATTTGAATCGCAAGCGGAACTTAACACTATTGATTCAAATCCACCTATGTTATTAATTCCATTAAATATTAATTTCTAAATTTGGCTTCCAGGACTGCATGGCGAGGCACATGACCTTCTTGGATATGGGAGCAACCACCATCGCCTAGACAAAGCCTTTTAAGGAAAGCTAATATTTAATTTCCTTAAATAACTCTAGGTTAACCAAAAAGAACAATCGAATCACAAATTCAAAAAATAAAAGAGAAGAAACACAACTTCAAAATAAATCTGAAAACTCTAGAATCATATGCCTCTTGTGTTTGGTATTTCCAAAAATAACTATACAACGAAAACTAGTATGATGCGGAAAACAATTACTAATTATACCTTCCTTTGTAAGCAAATAACCTCTTGATCTTCTACCGTATTCCTCTTCTTATCACGGACGTTGTGTGGGCAACGATCTACCGAGATAACAAACCACATAAGCCACCTTCTTCTCTAAGCAAGATTCGGCCACCACAATTCTTCAAGAGAAGTAGAGGTCTGACCACCACCACCAAGCTCCAAGGGATGATAGAAACAAAACCTTCTTTCTCTCCTTCTTCTCCTAGCTAGAACCAGCCACCATGGACTTCTCTTGTGTTGATGCCGCCGACCACAAAGGAGGAATAGAAGAGAAGAAGAAGAGAAGACCCTAGGGCCGGCCACACCAAGGAGGAAAAGAGAGGGAGAAAAGAATAGACTCGTTAGCCATGAAGGCACCTCTACCCCCTCTTTTATAATCCTTGGTCTTGGCAAATAAAGAAATTTAAATAAAAAATTTATTAATTCTTTTGCCATGAATTTTTTTTTAATTAATTAAAATTAAAATCCTTCTCTTTATTTCAATGGTCGGCCACTTTAATCCCCAAAACAAGGAGAGTTTTAATTAACACAAGAATTAAAACTTCCTAATTTGTTTCCGGAAATTTATAAAAAATTTCTCCAATAATTTTTCCCTTCATGGTGGTTTGTAAAAAGGAAATTTTATAAATTAAAATATTTCTTTTAAACATGTGGATGATTTCCACAAAGGAAAGTTATCTCTAAAAATTAAAATCTCATTTCAATCTACAAATAAGGAAAGATATCAAATCTTTTCTTAATCTTTTGTAGAAACTTATAAAAGAGAATATTTAATTTTTAAACTCTCTTTTAAATCATGAACATCGTTAAAAAAGGAAAGTTTTCTAAAAAAATTAAAATCTACCTTTCAATCTACAAATAAGGAAAGATTTCAAATATTTTCTTAATCTTTTGTAGAAAGCTATAAAAGGAAATATTTAAATTTTAAACTCTCTTTTTAAAACCATAATATTCACATAAGAAATAATTTTAATAAAAATCCTTTTTATTTTCTATGTGGTCGGCCACACCTAGCTTGGACTCCAAGCTAGGGCCGACCACTAATCTTGACTCCATCCTTGGGTCTTGGCCGGCCCTAGCTTAGGTTCCAAGCTAGCTTGGCCGGCTCCCTTGAGTTGGGTAAGAAGTGGATATGTGGTGGGTATAAATCTCTATATTCAAGAGGCTACGATAGGGACCGAGAGGAGGAATTGGTTTTGGTCTCCCGATGAAATTAAGCTTCCCGTGTTCGCCCCGAACACACAACTTAACGTCATCAATAATAATTCATACCACTAAATAATTGTTATTGAACTACCACACCAATCCCAAATTACATTTTGGGCTCCATCTTATTATGAGTGTGTTAGTCTCCCTGTGTTTAAGATAACGAATGCCCACTAATTAAGTAAGTTACTGATAACTCACTTAATTAATATCTAAGTCCAAGAGTAGTACCACTCATCCTCATTATCATGTCGGACTAAGTCCACCTGTAGGGTTTAACATGACAATCCTTATGAGCTCATCTTGGGGGCATTCTCAGCCTAGATCACTAGGACACAGTTTTCTTCTATAATCAACAACACACACTATAAGTGATATCATTTCCCAACTTATCGGGCTTATTGATTTATCGAACTAAATCTCTTCCATTGATAAATTAAAGAAATAAATATCAAATATATGTGCTTGTTATTATATTAGGATTAATATGACGAGGTTTATTATGGAAGCATCCACCACTTTCTAGACAAAGCCTTTCAACGAAATTTAATATTTAATTTCTTTATGGTAACCCTAGGTTTAACCAAAAAGAACAATCGAATCACAAGTTTGAAAAACAAAAGAAACACAAAATCAAAAACATAAATTTGATTACTTAGATTCATTAGCCTCTTGTATTTGGTATTTCAAGATCAAAATAAAAGGATGAACTAGTTATGATGCGGAAACTAATAACTAGTTATACGTTTTATAGCTTATAGACCTCACAATCTTCTGCCGTATTCCTCTTCTTATCTCGGACGTCGTGTGGGCGATGATCTACTGAGACGAGAATCCACCCAAGCCTCCTTATTCTCCTCACAAGTTTTGGCCACCAAGAATCTTCTAGAGATGAAGGTCTTCGGCCACCAACCAAGCTCCAAGGGATGCAAAGAAACAAAGCCTCCTTTCTCTTCTTCTTCTCCAAGCAAAATCCGGCCACCAAGGATCTCCTAGAGAGTTGATGCCGCCGGCCAAGGAAGAAGAAAAGGGGAAGAGGAAGACGAGAGGGAGGGTCGGCCACCACAAGGAAGAGAAGAGAGGAATACTAGATGTATCTAGTTCTTGTGATGTGAGGCAACTCTACCCTCTCTTTTATATTCCTTGGTCTTGGCAAATAAGGAAAGTTTTAATAAAAACTTCCTTATTTTCTTTGCCATAGAAAGAAAAATTTAATTGATTTAAAAAAACTTCCTTTTCTCTATCAATGTGGCCGACCACCTATCAATTCCTCCAAACAAGGAAAGTTTTAAACACACAATTAAAACTTCCTAATTTATTTCTGAAAATTTTTAAAATAAAAATTTCTCTTTAAAAATTCCCTTCATGGTTGGTTATAAAAGGAAACTTTTATAAATTAAAATCTCTCTATTAAAACATGTGAATGATTACAATAAGGAAAGTTTTCTCAAAATTAAAATTTTCCTTTCAATCTACAATAAGGAAAGATATCAAATCTATTCTCTTAATCTTTTGTAGAAACTATAAAAGGAAAGATTTAAATTTTAAAAATCTCTTTTAAAATCATGAGGATGGTTACAAAAAAGGAAAGTTTTATCAAAAATTAAAATCTTCTTTTTAATTACAAATAAGGAAAGATATCAAACCTTTCTCTTAATCTTTTGTAGAAAACTATAAAAGGAAAGATTTAAATTTTAAACTCTCTTTTAAAACCATGACTTCCACATAATAAAGATTTTAAAAATTAAAATCCTTTTAATTTTATTGTGGCCGACCTCCAACTTGGGCTCCATGTTAGGGCCGGCCACCTACTTGCCCCATCAAGGCTTGATCTTGGCCGACCCCTAGCTTGGGCTCCAGGCTTGGCTTGGCCGGCCACCTTGAGATGGGTAAGAAGGTGGGTATGGGTGAGTATAACACTTAATAAATAAGAGGCTACGACAGGGACCGAGAGGAGGAATTGGTTTTGGCCTCCCGATGAACTTGAGCTTCCCATGTTTGCCCCGAACACTTAACTCGAGTTCATCAATAATAACTCATACCACTAAAGAGTTATTATTGAATTACCGCACCAATCCTATATTACTATATGGGCTCCTTCTTATTATGAGCGTGTTAATCTCCCTGTGTTTAAGATATAGAATGTCCACTAATTAAATGAGTTACTGACAACTAAATTAATATCTAGCTCCAAGAGTAGTACCACTCAACTTCATAGTCATGTCGGACTAAGTCCACCTGTAGGGTTTACATGACAATCCTTATGAGCTCCTCTTGGGGACATCATCAACCTAGATTACTAGGACACAGTTTCATTCTATAATCAACAACACACCATATAAATAATACTATTTCCTAACTTATCGGTCCTATTGATTTATCGAACTAAATCACACCCTTTGATAAATTAAAGAAATGAATATTGAGTATATGTGTTTGTTATTATATCACGATTAAGAGCACACACTTCCATAATAACAAAGGTCTTATTCTTTTATACAGTCAGTATAAAAAGAACTTACCTTAAATGGTCCTACTCAATACACTCAGAGTGTACTAGTGTAATTTTATAGTTAAGATCAACTAATACCAAATTACACTACGACTATTCCAATGGTTTGTTCCTTTCCATCTTAGTCCTGAGCTACTGTTTATAATTTATAAGGAATTGATAACATGATCTTCTGTATGTGACACCACACACCATGTTATTTACAATATAAATTAATTAAACAACTACAGTTAGCATATAAATGTAGACATTTGACCAATGTGATTCTTTATTTCAAAATAAATGTTTACAAAAAGCTAGGCTTTTAGTATACACTCTAACAATCTCCCACTTATACTAAAAGGCTTTTAAACATAATTAAAACTTCCTTATATTTCTTGCCAGTGACTAAAAAAGAAAGTTTTAAAACAAGAAATTAAAACTTCCTTTATTGCTTGTCATGGCCGGCCCTATGCTTGTGCTCCAAACAAGGAAAGTTTTAAACATAAAATTAAAACTTCCATATTTGTTTTCGGTAAAAAATTTTAATAAAAAAATTCTCTTTTAAATCCCTTGTTGATTATAAAAGGAAAATTTTATAAATTAAAATCTCTCTTTTAAAACATGTGGATGGTTACAAAAAAGGAAAGTTTTATCAAAAATTAAAAATTTTCTTTTAACTACAAATAAGGAAAGATATCAAACCTTTCTCTTAATTCTTTGTAGAAAGCTATAAAAGGAAAGATTTTAAAATTTAAAAACACTCTTTTAAAATCATTGCTTCCACAAAAGGAAAGATTTTAAAATTAAAATACCCTTTTAATTTTATGTGGACGGCCACCTAGCTTGGGGCTCCAAGCTTGGACGACCACAATCTTGGCTCCACTCTTTGGCTTGGCCGGCCCTAGCTTTGGCTCCAAGCTTGGCTTGGCCGGCCACAATAAGATGGGTAAGAAGCTTGACTTTAAGTGGATATAAGACTTTATAAATAAGATGCCACAACAGGGACCGAGAGGAGGAATTGGTTTTGGTCTCCTGATGAGCTTGAGCTTCCAGTGTTCGCCCCGAACACCCAACTCAAGTTTATCAATAATAACTCATACCACTAAAGAGTTATTATTGCACTACCGCACCAATCCCATATTACAATATGGGTTCCTTCTTATCATGAGTGCGTTAGTCTCCATGTGTTTAAGATATTGAATGCCCATTAATTAAATAAGTTACTGACAACTCACTTAATTAATATCTAGCTCCAAGAGTAGTACCACTCAACCTTATTGTCATGTCGAACTAAATCCACCTGCAGGCAATCCTTATGAGCTCCTCAAGGGGATATCATGAACCTAGATTACTTGGACACAATTTCATTCGATAATCAACAACACACCATGTGAATAATATCATTTTCCAACTTATCGGGCATATTGATTTAACGAACTAAATTGCACTCTTTGATAAATTAAAGAAATAAATATTAAGTATATGTGCTTGTTATTATATTATGATTAAGAGTATACACTTCCATAATAACAGAGGGTTTGTTCTTTTATATAGTTAGTATAAAAAGAAACTATCTTAAATGGTCCTAATCAATACACTCATAGTGTACTATTGTAATTTTATAGTCAAGATAAACTAATGCTAAATTACACTACAACCACTCCAATGGTTTGTCCCATTCCATCTTGGTTGTGAGCTACTATTTATAATTTATAAGGAACTGATAACATGATATTCTGTGTGTCTCCTCACATCATGTTATCTACAATATAAATTAAATGGACAACTACACTTAGCATAAATGTAGACATTTCACCAATGTGATTTTTATTTCAAAATAAATATTTATACAAAAAGCTAGACTTTTAGTATACACTCTAACATTTTGATCCGGTTATTGACGTTCAAAATTCATTCCATCTAATTTCATCATCAAATCCACGGGCACCACCAATGGGTAAACCAAAATAATTATTAAATTCACTAAAATTCCACTGAACTTCTTTATTCATCATCCTAAAAGTTATGCCCTACGTAGTCATCCTCAGAAAAAAATTTAACCTCAATCGAGCTTAAAAATACAAGAACTAGGTGGGGGTAAGTCAGTGCAAGAGCGTACATAATATCATTCCAATCTAAAGAACTAATCATCCAATCTACATCATCCCTAATTCCTAGCATATCCATAGTAATGGGATCCTTATACTTAGTGTATATAATTTTTCTAGCGACAAGGATATCATATCTAGCTTTTTGTTCATGATTTATAAAAATAATATTGAACTCATTTTCGTTACCTTCGTCGCATGCCATCCTTTTTTCCTTTGCCTTTTGAAGAAGAGGCCTTCCCTTTGCCTATGTCGCCTCCCGGTGCATCTCCTTCACCATATCCACTGCTCCCTCGACGAAGTCTCTTCAAGATCTATGACATGGTGTGCAGGGCTTTGAGGAATTTCTTGTGGAGATGGGCCTTGAGGATGGGAGAGGAGGAGAAGGAAGGAAAATAGGGGAGTTGCTTCTCTCTTTTTGGATTTGTGGCTTGAAGAAGTGTTAGATATAGATGTAGATCTAACTAAAAATGAACACTAGAGGTGGGAATTAGGGTTTGAGGAGGTGTACTGGGGAGGAGAAGGTTTGTTGGGAGAGAAGAAGATGGAAATTAGGGCTTTTGGAGGAGTAGGCAGCGCACACGGGTAGGGGCACAACAGTGTCTTATAGACCGGATGTTCTAAGATCTTGAAGCTTGCTTTAGTCTATAAATAGACAGATTGAGCTTACATACAAGATGCTCTTTGCCCTTTGCAATAAACCCCTCTGGTTACTTCATATGGATATTTTCTTTAAGACTTCCATTAAGGAAAGTTGTCTTGACATCCATTTGCCAAATCTCATAATCCATATGAGGAGCAATAGATAAAAGAATCTAGATAGACTTAAGCATGACTACCGGTGAAAATGTTTCCTCATAATTGATTCTCTCTTTCTGATATACCCTTTTGCAACAAACCTTGTTTTGAAAGTTTCCACCTTCCCGTTTCTCCCTCTTTTTCTTTTGTAGATCCATTTACACCCAAAGGCTCTTACAGCATTTGGTGGTTCTATAAGCTCCCAGACCTAATTAGAATATATAGATTCTCTTTCATAGTTCATTGTACTTTAACAAGATGCTGCATCTTTATCTTGGAGTGCTTCATCATATGTGTGGGAATCAGGTTCATGTTCACTAGGGATTAAGTACGAAGACTCTCCCAAAACATGAATCTACCAGGTTGTTGAACAACCCTCTCACTACGATGTGGCACTACTTGTAATTGTGCATTATTTGTGACACGTGTTGCAGTTTCTTATGGTATCCCATCTTGTACAATTGGTACTAGTTTAGACGTGTCTATTGGTTAGTACTAGGAAAATGTATCGGTTCCACTGTACAAAAATTTTGTACAAGTGTCGAACATTTCCTTAAATAACCTATTGTGTTCTTTAGAAGTTAAATTAGTAATCACAGATGAAACTTAACATCATTGATTCCAAATTTAACTTATCAATTCTTAATGGTTTATATTTGAATCGCAAGCGGAACTTAACACTATTAATTCAAATCCACCTATGTTATTAATTCCATTAAATATTAATTTCCAAAATTGGCTTCCAGGGCTGCATGGCGAGGCACATGGCCTTCTTGGATATGGGAGCAATCACCACCGCCTAGACAAAGCCTTTTAAGGAAAACTAATATTTAATATTCCTTAAATAACTCTAGGTTAACCAAAAAGAACAATCGAATCACAAATTCGAAAACATAGAAAATACAAATTCGAAAAACTAATTTGAAATACTAGATCTAATGCCTCTTGTGTTTGGAATTCTTACAAAAAAAAATAACTAGCATGATGCAGAAAATAATTGATAATTATACCTTCTCTTTGTAAACTAATGACCTCGAGATCTTCTGCCGTATTCCTCGCCTTGCCTTGGACGTCGTGTAGGTGATGATCCTCCAAGATGAACACCACCCAAAATCTTTCTTCCTCTTCCTCTAAAATCCGGCCACCACCACCACCAAGGAGAAGAGAGTAAAAGGGAAAAGAAGAGAAGAAAGAGGGAGGGCCGGCCACACCAAAATCTCCAAGCAAGAGAATAAGAATTGTGTCTCATGAATCCTCCTCACCCCTTCTTTTTAATACTTGCTAAAGGCAAATAAGGGAAGAATTTATACAAAAATTAAAATCTTCATCTAGTTTTCCTTTTCCCTTTTTATTTTCCTTTTCTTTCCTCTTGATTGAATCAATCACCAAATCAATTTGGATGATGATTTATTTATTTTTTCTTTTTTTTTGTAAAATTTTACAAGAAGAATACCTCTTATAAAATTTTACAAGCTCTCTTTCCTAAAGTGGATGTTAAAAAGGAAAGCTTTTAAAAAATTAAAACCATGTTTTAAAATTTAAAACTTCTCTTCAAAAATTTCTTTTTTTTAACATGAATAGAAAATTTTAATTTTAAAACTTCTCTTCCTTTTTTTCTAAAACCATGATGATGGTTAAAAAAGGGAAGTTTCAAAATTTTTAAAACTCTCTATAAAAACATGTGGCATAATTCAAATAAGGAAAGTTGTAAAAAATTAAAATCTCTCTTTTAAAACTTATAGTTGTGTACAAAGAGAAGATTTTAAAAATTCAAAACAACCCTCCTTGTTTGAAATATTGTGGCCGACCCCTACTAGCTTGGTCACCAAGCAATGGACCGACCCCCTTCTTGTACATCAAGAAGGGCCTTACATTTGGATGGACTTGAGGCTATAATGAGGCTATGTAACGACCACCCTTCTCACTACTACTACCCTCTAAGGATGACCGTTACTTAACTACTAACTCTACTTAACCGGTATGATTAAAAATCACATGGAAACCCTACCGAAAAATTTCGACAGAGTCTCCCCTGTACCGATGACCATATTCAACAATACATGCAATATATACTCAGCCACAAGCGGCTGGAACACATATCAATCAACCACGCAGTATAATAATTCCAAAATAAAGAAAACAACACACAAATATCTACTTACTAAACTGAACTCATCCTACATGCAATCTAAACAGAATAATCTCAAATGACATGCACTTAAAATACAACTCAAATGTTTACAATAACTAAAATGCGAAAACTAAAATTAAAACTTCTTCCCTAGTCCCAAGGCTTCCATAGTCTTGGCATCACACATCCTTCGAACACCTCCTTGTCGCCTTCCTTTCTATATCTTTTCCTTTCCCGTATCTACAGTAAGAGGAAGTGCAATCTTTAAGCAAAATTTGCTTAGTAAGCGCTATCTAACTCACAAAAACTCGATATGCATGTGAATATACTGAAAACTAAAACTGAATGCTCAAAAGGAAAACTACTCATGCTCATCTGCTAGTAAATAAACAAACATACTGAAGGGCTAAACATGTAAAGCTACTCATGATCTTCTAATAGCAAAGAACAATGAACGAATCTAAATAACATGCTAGCATAAAAGTAAACTCAACTTACTGATTTTAAAACAAAGTGAAACTTAATTCATCTGTTCTAAACTTATCCTTTAATACTTTATAGTTATGTAAAACTTGCTTTACTTGTTCAAAAACTTATACTTATAATACTTCAAAATAATAATCAACTTCTTCTTGGGCCCGACAACTGTACTTACTATGCGCGCATCCGTAACTAGACCCGAGATAGCTGGTCCCGAATCTAGTAGGATTTGCTAGGTTATCTAAACCTAGGGACCGACTATGGGAGCCCAGCCCAAGGACTACTGAGAGTCCTGCATACTAGGTTATCTAAACCTAGGGACCGACTATG
This sequence comes from Zingiber officinale, assembly GCF_018446385.1. Taxonomy (NCBI): domain Eukaryota; kingdom Viridiplantae; phylum Streptophyta; class Magnoliopsida; order Zingiberales; family Zingiberaceae; genus Zingiber; species Zingiber officinale. Next base: position 42,563,170 of record NC_055998.1, read on the forward strand.
GGAGCCCAGCCCAAGGACTACTGAAAGTCCAGTACAGTGCCATTGATAAAAGTAAAATACTTGTTATCTCTTAATACTTCTAATATATAATGCCTCGGCATTTTCTTTAGCACCTTGTGTGCCAAAATCCCTAAAGCCTTGACTTTGGGATCTACTTAAGGCCTTGGCCTTTTTCTTTCTTTTCTTTATCTTTCTTATACTTGTTAATACTTCAAAAAAAATACTTCTTTAAAAAGAAACTGAAATGTTTAAGCCAATTCTCACTTTGAAATGCTTAAATCAAAAATCTGCTTACTATACTTATAAAACTCTGCATTTTTAAACTTAATAAAATATGCATACCTACTTAACCAAAAATCTAGAATTCATAACAAGCTGCTCATGCTTATAGAATAACAAAGAAACTAGGTTTACAATGGTATTAAACAGACCTGATCATGTTATTAAATAGCAAGGAAAACTAACATTATGTACTTAGATTAAGGGTTGTACGTGCCACCTCATAAAACCCAAAAGAACTGAACTGGTAGAAACTTTAACTTCTATAAAACTTGCTTTTAGAGGTTCAATAATAATAGCTTTATAAAATCTATGTAAGTCCTGCGAAAACTTATACCTTTAAAGAGCATTATAGATTTCAAGCATGTTACAACATGATCTACCCAAAAGAACTAGATGCTAAAAGAGAACTAAAATTCTGCGCTGCTAAAAGAGATAAACTGCAAATCAATTCCTCATGCTCAATTCTATACACATGCATATCAATTCCTTAAGTATGCTACTGCCTGATTAAAAAGGAGAAAGCAAATCTCTTATATCCCTAGCAACAATTCTTCAAGCATGCTACTGCCCAACTAAAAAGGAAAACAAAGAACGCATGCTACTCTTAAACCTCTAGCTATTCCCATGCTGTACAATAAAATCCGAAAGCTATTCCCATGCTGTACAATAAAATCCAAAAGCTATTCCCATGTTGTACAATCAAATTCTGATTGTTGTGTGCCACGGCAACAATGAAAAAATAGAAAAGCTCACAACAGCAGAAATACTACAGCATGTTAAAGAACAAATAGAACAATAATCTAAACAGCATGTTATAGAATCCGATCAAAAACACAGAGCACCTACAATCTGTCCCAAGCTTTCGGGAAAAAGGAAAGGAACAAGGAATAAAACCTCGGAGCTATCCTACTGCAAGTGAGTAGCAACTTACAGCGGTTTCTTGGACTCACAGCCGAAGGGGAAGACTCTAGAGTTTCCGGAGAAGTGAAGATCTCGGCTCCTCTTCGTGTCCACGAAATCTCCTCGATGAGGGGATTGTGATAGTGAAGAAAATCCCTTGGAGAACCTTGGTCGGCCGTCGAAAGAAGCCCTAGCTTCTCTTCGTCTTCCGCCCGAGCAGAGGACGACGCCGCGCGAGATAAGGGCGGGGGAAGAAAATTAGGTCTCGGGAAAAATTAATCCCTAAGTTCTCTCTTATAACTCAATATTCGGTTAACTTCTTTAAATAATTTTACTATCTATTCTTAAACAAAACCGCCCGCAGCACACTTGGTTAGCTAGATTTTAACCAAGTCAGAGATCTTGGCTTCGATTCCTCAGCCGCGCACTTTTATTTCCAATTTATTTTACTGTTCCTAACTACTACTTAAATATATATCGCTCCATATATGATTAACAAATCGAGCGCAGCTCGGTTAGTTTGGGCCGGTTTTGCTTGGGTCCGGGGTGCTGGGTTCGAAACTCAGCTTCTACAACCTTTTTTTTTTTTTAAATTTTTAAAACTTATTATCCTTGGTAAAAATATCAAACGAACTCCAAAAATTGCATAAAAATACTCTAAATATTTCTAAAAATCTCTAGAATTTTTCTATAGCATTTCTAAATATTTTTGAATTATTTTTTGGGGCTCAAAATTAGGAAATTTGGGTCGTTACAATTCCCCATACCTTATAAAAAGTTCGTCCTCGAACTTAGAATAATTCTATATATCTCTATCTCATACTGTCCTCACGCTTCTAAGTAACTTCCCTCGTGGTTCTGGTTTCAAATAACTTTCACTAATGGTACTCTTTGTTCCTTAGTCTCTTAACTTCTCGGTCCTCTATCATTCATATCGAATCGTACTCATTAGTGGTCCTTGGAAGGCTTATTATAAAGTCTTTGAAGACCATAGGTGCATTAGTCACACCAAATAGCATGACTACAAATTCGTAGTGTCCATTTCTGGTCCTGGAAACTGTTCTGAGTGCATCACTTCCTTTCTCTTTCAACTGATGGTTCCCCAAAATGCAGGTCTGTTTTAGAGAACATTATTGCCCTCTTTAGCTGATCCAATAGATCATCTATTCTGGGAAGAGGGTACTTGTCCTTAACTGCTACTTTGCTCAGCGCTCTAAAATCTATGCACATCCGCATAGATCCGTCTTTCTCCTTAACGAACAACTCTGGAGCTCTCCGGGGTGAATAACTAGGGCGAATGAAACCCTTGTCAAGTAGCTCCTAAAATTGTTCTTGTAACTCTCTTAGCTCTGCTAGAAAAATTCGATACAGAGCTTTTGAAATTGAACTGGTATCAGGAAACAACTCAATTTCAAACCCTACTTCTCTGTTGGGAGATAGTCCAAGTAGCTCTTCTAGAAATACCTCTGGATATTCACAGACTACCCGAACGTCTTCCTGCTTGGGTCTTTCTTGTTATCATTGTCCTTCTAGTTCTAATTACTTAACTGGGGCTTCTGACTCCCCACTGTCTTATCCTCTATCTTAACATCTAGTTATGCCAAAATAATACCTGATATCTTCTCAATCCTTTCTAAGCATACTTATGTATATATGAATATACAAGAAACAAAACTAAAATTATCTCTATTCTTTCTAAGCATATGTATCAAAACATAGAAAATCAAAACATGAATTTTCTTCTTTCCTAAGCACATATAAGCAGATACTCTATACTGCAAATAATAAAGAAAGCATAAAAGAAAATTAAATACTTTCTTACTCGAAGACGGCAAGGTTGGTGCTGATGTGTGATGTTGGAGAATGGGAATTGCTCTGATACCAACTGTAACGACCACCCTTCTTACTACTACTACCCTCTAAGGATGACCGTTACTTAACTACTAACTCTACTTAACCGGTATGATTAAAAATCACATGGAAACCCTACTGAAAAATTTCGACAGAGTCTCCCCTATACCGGTGACCATATTCAACAATACATGCAATATATACTCAGCCACAAGCGGCTGGAACACATATCAATCAACCACGCAGTATAATAAATCCAAAATAAAGAAAACAACACACAAATATCTACTTACTAAACTGAACTCATCCTACATGCAATCTAAATAGAATAATCTCAAATGACATGCACTTAAAATACAACTCAAATGTTTACAATAACTAAAATGCGAAAACTAAAATTAAAACTTCTTTCCTAGTCCCAAGGCTTCCATAGTCCTGGCATCACACATCCTTCGAACACCTCATTGTCGCCTTCCTTTCTATATCTTTTCCTTTCCTGTATCTGCAGTAAGAGGAAGTGAAATCTATAAGCAAAATTTTCTTAGTAAGCGCTATCTAACTCACAAAAACTCGATATGCATGTGAATATACTGAAAACTAAAACTGAATGCTCAAAAGGAAAACTACTCATGCTCATCTGCTAGTAAATAAACAAACATACTGAAGGGCTAAACATGTAAAGCTACTCATGCTCTTCTAATAGCAAAGAACAATGAACGAATCTAAATAACATGCTAGCATAAAAGTAAACTCAACTTACTGATTTTAAAATAAAGTGAAACTTAATTCATCTGTTCTAAACTTATCATTTAATACTTTATAGTTATGTAAAACTTGCTTTACTTGTTCACAAACTTATACTTATAATACTTCAAAATAATAATCAACTTCTTCTTGGGTCCGACAACTATACTTACTATGCGCGCATCCGTAACTAGACCCGAGATAGCTGGTCCCGAATCAAGTAGGATTTGCTAGGTTATCTAAACCTAGGGACCGACTATGGGAGCCCAGCCCAAGGACTACTGAGAGTCCTGCATACTAGGTTATCTAAACCTAGGGACCGACTATGGGAGCCCAGCCCAAGGACTACTGAAAGTCCAGTACAGTGCCATTGATAAAAGTAAAATACTTGTTATCTCTTAATACTTCTAATATATAATGCCTCGGCATTTTCTTTAGCACCTTGTGTGCCAAAATCCCTAAAGTCTTGACTTTGGGATCTACTTAAGGCCTTTGCCTTTTTCTTTCTTTTCTTTATCTTTCTTATACTTGTTAATACTTAAAAAAAATACTTCTTTAAAAAGAAACTGAAATGTTTAAGCCAATTCTCACTTTGAAATGCTTAAATCAAAAATCTGCTTACTATACTTATAAAACTTTGCATTTTTAAACTTAATAAAATATGCATACCTACTTAACCAAAAATCTAGAATTCATAACAAGCTGCTCATGCTTATAGAATAACAAAGAAACTAGGTTTACAATGGTATTAAACAGACCTGATCATGTTATTAAATAGCAAGGAAAACTAACATTATGTACTTAGATTATGGGTTGTACGTGCCACCTCATAACACCCAAAAGAACTGAACTGGTAGAAACTTTAACTTCTATAAAACTTGCTTTTAGAGGTTCAATAATAATAGCTTTATAAAATCTATGTAAGACCTGCGAAAACTTATACCTTTAAAGAGCATTATAGATTTTCAAGCATGTTACAACACGATCTACCGTAAAAGAACTAGATGCTAAAAGAGAACTAAAATTCTGCGCTGCTAAAAGAGATAAACTGCAAATCAATTCCTCATGCTCAATTCTATACACATGCATATCAATTCCTTAAGTATGCTACTGCCTGATTAAAAAGGAGAAAGCAAATCTCTTATATCCCTAGCAACAATTTTTCAAGCATGCTACTGCCCAACTAAAAAGGAAAACAAAGAACGCATGCTACTCTTAAACCTCTAGCTATTCCCATGCTGTACAATAAAATCCGAAAGCTATTCCCATGCTGTACAATAAAATCCAAAAGCTATTCCCATGTTGTACAATCAAATTCTGATTGTTGTGTGCCACGGCAACAATGAAAAAAACAGAAAAGCTCACAACAGCAGAAATACTACAGCATGTTAAAGAACAAATGGATCAATAATCTAAACAGCATGTTATAGAATTCGATCAAAAACACAGAGCACCTACAATCTGTCCCAAGCTTTCGGGAAAAAGGAAAGGAACAAGGAATAAAACCTCGGAGCTATCCTACTGCGGGTGAGTAGCAACTTACAGCGGTTTCTTGGACTCACAGCCGAAGGGGAAGACTCTAGAGTTTCCGGAGAAGTGAAAATCTCGGCTCCTCTTCGTGTCCACGAAATCTCCTCGACGAGGGGATTGTGATAGTGAAGAAAATCCCTTGGAGAACCTTGGTCGGCCATCGAAAGAAGCCCTAGCTTCTCTTCGTCTTCCGCCCGAGCAGAGGACGACGCCGCGCGAGATAAGGGAGGGGGAAGAAAATTAGTTCTCGAGAAAAATTAATCCCTAAGTTCTCTCTTATAACTCAATATTCAGTTAACTTCTTTAAATAATTTTACTATCTATTCTTAAACGAAACCACCAGCAGCACACTTGGTTAGCCAGATTTTAACCAAGTCAGAGATCTTGGCTTCGATTCCTTAGCCGCGCACTTTTATTTCCAATTTATTTTACTGTTCCTAACTACTACTTAAATATATATCGCTCCATATATGATTAACAAATCGAGCGCAGCTCGGTTGGTTGGGCCGGTTTTGCTTGGGTCCGGGGTGCTGTGTTCGAAACCCAGCTTCTACAACCCTTTTTTTTTTTTTTTTTAAAACTTATTCTCCTTGGTAAAAATATCAAACGAACTCCAAAAATTGCATAAAAATACTCTAAAAATTTCTAAAAATCTCTAGAATTTTTCTATAGCATTTCTAAATATTTTTGAATTATTTTTTGGGGCTCAAAATGAGGAAATTTGGGTCATTACAGGCTATGACAGGGACCTAGAGGCGAAATTGGTTTTGACCTTCCGATGAGCTTGAGTATCCCGTGTTCGCCCTGAACACACAACTCAAGTTCATCGATAATAACTCATTCCGCTAGAGAGTTATTATCGCACTGCCGCACCAATCCTAAATTACATTATGGGCTCCTTCTTATCATGAGTGTGTTAGTCTCCCTGTATTTAAGATAATGGATATCCACTAATTAAGTAAGTTACTGACAACTCACTTAATTAATATCTAGCTTCAAGAGTAGTACCACTCAACTTCATTGTCATGTTGGACTAAGTCCACCTGCAAGGTTTAACATGACAATCCTTATGAGCTCCTTTTGGGGACATTCTCAACCTAGATAACTAGGACACAGTTTCCTTCTATAATCAACAACACACACTATAAGTAATATCATTTCCCAACTTATTGGGCATATTGATTTATCGAGCTAAACCTCACCCTTTGATATGTCAAAGAAATAAATATTAAATATATGTGCTTGTTATTATATTAGGATTAAGAGCACACACTTCCACAATAACTAAGGTCTAGTTCTTTTATTTATTCAGTACAAAAAGAACTTACCAAAAATAGTCCTACTCAATACACTTAGAGTGTACCAGTGTAATTTATTAGTCAAGATAAACTAATACTTAATTACACTATAACTATTCTAATGGTTTGTTCCTTTCCATCTTAGTTGTGAGCAACTATTTATAATTTATAAAGAACCGACAACATGATCTTCTGAGTGTGACACCACACTCCATGTTATCTACTATATAAATTAATTGAACAATTACATTTAACAAATAAATGCAGATATTGACCAATGTGATTCTTTTATTTCAAAAATAAATGTTTACAAAAGCTAGGCTTTTAGTATACACTCCAATAATCTCCCACTTATACTAAAAGACTAAGTTACCATATCTGTTACCATATCTGTTGCCATACATTTGATTCCCATCCCTCCCACATGCTGATCAAAAGCTTTCACCGGAAGGGCCTTAGTGAAAGGATCTGCCAGGTTATCTACTGATACAATCTTGGCGACGACAACTTCTCCTCGCTTAACGATGTCTCGTATCAGGTGGTACTTGCGCTCTATATGTTTCCTTGCCTCATGGGCTCATGGTTCCTTCGAGTTTGCAGCTGCACCGCTATTATCACAATAAATTGTGATGGTTTTGGGCAAACTAGGAATCACATCTAAGTCCATTAGAAAGTTCCTAAGCCACACAGCTTCTTTGGATGCCTCAAAGGCTGCCACATACTCAGCTTCCATGGTTGAGTCTGAAGTGCATTTCTGCTTAATACTCCTCCATGCAATGGCTCCACCTCCTAGAGTAAACACATAGCCTGATGTAGAATTACTATTGTCCCTATCTGATTGGAAGTCGGAATCCATGTAACCCACAGGGAGCAAATCGTCTACTTGGTAGACTAGCATATAATCTCTAGTCCTTCTTAGATACTTTAATATATGCTTTACAGTAGTCCAATGTCCTTGTCCAGGGTTACTCTGATATCTGCTAACCAAGCCCACGACAAAACAGATATCAGGTCTCGTATACAGCATTGCATACATAAGGCTTTCTACAGCCGAAGCATAAGGAACTGCCTTCATGTCCTCTATCTCCTTTGATGTCTTCGGAGACATCTCTTTAGATAAGGCAACTCCATGCTTGAAATGTAAGAAACCTTTCTTGGAGTTCTGCATGCTAAAACGAGCAAGGATTGTATCTATATATAAAGCTTGGGATAGACACAACATTCTTTTCTTACGATCCCTTATAACTTTGATCCCAAGAATGTGTGCACATTCTCCTAAGTCCTTCATATCAAATTATTTGGACAACCATACCCTTACGTCCAATAATACCATGACATTGTTGCCAATTAACAAAATATCATCTACGTATAGTACAAGAAATACCACCACGTTTCCGTTACACTTCTTATATACACAAGACTCATCCGGACACTGAATAAATCCATATGACTCGATTACTTCATTAAACCAGATGTTCCAAGATCTTGATGTTGGGTTCTTCGGGCCGCGAAAACCGCTTTTTCGCGTCGCGGAAACGCCGAGTCACCCAAAGCCATGGATCTCGTGCAAAGATTCATAAACAAAATTATCGAAAAACCTTTTTCTTGTACGAGTTTGTAAAAACTTTAGATCTACACTAAAGTTAAGATCATTACCCTTGTAGCGAAGCCCTTCGCGTTCCCGCTTGTCCAAGATGTCGCCGGATCTCTAGTTGTCAAAGTAGACAACCTCTATATGTATCCACACGGACACAAGTAGAAGGAGATGACCAAAACACAAGGTGTGCTAGCACCAATGGAGTGTTCGGCCAAGGAATGGGAGAAGGAGAAGAGAGAGCACCCAAGGGAGAAGAATAGTGAATGAAATCAATGAGAGGAAATTCAAACAACCCCTTAGCCATCAAGTGGCCGGCCACTCTAGGAGGTGTAACCCCCACATTAATTCCAATTAATGTGGAGACCATTAAGAGTTGTAACCCCCCATGAGGTGGCACTCTAGGATGATGTGGATCAACACTATTGGTCCACATCTTGCCACCTCACTAAATGACATGGCAACAAGTGTAACCTCCTCATTTAATGTGGGCCGGCCACATTAAATGCTATGGAGGCTTGTAACCTCCATGAGGTGGCACACATTAATGATGTGGAGCAATCCTATTGGTCCACATCTTGCCAACTCACTAGTGATGTGGCAAAAAGTCAAGTCAAACATGACTTTTTCTCTTCCTCTCAAATCAAGTCAAACTTGATCAAATCTCTCTCATGGTTGATCTAATCCAACCATATGATTCAAGCCAACTTAATATAATGAATCTAATTCATTAAATTAAGTTGATTTAATGAGTCATAATCTAAATTAGACTCATTGAATACATGAATCAACTTGAGTCCAACTCAATTAGCCCAATTTGGATTACTCTTAATCCAATATGATTCATCAAATGAATCTAATCCTCTTAGTTCATCATATGAACCAAATCTCCATCTAATTGTCCTTAGTGTGTGACCCTATAGGTTCTTGTAACGTTGGCAATGCCCTAAACCCATTTAGGAGCATAAGTAATGAGCGGTATCTAGCAACACATCATTACTACCCAAGTTACAAGAATGTCGAGATCCGACATCACCTTATGACTACCAATTGTGACTCCTCACAAAATATGTCATTGTCCTTCTATCCTAGACATCTAGATTGATCAATATGAGGCATAGACCGTGTCATCCTCTAATCAATCTAAATCTTGAACTCCAAGTAGACTCACTCGATTAAATGAGCTCAACATATAATGTTGACTCATTTAGGCATGGCCATGCACTTCGTGGTCTAACTCTATCAAGAATATTGATGTCGCTCCCGTCATATGGGAGGGATAGATCCCATCTACATCACTCACATCCCTCTGCATAATTTGTTACATACCCAGTAATCGCCTTTATAGTCCACCCTATTACGGGTGACGTTTGACGAAACCAAAGTACATAACTCCTTATGTAGGGATCCATGGTGACTTCAGGTCTAAGGACTAATAGTCATACTAATAGCCACATGAGAAAGTATATGACACTCATATAACGATCCATGATACTTTCTCATGGCGGGTCATTCAGTATACATTCTCCAATGTATACCCATGTGTCAGCTTGATATCTCTATATCCATGACTTGTGAGAACAAGTCATCGATCTGACCTACATGCTAGTCTTATTGCATTAACATTGTCCCTGAATGTTAATACTCGATTAGGAATGATTTAGAGTAGTGTTCCCTATATCATCTCACTATCGATTCAACCAATCGATTGATATAGGTAAGAACCTTCTACTCAAGGACGTTACTATACTTATTTTATCTGGCACTAATACAAATAAGCATAATAACCAAAAAACCAAATGCCTTAATATATATACAAGAATATGATATATATGAGTCCATACAATCATCAAATGATTGGCTCTAGGGCTCTAACTAACAATCTCCCACTAGCACTAGTGCTAATCAGTATAGGCTCTAAGGCCTAATGACCTAGTGTGACCATCATGCTTTCTCTGTGCCAAAGCCTTGGTCAAGGGATCTGCGATGTTAGCCTCTGTAGGTCCTCTGCAAATCTCCACATCTCCTCTATCGATAATCTCTCGAATGAGATGGAAATGTTGTAGAACTACTGTGAACTCTGCCAGCTCATAGCACTACCATTCAAGCAAAACACGAACCTCGACTGTGATCTTTAATCATCCTGATCGGTCTGGAAGCTGGCATCACTGTAACCCTTTACAGTTAGCTCATCATTGCCTTCATATATCAAGAAATATTCTTTAGTCCTTCATAAGTACTTAAGAATAATCATGACCGCTATATAGTGACTTTCACCTGGATCTGACTGGTATCTGCTCGTCATGCTCAAAGCATACGAGACATCAGGTCGAGTACATAGCATGGCGTACATGATCGATCCTATGGCAGAGGCATAAGGGATCTGATCCATGCGGTCTCTCTCCTCTCTAGAAGAGGGACCTTGAGTCTTCGAAAGACTCACGCCATGTGACATCGGCAGAAATCCCTTCTTGGAGTTCTGCATGGCAAACCGTAGGAGTACCTTGTCAATGTATGTACTCTGACTTAGGCCAAGCAATCTCTTAGATCTATCTCTATAGATCTGTATTCCTAGAATACGGGATGCCTCGCCTAAGTCTTTCATTGAGAAACAACTCCCTAGCCAGGTCTTGACAGACTGAAGCATAGGGATGTCCTTCCCAATGAGTAGTATGTCATCCACATACAATATGAGGAAGACAACTACATCCCCTACAACCTTCTTGTAGACACAAGGTTCATCTTTGTTCTTGATGAAACCAAACTGTTTGATCGCATCATCGAAACGAAGATTCCAGCTCCGAGAAGCTTGCTTTAGTCCATATATGGAGCTTGCATACTCTGCTAGTATGTTGTGGATCTACAAAACCCTCAGGTTGTGTCATGTACACATCCTCGAGCAGGTTTCCATTCAGAAACGTGGTTTTGACATCCATCTGCCATATCTCATAGTCATGGTAGGCTGCAATAGCAAGCATGATCCGAATGGACTTAAACATCGCTACTGGAGAAAAGGTTTCATCATAGTCAATACCATGAATCTGCTTGAAACCTTTAGCTACCAAGCGACCCTTATAGAAAAGTCCATCCATGTCAGTCTTTCTCTTAAAGACCCACTTACACCCAATGGGTTTTACCCCTTCAGGTGGATCAACCAAAGTCTATACTTGGTTGGTGTACATGGAATCCATCTCGGATCTCATGGCCTCTAGCCATTTCTCAGAATCTGGTCTCGTCACAGCTTCTAGATAGGTGGTAGGCTCATCCTCTATGAGTACAACGTCATCATGGTCAGACAAGAGAAATGAATATCTCTCAGGCTAACGACGTACCCTATCAGACCTGCGAAGAGGTATGTCTACTTGAACCGATTGTTGTTCCTCAACTCTTTGTGGAACAACCTCATCCACAACACTCTGTGATTCAAGTTCAATTTCCATCGAGGCATCAGTGCTATTGTTCACATCTTGAACTTCTTCAAGATCGAACGTGCTCCCACTAGTCTTTCTAGAAACAAAATCCCTTTCTAGAAAGATCCCAGTCTTTGCCACAACTACCTTGTGCTGACTGGGAATGTAGAAGTAATATCCCTTAGTTTCCTTGGGATATCCGATGAAATAGCACTTGTCGGATTTGGGTCCTAATTTGTCTGAGACTTGACGTCGTACGTAAGCCTCACAACCCCAAATCCTCATGAAAGACACCTGGGCATCTCTCCCAGTCCATATCCTATATGGTGTCTTTATCACGGCCTTGGATGGAACTCGGTTGAGAATGAAAGCTGCCATGTCTAGAGCATATCACCATAGATATGTCGGAAGATCTGTGTGACTCATCATAGATCATACCATATCTAATAAGGTACGATTCCTCCTTTCGGATACACCATTCCACTGTGGTGTTCCAGGAGGAGTGAGTTGGGATAGAATCCCACACTCAGCTAAATAGTCACGAAACTCATGGCTTAAGTATTCACCAGCTCGATCTGATCGAAGTATCTTAATACTCTTGCCAAGCTGGTTCTGTACTTCATTCTTGAATTCTTTGAACTTTTAAAAGGATTCAGATTTATGTGTCATCAAATACACATAACCATATCTACTGAAGTCATCAGTAAATGTGATGTAGTACCTATAACCGCCTCTAGCAGCGACATTGAAAGGGCCACTTACATCACTATGTATGAGTCCTAACAAATCAGTCGCTCTCTCGCTATGCCCACTAAAAGGAGTCTTGGTCATCTTGCCTCATAGGCATGATTCGCATATCTCATATGATTCAAAATGAAATGAGTCCAGCAAACCATCCTTATGGAGCTGGGATAAGCGCTTGTCATTTATATGACCTAAGCGACAGTGCCAGAGATAGGTGTGGTTCATATCGTTCGATTTGAACCTCTTGGTACTAACGTTATAGATAGGGCTCTCTAGATCTAGAATATAGAGTTCGTTTATCAGAGGTGCATTACAATAGAACATATCATTTAAATAGACAGAACAACATTTGTTCTTTATTATAAACGAGAATCCTTTCTTGTCCAAACAAGAAACTGATATAATGTTCTTAGTCAAGGCAGGCACATAACAACAATCATCTAATTCTAGTACAAGCCCAGAGGGAAGAGATAGATGATAAGTTCCTACAACAATAGCAGCAACTCGTGCTCCATTGCCTACTCGTAGGTCTATCTCACCCTTCATCAATGCCCTGCTATTCCTCAGCGCTTGTACATTAGTACAAATGTGCGAAGCACATCCGGTATCTAATACCCACGATGAAGAAATAGAGAGGTTGACTTCTATAACATCTATACCTGAAGTAGAAATCTTATTTCTCTTCTTCTTAAGATCTTCCAGGTATTCTTTGGAGTTCCTCTTCCAGTGCCTTGCTTGTCCTTGATATAGGTGACAAAGATGCTCAACCATATCGTAAGCGCCCATCAACTCATGTTGCTTCTGAAGCTCAGAGTTCATGGTCGCGAGCATAAGACAGGACACATCTAATGCGTCATCTTGATGCTTCTTGTAAGCATCTCGGTCTGCTCACATGGCAGTGGCAGGAGGAGCCTCCGGAATGGGCTGCTCCAGAACGTACAGTTTACATTCCTGAGTGAGTACAATTCTCAGGTTTCTGTACCAGTCCAGGAAATTTGCTCCGTTGAGCTTGTCCTTCTTAAGGACAGAACGCAGGGAGAAAGAGTTCGTATTCGACGTCATGGTTATCTACCACATAAAATTTGCAGAAATAAATATCATATTCTTTTAAAATCATTTAATTAGGCCTTTAACTAAATGATGCTCCCACTGAATACTATAATTCTTGTGGGACAAGATCCACATCATACTAACCCTTGAGTTAGCTTTGGATAATACGCCCAAGGCTTAGTATGATCGGTAGGTAACGATTACCAATTACATCTCTATGCAACTCTTGTTTATAGGATCAAGATCCATATTTATATTAAAACTCGAGTTAGCTTTGGCTAATACGCCCGAGATTTAATATAAACGTGATTTTGTCCTACCTTTCCAACTATTGGAAGAATGCCTATAGTTGACTCGATCCAACCGAGTAACTAGGAATACTCAATCTAATTGAGTTTGTATTCACCCATGCGTTGATAGGCGGGACCAAGATTGTCCCTCCGTACCCTACCAAGATAATATGTATTGCTCTGCGATTCAACAATACATGTGATCGAGGTAGTGATAGGTATCACGGCACGGTTAGGCATTTAGAGTTGGTTCGATCTAGATCTAATATAATCGAGAAGGATGCATCTTGTGCACGACTTAGATCTAATCTAATCGCAAGGGTGCATCATGTGCACGACTTAGATCTAATCTAATCGTTAAGGCACTAATTAATTAATTAATTATTAAACATGCATCAGATACATAACAATTAATTAATTAATCTATTTGTGATTTAGTCATGGCCCTACTACGATCTTCTCAAGCCAATGAGAAGATTGAATGGTCAACCTAGGGTCAACAGCTTCTCCAAGCTCCTCCCTTTGACCACCTTGTGTTGCTCATGCCCGCCTCGGAACTCCGTCTCGTGTGGACCCTCCACCGCTCGAATTTGTACATTACAATTTGAAACTCAAGTTATATTCGAGTTTAAATCTAATTTAAAACCAGAATAATAGAAAGGCACGACGCGCAGGCCGTGGAAAAATAAAAATACAGCACACACAATCATATGACAGCACGCAGGCCGTATTATGAATTACAACATAAATCCAATCTTATTGGGTATTTTGGGCCATGACTATCACAAATTAATATATAATTCAAAATTATATATTTTTTCATAATTTTTCTGTAATTTTAAAATAATTTTTACAATTTTTATGAGTAAAATTTCCCGGCGGTCCCGTTTAGCGGTTTCGGGCGCAATCGCGGAACGGATCCCCTTGCGAGGCCCAGGGGCAGCGCCCCTACCCGCGATCTAACCATCGCAAGGGTTCCTTTGTGATCCAACAGCGCCTAAACCTGCTGTCCCAAAACGATTTGGGTAGAGACATTGCCGTTTCGGAAAAATCTTCCCAGCGGGTTCGTTTTTAGCGATTTCGGGTGCAATCGCGAAGCAAATTCCCTTGCGGGGTTAGGGGCAATGCCCCTACCCACGATCTAACCATCGTGAGTTGCTCCTTTGCGATCTAATGGCACCCGACCCCGCTGTCTCAAACGGATTTGGGGCAAAACGACGCCGTTTAAAAGAAAACTTTCCGGTAGCCGAAGCCTACAAGTGCCGAGACACTTGTGTTTCGCTTCTACAGAAAAATTACTCATAAAAACTCTAAAAACTCAATTTTTACAGAAAATCACAGAAGGTATATTTTTCATAAAAATACAAACGAACTCGTACAAGTCTTTGCACGTGGCTCTGATACCACTATTGGGTTCTTCAGGCCGCGAAAATCGCTTTTTCGCATCGCGGAAACCCCGAGTCACCCAAAGCCATGGATCTCGTGCAAAGATTCGTAAAAAAAATTATCGAAAAACCTTTTTCTTGTACGAGTTTGTAAAAACTTTAGATCTACACTAAAGTTAAGATCATTACCCTTGTAGCGAAGCCCTTCGCGTTCCCGCTTGTCCAAAATGTCGTCGGATCTCTAGTTGTCAAAGTAGACAACCTCTACATGTATCCACACGGACACAAGTAGAAGGAGATGACCAAAACACAAGGTGTGCTAGCACCAATGGAGTGTTCAGCCAAGGAATGGGAGAAGGAGAAGAGAGAGCACCCAAGGGAGAAGAAGAGTGAATGAAATCAATGAGAGGAAATTCAAACAACCCCTTAGCCATCAAGTGGCCGGCCACTCTAGGAGGTGTAACCCCCACATTAATTCCAATTAATGTGGAGACCATTAAGAGTTGTAACTCCCATGAGGTGGCACTCTAGGATGATGTGGATCAACACTATTGGTTCACATCTTGCCACCTCACTAAATGACATGGCAACAAGTGTAACCTCCTCATTTAATGTGGGCCGACCACATTAAATGCTATGGAGGCTTGTAACCTCTATGAGGTGGCACACATTGATGATGTGGAGCAATCCTATTGGTCCACATCTTGCCAACTCACTAGTGATGTGGCAAAAAGTCAAGTCAAACATGACTTTTTCTCTTCCTCTCAAATCAAGTCAAACTTGATCAAATCTCTCTCATGGTTGATCTAATCCAACCATATGATTCAAGCCAACTTAATATAATGAATCTAATTCATTAAATTAAGTTGATTTAATGAGTCATAATCTAAATTAGACTCATTGAATACATGAATCAATTTGAGTCCAACTCAATTAGCCCAATTTGGATTACTCTTAATCCAATATGATTCATCAAATGAATCTAATCCTCTTAGTTCATCATATGAACCAAATCTCCATCTAATTGTCCTTGGTGTGTGACCCTATAGGTTCTTGTAACGTTGGCAATGCCCTAAACCCATTTAGGAGCATAAGTAATGAGCGGTATCTAGCAACACATCATTACTACCCAAGTTACAAGAATGTCGAGATCCGACATCACCTTGTGACTACCAATTGTGACTCCTCAAAAAATATATCATTGTCCTTCTATCCTAGACATCTAGATTGATCAATATGAGGCATAGACCATGTCATCCTCAAATCAATCTAAATCTTGAACTCCAAGTAGACTCACTCGATCAAATGAGCTCAACATCTAATGTTGACTCATTTGGGCATGACCATGCACTTCGTGGTCTAACTCTATCAAGAATATTGATGTCGCTCCCATCATATGGGAGGGATAGATCCCATCTACATCACTCACATCCCTCTGCATAATTTGTTACATACCCAGTAATCGCCTTTATAGTCCACCCTGTTACGGGTGACATTTGACGAAACCAAACTACATAACTCCTTATATAGGGATCCATGGTGACTTCAGGTCTAAGGACTAATAGTCATACTAATAGCCACATGAGAAAGTATATGACACTCATATAATGATCCATGATACTTTCTCATGGCGGGTCATTCAGTATACATTCTCCAATGTATACCCATGTGTCAGCTTGATATCTCTATATCCATGACTTGTGAGATCAAGTCATCGAGCTGACCTACATGCTAGTCTTATTGCATTAACATTGTCCCTGAATGTTAATACTCGACTAGGAATGATTTAGAGTAGTGTTCCCTATATCATCTCACTATCGATTCAACCAATCGATTGATATAGGTAAGAACCTTCTACTCAAGGACGTTACTATACTTATTTTATCTGGCACTAATACAAATAAGCATAATAACCAAAAACCAAATGCCTTAATATATATACAAGAATATGATATACATGAGTCCATAGAATTATCAAATGATTGGATCTAGGGCTCTAACTAACACTTGAAGCTTGCTTCAGTCCATAAATGGACCGATTGAGCTTACACACTAGATGCTCTTTGCCTTTTTCAATGAATCCCTCTGGTTGATTCATATGGATGTTTTCTTCAAGACTTCCATTAAGGAAAGCTGTCTTGACATCCATTTGCCAAATTTCATAATCCATATGAGCAGTAATGGATAAGAGTATCCGGAAAGACTTAAACATGGCTACCAGCGAAAAGGTCTCCTCATAATCGATTCCCTCTTTCTGAGTGTACCCTTTCGCAACAAGCCTTGCTTTAAAGGTTTCTACCTTCCCGTCTATCCCTCTTTTCCTTTTGTAGATTCATTTGCATCCAACGGCTTTTACACCATCAGGTGATTCTACAAGCTCCCAGACCTTATTAGAATGCATAGATTCTATTTCTGAATTCATTGCCTTTTGCCAAGATACTGCATCTATATCTTAGAGTGCTTCGTCATATGTCCGAGGATCAGGTTCATGTTTACTCAGAATCAAGTCCGAAGACTCTCCCAAAAACATGAATCTCTCAGGTTGCCTCACAACCCTCCCACTATGATGAGGCACTATCTCTGGTTGTGTATCATGTGTGACACATGTTGCAGTTTCTTGTGGTACTTCATCATGTACTGTTGGTATTAAAGTAGATGTGCCCTCTCTTATTTCTTCTAGAACTATTTCACTCATGGGCTTATGGTTAATTACATAATCTTCTTTTAAAAATCAAGCATTGGTGCTAACAATGATCTTCTGATTTTTAGGATTACAAAACAAACCACCTTTCGTTCCTTTAGGATATCCCACAAACAGAAAAACATCTGTACGTGATTCTAACTTGTCAGTATGTCCTTTCAGCACATGTGCTGGACTACCCCATATCTGGATATGATTCAGACTAGGCTTAAGCCCATTCCATAATTCCATGGGAGTAGAAGGAACTGTTTTAGAAGATACCATATTCAGAATGTACACTGCTGTTTCTAAAGCATATCCCCAAAACGAATTTGGTAATTCTGAATAACTCATCATTGATCTAACCATTTCGATAAGAGTCCTATTCCTTTGTTCGGCCACACCATTCTGTTGGGGTGTACCAGGAGCAAACAATTGGGATTGAATCCCGACTTCTGATAAGTAATTCCTAAACTCACCAAAGAGGTATTCGCCACCACGGTCAGATCGTAGTGTCTTGATACTTTTACCAAGACGTTTCTCCACATCAGCCCTATATTCTTTGAACTTGTCAAAGCATTCAGACTTGCGGCGCATAAGGTGAATGTATCCGTATCTTGAATAATCATCTATAAAGGAGACGAAGTATTCATAACCACCTCTTGCCTGGATAGACATAGGACTACACAAATCAGAATGAACCAGTTCTAACGCAACTTTAGCTCTATACCCCTTGGCCTTAAAGGGTCTCTTGGTCATTTTACCTTCCAAGCAGGATTCACATGTTGGAAAGTTTTCCAACTCTAATGAACCCAAGAGTCCATCGGCTACAAGCCTTTGAATCCTATTTAAGTTAATATGACCAAGTCTTAGATGTCAAAGATACGTTTGGTTCATTTCCGAAGTTTCTTTTCTCTTATTAGAGTTAGAAGATGTGTTATTAATTTCCATATTTTGCTTTGTGGGAGAAATTAGATTTAAAGTACATAAATTGCCAACCAATGCACCAGAATAGATAATCACCTTATTTCACTTTATAACGACATTGTTACTAAAGGAAATAGAATATCCATTCAAATACAGTTCAGAAACTGAAATTAAATTCTTTCTAAAACTGGGTACATAAAGACAATTTCTTAAAATCAAACTTCTAATCCTATCAAAAGATAAGTAGACGTCTCCCACTGCAACAGCCGTCACCTTAGTAGCATTGCCCATATAGACGGTTATCTCTCCATCAAATAGTCGTCCGGTTTCTTGGAACCCCTGCAAAGAATTGCAGACATGATCAGTGGCTCCCGTATCTACACACCAGGTGCTGGTAGATAACACCGCTAAACATGTTTCAACTACTAGAGCATGAGATATACCTTTATTATTTTGATTCCTACGAGGACAGTCCGCCTTCCAATGTCCTGATTGCTTGTAGATGAAGCACTTACCCTTTGACTTCTTCATTCCAGCTTTTTGTCCCTGAGATTTATTCACTCTCTTTATTGAAAAGACCTGTTTCTTCTTCTTCTTGCCTTTCAGCTTAGAAGTAGAACCATTTTTAGCATAGTGAATCTGAGAACTTTGATGAAATATACCTTCTGTTACCTGTAGTTCTGTCAGAAGTTCCGCCAACATATACTCTCTTTTGTTCATGTTATAGTTTAGGCGGAACTGCTCAAAACTTCTGGATTGCGTTTGGAGAATTATATAGACCTGGGTTTCCCCATCGATTTCTCCTCCAAGAACTTGTATTTCATTCAGATAGGCCATCATTTTGAGGATATGATCCCTTATGGGTGTTCCCTCAGACATGGTGGCTGTCATTAATTTTCTCATTGCCTCTTGCCTAGCAGTCCTACTCTGGTGCCCAAAGAGTTCTTTGAGATTGTTCATTATATCATAAGCTGTTGGTAAATCTTGATGCTGATGTTGCAATACATTTGACATTGATTCCAAAATGTAACACTGCGCCATCTCTTCAGCTTTTACCCATTTCTTATGATACTCAATCTCCTCTGGGGTAGAGTCACCGTTAGGTGCATCATGTCAAGCCTCAGTTAGTACAAACTTATAGCTCCCGGTAGTAAGAACATTGTCCAGGTTCCTTTTCTAATCAATATAGTTGGGACCAGTAAATTTTTTCTCTTTCAGTATAATAGCCAGTGGGTTAAAAGTCATCCTAAGAAAAATAAACTTTGGTCAAGACTTTAAATTTAGAATAATATTGATTCCTCAAACAATACTATTTTAAATTAACCAACACCTCAAATCACCGTGAATATTGCATGCCACGTTAGTGTGGACGTATACAAATTCAACATTTGTAAGAGGAGGGTGTGACCCATTAATTTTATTATCTTGTCATCCTAACTTTATGACAAATAAAATTAATAGTTGGTTTCAATTTGGTCACACAAAACAATAGCAGTGGCTCCATTGGGGACGATACTATTGAATGCGTCTAAGTGTATACCATTACCTGATAATAAGTCCATTAAATAGGATTGTGCCCCTTTAGTTGGAGAAGATCACACGCTCCTAAATAATTTCCTATAACCATCCATAAAGGAAGTTTGATCTAGTGATCCGCAACAAACTCATCCGTTGTGGAGGGAGGCACTCAGAGCCAACACGCAGGCTTGTTGCATTACTTACAAACCAGTAATGGAGACCATGAAATTTATTAAAATCCATCTCCCACTTAGTTATTTAAAATTGAGGATTTTAATCTATGTTAGCATACATCACATGCACATAAACATCACAGTAAATAAAAGCAATAAATTTGGAAATTAATTTTCCAACTATTATGACCTTTTCCATCACTGTCTTCAGTATGCTCCAACTCTAGCTGCTGCCATCTTTAGCCACTGCTATCGGGTTGAGTTGTCGCATCTATCTTGCTTCTTATTCTGCTGCGTCTCTGGTCCTCCAAAAGCACCACGCCTCTCAAAGATATGATCCGCGACAAATATATAATTTTACATATATCGATCCTATATTCCATAAAGGAATGTACATGTATTCTAGATCGAATATAATTCTAAAAATTGTAACGCCCCACCCTTCTTACCCAACCAAAGGCGGCGCTACGTTCTTATACTACTTACGTACATGTTTTACTATAACAGCGGAAGAATAAAAACTTTAAAGAATTTAATTTATTAAGCATAATATCACATATTCTGATTTGTTCAAATATTGATTCTATAACTAATCATATTAATTTGTCCGAATCGTTCTTTGCCGAGCCACCACCACACACATCACTATCTGCTCCTCCTGCTGCTCCGTTGTTCCGAATATCCGTTCCCAATATCTGCGGTACAAGGAAAGTAAGCTATGAGCAATCATGGCTCAGTAAGTTCCTTTCCTACTCACTGAAACCGAAAATCATCGTATATCAATATCATGCGTAATATCATAAGCATACAACATACAAGGGTATCATATTCATATCATATTATCACATGACATTATATCTAATCATCAGATAATTCAAGTACATATGTAGGCAATGCATCATGAATTTGAAAACTTATACTAATAAGTACTTGAAATTAATATCATCATTAAGGGGATCCTGGTTTGTACCACATACATAATACGCGCGCTTCATAGGTAGGTCCAAGGTAGCAAGTCTTGAACCCTATCATGCATACATACTAGGCCCGAGTCTTACTCCATCGACCTAGGGCATTCAGAGGCCCATTACTGACGAGGCCCGAGTCTTACTCCATCGACCCCGGGGCGTTTACGGAGCCCACCCATGGTACAAACCCATACAAAAATAACTTATCATGCATAACTATCATATCATGTCCTTAACAATCTTTCATGCATTTCTTTTCATTATGTATAGCATTTCCTATGCTATCACATATCATGGCATATTACATAACATAATTTCATTTCTTCATTTTGTATAGCATTTCCTTATGCTATCACATATCATGGCATATTACATAACATTATGTATAGCATTTCCTATGCTATCACATATCATGGCATATAACATAATTTCATTTTCTCCTCATTATGTTTAGCATTTCCTATGCTATCACATATCATGGCATATTACATAACATTATGTATAGCATTTCCTATGCTATCACATATCATGGCATATAACATAATTTCATTTTCTCCTCATTATGTTTAGCATTTCCTATGCTATCACATATCATGGCATATTACATAACATTATGTATAGCATTTCATAGAAGGAACCTTGCACTAGTTCGGTTAGACAATAATCTTACTCACCTCTTTAAAATATTTTTGGTTGAAATCCTAAGGTTAGATACTCCTCTGATCATACATCATATCAATATAAAATCATGGAAAGGAATCCTTCTACATAGCATAGAAAATCTTATCATGAAATGAGGTCTTGTTTAAATCATCCTAGATTTGAAAACCTTTTCTTTAGCCGAATTTTCTTAAATTCTTTCCTAGGTTTTCTAATCCTTATAAATCCGAAAATCACATAAAAGCCTTGTACCACAGGTGAGGGGAAGCTTACCTTCTTCGCTTAAGTTTCCTAGAGTTGAGAACTTGCTTGGACCTTTCTTCCTTGCTTGCTTTGCTCGGCACCAATGGAGGAGAGGAGTGGCTAGGTCTTTTGGTGGAGAGGAGGAGGAAGAAGAGGCTTCTCTTCCTCTTGTGTTGCTCGGCAACAACAAGAAAGAAAAGAGGGGGAGAGTGAGGAGGAAGAAGGTGTTCTTCCTCTTGTGTTGCTCGGCAACAAGAAGAAAAGAGAGGGGAGAGTGGGTCTCGGCACAAAGGGAGGAGAGGAGGATGAGTGGGTTGAGGATGAAGTTGAAGTCCCCCCTCCATGCCTATTTATACTAAGATGAGGGGAGGAAACTTGACTTGATTCATCCTCCCTATTCATTTCTCCCCTTAAATGACAAGAATATTCTAGAGAGATGCCTTTTGAGTTCTCTCTTTTCTTTCCCTTAATTTCTCTCTTTTCTCTCCTTTAATAAAATTTTCTATCTCTCCTCTTACAATATCCTCTTCTATCCCACTTGGTTAACACATGCATGCATCCACAAGAGAACCAAGGATCAAAACTTGGTTATGCATATTTTTACTTCTTTTTACTTCCTTTTCTTTTAAGTAAAAAGAATCCTTTCTTATTCTTAACTACTTAGTCCTTTCTCTCCTTATCAATAATTCTCCTATCCTCTTTGGTATCCTATACATGTTCCTTACAAGAGATCCAAGGTTCAATCTCTCTTCTAACATTTTATTTTCTTTTGTACATAATAATTCGTATATTACTATATTATGCATTATGCATAATTATTTCATACATGTATTCATATTTCTTCCTTTTGTCTACATTAATTCCATACATTATAAATCATGCATAGATGATTTATATTCTCAACTTTATTTTCTTTCATAATCATCTAAATCCTTCCCATCGTAACATTCAACGTAGACTATCTACACATTCTTTTCATTACATTCGTACTCTCATTGCCCTTACTTTATCTAGGCTTTCTAGGGGTGTTACAAAAATAATACAGCTCCTGCTGTATTTGATACATAGAATCATGCACACAAAATAATGCCCTTGACATGTCCAAGGGTCCAATCACACACAATATCTAAATGTCATAATAGTTGGAGCCTGCATCCACAAAGTTAGCACATCCTACTATTATCTTACCTAAATTATGTATGACATGTGCATAATTAATTTGAAAACCAAAACACATAGAGGCAAACCCTAGCTCTGATACCAATTGTTGGTTAGTCCTAGGAAAATCATACAGGTTCCACTGTACAATAATTTTATACAAGTGTCGAACCTTTTCTTAAATAACCTTGTTGGGTTTTTCGGGCCGCGAAAACCGCTTTTCGCGTCGCGGAAACCCCGAATCACCCAAAGCCGTAGGATCCGTGCAAGGAAAAATTTTGAAAACACGAGTACGAGTTATAAACTACGATCTACAATAGATCTACAAAGGAAAACACTTTATACCTTTGATGCGTGCCCTCGCAAAATTCCCGCTCGTCCAAGGTATGTGTCGGATCTCCAAAGTATCATGGTAGATACTTCTCTAGTGATATCCACACGAACAAGGAGTGTCTCTCACACTCAAAGGATGGAGAAGAGAGCCTCAAGTGTGCTAGCACTTTCTAGGGCTCTCGGGTAGGATTTAAAAGGAAGAAAAGAAAGGATGCAAAAGGAATGTCTTACACTCAAGAAGTAGTATCCCTCCTTTGTGACCTTCACTCTTCCTTTGCTCTTGGAACTCACTCAACCACCTTCATCTTCCCTTGGAACCCACGACAACCACAAGAGAAGAGGAGGAAGAAGCTAGGAAGAAGATGGAATAATTACCACATATCAATTTCACTAAATGAAAACCTTCTCATCATTTAGTGTGGCCGGCCACACACTCATAACTCCCTCATTTAATGTGGCCAGCCACATTAAATGGAATGGGAGGTGTTGTAACCTCCATGAGGTGGCACACCTCATGAGGTGGAGATGATGTGGCAAGGTTAGTCATGCCATGTAGGATGAGTCAACCTTATGATGTGGCAATACATCAAGTCAAACTTGATGTTTCAACTTCTACTTGGTCAAGTCAAACTTGACCAATTGTCTTCCTTGTTGAGTTAAATCCAACCTTTGACTCAAGTCAATTTTAATTTAATGAATCTCAATTCATTAATATAAATTGACTCAATGAATCAAATCTAAATTAGACTCATTCAACAATTGAATCTAATTGAGTCTAACTCAATAAGTCTAATTTGAATCCAATTGGTTCATCATACGAACCCAATCCAATTGGTTCATCATATGAACCCAATCTCCATCCACTTGTTCTTTGTGTGTGACCCAATAGGTTCTTGTAACGTTGGCAATGTTTCTAAACTCCTTTAGAAACATAAGCAATGAGCAGCATCTAGCAATACATCATTGCTCCCCAAGTTACAAGAAATGTTGAGATCCAACATCACCTTGTGACTATTAATTGTGACTCCTCACAATATATGACAAGTGTCCTTCTATCCTAGACATCTAGATTGATCAATGTGAGGCATAGACCGTGTCATCCTCTGACCAATCTAAATCTTGAACTCCAAGTAGACTCACTCAATCAAATGAGCTCAATATCTCATATTGACTCATTTGGGTATGGTCATACACTTCGTGGTCTTACTCTATCAAGAATATCGATGTCACTTCCGGCATATAGGAGGGATAGATCTCATCTACATCACTCACATCCCTCTGCATAATTCGTTACATACCCAGTAATCGCCTTTATAGTCAACCCAGTTACGGGTGACGTTTGACGAAACCAAAGTACATAACTCCTTATGTAGGGATCCATGGTGACTTCAGGTCTAAGGACTCATAGTCATACTAATAGCCACATGAGAAAGTATATGACACTCATATAACGATCCATGATACTTTCTCATGGCGGGTCATTCAGTATACATTCTCTAATGCATATCCATGTGTCAGCTTGATATCTCTATATCCATGACTTGTGAGATCAAGTCATCGAGCTGACCTACATGATAGTCTTATTGTATTAACATTGTCCCTGAATATTAATACTCGACTAGGAATGATTTATTGTAGTGTTCCCTATATCATCTCACTATCGATTCAACTAATCGATTGATATAGGTATGAACCTTCTACTCAAGGACGCTATTATACTTAGTCTATTTGGCACTAATACAAATAAGTATAATAACCAAACAAATGCCTTTATTAATATACAAGAATATGATATAATGAGTCCATACAATCATCAAATGATTGGCTCTAGGGCTCTAACTAACAATCTCCCACTAGCACTAGTGCCAATCAGTATAGGCTCTAAGGCCTAATGACCTAGTGTGACCATCATGCTTTCTCTGTGCCAAAGCCTTGGTCAAGGGATCTGCGATGTTAGCCTCTGTAGGTACTCTGCAAATCTTCACATCTCCTCTATCGATAATCTCTCGAATGAGATGGAAGCGCCGTAGTATGTGCTTGGTCCGCTGGTGTGAGCGAGGTTCCTTCGCCTGTGCTATAGCTCCATTGTTGTCACAATAGAGCTCAACTGGGTCAGCGATGCTAGGAACCACCCCAAGTTCAGTGATGAACTTGCGGATCCAAACTGCCTCCTTTGCTGCCTCTAATGCAGCAATATACTTGGCCTCTGTTGTAGAATCAGCTACTGTGTCCTACTTCAAACTCTTCCAGCTCACAACACCACCATTTAAGCAAAACACGAACCCCGACTGCGATCTATAGTCATCCTGGTCGGTCTGGAAGCTAGCATCACTGTAACCCTTTACAGCTAGCTCATCATTGCCTCCATATATCAAGAAATATTCTTTAGTCCTTCTTAAGTACTTAAGAATATTCTTGACTGCTATCCAGTGACTTTCACCTGGATCTGACTGGTATTTGCTCGTCATGCTCAAAGCATACGAGACATCAGGTCGAGTACATAGCATGGCGTACATGATCGATCCTATGGCTGAGGCATAAGGGATCTGATCCATACGGTCTCTCTCCTCTCTAGAAGAGGGACCTTGAGTCATCGAAAAACTCACGCCATGTGACAATGGCAGAAATCCCTTCTTGGAGTTCTGCATGGCAAACCGAAGGAGTACCTTGTCAATGTATGTACTCTGACTTAGGCCAAGCAATCTCTTAGATCTATCCCTATAGATCTGTATCCCTAGAATGCGGGATGCCTCACCTAAGTTCTTCATTGAGAAGCAACTCCCTAGCCAGGTCTTGACAGACTGAAGCATAGGGATGTCCTTCCCAATGAGTAGTATGTCATCCACATACAATATGAGGAAGACAACTATATCTCCTACAACCTTCTTATAGACACAAGGCTCATCTTCGTTCTTGATGAAACTAAACTGTTTGATTGCATCATCGAAACAAAGATTCCAGCTCTGAGAAGCTTGCTTTAGTCCATAAATGGACCTATGCAGCTTGCATACTCTGCTAGTATACTGTGGATCTACAAAACCCTCAGGTTGTGTCATGTACACATCCTCGAGCATGTTTCCATTCAGAAACGTGGTTTTGACATCCATCTGCCATATCTCATAGTCATGGTAGTCTGCAATAGCAAGCATGATCCGAATGGACTTAAACATCGCTACTGGAGAAAAGGTTTCATCATAGTCAATACCATGAATCTGCTTGAAACCTTTAGCTACCAAGCGACCCTTATAGATAAGTCCATCCATGTCAGTCTTTCTCTTAAAGACCCACGTGCACCCAATGGGTTTTACCCCTTCAGGTGGATCAACCAAAGTTCATACTTGGTTGATGTACATGGATTCCATTTCGGATCTCATGGCCTCTAGCCATTTCTCGGAATCCGGTCTCATCACAGCTTCCTGATAGGTGGTAGGCTCATACTCTATGAGCATAACGTCATCATGGTCAGACAAGAGAAATGAGTATCTCTCAGGCTGACGACGTACCCTATCAGACCTGCGAAGAGGTATGTCTACATGAACCGGTTGTTGTTCCTCAACTCCTTGTGGAACATCATCCACAACACTTTGTGGCTCCAGTTCAACTTCCATCGAGCCTTCAGTGCTAGTATTCGCATCTTGAACTTCTTCAAGATCGAACGTGCTCCCACTAGTCTTTCTAGAAACAAAGTCTCTTTCTAGAAAGACCCCAGTCTTTGCCACAACTACCTTGTGCTGACTGGGAATGTAGAAGTAATATCCCTTAGTTTCCTTGGGATATCCAATGAAAAAGCACTTGTTAGATTTGAGTCTTAATTTGTCTGAGACTTGACATCTAACGTAAGCCTCACGATCCCAAATCCTCATGAAAGATACCTGGGCAGCTCTCCCAGTCCATATCCTATATGGTGTTTTTATCACGACCTTTAATGGAACTCGATTGAGTATGAAAGCTGCCGTGTCTAGAGCATATCCCCATAGATATGTCGGAAGATCTGTGTGACCATCATAGATCGTACCATATCTAATAAGGTACGATTCCTCCGTTCGGATACACCATTCCACTGTGGTGTTCCAGGAGGAGTGAGTTGGGATAGAATCCCACACTCAGCTAGATAGTCACGGAACTCATGGCTAAGGTATTCTCCACCTCGATCGGATCGAAGTATCTTAATACTCTTGCTAAGCTGGTTCTGTACTTCATTCTTGAATTCTTTGAACTTTTCAAAGGATTCGGACTTATGTGTCATTAAGTACACATAACCGTATCTACTGAAGTCATCAGTAAATGTGATGAAGTACCTATAACCGCCTCTAGCAGCGACATTGAAAGGGCCACATACATCACTATGTATGAGTCCTAACAAATCAGTCGCTCTCTCGCTGTGCCCACTAAAGGGAGTCTTGGTCATCTTGCCTCGTAGGCATGACTTGCATACCTCATATGATTCAAAATCAAATGAGTCCAGCATACCATCCTTATGGAGCTGGGATAAGCGCTTGTCATTTATATGACCTAAGCGACAGTGCCAGAGGTAGGTTAGGTAGGTTTGGTTCATGTCATTTGACTTGAACCTCTTGGTATTTATGTTATAGATAGGTCTCTCAAGGTCTAGAATATAGAGTCCGTTTATTAGAGGTGCAGTACAATAGAACATATCGTTTAAATAGATAGAACAACATTTGTTCTTTATTATAAACGAGAATCCTTTCTTGTCCAAACAAGAAACTGAAATTATGTTCTTAGTCAAGGCAGGCACATAACAACAATCATCTAATTCTAGTACAAGCCCAGAGGGAAGAGATAGATGATAAGTTCCTACAGCAATAGCAGCAACTCGTGCTCCATTGCCTACTCGTAGGTCTATCTCACCCTTCTTCAATGCCCTGCTATTTCTCAGCGCTTGTACATTAGTACAAATGTACGAAGCACATCCGGTATCTAATACCCACGATGAAGAGATAGAGAGGTTGACTTCTATAACATGTATACCTGAAGTAGAAATCTTATTTCTCTCCTTCGTAAGATCTTCCAGGTATTCTTTGGAGTTCCTCTTCCAGTGCCTTGCTTGTCCTTGATATAGGTGACAAAGATGTTCAACCATATCGTAAGCGCTCATCAACTCATGTTGCTTCTGAAGCTCAGAGTTCATGGTTGCGAGCATAAGACAGGACACATCTAATGCGTCATCTTGATGCTTCTTGTAAGCATCCCGGTCAGCTCGCGTGGCAGTGGCAGGAGGAGCCTCCGGAATGGGCTGCTCCAGAACGTACAGTTTACGTTCCTAAGTGAGAACTATTCTCAGGTTCCTATACCAGTCGAGGAAATTTGCTCCGTTGAGCTTGTCCTTCTTAAGGACAGAACGCAGGGAGAAAGAGTTCGTATTCGACGTCATGGTTATCTACAACAGAAAATTTGCAGAAATAAATATTATATTCTTTTAAAATCATTTAATTAGGCCTTTAATTAAATGATGCTCCCACTGAATTCTATAATTCTTGTGGGACAAGATCCACATCATACTAACCCTTGAGTTAGCTTTGGCTAATATGCCCAAGGCTTAGTATGATCGGTAGGTAACGATTACCAATTACATCTCTATGCAACTCTTATTTATAAAATTAATATCTGCATTTATATTAAAACTCGAGTTAGCTTTGGCTAATACGCCCGAGAGTTAATATAGATGTGATTTTGACCTATCTTTTCCAACCGTTGGAAGAATGCCTATAGTTGACTCGATCTAACCGAGCAACTAGGAATACTCAATCTAATTGAGTTTGTATTCACCCATGCGTTGATAGGCGGGACCAAGATTGTCCCTCCGTACCCTACCAAGATAATATATATTGCTCTGCTTTGGCAGATTCAACAATACATATGATCGAGGTAGTGATAGGTATCACGGCACGGTTAGGCATTTAGAGTTGGTTCGATCGAGATCTAATCTAATCGAAAAGGATGCATCTTGTGCACAACTTAGATCTAATCTAATCGCAAGGGTGCATCATGTGCACGACTTAGATCTAATCTAATCGTAAGGCACAAATTAATTAATTACTATTAAACATGCATCATATACATAAGCAATTAACTAATTAATCTATTTGTGATTTAGTCATGGCCCTACTACGATCTTCTCAAGCCAATGAGAAGATCGAATGGTCAACCTAGGGTCAACAGCTTCTCCAAGCTCCTCCCTTTGACCACCTTGTGTTGCTCGTGCCCTCCTCGGAACTCCGTCTCGTGTGGACCCTCCACCGCTCCAATTTGTACATTACAATTTGAAACTCGAGTTACATTCGAGTCTAAATCTAATTTACAACAAGAATATAAGAGAAAGGCACGACGCACAGGTCGCGGAAAAATAAAACATCAACACGCGCAAACACATAACGGCACGCAGACCGTATTATGAATTACAACACAATCCAATCATATTGGGTTTTTGGGCCATGACTATCACAAAATTAATATATAATTCAAAATTATATATTTTCATAATTTTCTATAATTTTAAAAATAATTTTTACAATTTTTACGAGTAAAATTTCCCGGCGGTCCCGTTTAGCGGTTTCGAGCGCAATCGCGGAACGGATCCCCTTGCGAGGCCAGGGGCAGCGCCCCTACCCGCGATCTAACCATCGCGAGTGTTCCTTTGAGATCCAACAGTGCCCAAACTCACTATCCCAAAACGATTTGGGTCGAGACATTGCCGTTTCGGAAAAATCTTCCCGGCAGGTTCGTTTTTAGCGATTTCGGGTACAATCGCGGAGCAAATCCCCTTGCGGGGTTAGGGGCAGTACCCCTACCCATGATCTAACCATCGTGAGTTGCTCTTTTGTGATCTAATGGCACCCAAGCCCGCTGTCCCAAACGAATTTGGGGCAAAACGAAGCCGTTTTGGAAAAATCTTTCCGGTAGCCGAAGCCTACAAGTGCCGAGACACTTGTGCTTCGCTTCTACGGAAAAATTACCCATAAAAACTATAAAAATCATAATTTTACAGAAAATTACAGAAACTTTAGTTTTCATAAAACCAAAAATTAAACTCGTACAAGCCTTGCACGTGGCTCTGATACCACTGTTGGGTTTTTCGGGCCGCGAAAATCGCTTTTCGCGTCGCGGAAACCCCGAATCACCCAAAGCCGTAGGATCCGTGCAAGGAAAAATTTCGAAAACACGAGTATGAGTTATAAACTACGATCTACAGTAGATCTACAAAGGAAAACACTTTATACCTTTGATGCGTGCCCTCGCAAAATTCCCGCTCGTCCAAGGTATGTGTCGGATATACAAAGTATCAAGGTAGATAATTCTCTAGTGATATCCACACGAACAAGGAGTGTCTCTCACACTCAAAGGATGGAGAAGAGAGCCTCAAGTGTGCTAGCACTTTCTAGGGCTCTCGGGTAGGATTTAAAAGGAAGAAAAGAAAGGATGCAAAAGGAATGTCTTACACTCAAGAAGTAGTATCCCTCCTTTGTGACCTTCACTCTTCCTTTTCTCTTGGAACTCACTCAACCACCTTCATCTTCCCTTGGAACCCACGGCAACCACAAGAGAAGAGGAGGAAGAAGCTAGGAAGAAGATGGAATAATTACCACACATCAATTTCACTAAATGAAAACCTTCTCATCCTTTAGTGTGGCCGGCCACACACTCATAACTCCCTCATTTAATGTGGCCGGCCACATTAAATGGAATGGGAGGTGTTGTAACCTCCATGAGGTGGCACACCTCATGAGGTGGAGATGATGTGGCAAGGTTAGTCATGCCATGTAGGATAAGTCAACCTTATGATGTGGCAATACATCAAGTCAAACTTGATGTTTCAACTTCTACTTGGTCAAGTCAAACTTGACCAATTGTCTTCCTTGTTGAGTTAAATCCAACCTTTGACTCAAGTCAATTTTAATTTAATGAATCTCAATTCATTAATATAAATTGACTCAATGAATCAAATCTAAATTATACTCATTCAACAATTGAATCTAATTGAGTGTAACTCAATAAGTCTAATTTGAATCCAATTGGTTCATCATATGAACCCACTCCAATTGGTTCATCATATGAACGCAATCTCCATCCACTTGTTCTTTGTGTGTGACCCAATAGATTCTTGTAACGTTGGCAATGTTTCTAAACTCCTTTAGAAACATAAGCAATGAGCGGCATCTAGCAATACATCATTGCTGCCCAAGTTACAAAAAATGTTGAGATCCAACATCACCTTGTGACTATTATTTATGACTCCTCACAATATATGACAAGTGTCCTTCTATCCTAGACATCTAGATTGATCAATGTGAGGCATAGACCGTATCATCCTCTGACCAATCTAAATCTTGAACTCCAAGTAGACTCACTCAATCAAATGAGCTCAATATCTCATATTGACTCATTTGGGTATGGTCATACACTTCGTGGTCTTACTCTATCAAGAATATCGATGTCACTCCCGTCATATAGGAGGGATAGATCACATCTACATCACTCACATCCCTCTGCATAATTCGTTTCATACCCAGTAATCGCCTTTATAGTCCACCCAGTTACGGTTGACGTTTGGTGAAACCAAAGTACATAACTCCTTATGTAGGGATCCATGGTGACTTCAGGTCTAAGAACTCATAGTCATACTAATAGCGACATGAGAAAGTATATGACACTCATATAACGATCCATGATACTTTCTCATGGCGGGTCATTCAGTATACATTCTCTAATGCATACCCATGTGTCAGCTTGATATCTCTATATCTATGACTTGTGAGATCAAGTCATCGAGCTGACCTACATGCTAGTCTTATTGCATTAACATTGTCCCTGAATATTAATACTCGACTAGGAATGATTTATTGTAGTATTCCCTATATCATCTCACTATCGATTCAAGTAATCGATTGATATAGGTATGAACCTTCTACTCAAGGACGCTATTATACTTAGTCTATTTGGCACTAATACAAATAAGTATAATAACCAAACAAATACCTTTATTAATATACAAGAATATGATACAATGAGTCCATACAATCATCAAATGATGGGCTCTAGGGCTCTAACTAACAAACCTATTGTGTTCTTTAGAAGTTAAATTAGGAATCGCAGACGGAACTTAACATCATTGATTCCAAATTTAACTTATCTGTTCATAATGGTCTAGATTTAAATCGCAAGCGAAACTTAACACTATTGATTCAAATCCACCTATGTTATTAATTCCATTAAATATTAATTTCCAAAATTGACTTTCAAGACTGCATGGCGAGGCACATGGCCTTCTTGGATATGGGAGCAACCACCACCGCCTAGACAAAGCCTTTTAAAGAAAGCTAATTTTTAATTTCCTTAAATAACTCTAGGTTAAACAAAAAGAACAATCGAATCACAAATTCGAAAACAAAGAAAACACAAATTTTAAAAACTAATTCGAAATACTAGATCTAATGCTTCTTGTGTTTGGAATTCTTACAAAAGAAATAACTAGCATGATGCAGAAAACAATTGCTAATTATACCTTCTCTTTGTAAACTAATGACCTCGAGATCTTTTGTCATATTCCTCACCTTGCCTTGGACATCGTGTGGGCGACGATCCTCCAAGATGAACACCACCCAAAAGCTTTCTTGCTCTTCCCCTAAAATCCGGCCACCACCACCACCAAGGAGAAGAGAGCAAAAGGGAAAAGAAGAGAAGAAAGAGGGAGGGTCGGCCACACCCAAATCTCCGAGCAAGAGAATAAGAATTGTGTCTCATGAAGCCTCCTCACCCCTTCTTTTATAATACTTGCCCAAGGCAAATAAGGGAAGAATTTTTACAAAAATTAAAATATTCCTCTAATTTTCCTTTTCCCTTTTTATTTTCCTTTTCTTTCCTCTTGATTGAATCAATCACCAAATCAATTTGGATGATGATTTATTTTATTTTTTTTATAAAATTTTACAAGAAGAAAACCTCTTATAAAATTTTACATGCTCTCTTTCCTAAAGTGGATGTTAAAAGGGAAAGCTTTTAAAAAATTAAAACCATGTTTTAAAATTTAAAACTTCTCTTCAAAAATTTCCTTTTTTAACATGAATAGAAAATTTTAATTTTAAAACTTCTCTTCCTTTTTTTGTAAAACCATGATGATGGTTAAAAAAAGGAAAGTTTTAAAACTTTTAAAACTCTCTATTAAAACATGTGGCCTAATTCAAATAAGGAAAATTTTAAAAAATTAAAATCTCTCTTTTAAAACTTATAGTTGTGTACAAAGATAAGATTTTAAAAATTCAAAACAACCCTCCTTGTTTGAAATATTGTGGCCGACCCCTACTAGCTTGGTCACCAAGCAATAGGGCTGACCCCTATAGAAGAGGATGTGGCCGGCCATTGCTTGGTCACTAAGCAATGGACCGACCCCCTTCTTGTACATCAAGAAAGGCCTTATATTTGGATGGACTTAAGGCTATAATAAGGCTACGACAGGGACCTAGAGGAGAAATTGGTTTTGGCCTTCCGATGGGCTTGAGTATCCCGTCTTCACCCCGAACACACAACTCAAGTTCATCGATAATAACTCATTCCACTAGAGAGTTATTATCGCACTACCGCACCAATCCCAAATTACATTATGGGCTCCTTATCATGAGTGTGTTAGTCTTCCTGTGTTTAAGATAACGAATATCCACTAATTAAGTAAGTTACTGACAACTCACTTAATTAATATCTAGCTTCAAGAGTAGTACCACTCAACTTCATTGTCATGTCGGACTAAGTTCACCTGCAGGGTTTAACTTGGCAATCCTTATGAGCTCCTCTTGGGGACATTCTCAACCTAGATAATTAGGACACAGTTTCCTTCTATAATCAACAACACACATTATAAGTAATATCATTTCTCAACTTTTCGGGCATATTGATTTATCGAGCTAAACCTCACCCTTTGATAAATCAAAGAAATAAATATTAAATATATGTGCTTGTTATTTTATTAGGATTAAGAGCATACACTTTCATAATAACTAAGGTCTAGTTTTTTTATTTAGTCAGTACAAAAATAACTTTCCTAAAATGGTCCTACTCAATACACTTAAAGTGTACCAGTGCAATTTATTTGTCATGATAAACTAATACTTAATTACACTACAACTATTCTAATGGTTTGTTCATTTCCATCTTAGTTGTGAGCAACTATTTATAATTTATAAAGAACCGACAACATGATTTTCTGAGTGTGACACCATACTCCATGTTATCTACTATATAAATTAATTGAACAATTACATTTAACAAATAAATGCAGATATTGACCAATGTGATTCTTTTATTTCAAAAATAAATGTTTACAAAAGCTAGGCTTTTAGTATACACTTTAACAGTGTCTTCTCTAATTTTCTTAAGAACAATTTTACTCATGGGCTTGTGGTTCATTACATATCCCTCTTCTAAAAATCGAGCATTGGTGCTAAGAATGACCTTTTGATTTTTTGGTCTATAAACCTCCTTTCGTTTCTCTAGGATAACCCACAAACAAGTGAACTCCTGTTCGTAATTCGAACTTATCAGTGTCTCCCTTTAGCACATGTGTTGGACTACGCGAAATTCGAATTTGGTTTAGACTAGGCTTACGCCCATTCCACAATTCTATGGGAGTAGAGGGCATTGACTTAGAAGGTACTATGTTCACTGCCGTTTCTAGAGTATATCCCCTAAACGAATTTGGTAATTCTCAATAACTCATCATTGATCTAACTATTTCCATAAGAGTCTTATACCTTCATTTTACCACACCATTTTGTTGGGGTGTACCAGGTGCAGACAGTTGGGATTGAATCCCATCCTCTGATAAGTAACTTCTAAACTATCCTAAGAGGTACTCTCTACCACGATCAGACCATAGTGTCTTGATACTTTTACCATAACGTTTCTCTACATCAGCCTTGTACTCTTTGAACTTATCAAAACACTCAGACTTGCGGCGCATCAAGTAAATGTACTCGTATCTCGAATTGTCGTCTACAAAAGAGATGAAATATTCGAAACCACCTTGTGCCTGGATAGTCATAGATACAAATCAGAATGAACCAATTCTAACACATCTTTGGCACTATACCCCTTGACCTTAAAAGGACTCTTGGTCATTTTCCCTTCCAAGCTAGACTCGCAGGTTTGGAAAGTTTTCCACTACCAATTAGCCCAAAAGTCCATCGGCTATTAACCTTTGAATCCTACTCAAGTTAATATGACCTAGCCTTAGATGCCAAAGATATGTTTGGTTCATTTCGAAGGTTGCTTCTTCTTATTAGAATTAGAGGATGCGTTATTAATTTTCTTTTGTTGCATCGTGGGAGTTATTGGATTTAGAGTATACAAATTGCCAACTAATGTACCAGAACAGATAACTGTTGGAACCCCAAAGAGTTCTGATGTGATCAAACAAGTTAAGTTAGGTCCTGTTTTGTCTAACCCTTGTGTCTAAGTGTGCAGGAGCTTAGGAAAAAAGAAAGTCGAGCGAAAGACACGGCTAACAAGAAGGACGGCACGGGGAGAGAGCTGACGTGCTCGGTGCGTCCGAGGGACGAGGTGACAGCGGAAGAGTACACCGGTGGACGAGAAGAACATACGTGACGTTCGAGGGATGAGAAATCGGGAAGGAAGGATGCTCGAGGAGAAGGTCGAAACTTCGGTTAGGGTGAGACCTATTCCGGATGGCCGAGATCACCCAAGCTAGCGGAGCCAGAACAGAAGACCCAGACCGAGACGAGCTGAACCGGAGCAGTGGAACTAGACCACAAAAAGTCAACTGGGTTGACTTAATTGGTCTAGGTGCCTGGACCGTCCGGGCGGCCGGAAGTGGATTTTGACCAAATCGAGGTTTGACTCGATTTGAACGTTGGGGGGATAAAGTTTTATCCTCCCAGGGTGCCCGGAACCCTTCAGGGTGCCCCGAATAGTGCTATTAATATAACACTAATTTGCACAGTTTATTCACTTCACTTGTAATCAATTTCTCTGCGCTTTACTTTTCTGTCTGTGTTGTCAACATTGTAAAGAGGCTACTCCGCACGAAGGAGATCATCAGATAGTGCATCGTATTTGTCTTGGATTAACAATGTTCTGATTACAAACCAAGTAAATCCTCTGTGTCTGTTTTCTTTTAATTAGTCTATGTTTTTTTTTACAAGTGTTTGTTATTTAGTTGAAAATTTGAGAAAGGTTAGATTTATTTTTTCAGGACAATTCACCCCTCCCCTCTTGCCGGCCTCCAAAGGGACCAACAAGTGGTATCAGAGCAAGGCGCTTCAGGAAGACTAACCGCCGATCGAAGCAATGAGATGGCCGGACCAAGCATTGTTCCACTAAAATTCGAGGGGGACTTCGCACACTGGAAGCGTCGTATGGAGGTATTTCTGAAAACTAATTTCAAAATTTGGTTAATTATAAAGTATGGCTTTGTAGCTCTGACAAATCAGAATGGAGAAGAAAAAGAAGAGAGCCAGTGGACAAAGAAGGAGCAGAACGATTCCGTAGCTAACAACCGTGAGGAATATCACCTACTGAGCTGTTGCCGCCTCAAGAAGTCAACCGCATCGGAAGCTACTCGTCAGCCAAAGATCTCTAGGAGAAGTTCCTGGAGCTCCATGAAGGAACATCCGAAGCCAAGCTAACATGAAGAGACATCCTCTGGAACAGACTAACGAACATTCATCTGGAAAAAGGTGAGAAGGTAGCCGATCTACATGCGAAGGTAAAGGAATTAATTACTGGTCTCTAGAACCCCGGTGAAACGGTAACAAACCGGGACACCTTACGCTACACACTCAATGTGTTTCCTAGAACTCCAGAATGGACATCAATTGTTGACACCTACTATATTTCAAAAGACTTGGAGGTAAGTACTTTAGAAGAATTGTTCTCTACTCTTGAATTACATGAAACCAAATGTGCAGGGACAACAAAGGAATCAAGCCAGATGATCGCACTAAACGCAACCAAGAAGGATGAACCCGAGTTAGATTCAGAAGAGAATCAGGAAGCATATATGGTAAGAAATTTTAAAAAGTTTTTTAGGTCTAATAAATTTAAATAAATGCAGAATAAAAAGAATCCAAGAAATAGAAGAAGGATACGTTGCTACCAGTGTCAAAAGGAAGGACACTTAAAAGAATACTGCCTAGAACTAAAGAAGGACAAAGTCAAGATACCCAAGAAGCACAAGAATCTAAAAGCAACTTGGGATGATAGTTCATCATCTGAGTCCGAGATTCAAGAATATACCGGGATAGCACTGATGGCAAGCTATGAAGGGAAAAGTACATCAGAACCCAACATCGATTAAGGGGGAGGGATGTCAGATGAATGTAGTGAAGCAGGGGGAGAGTCAGGCTTCAAGTCTGATATGGTAAGTGAGGTATGTCTCTTATCTCTTGATCAGCTTTATTTCGGTATTAAGGCTGTGGCTAAGTCTATGTACAAATTAAAAGGTAAAAATACTGAATTAAAAAATGAAAACTTAGAAATAAAAAGAACTTTAGCAAAATCATGTCTATTAGAGGATTTTGATAAGATTAAACTTGAAAATGAAAAATTAAAAGAAGAAATAGAAAGATTGAAAAACTCTATTTGTTCAAATATTCCTGGTTTTAAAAATTATAGAGAACTAAACTGGTACTGTAGGTTTCACCAAAGTCAAATCAGAAAAATAGCAAAAGCCTATGTACCTAGAAAATAATTGATTAACCCTGTAGGAAGGAACCTCTATTGGGTTCCAAAACCTTGCTTAATTTAAAAATCAAAATTAGATTTAGCATTTTCAGCAAGAGAATTAAACATGTAATTTCTTTATGCGACTTTGTCTAGAAAGTGGTTGTTGCTCCCATAACCAAGAAGGCCTAGTGCCTCGCCACTACCTGGAAGCCAAGTATCGAAATGAAAAGTTTAATTGACTGACTAAAAAAGCATTAATTTAAATCACTTAATGCTTTAAAAGAGTTATTTAATTTGTTCTAAAAAATATATTCAAAATATTTTTTTATGAAAATTTCTTCTAAATTCTGAATTATGGTTGAAACTTAATTTTTTTTTATTGGAAACTTAAAAATTATGTTTGTCAAACACTTCGAAATTTCTTTTAAGTTAGAAATTTTTTTTGTTGCAATTTGCCTTAATTTTTTTCTCTCTTATGAAATTTTTTTTAACACTTATAGTTTCTTTAAGTTAGAATTTATCTTAAACTTGTTAAAAGGAGCCCCATTTTTATGTGATCAAAGGGGGAGAAGAATGTTAAGTCTAGGGGGAGGTATACATTCTTTAAATTGAAAAATCTTTTGGACTTATTTGCAAATTAATTATTTTTATTACATATGTTTACCTTAGCTTAACTTGGGTTGCTCACATCAAAAAGGGGGAGATTGTTGGAACCCTCAAAGAGTTTTGATATGATCAAACAAGTTAAGTTAGGTCCTGTTTTGTCTAACCCTTGTGTCTAAGTGTGTAGGAGCTTAGGAACACAGGAAGTCAAGCGGAAGACGCGACTAACGAGAAGGACGGCACGGGGAGAGAGCCGACGGGCTCAGTGCGTCCGAGGGACAAGGTGACCGTGGAAGAGTACACCGGTGGACAAGAAGAACATACACGACGTTCGAGGGAAGAGAAACCGGGAAGGAAGACTGCTCGAGGAGAAGCTCAGAACTTGGGTTCGGGTGAGCCCTATTCCGGATGGCCGAGATCACCCAAGCTAGCGGAACCGGAACAAAAGACCCAGACCGAGACGAGCTGAACCAGAGCAGTGGAACCGGACCACAAAAAGTCAACTGGGTTGACTTAAGCGGTCTGGGCGCCTCGATCCATTCCGGGCGCTGGGACCGTACGAGTGCCCGGATCTATTCCGAGCGCCCGAAAGTGGATTTTGACCAGATCGAGGTTTGACTCAATCTGAACGTTGGGGGATAAAGTTTTATCCCCCTCAGGGTGCCCGGAACCCTTCGGGGAGCTCTGAACAATGCTATAAATATAGCACTGATTTGCACAGTTTATTCACTTCACTTGTAATCAGTTTCTCTGCGCTTTACTTTTCTGTCTGTGTTGTCAACATTGTAAAGAGGCTACTTCGCCCGAAGGAGATCATGAGATAGTGCGTCGTTTCGTATTGGATTAGTAATGATCTGATTGCAAACCAAGTAAATCCCTTGTGTCTGTTTTCTTTTAATTAGTCTCTATTTTTTTACAAGTGTTTGTTACTTAGTTGAAAATCCAAGAAAGGTTAGATTTATTTTTTCAAGGCAATTCACCCCTCCCCTCTTGTCGGCCTCCAAAGGGACCAACAATAACCACTCTATTTTTCTTGACAATAACTTTGTCATCAAAAGAAACAAAATATCCATCCTTAAATATTTTAAAACTAAAATCAAATTCTTTCTAAACCTTGGTACATAAAGGCAATTTCTCAAAATCGATGTTTTATTCCTATCAAAGGATAAATAAACATCTCTCACTGTAATAGGCACCACTTTCATAGTATTGCCCATGTAAACAGTGATTTCTCCTTCATGTAGCCTTCGGGTTTCCTGGAACCCCTGCAATGAATTGCAGACATGATCAGTGGCTCCTGTATCTACACACCAGGTACCGGTAGATAACACCACTAAAGATGTTTCAACAACTAATGAATAAGATACACCTATATTGTTATCATTTCTGAGAGGACAACCCACCTTAGTGTCCAAGTTTTGTTTCCAATCACAATAATTGGGACTAGTAAGTCTATTCTCTAGTATAACAGCTAGGGGATTGAAAAACATTTGAAATCCAATGAATCAAAAAATATTTGGTTAAGACCAACACCTCAAAACAGTATACCAATTCAAACATTTGTAAGAGAAGGTTTTATCCATTAATTTTATTATCTTGTCAACCTAACTTTATGACAAATAAAATTAATAGTTGGTCTGTCTTCGATCAAATATTTGGTTAAAACTTTAGAATTTAAAATAATATTGATTTCTCAAACAATATCATTTAAATTCACCAACACCTCAAATACCATGAATTTTGTATGCCACGATTGTGTGGACATATACAAATTCAAACATTTGTAAGAGGAGTGTTTTACCCATTAATTATCTTGTCAACCTTAAATTACCTCAAACACCATGAATTTTATATGCCATGATAGTGTGTTCTATACAAATTCAATCATTTGTAAGAGGAGGTTTTACCCATTAATTTTATTTTGTCAACCTAACTTCATGACAAATAAAATTACCTCAAACATCATGAATTTTGTATGCCACGATAGTGTGGACGTATACAAATTCAATAATTTGTAAGAGGGGGTTTTACCTATCTTTATGACAAATTAATAGTTGGTTTTTCTTCGGTCACACAAATAATAGCAGTGACTCCGATGGGGAGGATACTATTAAATGTGCCTAAGTGTATACCATTACTTGATACTAAGTCCACTAAATAAGTTTGTGCCCCTTCAGATGGAGAAGATCACACACATCCTAAATAATTCCCTATAATCATCCATTAAGGAAGTTTGATCTAGTGATTCGCAAACAAACTCATCCGCTGTGGAGGAAGGCACTCAGAGCCAACGCGCAAGTTTGA
Source organism: Zingiber officinale (assembly GCF_018446385.1). NCBI lineage: Eukaryota > Viridiplantae > Streptophyta > Magnoliopsida > Zingiberales > Zingiberaceae > Zingiber > Zingiber officinale. The sequence continues at coordinate 42,604,506 of NC_055998.1, forward strand.
ATGCTTTACTTATAAACCAGTATTGGAGATCGTGAAATTTAATTAAATTCCTCTCCCACTTAGTTATTTAGAACAAGGAATTTTAACATGCACATAAGCACACAAACACAAGCACACATAGCATAAAAGATAATAAATAAGAAAAATAATTTTCCAACTATTATGGCCTTTATCCATTGCTGTCCTCCGTGTGCCATCTTTAGCCACCTCCATCGGGTCTAGTCGTCGCATCTATCTTGCTTCTTTTTCTGCTGTGCCTCTGGTCCTCAAATAGTCCCATGCCTCGCAAGGATACGATCCACGACAAAAATAAAATTTTATATTTATCGATTCTATATTCCACGAAGGAATGTACATATAATCTAGATCAAACAAAATGTAAAATCCTAATAACTAATAGAGCTCATACTGTATTTAATATTACAATCATGCACACATATAAAATGTCCTCGACATGTCCGAGGGTCCAATCACACACAAACACAACATGGCCATAATAGTTGGATCTAGGATGCCTGCAACCACAGAGTTAATCTATTTGCACATCCTACTATTATCATGCCTAAATTATATATGATATGTGCATAATTAAACTAAAAACCAAACACCCAGAGTCTAAAACTTAGCTCTGATACCAATTGTTGGTTGCTACTCGGAATACCATCCTAGTTCCCCTGTACAAAAATTTGTACAAGCATAGAACTATCCTAGCTACCCATGTGCTCTACTGAAGTTCAATTTGGATTGCTAACGATTCTTATCATTATTAATCCAAATTGTCCTTCAGAAGTTGAACTTGGATTGGAATTGATACTTAACATTTTTACTCCAAGTTTAACCGATGTGATCTTCCTAAGTTAAACCATATTACAGAAGTTAATAAAATATCTATTTCAAAGATCGGCTTCCGGGTTAAACATGGCGAGACACTAGGCCTTCTTGGGTATGGGATCATCCACCACTTCCTAGACAAAGACTTTCAAAGAAATCAAATATTTAACTTCTTACAGTAAACTAGGTTTAACTACAGAGACCTCAATAGAAGCACAATATCGAAATATTTAATTGAAACACAAAATCAATAACAAAAATGATAACATAAAATTGATAGCCTCTTATGTTTGGGTTTTCAAGATCTATACAAATAACATGAACTAGTTATGATGCGGAAACAAATAACTAGTTATACCTTTCTTTGTAGCTTAAAGACCTCTTGATCTTCTGTTGTATTCCTCTCCTCCTCTTGGACATCGTGTGGGTGATGATCAACCAAGATGGAATCCACTCGAACCACTTCTTCTCCTCCAAGACTCTCGAGCCACCAAGGGATGCTAAAATAGGAAATTCCTTCTCTTCTTCTTCTTCTCCAAGTAGTCCGGCCACCAAGAGATCTCCAATGCTTGATGCTGTCAGCCCTTATGTTTCCTTTCCTCCAAACAAGCCGTCAGCCCTCAAGGAAGGAAAAACAAGGGGAGAAGGGAAGGGAAGAGGGGCCGACCACCAAAGGAATAGAAGAGGAGAAAGCCTAGGTTCAATTGTATGAAGACACCCTCTACCTCTCTTTTATAATCCTTGGTCATGGCATAAAAGGAAAGTTTTAAACCTAATTAAACTTTCTTATTTGTGGCCTCCTTTTAAAAAAGAAATTTTTAATAACAATTAAAATCTCTCTCTTTTAAATTTACTATTGTACATGACAATAAAGGAAAGTTTTAAAATTAATCTCTCTCTTTTAAAAAATGTAGACAACTACAAAAAAAAAGGTTAAAACTTCTCCTTTTAAATCATGGTTACAAAAAAGGAAAGTTTTATCAAAAATTAAAATCTCTCTTTTAAAACATTATAGATAACTACAAATAAGGAAAGATTAAAATCTCTCTTTAATCTTTTGTAGATAGCTATAAAAGGAAAATTTTTAAATTTTAAAACTCTCTTTTAAAATCAAGTGGATGGCTATAAAAGGATAGATTTTAACAAGAATAAAATCTTCCTTTTAATTTCCTTGTGGATGCTAAAAAGGAAAGTTTTAAACAAAATTAAAATCTTTCTTTTAACCATTGTTGATAACTATAAAAAAGGAAAGATTTTAACAAAAATAAAATATCTCTTTTATCTATTGTACATAACTACAAATAAGAAAATATTTCAACAAAATTTTGTTTTAAAACAAAACTTCCTTTTCTTTTTCCTATGGAGACCCCATGCTTGGTCACCAAGCATGGCTTGGCCGACCGCTACATGAGCTCCAAAATAATGCTTGGCCGACCCCCTTGCTCCAAGCAAGGATGTGTCCGGCCCATTACTTGGGTAAGAAGTGGACTTTGTGGATACAAGGCTTTATAGAGGCTACAACAGGGACCGAGAGGAGAAATTAGTATTGGTCTCTCGATGAGCTTGAGCTTCTTGTGTTCACCCCGAACACCCAACTCAAGTTCATCAATAATAACTCATACCACTAAAGAGTTATTATTGAACTACCGCACCAATGCCAAATTACATTATATGCTCCTTCTTATTATGAGTGCATTAATCTCCCTGTGTTTAAGATATCAAATGTCCATTAATTAAATAAGTTATTGACAACTCACTTAATTAATATCTAGCTCCAAGAGTAGTACCACTCAACCTTATTGTCATGTCGGACTAAGTCCACCTGCAGGGTTTACATGACAATCCTTATGAGCTCCTCAAGGGGACATCATCAACCTAGATTACTAGGACACAATTTCATTCTATAATCAACAACACACCATATAAATAATATCATTTCCCAACTTATCGGGTCTATTGATTTAACGAACTAAATCACACCCTTTGATAAATTAAAGAAATAAATATTAAGTATACCTACTTGTTATTATATCATGATTAAGAGTACACACTTCCATAATAACAGAGGTTTTGTTCTTTTATGTAGTCAATATAAAAAGGAAAACCTCAAATGGTCTAGCTCAATACACACATAGTGTACTAGTGTAATTTTATAGTTAAGATAAACTAATACCAAATTACATTACAACCACTCTAATGGTTTGTCCCATTCCTTCTTGGTTGTGAGATACTATTTATAATATATAAGAAACTAATAACATGATCTTCTGTGTGGCACCTCACACCATGTTATCTACAATATAAATTAAATGGACAACTACACTTAGCATAAATGTAGACATTTGACCAATGTGATTCTTATTTCAAACTAAATGTTTATTCAAAAGCTAGGCTTTTAGTATACATCCTAACAGAGTCTGAAACACATTTCTGTTTAACACTCCTCCATGCTATGACTCCACCTCTTAAAGTAAACACATAACCTGAGGTAGACTTACTATTGCCCCTATTTGATTGGAAGTAAGAATCCGTGTAACGCACAGGGAGAAAATCATCTGCTTGGTAAACCAGCATATAATCTCTTGTCTTTCTCAGGTACTTTAATATATTCTTTATGGTAGTCCAATTTCCCTGTCCTGGATTACTTTGATATCTACTAACCATGACCACGGTAAAATAGATATCCGGTCTCATGCAGAACATTGCATACATTAGGCTTCATATAGCTGAAGCATAAGGAACTGCCTTCATTTCCACTATCTCTTTTGATTTCTTAGGAGACATAGATAAAGATATTCCATGCCGAAAAGCTAGAAAACCTTTCTTGGAGTCATGCATGCTAATGTTAGTTAGAGCCCTAGAGCCAATCATGTGATGATTGTTATATGGACTTGATGTATCATATTCCTATATGTTTATAAAGGCATTTCTTTATGGTTATTATACTTACTTGTATTGGTGCCAAATAACTAAGTATAATAGCGTCCTCGAGTAGGGGGTTCATATCTATATCAATCGATTGGTTGAATTGATAGTTAGATGATATAGAGAACACTACTCTTAATCATTCGTAGTCAAGTATTAATATTCAGGGACAATGTTAATGCGATGAGACTAGCATGTAGGTCAACTCGATGACATGATCTCACAAGTCATGGATATAGAGATATTAAATTGACACTTGGGTATGCATTGGAGAATGTATACTGAATGACCTTCCATGAGAAAGTATCATGGATCGTTATATGAGTGTCATATACTTTCTCATGTGACTATTAGTATGACTATCAGTCCTTGGACCTGAAGTCACCATGTTTCCTACATAAGGAGTTACATACTTTGGCTTCGTCAAACGTCACCCGTAACTGGGTGGACTATAAAGGCGATTACTGGATATGTAACAAATTATGCAGAAAGATGTGAGTGATGTAGATGAGATCTATCCCTCCTATATGATGGGAGTGACATCATCATTCTTGATAGAGTGAGACCACTAAGTACATGACCATGCCCAAATGAGTCAATATGAGATATTGAGCTCATTTGCTTAGAGTGAGTCTACTTGGAGTTCAAGATATAGATTGATTAGAGGATGACACGGTCTATGCCTCAATTTAATCAATCTAGATGTCAAGGATAGAAGGACATTATCATATATTGTGAGGGTCACAATTAGTAGTCACAAGGTGATGTTGGATCTCAACATTCTTGTAACTTGGGTAGTAATGATGTGTTGCTAGATATCCCTAATTACTTATGCTTCTGAATGGGTTTAGGGGCATTGCCAACGTTACAAGAACCTATAGGGTCACACACAAAGGGCAATTAGATGGAGATTAGGTTCATATGATGAACCAAGAGGATTAGGTTCATGTGATGAACCAAATTAGATCAAGAGTAATCCAAATTAAACTAATTGAGTTGGACTTAATTTTATTCATGTGTCCAATGAGTCTAATTTAGATTATGACTCATTAAATCAATTTAGTTTAATGAATAGAGATTCATTAAATAAAATTGGCTTGAATCAATGGTTAGATTTGATCAACCATGGGAGAATTTAAGTTAAGTTTGACTTGACTTGAGAGAGAAGATGAAGAGTCAAGTTTGACTTGACCTCGACTTGACCAAATGCCATGTTATGGTGACTTGGCATAGTGTCGCTGAATGATGATGTGCCACATCATCAAGGTTACTTCATGGTATACCATCTCATGAGGAATACCAAGAGCCTTGACTCTTGAGATTCCATAGAGGTTACAAACCTCATTATAGTGGCGGCCACTTTTAGTGTGGGAATGAATTGATTTTCATTCAAGGCATCATCTTCTTCCTTTCTCTCTTCTTCTCTTCTCTCTCTCTCCTCCTTGGCTAAGACTCCTTGGGGTGCTAGCACACTCTAAGGTTTCCTCTCCATCTCTTGTTTGTGTGCATACTTCTAGAGGTGTGTACACTTGAACACACTTGAGATCCGAAGGACCTTGGACGAGCGGGATTTGCGATGGGCTTCGCTTCAAAGGTATACTCACTTTCTTGTAGATCTAGTGTAGATCTTGGATACAAAACATGTACATGTAAATTTTTATATGTCTTCGCATGGATCCATGGCAAGACTTCGGGGTTTCCGTAACGTAAAAAGTGATTTTTGCGGCCCGAAAGTCCCAACAGTGGTATCAGAGCCACGTGCGAAGCGTGTACATGTTTCATTTGTATTTTTATGAAAAATATAAGATCTGTAAGTTTCTATAACTTTACTATTTTTATAGATTTTATGGATATTTTTCTCGTAGAGGCGAAGCAACAAGTGCTAGGACACTTGTAGGCTTCGACTACCGAGAAAAACTTTCCGAAACGGCTAGGTCCCGCCCAAATTGTTTTGGGATAGCGGCTTAAGGCATTGTTAGATCATAGTCGGACACTCGTGATACTCATTTCATGAGAAGGGGCACTGCCCCTAACCCCGCAAGGGGCATTGTCCCGTGATCGCGCCCGAAAATTGCTAAACGGGACCGCCGGGAAATTTTAACTCATAAAATTGGAAAAATAGTAATAAAATTACAGAAATTTATGTAAAATATATAATTTAGAATTATGTATGATTTTATGATGCTCATGGCTGAAAAACCCAATTTGATTGGAATAAATATGTTGTAATTCATAATATGGATTGTGCGCCATTTTGTGTGATGTGCGTGTTGTATATATTATGCGACCTGCGTGTCGTACCTCCCTCATTTTTATTTCCTGTTGTAAAATAGTTTTAGACTCGAATGTAACTAAAGTTTCATATTTGTAATGTACAAAAATTGGAGCGGTGGAAGGTCCACTCGAGAAGGAACGACGAGGAGGGTGCGAGCAACACATGGTGGTCAAAGGGAGGAGCTTGCAAAAGCTGTTGACCCTAGGTTGACCATCCGATCTTCTCATTGGCTTGAGAAGATCATAGTAGGGCCTTGACCTAATCAAAATTTAATTATTCATTGCTTGTATGTCTGTGATGCATGCTAGTGTAGGATAATTAGTGCCTTGATGCGTATAAGATGTGAATCCACGATTAGATTAGATCTTAATCGAGTCAACTCGAAATGCCTACCAAGTCTTGATACCCATCACTACCTCAATCATTTTTTGTTGTTGAATTTGCCAAAGTAGAGCAACGCATATTATCTTGGTAGGGTGCGGAGGGACAATCTTGGTCCCGCCTATCAAGGCTTGGGACAATCTTGGTCCCGCCTATCAAGGCTTGGGTGAGTACAAACTCAATTAGATTGAGTATAACTAGTTAACTCAATTGGATCGGGTATAACTATAGACATTTTCCGACGGTTGGATGATAGGATAAAAATCACATTTATACTAAATCTTGGCCGATTTAGCCAAAGCTAACTCAAGTTTTAATGTAAATAAGATTTTTGATCCTATAAACAAGAGTTGCATAGAGATGTAATTGATAATTAGTTATCTACCGATCATACTAAGTCTTGGGTGATTCAGCCAAAGCTAACTCAAGGCGTAGTATGAGGTGGATCTTGTCCCGCAAGAATTATAGCTAATCGGTTAGAATCTAGCAAGTGTGGTTTGACCACATCCATGACTTGATTCTACAAAAATTTTATAATTCAGTGGGAGCATCATTTAATTAAAGGCCTAATTAAATGATTAGTGGAATATGATATTTATTTTCTATATTTTTCTGTTGTAGATTGCCATGTCGACAAACATGAACACCTTCTCCCTACGTTCTGTCCTTGACAAGGACAAGCTCAATGGAGCTAATTTCCTCGACTGGTACAGGAATCTGAGAATTGTTCTCACTCAAGAGAGAAAACTGTACGTCCTAGAGCAACTCATTCCCGAGGCACCTCCTGCTACTGCCACGCAAGCTGACCGAGATGCTTATAAGAAGCATCAAGATGACGCATTAGATGTGTCATGCCTCATGTCGCAACCATGAACTCTGAGCTTCAGAAGCAACATGAGTTGATGTCAACTTATGATATGGTTGAACATCTTCGTCAACTATATCAAGGACAAGTGAGGCACGAGAGATTCAAGATCTTTAAGGCACTATTTCAGTGCAAGATGCATAATGGGACTCCCGTAGGTCCATATGTGCTCAAGATGATTGGGTACATAGAAAACCTACAAAGGTTGGGATTTCCACTTGGCCAAGAGCTGGGCACAGACTTGATCTTTCAATCCTTGCCAGAGGGCTACAATCAATTTATCATGAATTACAACATGAACGAAATTGACAAGCCACTGCCCGAGCTGCTAAGCATGTTGAGAACTGCTGAGCTAAACCTTAAGAAGGTAAATCCCAACTCCATTTTGATGGTGCAAAAGCATAAAGGCAAGGGCAAGCCTAAAGGTAAGGGAAAGTCCCAAGCCAAGGGCAAAGGCAAGGCACTAAAACATAAAGGAGGGGTTGCCAAGGATGCTACCTGCTTCCACTGCAATTAGACCGGGCACTGGAAGAGGAACTGCAAAGTATATCTGGAAGATCTCAAGAAGAAGAGAAGTGAGACTTCTACTTCAAGTATATATGTTATAGAAGTCAATCTATCTATTTCTACATCATGGGTATTAGATGTCGGATGTGCTTCTCACATTTGTACTAATGTGCAGGCGCTGAAAAATAGCATAGCATTGACGAAGGGCGAGGTGGACCTACAAGTAGGCAATGGAGCACGGGTTGCTGCTGTTGCTATAGGGACTTACTTTCTATCTCTGCCCTCTGGGCTTGTACTAGAATTAGATGAATGTTGTTATGTGCCTGCTTTTACTAAGAATATAATTTCTGTTTCTTGTTTGGACAAGAAAGACTTTTCGTTTATTATAAAGAACAAATGTTGTTCCGTCTATTTAAACGATATGTTCTATTGTAGTGCACCTCTGATGAACAGACTCTATATTCTAGACTTAGAGAACCTCATCTATAACATAAATACCAAAAGGTTCAAATCAAATGAAATGAACTAAACCTATGTCTGACATTTTCGCTTAGGTTATATAAATGACAAACGCTTATCCCAGCTCCATAAAGATGGTTTACTGGACTCATTTGATTTTGAATCATATGAGACATGCGAGTCATGCCTACTAGGCAAGATGACCAAGACTCCCTTTAGTGGTCACAACGAAAGAGCGATTGACTTGTTAGAACTTATACATAATGATGTATGTGACCCTTTTAATGTCGCTGCTAGAGTTGGTTATAGGTACTTCATTACCTTTACTGATGACTTCAGTAGATATGGTTATGTGAGTTTGATGACACATAAGTCAGAATCCTTTGAATAGTTCAAAGCATGCAAGAATGAAGTACAAAACCAGCTTGGCAAGAGTATTAAGATACTTTGATCAGATCAAGGTAGAGAATACCTTAGCCATGAGTTTAGTGACTATCTAACTGAGTGTGGGATTCTATCCCAACTCACTCCTCCTGGAACACCACAGTGGAATGGTGTATCTAAAAGGAGAAATCGTACCGTATTAGATATGGTGCGATCTATAATGAGTCACACAGATCTTCCTATATCTCTTTGGGGCTATGATCTAGACACAGCAGCCTTCATACTTAACTATGTTCCATCCAAGGCTGTGATAAAGACACCATATAGCATATCGACTGGGAGAGATGCCCAGGTGTCTTTTATGAGGATTTGGGATTGTGAGGCTTATGTTCGATGTCAAGTCTCGGACAAACTGGGATCCAAATCCGATAAATGCTATTTTATAGGATATCCCAAGGAAACGAAGGGATATTACTTCTATATTCCCAATCAACACAAAGTAGTTGTGACTATGACTGGGGTATTTCTAGAAAGGGACTTTGTTCCTAGAAAAACTAGTGGGAGTACGTTCAATCTTGAAGAAGTTCAAGATTTGGACCATAACACTGAAACCTTGATGGAAGTTGAACTGGAGCCACAAAGAGTTGTGGATGATGAGATTGTTCCACAAGGAGTTGAGGAACAACAACCAATTCAAGTAGACATACCTCTTCGCAGGTCTGATAGGGTACGTCGTCAGCCTGAGAGATACTCATTTCTCTTGTCTGACTATGATGACGTTATGCTCATTGAGAATGAGGCTACCTCCTATCAGGAAGCTGTGATGAGCCTAGATTATGAGAAATGGCTAGAGGCCATGAGATCCGAGATGAAATCCATGTAGACCAACCAAGTATGGAATTTGGTTGATCCACCTAAAGGGGTCAAACCCATTGGATGTAAGTGGGTCTTTAAAAGAAAGACTGACATGGATGGACTTATATATAAGGGTCGTCTGGTAGCTAAAGGTTTCAAGAAAATTCATGGTATTGACTATAATGAAACCTTTTCTCCAATAGTGATATTTAAGTCCATTCGGATCATGCTTGCTATTGGAGCATACCACGATTATGAGATCTGGCAGATGGATGTCAAAACCGCATTTCTGAATGAAAACTTGCTCGAGCATGAGTACATGACACAACCTGAGGGTTTTGTAGATCCACAGCATACTGGCAGAGTATGCAAGCTGTATAAGTCCATTTATGGACTAAAGCAAGCTTCTCGGAGCTGGAATCTTCGATTCGATGATGCAATCAAACAGTTTGGTTTCATCAAAAATGAAGATGAATCCTATGTCTACAAGAAGGTTGTAGGGAGCACAGTTGTCTTCCTTGTATTGTATGTGGATGACATAGTACTCATTGGGAACGACATTCCTTTGCTATAGTCTGTAAAGACTTGGCTAGGGAATTGTTTCTCAATAAAGGACTTAGGTGAAGCAGTCCGTATTCTAGGCATACAGATCTATAGAGATAGATCTAAAAGATTGCTTGGCCTAAGTCAAAGTACGTATATTGACAAGGTATTACTACAGTTTGCCATGCAGAATCCAAGAAAGGATATCTGCCGATGTCACATGGTGTGAGTCTTTCGAAGACTCAAAGTCCCTCTTCTAGAGAGGAGAGAGACCGCATGGATAAGATCTCTTATGCTTCATCCATAGGATCTATCATGTACGCCATGCTATGTACTCGTCCTGATTATCGTATGCTTTGAGCATGACGAGTAGATACTAGTCAGATCTAGGTGAGTTGTTGGGTTTTTCGGGCCACAAAAATCACTTTTTGCGTTGCGAAAACCCTGAAATTCCCATGCCATGGATCCGTGTGAAGTTTATAAAACAAAATTTTGTGTACGAGTTTCTCTAACCTTGATCTACACTAGATCTACAAAAGAAAAGAAGTTACCCTTGATGCGAAGCCCTTCGCGTAATCTCACTCATCCAAAGTTTGCCGGATCTCGAGAGTATCATAGTAGATACTCCTCTATGTGTATCCACACAAGCAAGAGATGGAGAAAACCACACAAAAGGTGGGCTAGCACCTTTGATGGTCACGGCAAGGAGGAGGAGAGGGAGAGAAGAAACCTAGAGAGGAAGAAGAAGAAATGAATGAGAATGAATTCTCACCTTGTGTAACCCCCAAGTGGTCGGCCACTTTAGGCTTATAAAATCCCATGGAATATCAAGAGTCAAGTCTCTTGATCTCCTCCATGAGGTGGCATTTGGTCAAGTCAAACTTGACCAAATGAAGAAGCATTGATGATGTGGCATTGGTCAAGTCAAAGTCAAGTCAAAACTTGACTCTTCATCTTCCTACTTAAGTCAAGTCAAACTTGACCACTTCTCTCCCTTGGTTGATCTAATCTAACCATTGGTTCAAGTCAATTTTAATTTAATGAATCTCTATTCATTGAATTAAATTAATTAAATGAGTCTAAGGCCAAATTAGACTCACTTAACACATGAACCAACTTGAGTCCAACTCAATTAGCTCAATTTGGATTACTCTTAATCCAATTTGGTTCATCACATGAACCTAATCCTTTAGGTTCATCAAATGAACCTAATCTCCATCTAATTGCCCTTTGTGTGTGACCCTATAGGTTCTTATAATGTTGACAATGCTCCTAAACCTATTTAGAAGCATAAGTAATGAGCGGTATCTAGCAACACATCATTACTACCCAAGTTATAAGAATGTTGAGATCCAACATCACCTTGTGACTACTAATTGTGACTCCTCACAATATATGACATTGTCCTTCTATCCTAGACATCTAGATTGATCAATATGAGGCATAGACCATGTCATCCTCTAATCAATCTAAATCTTGAATCCTAAGTAGACTCACTCAATCAAATGAGCTCAATATCTCATATTGACTCATTTGGGCATAGCCATGCACTTAGTGGTCTCACTCTATCACGAATATCGATGTCACTCCTGTCATATAGGAGGGATAGATCCCATCTACATCACTCATATCCCTCCGTATAATTTGTTACATACCCAGTAATCGCCTTTATAGTCCACCCAGTTACGGGTGACGTTTGACGAAGCCAAAGTACGTAACTCCTTATGTAGGGAACCATGGCGACTTCAAGTCCAAGGACTAGTAGTCATACTAATAGCCACATGAGAAAGTATATGACACTCATATAACAATCCATTATACTTTCTCATGGCGGGTCATTTAGTATACATTCTCCAATGCATACTCATGTGTCAACTTGATATCTCCATATCCATGACTTGTGAGATCAAGTAATAGAGTTGACCTACATGCTAGTCTCGTCGCATTAACATTGTCCCTGAATGTTAATACTTGACTAGGAATGATTAAGAGTAGTGTTCCCTATATCATCTCACTATCGATTCAACCAATCGATTGATATAGGTAAGAACCTTCTACTCAAGGACGCTATTATACTTAGTTATTTGGCACCAATACAAGTAAGTATAATAACCAAAACAAATGCCTTTATTTATATACAAGAATATGATACAACGAGTCCACACAACAATCATCAAATGATTGGCTCTAGGGCTCTAGCTAACATGAGTGTCACTGGATAGCGGTCAAGAATATTCTTAAGTACTTGAGAAGGACTAAAGAATATTTCTTGATATATGGAGGCGATGATGAGCTAGTTGTAAAGGGTTACAGTGATGCCAACTTCCAAACTGACCAGGATGATTATAAATCGTAGTCTGGGTTCGTGTTTTGCTTGAATGGTGGTGCTGTGAGCTGGAAGAGTTCGAAGCAAGACGCAGCTGCTGATTCTACAACAGAGGCCGAGTATATTGCTGCATCAGAAGTAGCAAAGGAGGCAGTTTGGATCCGCAAGTTCATTACTGAGCTTGGGGTGGTTCCTAGCATAGCTGATCCTATAGAGCTCTATTGTGACAACAATGGAGCAATTGCACAGGCTAAGGAACCTCGCTCACACCAGCGGATCAAACACATACTACGACGCTTCCATCTCATTCGAGAGATTATCGATAAAGGAGATGTGAAGATTTGCAGAGTACCCATAGAGGCTAAAATCGCTGATCGCTTGACCAAGGCTTTGGCACAGAGAAAGTATGATGGTGACACTAGGTCATTGGGCCTTAGAGCCTACACTAATTGGCACTAGTGCCAGTGGGAGATTGTTAGTTAGAGTCCTAGAGCCAATCATGTGATGATTGTTGTATGGACTTGATGTATCATATTCCTATATATTTATAAAGACATTTCTTTATGGTTATTATACTTACTTGTTTTGGAGCCAAATAACTAAGTATAATAGCATCCTTGAGTAGGAGGTTCATATCTATATCAATCGATTGGTTAAATTGATAGTGAGATGATATAGAGAACACTACTCTTAATCATTCCTAGTCAAGTATTAACATTCAGGGACAATGTTAATGCGATGAGACTAGCATGTAGGTCAACTCGATGACTTGGTCTCACAAGTCATGGATATAGAGATATCAAGTTGACACATGAGTATGCATTGGAGAATATATACTAAATAACCCGCCATGAGAAAGTATCATAGATCATTATATGAGTGTCATATACTTTCTCATGTGAGTATTAGTATGACTATCAGTCCTTGGACCTGAAGTTACTATGGTTCCCAACATAAGGAGTTACATACTTTGGCTTCGTCAAACATCACCTGTAACTGGGTGGACTATAAAGGTGATTACTGGGTATGTAACAAATTATGCGGAGGGATGTAAGTGATGTAGATGGGATCTATCCCTCCTATATGACGAGAGTGACATCATCATTCTTGATAGAGTGAGACCACTAAGTGCATGGCCATGCCCAAATGAGTCAATATGAGATATTGAGCTCATTTGCTTAGAGTGAGTCTACTTAGAGTTCAAGATATAGATTGATTAGAGGATGACACGGTCTATGCCTCAATTTAATCAATCTAGATGTCAAGGATAGAAGGATATTATCATATATTATGAGGGTCACAATTAGTAGTCACAAGGTGATGTTGGATCTCAACATTCTTATAACTTGGGTAGTAATGATATGTTGCTAGATACCGCTCGTTACTTATACTTCTGAATGGGTTTAGGAGCATTACCAACATTACAAGAACCTATAGGGTCACACACAAAGGGCAATTAGATGGAGATTAGGTTCATATGATGAACCAAGAGGATTAGGTTCATGTGATGAACCAAATTGGATCAAAAGTAATCCAAATTAAACTAATTGAGTTGGACTCAATTTTATTCATGTGTCCAATGAGTCTAATTTAGATTATAACTCATTAAATCAATTTAGTTTAATGAATAGAGATTCATTAAATGAAATTGGCTTAAATCAATTGTTAGATTTGATCAACCATGGGAGAATTTAAGTTAAGTTTGACTTGACTTGAGAGAGAAGATGAAGAGTCAAGTTTGACTAGACCTTGACTTAACCAAATGTCATGTCATGGTGACTTGGCATAGGGCCTGTAACGCCCCGCCCCTCCTGCTAAGGCAACGGGGGTTACTTACGACACATACATACTTAACACAGCGGAAGTCTTACTTAGAGAATTTAAAAACCTTTTCTTACTTAAAAATCACCATAGACATAAAAGATCCACATAGCATACCTATCATAAATTTTGGGTCTTAATACCCAAACACATACTTAAGGTCATGCAGTCATAAAGTAAAAACATCAACATGGCAAATTTCTTATTAAACAAAAGCAGGTCATTTCTTTTAGCCAGTCCACTACAGCACACATCCTTCTAGCCCCTCCTGCTGCTCCCCTAGTACATCCATTCCTTGCCTTTATCTATGGTACAAGAAAGTAAGCTGTGAGCACTCATGGCTCAGTAAGTTCCTTTCCTACTCACAAAAACCGTCAAGCATATTAAAATCACAAGTCATAAGGCATAAAGACAAATGTATCATGTCAAGAGCATATCATGGCATATCGTAACATAACATAAAGTATCATGGCATAACATAACATGATCATCAAACGTATCCTGTCATAGCATAACATCATCATAACTATCATGGCATAATCATAAAGTATAAGCATGGTAAATTCCTAAACATATATCATGCAACATATGCAACATGTCTTTTGAAAACTTATACAATACATACTTAAACATAATCTCAACATGATTAGGGTCCCGGCTTGTACCACATACATAAATGCGCGCGTCCTATGTAGGTCCAAGGTAGCAAGTCTTGAACCCTACAAGGCATACATACTAGGCCCGTTTCTTAGTCCATCGACCTAGGGGCACTTAGGAGCCCATCCCTAACGAGGCCCGTTTCTTAGTCCATCGACCCCGGGGCGCTTATGGAGCCCACCCTTGGTACAAGCCATACATAAAGTAAAGTAGCATGACTTACATATCATAGTTCTTATCATTTCATGCATATCATATTTCTTAACATATCATAAAACATGCATATTTGGGCACACAGCGCATGCATGAATCATAGGCTTGCATAACGAACGTTTCATTTTATCATGTCATAAAGTAAGCATGTTTGAGCACATAGCACATACATGGGTCATAAGCATACATGAAAGAACATATCACATATCATAAAAAGACAAACCATTCATGGAATCATTAAATATCATCTCTTGATTCATTCATAGCACGTGAGGTATATCTAGGTCACTAAACCCATATGGCCGAAAGTCATGAGTAGAGGCATGATCTCTAGACAACATACAAACATAAAAATCTCATGATATCTTCACATGCTAACATAAGAAAGGTCATAAGCATGTTAACCTAAATTTTTAAGCCCTCCTAGGTTTCTAATTCTTTCATGGTCGAAACCTTTCATGAAGAGAAATCAAGTTCTAAGCAACATGCAACATGTAAACCCTAAACTCATATCATATCATATTTCATAAGGAACTACTTAAGCATTTTTAGTTTGGGTTCTAAGTTCCTTAAGCTCCTAATCTTATCATGACCGAACCCTAGCATGTCTCATTCTAGGTTACAAGTAGCATGGAAGTGTTGAACCTTAAGCCAATATCATATACATTTTCATGAGGACAACATAAGCATATTTGTTTTAAATTTCAAACTTCCTAGACCCCTTAACTCAAGGTGGCCGAAACCTATAACTCATGGAACTAGGTTTTTAGTGGCATAAGAGAATGGTAACCACAACTACATTTCATAGTACTAATAACAAGAAACATCATGAACATATGTAAGTTGGATTCAAAATTTCTCTAGGCCTTTACTCTAGTCTTGGCCGAAACCTATCAAGCATGAAACTAAGTTTCTCGTGGAATAAGAGCATGGAAAACACAACTACCTTTCATAGTACTTACCACAAGAAACATCATGAACATATGTAAGTTGGTTTCAAAATTTCTCTAGGCCTTTACTCTAGTCTTGGCCGAAACCTATCAAGCATGAAACTAAGTTTCTAGTGGCATAAGAGCATGGAAAACAAAACTACCTTTCATAGTACTTACCACAAGAAACATCATGAACATATATAAGTTGGGTTCTAAGTTTTCCTAGGCCTTTAATCCAAAGGTGGCCGAAACATATGAGCTTGGTCTTGTTTTTCATATGGCCTAAAAGCATGGAAACCCTACACAATTTTCATGGCATCATAACAAGGAACAACATGAGTAAACTTAGTTAAAAATCTACACATCCTAGCTTTAAAACTTGGTGGTGCCGAAAGTTATATATAACCAAAATTCTATGTAACAAGCAACCATAAAATCATCAACTAGTTTCATATTATTTTATCAAGAAGTCATGAGCCTCTTAGCCTTGGTTTAAACTTTCCTAGACTTCAATCTCATCATAACCGAACCTTCATAAGCATGAAACAAGATTCATAACTAACATAAAATCATGTCATAACATTTTAGCTTCATATCTTGTCTTAGGAAAAATCTTAGCATGCTTAGTCTTAGGTTTAAAACTCTTCTAGGCCTTTACTTCTTATCTGGCCGAATATTCATGAGCTTGGAAATGGAGTTTCAAACAACATACAAGTAAGAGAAAAATTTAACAACCTCATTATCATAGGGTACATAACAAAAGAATAAGGAAACATGCTTAGTTTGAGTCTTAACTTACATAGTCTTCTTGTTCATGCTTGGCCGAGAGTCTAAGGCTTATGGATCTAATTTTTCATTCTTTATTCTAGCAAGGAAACCTTAGATTAACCTCTTACATAAAATACATGTCACAAGAAAATTAGTAAGCATAACCAATTACAACTTTCTTAGACTCTTCTTCTTGTTTTTTTGGCCGAATCTTCTCAAAGTAAGTCCTAGGTTTTTAAGCGATCTATCTCCATGGAAAAACCATATAAACTATTGTACCACAGGTGAGGGGAAGCTTACATAGTGTTCACTTGTTAATCTTTAAAGAATTGGTACCCTTGGTGAAGAGGAAGAAGGGAGCTTCTTCTTCTAGCACTCCTCTTGATTCTTCTCTTGCTTGGAAGGGTACACCTTGAAGGCTCCTTCTTGTAGTTTAGTTTTCTCTTAGAGAGAAACCTAAACTTGTCTTGTGGAGATGAGGAAGGAGGCTTCTAGTCTCGGCAAGGGTGAGGGAGAAGGAAAAAAAAATGAAATCCTTTAGTTCCTTTCCTTTTTATGCTAAGTGGGTGGAAGTTACAAAGGTGAACTTTGCTTCCTTTCCTCCTTAATGGATGCATGTATTTTTCTAATGAGAATATGTGTTCATTCCTTCCCCTTAACTCTTCTCTTCATTATCCCCTTAAACGGCACGAAAATAGAGAAGGAAAGGGAGAAGATAACTTGTCTTTTGTTACTTCTTTTCTTAACCAAGAGGTAAACAAGTGGAAGAAAGCTACTTGATTTTCTCTTGTTTCCTCACTAAATTGTATCTTTTACTTTTAACTACAATTCCCATCATTTCCCATTCACATATTATTCATTATCCTAGTGGTTATCATACATAGTTTTATTTCTATCCTTTGTGAGAGGTTCAAGGTTCAAACCTTCACCTCTTCTTTTTATTTCTTCTTTTGATTCTTTTTACCTTTATGTTCTAAAGCAACTAACACCCATATACTTGTCTTATAATTTTGTGGGTGTTACAGTACCCCATACCTCATAGAAAGTTCGTCCTCGAACTTAAAATAGCTTCGTCAGATGGTGCCGGACTTCCTGCTGAGTGCATCAGCTACCTTGTTTGCTTTACCAGGGTGGTAAAAGATCTCTCAATCATAGTCCTTGACTAGTTCGAGCCATCTGCGTTGTCTCATTTTTAGGTCTTTCTGCGTGAAGAAATATTTTAGACTCTGGTGGTATGTATAAATCTTGCACTGAGCCCCATATAAGTAATGCCTCCATGTCTTTAGAGCGAAGACCACCGCTGCTAGCTCTAAATCATGAACGGGGTAATTCCTTTCATGTTCTTTGAGTTGTCTAGAGGCATAGGCAATAACTTTTCCATCTTGCATAAGTACAGCTCCGAGTCCTACAAAGGAAGCATCGCTATACATATCAAAATCCTTGTTGCTTTTCGGAAGAGTAAGAATCGGAGCACTGGTCAGTCTCCGTTTCAGTTCCGTAAAACTTTACTCGCAGTCGTCCGTCCATTCATACTTTTTATTCTTCTTGGTGAGAATGGTCATCGGGGCTGCTATTTTGGAGAAGTCCTCTACAAACTTCCTGTAGTAGCCCGCTAGCCCGAGAAAACTTCTGACTTCACTAGCGTTCTTTGGCCTATTCCAGTTGCTTACAGCCTCAATCTTATTCGGATCTACCATTACTTCGTCCTTGGAGATAATATGACCCAAGAATGATATTTGATCGAGCCAGAACTCACATTTGGAGAATTTCGCATATAGTTATTTTTCTCGAAGGATTTGCAATACTGTATTCAGGTGTTCGGCATGCTCTTCTTGAGTTCTCGAGTAGATGAGAATATCGTCAATGAAGACAATCACGAATTTGTCGAGATATGCCACAAATACCCGATTCATCAAATCCATGAACACAGCAGGGGCATTTGTCACTCCGAAGGGCATAACTACAAACTCATAATGCCCGTATCTTGTTCGAAAGGCTGTCTTTGGTATGTCCTCTTGTTTCACTTTTACTTGATGATAGCCGGACCATAAGTCAATCTTTGAGAAGACAGTTGCTCCCTTCAATTGGTCAAACAGATCATCGATCCGCAGAAGGGGGTATCTATTCTTGATTGTCGCGTTGTTTAGTGCTCGGTAATCTATACACATTCGCATAGACCCATCCTTCTTTTTCACAAACAATACCGGAGCTCCGCATGGAGAGTGACTAGGGCGAATAAGTCCCTTGTCAAGTAATTCCCGTAGCTATTCTTGAAGTTCCTTCAACTCAGTTGGTGCCATCTGGTAAGGTGCTTTAAAAATTGGTTT
This sequence comes from Zingiber officinale, assembly GCF_018446385.1. Lineage (NCBI taxonomy): Eukaryota > Viridiplantae > Streptophyta > Magnoliopsida > Zingiberales > Zingiberaceae > Zingiber > Zingiber officinale. The sequence continues at coordinate 42,623,575 of NC_055998.1, forward strand.
AGTACCCGGAACTACTTCAATCGTAAATTCTATTTCTCTATCAGGTGCTAATCCCGGTAGTTCATCAGGAAATACTTCCGGATAGTCGCATACTACTCTGACCTCTTCTAGTTTCTGGCTTCCGGCTGGTCTTGTATCAACCATGTGTGCTAGAAATCCATTACAACCTTTGTCTACCATACTTTGTGTCTTTACCGCTGATAAGAATCTTTCAGTTTCTTTCCCAGATTCCCCAATAAATTCAAACATCGGTTCAGCTTCAGGTCGGAAGACTACCTTCTTATTACGGCACTCAATTGAGGCGTCATACTTGCTCAAAAAGTCCATGCCCAGTATAATGTCAAAATCCCGCATGTCAAGTACTATCAGATTGCAGTAGAGTTCTCTGTCTGCGATTCGGATAGGTACGACCCGCAGCATTTGATCCGATGGCATAACTTCCCCGGATGGTAGGGATGGTAAGAATGTACCATTTAGGGTTTGAGGTCGTATGTCTAATTTCTTTGTAAATGGTGTTGAGACGAACGAGTGTGTCGCCCCAGTATCAAATAATACTAAAGCATGCTGATTAAAAATAGGCAGCTGACCTATAATGACGGTAGAGGCGTTCTTTGCATCTTCACTAGTAATCGCAAAAACCCTGGCATTCGTCGTCGCTGACGGGGCTTCCAACCTCCCTTGGCTGATGGAAGTCCCTTCTATAGTCGTTTGCATCTGGTGTAGTTGTGAAGGGGCACCCCTGTTCTGGTTGTTCTGCTGGAATGGTGCCTGCATCTGAGTAGGACAGTCTCTGGCCAAATGCCCTTCCTGTCCACAATTATAGCACATTCTTGTACCTTTGTGACACAATCCAGAATGCAGCTTCCCACAAATAGAACACTGGGGGTATCTTGGTTGCTTATTTACTGACCCACTTTTTGCATTGTCCCACTGCTTTCTTTTTCCGGTAGAAGTTCCTTTCCAGCTTGTTTTGGTATTCTCGGGTTTCTGTCCCTCGGCTTGTGTCTGACCTTTATTCTCCTTCATTGCTTTCTGATAATGCTCCGTAATCAGTGCACTGCCGACTAATTCCTCTGTAGTCTAATGTCTATTAACTCCGCCGGCCACGTTCAGTGCTATCTCGGGTCGAAGCATCTTCAGCATCGTTCTGACCCTTTCTCTCTCTGTACGCACTAATTCAAGACAAAGGCGTGCTAGACGGTTGAAGCGCTTTACTGCTTCGTTCACTGATAAGTCACCTTGCCGGAACTCGGTAAACTCGTCATAATGCCGGTTCGTCACTTGCGTATGAAAGAATTCTTCGAAGAACTCTGTCTCGAAGTCCGTCCAATTCATCAGATTAATTTGCCTCTTCGCTTTAACTCTTTCCCACCACATTCTCACATCTCCGGAGAAGCAGAAAGATACACATTTGATCTTCTCTGATTCAGGCCAGTCCAAAAGTTCCACTGTGCTTTCTACTGTCTTGAACCAGGCCTGGGCATCCCACGGCTCGTAAGTACCCGAGAAGTTCTCCGGTTTCAGCCTCAACCACTGTATCAAGTAAGTCTCTTGTCGAACCACTGGGGCAGGGGCTACCGGTGGTACTGGTGCAACTATTGGCACGACGGGCACTGCGTTCTGAACTACTGGTGGGGTGGTAGGGGTTCCTTGTTGACCCATCAAGGTCGTGATCAACTGTTGTTGTTCCGTGATCTGACGTTGAAGGTCGGTGACTACCTGAGTCAGATCTGGTGGAGTGATTGCCTCGTCTGCTCGGGTAGTACGTCTCCTAGCCATGTTTAACTTCATTAAACAATAACAAATTATCGTTATCCCTATTTGCTCTCATAAGGTTATTACTATTCCTATCCTACCATCATGCATACCTATCCTAATTAAAAGTATAAGTAAACATGCAGAATATTAGAGTATTAACAAAAATTAAATTAAACTAAATTAAAGAATAATTAAACATGCAGAATATTAAAGCATCAAAAACAAAAATTACATTAAGCATATAAAATCTTACTTGGAGCGGCAGGATGGAGGCTTGACGTGTGTGTAGTGGAATGGCTAACCTGGCTCTGATACCAAACTGTAACGCCCCGCCCCTCCTGCTAAGGCGACGGGGGTTACTTACGACACATACATACTTAACACAGCGGAAGTCTGACTTAGAGAATTTAAAAACCTTTTCTTACTTAAAAATCACCATAGACATAAAAGATCCACATAGCATACCTATCATAAATTTTGGGTCTTAATACCCAAACACATACTTAAGGTCATGCAGTCATAAAGTAAAAACATCAACATGGCAAATTTCTTATTAAACAAAAGCAGGTCATTTCTTTTAGCCAGTCCACTACCGCACACATCTTTCTAGCCCCTCCTGCTGCTCCCCTAGTACATCCATTCCTTGCCTTTATCTGTGGTATAAGAAAGTAAGCTGTGAGCACTCATGGCTCAGTAAGTTCCTTTCCTACTCACAAAAACCGTCAAGCATATTTAAATCACAAGTCATAAGGCATAAAGACAAATGTATCATGTCAAGAGCATATCATGGCATATCGTAACATAACATAAAGTATCATGGCATAACATAACATGATCATCAAACGTATCCTGTCATAGCATAACATCATCATAACTATCATGGCATAATCATAAAGTATAAGCATGGTAAATTCCTAAACATATATCATGCAACATATGCAACATGTCTTTTGAAAACTTATACAATACATACTTAAACATAATCTCAACATGATTAGGGCCCCGTCTTGTACCCCATACATAAATGCGCGCGTCCTATGTAGGTCCAAAGTAGCAAGTCTTGAACCCTACAAGGCATATATACTAGGCCCGTTTCTTAGTCCATCGACCTAGGGGCACTTAGGAGCCCATCCCTAACGAGGCCCGTTTCTTAGTCCATCGACCCCGGGGCGCTTATGGAGTCCACCCTTGGCACAAGTCATACATAAAGTAAAGTAGCATGACTTACATATCATAGTTCTTATCATTTCATGCATATCATATTTCTTAACATATCATAAAACATGCATATTTGGGCACACAGCACATGCATGAATCATAACATACATCATGAACATATCACTTATCATAAAGCATGCATATTTGGGCACACAGCGCATGCATGAATCATAGGCTTGCATAACGAACGTATCATTTTATCATGTCATAAAGTAAGCATGTTTGAGCACATAGCACATACATGGGTCATAAGCATACATGAAAGAACATATCACATATCATAAAAAGACATAACCATTCATGGAATCATTAAATATCATCTCTTGATTCATTCATAGCACGTGAGGTATATCTAGGTCACTAAACCCATATGGCCGAAAGTCATGAGTAGAGGCATGATCTCTAGACAACATACAAACATAAAAATCTCATGATATCTTCACATGCTAACATAAGAAATGTCATAAGCATGTTAACCTAAATTTTTAAGCCCTCCTAGGTTTCTAATTCTTTCATGGCCGAAACCTTTCATGAAGAGAAATCAAGTTCTAAGCAACATGCAACATGTAAACCCTAAACTCATATCATATCATATTTCATAAGGAACTACTTAAGCATTTTTAGTTTGGGTTCTAAGTTCCTTAAGCTCCTAATCTTATCATGGCCGAACCCTAGCATGTCTCATTCTAGGTTACAAGTAGCATGGAAGTGTTGAACCTTAAGCCAATATCTTATACATTTTCATGAGGAACAACATAAGCATATTTGTTTTAAATTTCAAACTTCCTAGACCCCTTAACTCAAGGTGGCCGAAACCTATAACTCATGGAACTAGGTTTTTAGTGGCATAAGAGCATGGTAACCACAACTACATTTCATAGTACTAATCACAAGAAACATCATGACCATATGTAAGTTGGTTTCAAAATTTCTCTAGGCCTTTACTCTAGTCTTGGCCGAAACCTATCAAGCATGAAACTAAGTTTCTAGTGGCATAAGAGCATGGAAAACACAACTACCTTTCATAGTACTTACCACAAGAAACATCATGAACATATGTAAGTTGGTTTCAAAATTTCTCTAGGCCTTTACTCTAGTCTTGGCCGAAACCTATCAAGCATGAAACTAAGTTTCTAGTGGCATAAGAGCATGGAAAACACAACTACCTTTCATAGTACTTACCACAAGAAACATCATGAACATATATAAGTTGGGTTCTAAGTTTTCCTAGGCCTTTAATCCAAAGGTGGCCGAAACATATGAGCTTGGCCTTGTTTTTCATATGGCCTAAAAGCATGGAAACCCTACACAATTTTCATGGCATCATAACAAGGAACAACATGAGTAAACTTAGTTAAAAATCTACACATCCTAGCTTTAAAACTTGGTGTGGCCGAAAGTTATATATTACCAAAACTCTATGTAGCAAGCAACCATAAATCATCAACTTGTTTCATATTATTTTATCAAGAAGTCATGAGCCTCCTAGCCTTGGTTTAAACTTTCCTAGACTTCAAATCTCATCATAACCGAACCTTCATAAGCATGAAACAAGATTCATAACTAACATAAAATCATGTCATAACATTTTAGCTTCATATCTTGTCTTAGGAAAAATCTTAGCATGCTTAGTCTTAGGTTTAAAACTCTTCTAGGCCTTTACTTCTTATATGGCCAAATATTCATGAGCTTGGAAATGGAGTTTCAAACAACATACAAGTAAGAGAAAAATTTAACAACCTCATTATCATAGGGTACATAACAAAAGAATAAGGAAACATGCTTAGTTTGAGTCTTAACTTACCTAGCCTTCTTGTTCATGCTTGGCCGAGAGTCTAAGGCTTATGGATCTAATTTTTCATTCTTTATTCTAGCAAGGAAACCTTAGATTAACCTCTTACATAAAATACATGTCACAAGAAAAATAGTAAGCATAACCAATTACAACTTTCTTAGACTCTTCTTCTTGTTTTTTTGGCCGAATCTTCTCAAAGCAAGTCCTAGGTTTTTAAGCGATCTATCTCCATGGAAAAACTGTATAAACTATTGTACCACAGGTGAGGGGAAGCTTACATAGTGTTCACTTGTTAATCTTTAAAGAATTTGTACCCTTGGTGAAGAGGAAGAAGGGAGCTTCTTCTTCTAGCACTCCTCTTGATTCTTCTCTTGCTTGGAAGGGTACACCTTGAAGGCTCCTTCTTGTAGTTTAGTTTTCTCTTAGAGAGAAACCTAAACTTGGCTTGTGGAGATGAGGAAGGAGGCTTCTAGTCTCGGCAAGGGTGAGGGAGAAGGAAAAAAAAATGAAATCCTTTAGTTCCTTTCCTTTTTATGCTAAGTGGGTGGAAGTTACAAAGGTGAACTTTGCTTCCTTTCCTCCTTAATGCATGCATGTATTTTTCTAATGAGAATATGTCTTCATTCCTTCCCCTTAACTCTTCTCTTCATTATCCCCTTAAACCCCACGAAAATAGAGAATGAAAGGGAGAAGACAACTTGTCTTTTGTTACGTCTTTTCTTAACCAAGAGGTAAACAAGAGGAAGAAAGCTACTTGATTTTCTCTTGTTTCCTCACTAAATTGTATCTTTTACTTTTAACTACAATTCCCATCATTTCCCATTCACATATTATTCATTATCCTAGTGGTTATCATTCATAGTTTTATTTCTATCCTTTGTGAGAGGTTCAAGGTTCAAACCTTCACCTCTTCTTTTTATTTCTTCTTTTGATTCTTTTTACCTTTATGTTCTAAAGCAACTAACACCCATATACTTATCTTATAATTTTGTGGGTGTTACAGGGCCGCCGAATGATGATGTGCCACATCATCAAGGTTACTTCATGGTATACCACCTCATGAGGAATACCAAGAGCCTTGACTCTTGAGATTCCATGGAGGTTACGAACATCATTGTAGTGGCCGACCACTTTTAGTGTGGGAATGAATTGATTTTCATTCAAGGCATCATCTTCTTCCTTCCTCTCTTCTTCTCTTCTCTCCCTCTCCTCCTTGGTTGAGATTCCCTGGGGTGCTAGCACACTCTAAGGTTTCCTCTCCATCTGTTGTTCTTGTGGATACTTCTAGAGGTGTGTACACTTGAACACACTTGAGATCCGAAGGACCTTGGACGAGCGGGATTTGCGAAGGGCTTCGCTTCAAAGGTATACTCACTTTCTTGTAGACCTAGTGTAGATCTAGGATAGGAAACATGTACATGTAAATTTTTATATGTCTTCGCACGAATCCGTGGCAAGACTTCGGGGTTTCCGCAACTCAAAAAGCTGTTTTTGAGACCCGAAAGTCCCAACAGCTAAAACGAGCTAGGATAATATCGATATATGAAGCTTGGGATAAGTAAACATTCTTTTCTTGCGATCCCTTATTACATTGATCCCAAAAATATGTCCGCATTCTCCCAAGTCCTTCATATCGAAATGCTTGGACAACCATACCTTTACTTCTGACAACACTTTGATATTGTTGCCAACTAACAAAATATCATCTACGTATAGTACAAGAAATGCCACCACATTTCCATCACACTTCTTGTATACACAAGACTTATCTGGACACTGAATAAATCCATAAGACTGGATTACTTCATTAAATCGGATATTCCAAGACCTTAAAGCTTGCTTCAGTCTATAAATAGACCTATTGAGCTTACATACAAGATGCTCTTTGCCCTTTGCAATAAACCCCTTTGGTTGCTTCATATGGATGTTTTCTTCAAGACTTCCGTTAAAGAAAGCAGTCTTCACATCCATTTGCCAAAGCTCATAATCCATATGAGCAGCAATAGATAAGAGTATCCAGATAGACTTAAGCATAGCTACTGGTGAAAAGGTTTCCTCATAATCGATTCCCTATTTCTGAGTATACCCCTTCGCAACAAGCCTTGCTTTGAAGGTTTCCACCTTCCCGTCTGTCCCTCTTTTCCTTTTGTAGATCCATTTACATCCAATAGCTTTTACACCATTTGATGGTTCTACTAGCTCCCAGACTTTGTTAGAATACATTGATTCTATTTCTGAATTCATTGCTCTTTGCCAAGATGCTGCATCTTTATCTTGGAGTGCTTCGTCATATGTTTGGGGATCATGTTCATGTTTACCTGGGATCAAGTTCGAAGACTCTCACAAAAACATGAATCTTTCAGGTTGGCTCACAACCCTCCCACTACGACGAGACACTATCTGTAGTTGTGTATCATTTGTGATATGTATTGTAGTTTCTTGTGATATTTCATCTTGCACTATTAGTACTAAAGTAGACGTGCCCTCTCTCATTTCTTCTAGAACAATTTCACTCATGGGCTTGTGGTTTATTACATAGTCCTCTTCAAAAAATCGAGCATTAGTGCTAACAATGACCTTCTGATCTTTAGGAATATAAAACAAACCACCTTTTGTTCCTTTAGGATAACCTATAAATAGGCGAACTTCTGTACGAGATTCCAACTTATCAGCATCTCTCTTCAGCACATGTGCTGGACTACCCCAAGTCCGAACATGACTCAGACTAGGCTTACGCCTATTCCATAATTCAGTGGGAGTAGAGGGTACTGATTTAGAAGGTACCAAGTTCAAAATATACATTGTCATTTTTAAAGCATATCCCCAAAACAAACTTGGTAATTCTGAATAACTCATCATCGATTTAACCATTTCTATAAGAGTCTTATTCCTTCATTCTGCCACACCATTCTATTAGGTGTACCAGGTGTAGATAATTGGGATTAAATCCCAACCTCTGATAAGTAATTACTAAACTCTCCTAAGAGATACTCGCCACCACGATCAAACCGTAGTGTCTTGATACTTTTACCATGACGTTTCTCCACATCAACCTTGTACTCTTTGAACTTATCAAAGCACTCAGACTTACGACACATCAAGTAAATGTATCTATATCAAGAATTGTCATCTATAAAAGAGACAAAATATTCAAAACCACCTCTCGCTTGGATAGTCATAGGTCCACACAAATCAGAAGGGAACAATTCCAACACATCTTTTGCTCTATACCCCTTGGCCTTAAAAGGTCTCTTGGTCATTTTTCCTTCCAAGCAAGATTCACAGGTTGGAAAGTTTTCCAACACTAATGAACCCAAGAGTCTATCGGCTATTAGCCTTTGAATCCTACTCAAGTTAATATGACCAAATCTTAGATACCAAAGATATGTTTGGTTCATTTTTGAAGGTTCCTTTCTCTCATTAGAATTAGAGGATGTATTATTAATTTCCATTTGTTGCTTTGTTGGAGTTATCGGATTTAGAGTATACAAATTTTCATCTAATGTACCAGAACAGATAACTACTCTATTTTTCTTGATAACCACTTTGTCATCAAAAGAAACAGTATATCTATCCAAAAATAGTTTAGAAACTAAAATTAAATTCTTTCTAAAACTTGGTACATAAAGACAATTTCTCAAAATCAAAGTTCTATTCCTATCAAATGATAAATAAACATCTCCCACTACAATAGCTGCCACTTTTGTAGCATTGCCCATGTAGACGGTTATCTCTCCTTCATATAGTTGTCGGGTTTTCTGGAACCCCTATAATGAATTGTAGATATGATCAGTGGCTCCTGTATCTACACACTAGGTACTGGTAGATAACACCGCTAAACATGTTTCAACTACTAGAGAATAAGATATATCTTTATTGTTTTCTTTCCTACGAGGACAACCCACCTTCCAATGTCCAAACTGCTTGCAAATGAAGCACTTGCCCTTCGGCTTCTTCACTCCTACTTTTAGTCCAGTACCTATAGATCAATTCACTTTCTTTGCCGAGCCAACTTGTTTCTTCTTCTTCTTCTTCTTGCCTTTCGACTTAGAAGTAGAAACATTTTCAGCAAAGTGAATTTGAAAATTTTGATGAAATAGCCCTTCTGCTACCTGAAGTTCTGTCAGTAGTTCCGCCAATGAATAAATCCTTTTATTCATATTGTAGTTCAGGCGGAACTGCTCAAAACTTTTGTGTTGCATTTGGAGAATAATATTGACCTGAGTTTCCCCATTGATTTCATCTCCAAGGATTTATATCTCGTTCAAGTAAGCCATCATTTTGAGGATATGATCCCTTACGGGTGTTCCCTCTGATAAGGTGGCTATCATTAAATTTTTCATAGCGTCTTGCCTAACAGCCCGATTCTGGTGTCTGAAGAGTTCCTTGAGATTGTACATCATATTATAGGTAGTAGTCTTGGACTGATGCTGATGTTGCAACACATTTGACATAGAAGCCAAAATGTAACACTGCGCCATCTCATCTGCCTTTACCCATTTCTTATGATACTCAATCTCCTCTTCACTAGAATCACTATTAGGCTCATTAGGGTAGACCTCTAACAGTACAAACTTATTGCCTTCAGTAGTTAGGGCAATGTCAAGGTTTCTTTTCCAATCTATGTAATTGGGACCAGTAAGTTTGTTCTCTTTCAGAATTATAGCCAGTGGGTTGAAAGTCATCCTAAGAATCACAAAATAAGTTTTGGTCAAGACTTAAGAATTTAGAATAATACTAATTCCTCAAACACTATTATTTAAATTCACCAACACCTCAAAACACCGTGAATTTTGTATGCCACGATAGTGTGGACGTATACAAATTCAAACATTTGTAAAAGGAGGTTTACCCCATTAATTTTATTCTTGTCAACCTAACTTTATGATAAATAAAATTAATAGTTGGTATTCCTTTGGTCACACAAATAATAGCAGTGACTCCGATGGAGTGAATACTATTAAAGGCGCCTAAGTGTATACCATTACTTGATACATAGTCCATTAAATAGGATTGTGTCCCTTCAGATGGAGTAGATCACATGCTCCTAAACAATTTCCTATAATTATCCATAAAGGAAGTTTGATCTAGTGATCCACAAACAAACTCATCCGATGTGGAGGAAGGCACTCAGAGCCAACGCGCAAGTTTGTTTGCATCACTTACAAACCAGTAATGGAGACTGTGGAATTTATTTATAAATCCCTCTCCCACTTAGTTATTTAAGATGAGGATTTTAACATGCACACACACACATCACAGCAAATAAAAGCAATAAATATGGGAAAACAATTTTCCAACTATTATGGCCTCTTCCATCACTGTCCTCCGTGTGTTGTCAGTCCTAGCAGTTGATGTGCGTAGATTATATACTCTTTTATGCATGTTTTTACGCACATTTACATACTTTGAGCATGCTTGATCTATGCACTTTTATACTTCCAGCTTTCCTTTTAGAATATTTACTCTTTTGGTTCGGAGATCTGCTTTTCGTGCATTTTCTGTACACAGGAGTCGAAATTGGTGAAGATTATACGTCCTTGGGCAAGCTTGGAAGGAATTGAAGGGAGAGAGCATCAGGCTGTGTACCACACACGGCCGTGTAGTTTTAACAGGAAGGGAAGAGGACATGGCCGTGTGAATCTCACACGGCCGTGTCTTGATTTGAAGAAATTAGAGCAGATGCCTTACATGGCCGTGTAGATCTACACGGCCGTGTGAGGTTTTCAGAGGCCAAGCAGGTGGTGGCCGTGTGCACCACACGGCCATGTAGCATTTCCAGAGAACAGAAGGGTCCTGGCTGTGTGAGTCACAGGGCCGTGCAGCTTTGGCAGAGAAGGAACTGGACATGGCCGTGTGAATCTCACACGGCCGTGTCATGGGGCCGTGTGGCGCCCGATTTCCTCCTCTATTTAAACCCTCCTTCATGAATTGAAAGGGGATCTCTCCCCCTTTGGGAGAAGACAATATTTGGTGGTATCCTCCCATTCTTGGGAGGATTTCTGGGCGATTCGAGGGGAGTTCTTGACGATTTCGACTCCGGAGTGAGGATTGGATCCGAAGACGAGGCTTCTTCGTAGATAAGTTTTCTCTTTCCCCCTTTTCTTGGTTTCTTGGATTGGGGATTTAAGAAATGCTTGTAATCTTTATTTCTTCGGGTAATCTTCCTCAATTCATGGAGTAGATCTTGTATTCTAGGATTAAGGGAGTATTTGTATGATGGATTGATGAAATCTCTTATGGATTTGCCAATTTCTTGTTTCAATGACATTGTCTTGCTTGTATCAATTAGATCTTGAATGATTAATGGTGATTTGTGCTTAATTCTCATTCTTGATTGATTGTTTGGATTTCTTGTGGACTTTGTAAAGATAAACTCTCACTCGATCATCCGAGGGATCCACGTGACAGGTGCAAGCCCGTGTAAGGACGTTTGAGAGATAATCTTGAAGAGGAAATAGGAATATTCAAGAGAGTAGGATGGATCTTGTGATTTGTTTCTTGTATCTTGATAGATTAATAAGTTATGGGCTTCTATGTTGATATCCGAGGAAGGCATAGTAATAGGTGCGCTTCTGTGTAAGGACAACGTAGGTTCACGTCTAATTGATCATATTTAGATACATTTCTCAGTCCTTAGCCGGTTATCTATTGCAAGAGAGAACCGGCAACTTTCTACAAGTGTTTGGCAATTGAGGGATAAGAATTGGTGAACCATTTACATTCAAGAAATCTTACAAAGAAACCGAAACTCCTAGAATCTCCCTTTATCATAACCCAAAACACTAAACTCTTGTTTGTTGATCTTTAATATTAGATTTTTTTACCTTTACTTTGCATTTGAAACATTTGGATAGTTGTTTAGCTAATTCGCATTGAGACATTTCTAGTGCTTATTCCAGTCCCTGTGGATACGATAATCTTTTATATTACTTGCGACATTTCCGTACACTTGCGAAGCGTAATAAGTTTTTGGCGCCGTTGCCGGGAACTGCGCTATAACATTAGGAATTATCAATTGAGTTAGACTAAACATAACATTTGTTTTCCTTTCATATTGCATAGTTGTAACTAATCATTAGATTTCTATTTTTACTTTCTTGTATAACTTTTACTTCTTGTTAATTCTTTTTGTACAAATTCAATTCTGCATTTTTGATTCTTTTATTTTTCTCTTTTTCTGTTGAATTGTCATTTGCTATCTTGTTCTTGTGTATGCGAAGATCTAACTTTGCAGGGGAATTCTTTCCTTTTGACCCTGAGATTGACAGAACTTTCCATAAAAGAAGAATTTTGCAAAGGCAAATAGAAGAACAAGAATATTTAAACATGGTGTGCAAGTCACTAGGAGATTATGGAGCTCTGAAGTCTGTAAAACAAATGGGAGCAATTGTTTACCCTAACATACAAGCAAGAAATTTTATACTCAAACCATCTTTTGTTTCCATGGTTCAGAAAACTCAGTTTGGAGGATTGGAGATTGAGAACCCTTATTCCCATTTGATGGAGTTTTATAGATATTGTTATACTTTGAAATATGAAGAAGTTTCATCTGATATTGTTCAGTTGCTTGCTTTTCCTTTTAGTCTGAAGGATGCTGCAAAAAGATGGTATAATTCTCTAAAGTCTCAAAGTATCAAAACATGGGATGAGTTAGAGCAAAAATTCCTTGACCAATATTTCCCTCCAAGGAAAACTACTTATTTGAGAAGTCAAATTTTAAATTTTAAGCAATTGGATGGAGAAAAATTATACCAAGCCTGGGAAAGATATTCTTCTCTTCTGCAGTTATGTCCACATCATGGAATTGAGAAATGGTTAATTATGCATTTGTTCTATGTTGGGCTTTCTTTCTCAAATAAGAATCAACTGGATTTAGCATCTGGAGGATCATTTTTGAAAAAAAAAGTCTAGAAGAAACTTTTGAGATAGTTGGCAGAATTACGCAAAATTCCAATGATTGGGCAGAGCAAGATAGCTCATTCTTAACAATGGATATCATTAGAGAAAAGGATGATGTTGAAAAAGGGCTTATCTTGAATCAAAACGATTTCCAAACATTATTTCCTTGGTGCTGTGAATCATTATCAAAAATGTTTGGTGAAAAAGCATTTTCAACAGAAAAGGGGGTATGTCTTGGTGATCATAAGGAGGATGATCTGTCTTTAGATAATGAAGAGTTTTTAGAAGAAAGCTTGGCTAAGGAGGAGACTATGTTGATAGAACAAGAGCCAGTTTTACCAGAAATAGTACCACCTCAACTTGAACTTAAACCATTACCACCAAATCTTAAGTATGAATTTCTTGGGCCGAATTCTACTTATCCAGTTATAATTAATGCTCAGTTAAATGAGTTTGAAACAAAGAGACTGTTGGATGAGTTAAGGTTGCATAGAAATGCCATTGGATATACAATTGATGATATAAAAGGGATTAGTCCATCTCTCTGTATGCATAGAATTTTACTTGAAGAGGGGTACAAGAACTCAATTGAGCATCAAAGGAGACTAAATCCAAATTTAAAAGAGGTAGTAAAGAAGGAAGTGATTAAACTTCTTGATGCAGGGATTATTTACCCAATTTCGGATAGTGAATGGGTGAGTCCAGTTCACGTGGTTCCAAAGAAAGGAGAAATGATTGTTATCAAGAATGAAGAAGATAAGCTAATTTCAACACGAACAGTGACGGGGTGGCGAATGTGCATTGATTATCGGAAGTTGAATAAAGAAACAAGGAAGGATCATTTCCCTTTACCATTTATTGATGAAATGCTTGAAAGATTAGCTAAACATTCCTGCTTTTGTTACTTGGACGGATATTCTGGATTTTTTCAAATTCCAATTCATCCTCAAGACCAGGAGAAGACTACTTTTACTTGTCCTTATGGTACCTTTGCTTACCGTCGGATGCCATTTGGGCTTTGTAATGCTCCAGCCACTTTTCAGAGATGCATGATGGAAATTTTTTCAGATTTAATAGAAAAAATTATGGAGGTTTTCATGGATGACTTCTCAGTTTATGGAGATGACTTTGATTCTTGTTTGTCAAATCTTTCTATTGTTCTAAAAAGGTGTGAAGATACAAACCTAGTGTTGAACTGGGAAAAATATCACTTTATGGTTAAGGAAGGAATAGTTTTGGGGCATAAAATTTCAGAGCATGGTATTGAGGTAGATCAAGCAAAAGTGGAAGTAATAGACAAATTACCCCCACCCATCAATGTAAAAGGAGTTAGGAGTTTTTTAGGACATGCTGGTTTCTATAGACGTTTTATTAAGGACTTTTCAAAGATTTCCATGCCACTAACTAATCTGTTGATTAAAGATGTTGAGTTTTGTTTTGATAGCGAATGTATTGAAGCCTTCAATAAAATCAAGAGTGCTCTTACAACAGCTCCAGTCATTCAAGCACCTGATTGGGATCTTCCTTTTGAAATAATGTGTGATGCTAGTGATTTTGCTGTAGGAGCAGTTTTGGGACAACGAAGAAATAAGATTTTACATGCAATCCATTATGCAAGTAAAACACTTGATGCAGCCCAAGTAAATTATTCTACTACAGAAAAAGAATTATTGGCAGTGGTATTTGCTATTGACAAATTTAGATCCTATCTAGTAGGATCAAGAGTAATAGTATATACTGATCATGCAGCTATTCGGTATCTACTTGGAAAGAAAGACGCTAAACCTAGGTTAATCAGGTGGATTTTACTTTTGCAAGAGTTCAACCTTGAGATTAGGGATAAGAAAGGAGCTAAAAATATAGTAGCGGATCATTTGTCTAGAATATCTCAAAAGTCAGAAAATGAGGTGGATTTTGATTTACCTATTGATGACATATTCCCGGATGAACACTTATTAGCTTTATCAAGTGTGAAAACTCCTTGGTATGCAGATTTTGTGAATTTCCTTGCTAGTGGAGTGTTACCTCCGGATTTTTCTCATCAACAAAGGAAAAAGTTTTTTTTCAGAAGTTTAGAATTATGTTTGGGATGAACCTCTCCTATATAAGAAGTGCAATGATGTGATTTATCGAAGATGTATACCTGAAGAAGAAGTTAGAGATATCTTGTTTCATTGCCATTCTTCGTCCTATGGAGGACATTTGAGTAGTTCAAAAACGATTACGAAAATTCTTCAAGCAGGATTTTATTGGCCAACCTTATTCAGGGATGCTAAGTTGTTTGTTCAGTCTTGTGATCAATGTCAGAGAACTGGGAATATAACTAAAAGAAATGAAACGATGTTAAATTACATTCTTGGGTTTGAGTTATTTGATGTTTGGGGAATTGATTTCATGGGACCTTTCCCTCTTTCATATGGGAATAGGTATATTCTTGTGGCGGTAGATTATGTGTCCAAATGGGTGGAAGCTGTGGCATCTCCTACGTGCGATGCGAAAACAGTTATCAAATTATTTAGGAGTATTATCTTTCCAAGATTTGGGGTGCCAAAGGCAGTCATTAGTAATGGAGGATCACATTTTATAGAGAAACAGTTTGAAAACTTACTTAGAAGATATGGAGTGAAGCATAAAGTAGCAACACCTTATCATCCTCAAACTAATGGGCAAGCTGACATATCTAACCGGGAAATTAAGTCCATATTGGAAAAGACTGTATCCACTTCAAGAAAGGATTGGGCATTGAAATTAGATGATGCTTTATGGGCATATCGAACTGCTTATAAAACTCCTATTGGGATGACCCCATTTCGATTAGTTTATGGTAAGCCTTGCCATCTTCCAGTTGAACTAGAACATAAGGCTTATTGGGCAATTGCAAATTTGAATATGGATTTAAAGGAATCAGGGGAGAAAAGGAAGCTTCAGTTGAACGAACTTGATGAATTAAGGATGGATGCATATGAGCATGCTAAATCTTACAAAGAAAGGACGAAGAAATGGCACGATCAACACATTCTTCGTAAAGACTTTAATGTAGGAGATTTGGTTTTGTTGTTCAATTCAAAATTAAAACTTTTTCCTGGGAAGCTTAAGTCAAGGTGGACGGGTCCATATGAGGTAAAGAAGGTTTATCCTTTTGGAGCTGTAAATATTTGGAACAAAGATTTTGGGATAATTAAGGTAAATGGTCAACGTTTGAAAAAATATATTCATGGTACGAAAATAGAAGAGGTACAAAGGTTGTATTTTTCTGAACCTCGCCCTCCAGATTGAATTCTTTTAGCTAGTATAAATTCATTTTGTTGGTTTTTACTTGTTTTTGATTTTGTTTTCAGGTTAGGTGCAAAACAGAGCCCGGCCGTGTGCTATACACGGCCAGGCAAAGGTTGCAGAGAAGGGAAGTGCTTGGGCCGTGTCATCCAGACACGACCGTGTAGGATCTCCCGAGGAGAAAAAGGTCTAGGCCATGTCTCAAACACGGCCGTGTAAAGAATCCCGAGGAGAAAGATGGAGAGGCCGTGTCCCAGACACGGCCCGTGTCTGGAATCCAGAGAAGAAAGAGAAGGGGGCCGTGTCACAGACACGGCCGTGCGATGAGAAATGAATATGGCCATGTGATATCACACGGCCTGATCCACATCTTTTTAGGGAATTAGGGCACGGGGTGTAGACGGCACACGGCCGTGTACCGCCGCTCGTTCCTCTTTCCTATTTTCCCATTTCTAAAGGTTTAAACTACTTCTTCTAATTTTTCTTTCTCATTCTTCTTAAGGAGATTTGATTTTCTTCCATGGAAAACGTGATTGAGGAGATTTCGGCCATAAGAAAAGGGAAGGAGAAGGTGGTTGCAAGAAAGAAGAGGAATGTTTGCTTTAAAGGTATTTCTAATGACTTTGGTATTGTTTTCTCTAGTGATGAGCAACGGTATAAATATTCTTCTTTATGTAAATGACCTCTTTTAGGCACTAGGTTTCTTGATGTTGAAACTTTAGAAACCTTGGGGTTTAAGGATGATTTAGTTTGGTTATTTGAAAGGATAGGATGGAGTGGTTTGGTGAACATAAAATATCCTACTTATCCTAGAATTGTTTTTGAATTTTTAAGCTCAATAGAGGTTGATAATGTTCAAGGTGGGGGGAAGGTTAAATTTCGTTTGTTTAATGAAAGTTATGAATGGACGTTGGGAGATTTTAATACTTGTTATGAATTGCCAAAGAATGATGTGAGTGTAATTTTGCCCCAATTTGAGAATATAATTCACATTTTTGGCGACAAATTTCTGAACAACCGCTATTTGATCCTCATAATTCTAGAGTTTTCCAAATTATCAATCCTATTTTTAAATATGCTTACTTATTCATGAAAAATACTATATTTGGAAGGGAGGACAAAGAGGGATCAGTAAGACTTATAGATTTGTATTGTTTGTGGGCAATGGTCGAAAATGTTCAAATTAATTCTGGTTATTTTTTTCTTAAACATTTGGCAAAATTAGGGAAATCGAATTCTACCACACCTATTATTTTAGGGGGATTACTTACTCAATTGGCCTTAGTATTAGGATGTGATTTGAATGAATTAGAGGTGGTGGAGAGTTCTTGTACATTGGATTTGAATTCATGTTTAACAATGAAAATGATTAAGCATGAAGAGCATGGATTTAGTTTATTCATTAAAAATGGTTTCCCTTTAAAATTTCCCAATCATGATTTCACTACAATTCATAATAAAGAGAATTGGTGTTTAAAGTTAGCTAGGCAACAATCTAGAGCTTTGTCATCTTTTACTCCAAGAAATGTTTCTAAGGGTAACCAAGAGATTCATAGTTTTATGTTTCAAGAACTTAATTCTGCTTTAAAGAATATTCATAGTGATTTAGATTCAACTAATGAATTTCTTGAGAATAAGAAGCTTATGGAGGAGGAACTATTTAAAAAGCTACAAGATTGTTTTAAGAGTGAAAGAGAATTGTGTGATAAGATTTCTAAAATGATGAATGCTTATAAGGCTAAAATGGAATTTCATGAAGATCTTAGAGGTTTTATGAGATTTATGCAGGATGATATTGATAAATTGTTTGAGTATCATAATTTTTTCAGAAACGAAGTTAAATGGTTTGTTAAAGATTTTGCATTCTTCTTCCCTGATTTTCCTGATTTTCCACCTCCTCCACCATATTGATTTCATCGGGACGATGAAAAATTTAAGTCATGTACTGTTTAGTTTGGTTTTCAGTTTTTAGTTTTTGTTAGTTTTTCATGTTGGTTCTTATTTTCATTGCTTGTTGCTTTATTTTGCTTGTTTTTGAAATAATCATGGCAAAAAATTTTTTGAGAACATCAAATCTTCACTTATATGCTTTCTTGGATTCAAGTGAAATGTTAGCACGATTATTGTCTTGATTCATGATGTTCGAATGATGCTAGTAGTAAACTTTGTGTAGTTCTTTTTTCTATCTTGGGAAGCATTAATAAGCTAAAAATCTTATGGTGATGAGTTTTAGTTTTGGTTCAACCTTAAGGATTTTATCTTCACTACACTTGTGCTTGATGCTTGAATAGTTGATGTCATTGAAATAGTCATGATTCATCTTGTTTGCTTAGTACTGGTTTCCATGGTGATTTCTCAACTTTCATTTTGGTTACTGGATGAGGCTCAAATCATTAAAGCTCATTTGGAAAAATCAAAATATCGCAACATGTGTGCTAAAAGTACATTTGTGAATAAGTTTTGCACAATGCAAACACTTATAAAAAATAATAATAATAAATAAATAATAAGGGATATAAAAAACAGTTGTCATGAGTGGAATCTAGCAAGTCACCCCTTTGAGACCGAGTTAGGTTACTGGGGAAATGACTGCTTAGCTTCCCTTGAGATTGAGCACACCTTTGAGACCTTGGGTTAGTTGAGAAATATGAACCAAGTAAATGGTGAGTAAGTGTCTATCACTGGTTACTTGTCTTTCACTGGAAATACTAGGAATTCAAATTTGATGACGACTTGACTAGGACATGGATTGAAACTTGAAGGTGTTGAGTTACTTTTACACTGTGCACAAGATTCTTATGCTTGAACCATACTTTACTTGTTTCCATGATCACGCTTGTTAATGAAACTCTTTGATAGAGTTAGGAAAGTGCACTAGGTTTTATGAATGTGTTGTAGAACATATGAATTTAGACTGCAGCATTTTGCTTGAGGACAAGCAAAGGTTTAAGTCTGGGGTGTGATGTGCGTAGATTATATACTCTTTTATGCATGTTTTTACGCACATTTACATACTTTGAGCATGCTTGATCTATGCACTTTTATACTTCCAGCTTTCCTTTTAGCATATTTACTCTTTTGGTTCGGAGATCTGCTTTTCGTGCATTTTCTGTACACAGGAGTCGAAATTGGTGAAGATTATGCGTCCTCGGGCAAGCTTGGAAGGAATTGAAGGGAGAGAGCATCAGGCCATGTACCACACACGACCATGTAGTTTTAACAGGAAGGGAAGAGGACATGGCCGTGTGAATCTCACACGGCCATGTCTTGATTTGAAGAAATTAGAGAAGATGCCTTACATGGCCGTGTAGATCTACACGACCGTGTGATGTTTCCAGAGGCCAAGCAGGTGGTGGCCGTGTGCACCACACGGCCGTGTAGCATTTCCAGAGAACAGAAGGGTCCTGGCCGTGTGAGTCACACGGCCGTGCAGCTTTGGCAGAGAAGGAACTGGACATGGCCGTGTGAATCTCACACGGCCGTGTCATGGGGTCGTGTGGCGCCCGATTTCCTCCTCTATTTAAACCCTCCTTCATGAATTGAAAGGGGATCTCTCCCCCTTTGGAAGAAGGCAAGATTTGGTGGTATCCTCCCATTCTTGGGAGGATTTCTGGGCGATTCGAGGGGAGTTCTTGACGATTTCGACTCCGGAGCGAGGATTGGATCCGAAGACGAGGCTTCTTCGTAGATAAGTTTTCTCTTTCCCCCTTTTCTTGGTTTCTTGGATTGGGGATTTAAGAAATGCTTGTAATCTTTATTTCTTCGGGTATTCTTCCTCGATTCATGGAGTAGATCTTGTATTCTAGGATTAAGGGAGTATTTGTATGATGGATTGATGAAATCTCTTATGGATTTGCCAATTTCTTGTTTCAATGACATTGTCTTGCTTGTATCAATTAGATCTTGAATGATTAATGGTGATTTGTGCTTAATTCTCATTCTTGATTGATTGTTTGGATTTCTTGTGGACTTTGTAAAGATAAACTCTCACTCGATCATCCGAGGGATCCACGTGACAGGTGCAAGCCCGTGTAAGGACGTTTGAGAGATAATCTTGAAGAGGAAATAGGAATATTCAAGAGAGTAGGATGGATCTTGTGATTAGTTTCTTGTATCTTGATAGATTAATAAGTTGTGGGCTTCTATGTTGATATCCGAGGAAGGCATAGTAATAGGTGCGCTTCTGTGTAAGGACAACGTAGGTTCACGTCTAATTGATCATATTTAGATACATTTCTCAGTCCTTAGCCGGTTATCTATTGCAAGAGAGAACCAGCAACTTTCTACAAGTGTTTGGCAATTGAGGGATAAGAATTGGTGAACCATTTACAATCAAGAAATCTTACAAAGAAACCGAAACTCCTAGAATCTCCCTTTATCATAACCCAAAACACTAAACTCTTGTCTGTTGATCTTTAATATTAGATTTGTTTACCTTTACTTTGCATTTGAAACATTTGGATAGTTGTTTAGCTAATTCGCATTGAGACATTTCTAGTGCTTATTCCAGTCCCTGTGGATACGATAATCTTTTATCTTACTTGCGACATTTCCGTACACTTGCGGAGCGTAACAGCAGTCATCAAAACTAGCCGCTATCCCTAGGCCTCATGTCGTTGTGTCCATCGAGCTTCCTTTTCTGCTGCGCCTCTGGTCCTCAAATAGCACCACACCTCACAAGGATACGATCTGCGACAAAAATAAAATTTTACATATATCGATCCTATATTCCACAAAGGAATGTACCTAAAGTCTAGATCGAAAAAAATATAAAACCTAAAACTAATACAGTTCCTGCTGTATTTAATAAATACAATCATGCACACACATAAAATTCCCTCGACATGTTCGAGGGGCCAATCACACACAATGACAATAGGTCATAATAGTTGGAGCCCACAACCATAGAGTTAATCTATTTGCATATCCTACTATTATCCTGTCTAAAATATGTATGACATGTGCATAATTAAACTAAAAACCAAACACACAGAGGTATAATCTAGCTCTGATATCAATTGTTGGTTGCTACTCGGAATACCGTCCTAGTTCCCCTGTACAAAAATTTGTACAAGCATAGAACTATCCTAGCTACCCATCCTATCCTAGCTACCATGATTGCAAATGATGCTTAACATTATTAATTCAAATTGTCTTTCATAAGTTAAACTTGGATTGGAAACGATACTTAACATTTTTACTCCAAGTTTAACCGATGTGATCTTCCTAAGTTAAACCATATTACAGAAGTTATCAAATATCTATTTCAAAGATCGACTTTCAGGTTAAACATGGCGAGGCACTAGGCCTTCTTGGGTATGAGATCATCCACCACTTCCTAGATAAAGCCTCATAAAGAAATCAAATATTTAACTTCTTACAGTAAACTAGGTTCAACTATAGAGACCTCAATAAAAACACATTATCAAAACATGAAATCTAAAAATAAAATCGATAACAAAAACGATAACTTTAAACTGATAATCTCTTGTGTTTGGTTTTTCAAGATCTATAGAAAAGATGAACTAGTTATGATGCGGAAACTAATAACTAGTTATACCTTTTGTAGTTATGATGTAGAAACTAATAACTAGTTATACCTTTTGTAGCTTATAGACCTCTTAATCTTTTGTTGTATTTCTCTCCTTCTCTTGGATATCGTGTGGGCGACGATCTTCCAAGATGAAATCCACTCAAGCTTCTTCCAAGGCTTCCAAGATCCGGCCACCAACTAACCTCCAAGGGATGCTAGACAAGAGAGCTTCCTTCTCTTCTTCTTCTCCTTCAAGCAACCGGCCACCAAGAGATTACCACAATTGATGCCGCCGGCCTCCAAGGAAGATTGTAACGCCCGAAAATTCTCAAGACTATTTTAGGAATATTCTATAATTTTTCTGGAATTATTAGATATTTTTCCGGAATTTTCCGAGTAGCGGAAGTAGCAAAAATTATTAGAGAAGTAAAATGGCTTAAGCGGGAATCGAACCCGGGACTTCTCGGGTCCGCTAAACCTTTAGTTAGCCTTAGTAACCGGTGAACCCAGCAGGGTCGTGCTGAAAGGGAAGGGAATCAATTATAATTATAATTGATTTGGCCGAATTAATTACTTAGTATAAAAAGGAAATTTAAGTTGGGGTTTGGTTAATTTTTAGAATTTGGTTCGGCAACTCCTCTCCAAAACCCTCACGCCGACGCCAACCCTCTCCCCTCTCCTTCTCTCGGCGCCACAACAAGGGAAGAACTAGGGTTCCATCCCTAAGGTCCCAAGGTCACTTTTCGGCGACGATTTCAGCACAAGGACGTTTCCCTCCGCGAGTAGAGCACGTAGACGCGAGCGAATCGTCGCGAAGTTGTCTCCACCGAAATTTCTAGCAATTAGATTTGTAAGAAATCTAGCACACAGGTAAGAAACCCCTCACCTGCAGTATAAGTAGCTCTCGCGTGTTTTCTTTTATGCATTAGATTAGTTTTATTGAATTTTGTCAGCATATAGTGTGTATTTTAACTCTTCTAACAGATTTAGGGATTAGTGAGCATCTCTAGATGGGCCGAGCACGTGTATCCTCTGTAGATAGGGGTTTAGACGCTGCTGGGTGCCTAGAGGTGGTCTCCCTGATCGAGAGGAAAGTTAGAGGGCGCCAAATGCTCGACAAAATGCCTAGCACAGCCTTATGATACAGTGGGCATGTAGTTAAATGCCGTAGAACATGTTAATTAGCATGATCAGTTTTATTCCAGCTTTTATGAGACTAGATGTCCAAATGGGTGGGCTCCTACAATCGCCTCTAGGTTCAGACAACCTAGTTCTAGGTTCAGATAACCTAGATTCAGCAAAATAGTATTAGCTATTTCAGTATTTTACTTTTCAGTGGCACTGTACTGGATTAGATATCCATTGGGTTGGGCTCCCATAGTCGTCCCTAGGTTTAGCTAACCTAGTAAACCCTACTAGATTCGGAACTTGCAATCCCGGGTCTAGTTAGGGATGCGTTGCCAGGGCCCAACAGCAGCATGTTTAGTATTTTTACTTACTATATGTATATGGTTTTCAACCTTTCACAAATTAGTTCGTGGATTCAGGACAGTCCTAGCAGTAGCTCAGTATCAGCTTAGCTCAGTTTTTAGTATCAGCTTAGTTCTTCATGGATACCATGTGATTGATATCATGTTCAGCTTTAAATATGCCATGATTGTATGCTTATATGTCATGCCATGTTTAGTTTATTCAGTATACTTAGCATATCCTTTCAAACAGCATGATTTAAAATCATATTTGCATCGTATGCATGTTTTAGTGAGGTAGATGGTTTCTTACTAAGCTTTTTAGCTTACAGATACTATTTTCCTTATACTGCAGATACAGGTAA
Source organism: Zingiber officinale (assembly GCF_018446385.1). Classification (NCBI taxonomy): domain Eukaryota; kingdom Viridiplantae; phylum Streptophyta; class Magnoliopsida; order Zingiberales; family Zingiberaceae; genus Zingiber; species Zingiber officinale. Next base: position 42,646,888 of record NC_055998.1, read on the forward strand.
AAGGAAAATGGACTAGCAGTGGAGGCTGGAGGTCAATGCAGATCAAGATGTGTATGGAAGGAACTGGAATAAAGTTCCTAGGGATCTAGTTTCATTTTATTATGCATTAGAACGTGTTCAGTATGCATTGGTACTTATAGCAAGCGTTATCTCATGTTTCTGTTAGTTAGCAAGAGAACAGTTTAAAACCTTGTTAGTTTTGGTTACCATATGTTTACATGCCATGAATTGGTATTCTATGCCTTAATCATGTTTAGTATGTTAGCCATTACTTAGTAGAATGTTTCTCTTAGCTTTTATAGTGTGGTGTAATGACTTTGGCACGCAGCAGTGCTGAAATCAGACCTTTGGGTCGAAATCAGAAACTCGGATCGATCAGCTGATCGATTCGAGGGTCTCCAATCGATCAACTGATCTACTGGGCGATTCAGCTCGCGAACAGTAGGCGTCTGGATGGATCAGCCGATCGATCCAGCCAATTCCGTCGCGAACAGAGAGCTCTGGGATCGATTAATGGATCGATTGACCAGCCTGGATCGATCAGCCGATCGATCCAAATTATCATCCCGGCACAGTAGCATGCTGGATCGATCACTGGATCGATCCAACCTATGTTCCGCATACAGTAGCCGGCTGAGTCGATCACTGGATCGATCCGACTATTCCAATCGATCTGTGGATCGATTGGGAGGTCTGATAACAGCTGAAAACATATATTTCAGTTCCTTGACCATAGGGTATGTAGTATATGTTAGGTATACTTTAGATTACACTCCTTAGTACATGTAGAACCAAGAAATGTTAACAGCTTAGCAAAATTTAAATTAGTCCAGCTTCCGCATCTAGTTCTAGAGATGGTCAGGGAATAGTTTAGCACAGCATAATGTGACGATCGGCCTTATAGCCTAGTTAGTAGAAGGTGGGTCGTTACAGAAAACAAAAGGAGAAAAGAATAGGACAAGGGCCGGCCACCAAAGGATTGGAAGAGAGGAATAGAAGTTGTGTTTTCTCATGAGGCACCCCTCCATCTCTTTTATAATCCTTGGTCTTGACATAAAAGGAAAGTTTTAAACATAATTAAAACTTCCTTATATTCCTTGCCAATGACTAAAAAGGAAAGTCTTAAAACAAAAAATAAAACTTCCTTTAATGCCTGTCATGGCCGACCCTATGCTTGTGCTCCAAATAAGAAAAGTTTTAAACAGAAAATTAAAACTTACATATTGGTTTCTGGTAAGAAATTTTAATAAAAAATTTCTATTTTAAATCCCTTGTTGGTTATAAAAGGAAAATTTTATAAATTAAAATCTCTCTTTTAAAACATGTGGATGGTTACAAAAAAGAAAAGTTTTATCAAAAATTAAAATCTTCCTTTTAACTATAAATAAGGAAAGATATTAAACGTTTCTCTTAATCCTTTGTAGAAAGCTATAAAAGGAAAGATTTTAAAATTTAAAAACTCTCTTTTAAAACCATGGCTTCCACAAAAGGAAAGATTTTAAAATTAAAATACCCTTTTAATTTTATGTGGCCGACCACCTAGCTTGGGCTCCAAGCTTGGCCGACACAATCTTGGTTCCACTCTTTGGCTTGGCCGGCCCTAGCTTGGGCTCCAAGCTTGGCTTGGCCGGCCATAATAAGATGGGTAAGAAGCTTGGCTTTAAGTGGATATAAGGCATTATAAATAAGAGGCTACAATAGGGATCGAGAGAAAGAATTGATTTTGGTCTCCCGATGAGCTTGAGCTTCCCGTGTTCGCCCCGAACACCCAACTCAAGTTCATCAATAATAACTCATACCACTAAAGAGTTATTATTGCACTACCACACCAGTCCCATATTACAATATGGGCTCCTTCTTTTCATGAGTGCGTTAGTCTCCCTATGTTTAAGATATTGAATGCCCACTAATTAAATGAGTTACTGACAACTCACTCAATTAATATCTAGCTCCAAGAGAAATACCACTCAACCTTATTGTCATGTTGGACTAAATCCACTTGCAAGGTTTACATGACAATCCTTATGAGCTCCACAAGGGGACATCATCAACCTAGATTTCTAGGACATAGTTTTATTCTATAATCAACAACATACCATATGAATAATATCATTTCCCAACTTATCCGGCCTATTGATTTAACGAACTAAATCGCACCCTTTGATAAATTAAAGAAATAAATATTAAGTATATGTGCTTGTTATTATATTATGATTAAGAGTACACACTTCCATAATAATAGAGATTTTGTTCTTTTATATAGTCAGTATAAAAAGAAACTACCTCAAATGGTCCTGCTCAATACACTCATAGTGTTACTAGTGTAATTTTATAGTTAAGATAAACTAATACCAAATTACACTACAACCACTCCAATGGTTTGCCCCATTCCATCTTGGTTGTGAGCTACTATTTATAATTTATACGGAACCGATAACATGATCTTCTGTGTGTCTCCTCACATCATGTTATCTACAATATAAATTAAATGGACAACTACACTTAGCATAAATGTAGACATTTTACCAATGTGATTCTTATTTCAAAATAAATGTTTATACAAAAGCTAGACTTTTAGTATACACTCTAGCATTTTGATCCGGTTATTGACATCCAAAATTCATTCCATCTAATTTCATCATCAAATCCACGGGCACCACCAATGGGTAAACCAAAATAATTATTAAAATCAATAAAGTCCACCGAACTTCTTTATTCATCGTCCTAAAAGTTATGCCCTACGTAGTCATCCTCAGAAGAAAATTTAACATCTATCGAGCTCAAAAATTCAAGGACTAGGTGGGGGTAAGTTGGTGCATGAGCGTACATAATATCATTCCATTCTAAAAAACTAATCATCCAATCTACATCATCCCTAATTCCTAGCATATCCATAGTAATGGGATCCATTTACTTAGTGCATATAATTTTGTAGCGACAAGGATATCATATCTAGCATTTTATTCATGATTTCTAAAAATAATATTGAACTCATTTTCGTTACCTTCGTCGTGTGCCACCCTTTTTCCTTTGGCTTTTGAAGAGAAAACCTTCCCTTTGCCTTTGTCGCCTCCCAACGCATCTCCTTCACCAGATCCACTGCTTCCTCGACGAAGTCTCTTAAAGATCGGTGACATGGTGTGCAAGGCTTTGAGGAATTTCTTGTGGAGATGGGTCTTGAGGATGGGAGAGGAGGAGAAGGAAGGAAAATAGGGGAGTTGCTTCTCTCTTTCCGGATTTGTGGCTTGAAGAAGTTTTAGATCTAGATGTAGATCTAACCAAAAATGAACTCTAGAGGTGGGAATTAGGGTTTGAGGAGGTGTAGTGGCGAGGAGAAGGCTTTTTGGGAGAGAAGAAGATGGAAATTAGGGCTTTTGGAGGAGTATGCGGTGCAAACGGGTAGGGGCATGACTGTGACTTATAGACACGGCCGGGTTAGGTGGGTTCTGCATTGTCGTGCCGATTGGCATGACCTCCTCTTTTCTCCCCTCGGCCAAAGTCGCATGACCGTGCCGATTGGCACGCCCCCTTTCTTCTTCTTCTCGGCTTTCATCGCACGACTGTGCCAATTGGCATGACCTGTGTCTCTTCCTCTATTGTTCTTCTTGCACGGTCGTGCCAATTGGCACGACCCGTGTTCTCCTCTAATCTGCATAGGCCACATGACCGTGCAAGGTTGCATGGGCCGTTGGCTTTGTCCCTCTATCGGCTTCGCACGGCCATGTGTGGTCGCACGGCCGACTCCTTTAACCTCACGGTGACTCACCTCTCGCTATTTTGGCTCCTCCGACGCTTCCACGCCCATGAAATGCTCATGGCCAGCTCGTGGAGGCTCTGCACATCCTGAAAACAAATACCCAAAAATAAAGAAATAACAAACTTGAATAAATCGATAAAAGGAATGATGAACTAAAATGAAAGAAAACCCTTGGGTTGCCTCCCAAGAAGCGCTTGTTTTAGGTCTTTAGCTAGACCCCTTGTCAGTCCGTGTGGACTAAACCCATGGAAGCACGGCTCTCCTCCTAGGGTTAATGCTCCAATCTGCACCTTTAGTTTCACTTGTGCAGGACAAATGCACTTCTTATTGCTTGCTGGAGGGGACCTCTCATGGAAACTGCACTCCTCGACTTTGTGTATGTTCATCTTGCTTGAATTTCCCTGAGAATAGGAGACACAGTTAGAAGAATTAGATAAGTCAAATTCTAACTTTTCCTTGCCGATCTCCAAGGATAACTTGTGACTTTTCACATCAATGAGGGCTCCAGCTGTGGCAAGGAATGGTCTTCCAAGGATGATCGGTATCTTGAGATCCTCCTCCATATCTAGGATAATGAAATTTGTGGGAATGATACATCTACCCACTTCTACTGGCACATCTTCCACTATTCCCATTGGGTATCTACATGAATGGTCAGCTAATTACAATGCCATAGTAGTCAGTTTAATGTTCTGGAGTCCTAGCTTCTTACATAAGGAATATGGAAGTAGGCTAACGCAGGCTCCCAAGTCGCAGAAAGCTTTCTATATGAGTTCAGAACCAATCTTGCAGGGTATGGAAAAACTTCTTGGATCCTGAAGTTTTGGTGGAATATTTGCCATAAGTAGAGCACTGCAATTTTCTATTAATACTACAGTCTCGAAGTCGCCCTTCTGCCTCCTGTTAGATAAAATACCCTTTAAGAACTTTGCGAATTTCAGCATTTTGTGCAGTGCATCTATCAGTGATACTTCTACGCAAATTTCCTTAATCTTCTTCAGGAATCGGTTGAACTCTTCATCCTTTTGGGATGTTATCAGTTTTTGAGGGAAAGGAATTATATGACTTTCTGGTGGAATTTAAAGAGTTCCTTCAACTTTCTTAGTGATCTCCTCTCCATCCCTATTTTGAATCTGATTGGGCTCTAGGGGAGAGGGATCTTCTTCTGAGTCAGGTCCTTTCTGAGTAGTGATCTGGGGGTCTCCCAAAGTTCGTCCGCTCCTCAGCTCAATGCGGTAGCAATGTTCCATTGGATTTATATCTGGCTTCCCTGGAAATATTCCCTGTGCTGTTGAGATGGACTGGGCTATCTGGGCTATCTGGTTGTCTTGCATCTTTTGATGTTTCTCAGAATTCTCCATACTTTGAGTCAATTGCTTGATCTCGTTCTTCATCTCTTTTTGCTCTGAGAGAACTTTTTCGAGCATCTTTTATATTCTGGACAACTGTGAAGGTTGTTGTTGTTGATAAGTCTGATGTCCATATGGGTAGCTCTGTTTCCCAGGTTGATAGCTTTGCTTTGCTAGTCCTTCGACCTGGTTATTCTAGTATGAGAAATTTGTTAGCTAGAGCCCTAGAGCTAATCATTTGATGATTGTATTTTGGACTTGTTGTATCATATTCTATATAAATAAAGGCATTTGATTTTGGTTATTATACTTACATGTATTGGTGTCAAATAAACTAAGTATAATAACGTCCTTGAGTAGACGGTTCTCACCTATATCAATCGGTTAGTTGAACCGATAGTGAGATGATATAGGGAACACTACTCTTAATCATTCCTAGTCGAGTATTAACATTCAGGGACAATGTTAATGCAATAAGACTAGCATGTAGGTCAACTCGATAACTTGATCTCACAAGTCATGGATATGGAGATATCAAGTTGACACATGGGTATGCATTGGAGAATGTATACTGAATGACCCGCCATGAAAAAGTATCATGGATCGTTATATGAGTGTCATATACTTTCTCATGTGACTATTAGTATGACTATTGGTCCTTAGATCTGAAGTCACCATGGTTCCCTACATAAGGAGTTATGTACTTTGGTTTCGTCAAACGTCACCCGTAACTGGGTGGACTATAAAGGCGATTACTGGGTATATAACGAATTATGCAGAGGGATGTGAGTGATGTAGATGGGATCTATCCCTCCCATATGACGGGAGCGACATCGGTATTCTTGATAGAGTTAGACCATGAAGTGCATGGCCATGCCCAAATGAGTCAACATGAGATGTTGATCTCATTTGATCGAGTGAGTCTACTTGGAGTTCAAGATTTAGATTGATTAGAGGATGACATGGTCTATGCCTCACATTGATCAATCTAGATGTCTAGGAGAGAAGGACAATGTCATATATTGTGAGTAGTCACAATTAGTAGTCACAAGGTGATGTTGGATCTCAACATTCTTGTAACTTGGGTAGTAATGATGTATTGCTAGATACCGCTCATTACTTATGTTTCTAAATGAGTTTAGGGGTATTGCCAACGTTACAAGAACCTATTGGGTCACACACAAAGAACAAGTGGATGGAGATTAGGTTCATATGATGAACCAAGAGGATTAGATTCATTTGATAAATCAAATTGGATTAAGAGTAATCCTAATTGGACTAATTGAGTTGGGCTCTAGTTGATTCATGTGTTCAATGAGTCTAATTTAGATTATGACTCATTGAATCAATTTAATTAAATGAATTAGATTCATTATATTAAATTGGCTTGAATTAAATGGTTGGATTAGATCAACCATGAGAGAGATTAAGTCAAGTTTGACTTGACTTGAGAGGAAGATGAAGAGTCAAGTTTGACTTGACTTTATGCCACCTCATTGGTGAGTTGGCATTAAGTGGACCAATGATGATGCTCCACATCATCATGGTTACTTAAGTGAAGTGCCACCTCATGGGAGTTACCAAGAGTTGTGACTCTTGGTATCCCATGGAGGTTACAAACCACTTAATTAGATGAAAAGAGTTTCATTTTGCAAGTGTAACTCTCATTCAAGTGATCTTCCTCCTCCTAAGCTCTCTTCTTGCTCCTTCTCTTCTCTTGGTCGTGGGTTTCAAGCAAGGGAGAAGAAAGGAGAGTGAATCTAATCCAAGAAGAAAGGTTAGTGAAAGTCACATAGAGATTTTAGAGGAGTGTGTTCTCTTCTTTTCCTTTCTTCTTCTTCCAATCCTACCCGAGAGCCCTAGAGAGTGCTAGCACACTTGTGGTGCTCTCTTCTCCATCTTTGAGTGTTAGAGAACACTTCTTGTTCGTGTGGATATCACTAGAGAGTTGTCTACGTTGACAACTTCGAGATCCGGCGTACCATTGGACGAGCGGGATTTGCGAGGGCACGCTTCAAAGGTATAAAATGTTTTTCCTTTGTAGATCTACTGTAGATCATAGTTTGAAACTCGTACTCATATTTTTGAAAGTTTTCTTCGCACGGATCCAATGGCAGGGGGTTTCGGGGTTTCCGCGACGCAAAAAAGCGGTTTTCGCGGCCCGAAAAACTCAACAGTTGTATCAGAGCCACGTGCGAAGCTTGTATGAGTTTAGTTTTTGTTTTTATGACAAAAATTCAGTTCTGTGATATTCTGTAATTTTATGGTTTTTAGAGTTTTTATGGGTATTTTTCTCGTAGAAGCGAAGCACAAGTGTTTCGGCACTTGTAGGCTTCGACTACCGAGAAGAATTTTCCAAAACGGCAAAGTTTCGCCCCAAAATTTTTTGGGACAGCTGGCTTAGGCGCTGTTAGATCGCAAAGGAACCCTCGCGATGGTTAGATCACGGGTAGGGGTGCTGCCCCTGGCCCCGCAAGGGGATTCGTTCCGCGATTGCGCCCGAAGACGCTAAACGGGACCGCCGGGAAAAATTTACTCATAAAATTGTAAAAATTATAAAAAAAAATTACAGAAAATTATGAAAATATATAATTTTGAATTATATATTAATTTTGTGATAGTCATGGCCCAAAAAGACCCAATGTGATTGGATTTGTGTTGTAATTCATAATACGGCCTGCGTCTCGTCATGTGATGTGTGTGCTGTATTTTGATTCGCGACCTGTCCGTCGTGCCTTCTATTTTATTCTTGTTGTAAATTAGATTTAGACTCGAATGTAACTCGAGTTTCTAAAATTGTAATGTACAAAATTGGAGCGGTAGAAGATCCACTCGAGACAGAGTTACGAGGAAGGCGCGAGCAACACAAGGTGGTCAAAAGGAAGGAGCTTGAGAAGCTATTGACCTTAGGTTGACCATCCGATCTTCTCATTGGCTTGAGAAGATCGTAGTAGGGCCATGACATAATCACAAAATTTAATTAATTGCTTGTGTATATATGATGCATGTTTAAGTAATTAATTAGTGCCTAGCGATTAGATTAGATCTAAATCGTGCACATGATGCACTCTTCAATTAGATTAGATCTATCGAGTATATGATACGCATCATCGTTTAGATTAGATCTAAAACGCGTCAACTCGTAATGCCTACCATGTCGTGATACCTACCACTACCTCGATCGCATGTTGTTGTTGAATCTGCCAAAGCAGAGCAACACATACTATCTTGGTAGGGTACGGAGGGACAATCTTGGTCCCGCCTATCAACGCATGGGTGAGTACAACTCAATTAGATTGAGAATTCCTAGTTTACTCGGTTGGATCGAGTACAACTATAGGCATTCTTCCAACGGTTGGAAAGGTAGGTCAAAATCACGTTTATATTAACTCTTGGGTGTATTAGCCAAAGCTAACTCGAGTTTTAATATAAATGCGGATTTTATCCTATAAACAAGAGTTGCATAGAGATGTAATTGGTAATCGTTACCTACTGATCATACTAAGTCTTGGGTGTATTAGCCAAAGCTAACTCAAGGGTTAGTATGATGTGGATCTTGTCCCACATGAATTATAGAATTCAGTGGGAGCATCATTTAGTTAAAGGCCTAATTAAATGATTAAGAATATGATACTTATTTCTGCATTTATTTCTGTTGTAGAATTGCCATGACGTTGAACACGAACATCTTCTCTCTGCGTTCTGTCCTTAAAAAGGACAAGCTCAATGGAGCAAATTTCTTGGACTGGTACAGGAATCTGAGAATAGTTCTCACTCAGGAACATAAACTGTACGTTCTGGAGCAGCCCATTCCGGAGGCTCCTCCTGCCACTGCCACGCGAGCTGACAAGATGCATTAGATGTGTCCTGTCTTATGCTCGTGACCATGAACTCTGAGCTTCAGAAGCAACATGAGTTGATGGGCGCTTACGATATGGTTGAACATCTTTGTCACCTATATCAAGGACAAGCAAGGCACTGGAAGAGGAACTCCAAAGAATACCTGGAAGATCTTAAGAAGAAGAGAAATAAGATTTCTACTTCAGGTATACATGTTATAGAAGTCAACCTCTCTATTTCTTCATCGTGGGTATTAGATATCGGATGTGCTTCGCACATTTGTACTATTGTACAAGCGCTGAGAAATAGCAGAGCATTGACGAAGGGTGAGATAGACCTATGAGTAGGCAATGGAGCACGGGTTGCTGCTATTGCTGTAGGAACTTACCATCTATCTCTACCCTCTGGGCTTGTACTAGAATTAGATGATTGTTGTTATGTGCCTGCCTTGACTAAGAACATAATTTCAGTTTCTTGTTTAGACAAGAAAGGATTTTCGTTTACAATAAAGAACAAATGTTGTTCCGTCTTTTTAAACGATATGTTCTATTGTAGTGCACCTCTGATAAACAGACTCTATATTCTAGACCTTGAGAGCCCTATCTATAACATAAATACAAAGAGGTTCAAGTCAAATGACATGAACCAAACCTACCTCTGGCACTGTCGCTTAGGTCATATAAATGACATGCGCTTATCCCAGCTCCATAAGGATGGTTGTTGGACTCATTTGATTTTGAATCATATGAGATATGCGAGTCATGCCTATAAGGCAAGACGACCAAGACTCCCTTTAGTGGGCACAGCGAGAGAGCAACTGATTTGTTAGGAATCATACATAGTGATGTATGTGGCCCTTTCAATGTTGCTGTTAGAGGCGGTTATAGATACTTCATCACATTTACTGATGACTTCAGTAGATATGGTTATGTGTACTTGATGACACATAAGTCTGAATCTTTTGAAAAGTTCAAAGAATTCAAGAATGAAGTACAGAACCAGCTTGGCAAGAGTATTAAGATACTTCGATCTGATCAAGGTGGAGAATACCTTAGCAATGAGTTCCGTGACTATCTAGCTGAGTGTGGGATTCTATCCCAACTCACTCCTCCTGGAACACCACAGTGGAATGGTGTATCCGAAAGGAGGAATCGTACCCTATTAGATATGGTACGATCAATGATGAGTCACACAGATCTTCCAACATACCTTTGGGGCTATGCTCTAGACACGGCATCTTTTATACTCAACCGAGTTCCATCCAAGGCCGTGATAAAGACAGCATATAGGATATGGACTGGGAGAGATGCCCAGGTGTCTTTCATGAGGATTTGGGGTTGTGAGGCTTACGTTAGACGTCAAGTCTCAGACAAATTAGGACCCAAATCCGACAAGTGCTATTTTATTGGATATCCCAAGGAAACTAAGGGATATTACTTCTACATTCCCAGGTAGTTGTGGCAAAGACTGGGGTCTTTCTAGAAAGGGACTTTGTTTCTAGAAAGACTAGTGGGAGCGCGTTCGATCTTGAAGAAGTTCAAGATGCGAACAATAGCACTGATGCCTCGATGGAAGTTGAACTGGAACCACTAAGTGTTGTGGATAATGTTGTTCCACAAAGAGTTGAGGAACAACAACCAGTTCAAGTAGACATACCTCTTCGCAGGTCTGATAGGGTACGTCGTCAACTTGAGAGATACTCATTTCTCTTATCTGACCATGATGACGTTGTGCTCATAGATGATGAGCCTACCACCTATCAGGAAGCTGTGATGAGACCAGATTCTGAGAAATAGCTAGAGGCCATGAGATCCGAGATGGAATCCATGTACACCAACCAAGTATGGACTTTGGTTGATCCATCTGAAGGGGTAAAACCCATTGGGTGTAAGTGGGTCTTTAAGAGAAAGACTGACATGGATGGACTTATCTATAAGGGTCGCTTGGTAGCTAAAGGTTTCAAGCAGATTCATGGTACTGGCTATGATGAAACCTTTTCTCCAGTAGCGATGTTTAAGTCCATTCGGATCATGCTTGCTATTGCAGCTTACCACGATTACGAGATCTGGCAGATGGACGTCAAAACTGCATTTCTGAATGGAAACCTACTCGAGGATGTGTACATGACACAACCTAAGGGTTTTGTAGATCCAAAGCTTACTAGCAGAGTATGCAAGCTGCATAGGTCCATTTATGGACTAAAGCAAGCTTCTTGAAGCTGGAATCTTCGATTCGATGATGCGATCAAACAGTTTGGTTTCATCAAGAACGTAGATGAGCCTTGTGTCTACAAGAAGGTTGTAGGGGATATAGTTGTCTTCCTCATATTGTATGTGGATGACATACTACTCATTGGGAAGGACATCCTTATGCTTCAGTCTGTCAAGACCTGGCTAGGGAGTTGCTTCTCAATGAAGGACTTAGGTGAGGCATCCTGCATTCTAGGGATTCAGATCTATAGGGATAGATCTAAGAGATTGCTTGGCCTAAGTCAGAGTACATATATTGACAAGGTACTCCTTCAGTTTGCCATGCAGAACTCCAAGAAGGGATTTCTGCCGATGTCACATGGCGTGAGTCTTTCGAAGACTCAAGGTCCCTCTTCTAGAGAGGAGAGAGACCGTATGGATCAGATCCCTTATACCTCAGCCATAGGATCGATCATGTACGCCATGCTATGTACTCGACCTGATGTCTAGTATGCTTTGAGCATGACGAGCAGATACCAGTCAGATCCAGGTGAAAGTCACTGGATAGCGGTCAAGAATATTCTTAAGTACTTAAGAAGTACTAAAGAATATTTCTTGATATATGGAGGCAATGATGAGCTAGCTTTAAAAGGTTACAGTGATGCTAGCTTCCAGACCGACCAGGACGACTATAAATCGCAGTCGGGGTTCGTGTTTTGCAATAATGGTGGTGCTGTGAGCTAGAATAGTTCGAAGCAGGACATAGTAGCTGATTCTACGACAGAGGCTGAGTATATTGCTGCATCAGAGGCAGCAAAGGAGGCAGTTTGGATTCGCAAGTTCATCACTGAACTTGGGGTGGTTCCTAGCATTGCTGACCCTATTGAGCTCTATTGTGACAACAATGGAGCTATAGCACAAGCGAAGGAACCTCGCTCACACCAGCGGACCAAACACATACTACAGCGCTTCCATCTCATTCGAGAGATCATCGAGAGTGGAGATGTGAAGATTTGCAGAGTACCTACAGAGGCTAACATCGCAGATCCCTTGACCAAGACTTTGGCACAGAGGAAGCATGATGGTCACACTAGGTCATTTGGGCTTAGAGCCTACACTGATTGGCACTAGTGCTAGTGGAATTTTGTTAGCTAGATCCCTAGAGCCAATCATTTGAGGATTGTATTTTGGACTTGTTGTATCATATTCTATATAAATAAAGGCATTTGATTTTGGTTATTATACTTACATGTATTGGTGCCAAATAAACTAAGTATAATAACATCCTTGAGTAGACGGTTCTCACCTATATCAATCGGTTAGTTAAACCGATAGTGAGATGATATAGAGAACACTACTCTTAATCATTCCTAGTCGAGTATTAACATTCAGGGACAATGTTAATGCAATAAGACTAGCATGTAGGTCAACTCGATAACTTGATCTCACAAGTCATGGATATGGAGATATCAAGTTGACACATGGGTATGCATTGGAGAATGTATACTGAATGACCTGCCATGAGAAAGTATCATGGATAGTTATATGAGTGTCATATACTTTCTCATGTGACTATTAGTATGACTATTGGTCCTTAGACCTGAAGTCACTATGGTTCCCTACATAAGGAGTTATGTGTAGGACCGTTAGATTCGATAGAGGGGGGGGTGAATATCGATTCGAAAAAGACGAGTATAAATGCAGCGGAAAAGTAAAATAGACACAGTTGTTTTACTTCGTTCGGAGCCTGTGACGACTCCTACTCGAAGGCCCGTGGTCCTTGACCACTTTCGTTGGGCAATCACTAGCAATTCGAAATAATGATTACAAAAGAACCGTACAGTGAATGCTAATGAAAACTAAAAACAAAATACCGACAAGAAGGGAAAAGAATGGAGCGTAGTGTCGGAGCTTTGTTGGCGTCGCACTGAACGTTGAGTAGCAAGACCAGCAGTAGAAGAATTCTCAGCTTAATTGATTGATCCTGAAGCTCCTGCCTGGGGCTTCTTTTATATGCTGTTCCAGGCGCCTGGATCCCTTCCGGGCGCCTGGAATGTGACGTAACTGCACAAATCATGATGCTCCACGTGGCGACGACTCGGCTGGATAGAATTCACCTTCCGGGCGCCCGGATCCCCTCCGGACGCCCGGACCACCTTGTTCCAGAAAGACTCCTTTTTCCTGCAAAACAAAGTTAGTCCGAGGCAAATATACATCCTGTAAAACAAATTGTTAGCATAGTTAAAGTTCAACAGATGGATAAAGAGAGTATGACTTAGATTCCGTCTTTCCGAGACCGGAATTTAGTCACGATCTCGACTTAGACATCCGAAATGGATCTAAGCCGGATCGACGCCTAATGTCCCCTTCCCGGGAATGCGTCCTCACAGTCACTCCCCTCCAGTGACTTACCTCACTTACCTGCCAGACGTCCGGTCAGCCCGTCGACCCATCTGGACTTCTCGCCAAGCGTCCGGTCAGCCCGTCGACCAGCTTGGACTTCTCGCCAGCCATCCGGTCAGCCCGTCGACCTAGCTGGACTTCTCACCAAGCGTTCGGTCAGCCCGTCGACCCGCTTGGACTTCTCGCCAGCTATCCGGTCAGCCCGTAGACCTAGCTGGACTTCTCCTGCACACTCGATCAAAGTGTCAGACAACAACAAGACTAACTTAACCTATTTGTCATTCATCAAAACCTAGGTTAAATCGTTAGTGCTAGCCGCACCAATAATCTCCCCCTTTTTGATGGAATGACAACCTGGTTAAGTTAGTGAAAGCATATGCAAGAAACAACATGCATTTGTGTGGTTTTAAAGTTAGTTTGTGTTTTCAAATTGGTTTAGCTAACTTAACCACCTAACCCTCCTCCCCCTTTGGCATTCATCAAAAAAATGAACAAAGGTAAATAATCATAGTGAAGAGTTACTGTAATAGGTAATCAAATTTTGAAAGATAAAATTGCAATTTTTAACACCAAGTCAAAAAATAGTCAAGTTGACTCTCAAGCGTGTGGAATAGGTTTTTCAAATTTACTTTTTATGTTTAAGTAACATCTACTTTTCAAAAAAAAAAGGTAAATTTTTCAACTTCGATTTTTCAAAACAAAGCAAAAATTAAATAATTTTTCAAGAAATAAAATTTTTTTTCCAAAATTAATTTTTAAGGCTAATTTGATAAAGGCTAAATTTGGAAATAGTGAATTTTTCAAATCAGGTTTGAAAATTGGGTGGGATCAAACTTTCACATTTTTCAAATACTTAGTTAAATTTAAATTTTGTAAATCAATGTTCAAACATAGGTTAGGTTTTAAAAGGCATTTTTCAAACACACAAAATTTGAGTTAATTCTCCCCCTGAACTTGATATTTAACTTTAACCAGCTGTCTAACCAATTAGGTACTAACTAGCTATCCGAAGATAGTAGCTTTCACATGGTTAGTCAGATTAAGTTGATTACAAGCAGTCAGTTTTTTTTGACTTGACTGATTAACTTTAATCTGATTAATATCAGAGTTGTATTTAACGTCCAGACTTATGTTGATGCACTGAAATAAGCATCTTAAGTCCAGACAGTTGGCCTATGCATCTCACCCCTTTCTATGTTTGTCAAACACAAGCAAGGTAAACCTAGGGTGTTGGTGAGATGCTCAAAAACTAGTCCTATGGGTACATGCTTTCTAAGGATTCAAAACTAGTCTAAGGCAAAAACTGTTTTTGAAAATCTAAGAATGGAGAGTTTGAAAACAAATAAATTTGACTTATAATTTGGTAAAATCATTTTTGAAAGTATTTTTGAAAGATCCTAGTCTATTAAGCACATCCCTAATTTTCGTCGTAAGTTACTAAATTCACTTTCAGGGAGAGGTTTTGTAAAAATGTCAGCTAAATTTGATTTGGACTCAATGTACTTGAGTTCAATATCGCCTTTAGTAACATGATCCCTGATGAAGTGGTGTCTAATTTCAATATGTTTGGTTCTTGAATGATGCACAGGATTCTTGGTTAAGTTAATTGAACTTATATTGTCAATTAATACTTTTACATTTGTGATATTTAAGTTGAAATCTTTTAGAGTATGCATCATCCATAATATTTGTGCAACACATTCGCCTATAGCTATGTATTCTGACTCAGTTGTAGACAGAGCAACACAATGTTGCTTTCTACTAAACCAGCTAACAAGTGATGCACCTAATAATTGGCATCCACCACTTGTGCTTTTGCGGTCTAATTTGCATCCAGCATAATCTGAGTCAGAATACCCTATTAGTTCAAAATTATTTATCCTAAGATACCAGATTCCTACATTTGTTATTCCTTTAAGATATCTAAAAATTCTTTTAACCTGTGTCAAATGGGATTCCTTAGCACAAGTTTGGTATCTAGCACACATACTAACTGCAAATAAAATATCAGGTCGGCTTGCAGTTAAGTACAGTAGGCTACCTATTGCACTTCTATAATACTTTAAATCAATTGGTTTTCCATTTGGGTCACTATCTAAGATTGTGTTTACAACCATCGGTGTTTTTGTTTCTTTTGTATTTTCCATTCCGAATTTTTTAAGTAATTCTTTGGTGTATTTATGTTGAGAAATATAGTTTCCTTCATTTGTCTGTTTGATTTGTAATCCTAAGAAATAGGTTAGTTTTCCCACTAAGCTCATTTCAAATTCTTTTTCCATTAGATTAATAAATTCTTCTAAAAATTCTGAATTTGTTGAGCCAAATATTATGTCATCCACGTATATTTGTGCAATAAATATGTTTGTATTTAATGATTTAACAAACAAGGTTGGGTCAATTTGACCTTGTTTGAATCCTTTAGATGTTAGGTAAGATGTTAGCCTCTCATACCATGCCCTGGGTGCTTGTTTAAGTCCATATAGGGCTTTCTTTAATTTAAAAACATAATCAGGGTGTTCTAAGCTTTCAAAACCAGGAGGCTGACCTACATAAACTTCTTCTTTGATTAGTCCATTAAGAAAGGCAGACTTAACATCCATTTGGTATAGTTTAAATCCCTTATGGGCTGCATAACTTAGTAACATTCTAATGGATTCTAATCTGGCTACTGGAGCATATGTTTCGTCATAGTCAAGTCCTTCAACTTGACTAAATCCTTTGGCAACCAGCCTAGCCTTATTTCTAGTAATTTCCCCAGTTTCACTTAGTTTGTTTCTGAATACCCATTCTGTTTCTATTATTTTCTTATTCTTAGGTGGTGGGACTAGGTCCCAGACCTCATTACGCTCAAATTGGGCTAGTTCTTCTTGCATAGCTATAATCCAATCTGGGTCTAGTAGGGATTCATCTACAGTTTTAGGTTCAAATTTTGAAATTAATGAAATTTGACTTAGGTTTCTAAAAGATGATCTGGTTTGAACTCTTAAGTCTGGGTCACCAATTATTTGATCAGTTGGATGATTTGGATTTACCCTTATTGTTTTAGGAGGTTGATTCTCTTGATGTTGTTCCTCTTCTTCATGACTTAGTGTTTGGTTGATTTCTGGAACAAACTCCGGTGGTTGTGTAGGTTCTATGTCTTGTTTAGTTTCTTTAAATTTTACATTAGTAGTTTCTTCAATTTTTAAGGTAACCTTATTATAAATTCTGTAGCCTCTACTATTTAGGGAATATCCTACAAAAATTCCATTTTCAATTTTAGAGGTGAATTTTCCTAAGTGTTCTCTTGTATTTAAGATAAAAATTGGGCACCCAAATACCTTAAAGTATTTTATGTTTGGTTGTTTATTATAAAATATTTCGAAGAAAGTTTTGTTATGAGTTTTATTTATTGTTGTTCTGTTCTGTACATAGCAGGCTGTACTAACGGCTTCTGCCCAAAAGTATTTAGGTAGGTTATACTCATTTAACATTGTTCTAGAAGCTTCAAGTAAGGTTCTATTTTTTCTTTCTACAATTCCATTTTGTTGGGGGGTTTTAGGGCATGAGAACTCATGATGGTAACCGTTTTCTAGACAAAAACTGTTAAAGTTGTGATTTTTAAATTCTCCCCCATTGTCACTCCTAATTCTTTTAATTTTAATATCTTTTTCGTTTTCAATCTGTTTGCAAAAATTTGTAAGAATTTCAAAAGTTTCATCTTTATGTTTTAAGAATTTTACCCAAGTAAACCTAGAGTAATCGTCTATAATTACTAAACAATATAAGTTTCCATTAATGGATTTGACTCCATGGGAGTCAAAAAGATCTAAATGTAGAAGTTCTAAGATTGAGTTAGTTTGTGGTTGATTTGTTTGTTTGTGGGTTGATTTAGTTTGTTTTCCTTGTTGACAAGCATTACATATAGTTGAATCTAAGTTAGGTAACTTTGGTAAGCCTTTTACAAGTCCATTTAGTTTACTTATATTTCTAAAGTTGGTGTGAGACATTCTCCTATGCCATAACCAAGTTTCTTCTTTTTGTGTTAAATAGCACTTAATGGAAGAAATGGTTAAGTTGATGACATAGATGTTGTCTTTTCTAAAACCTTTTAGGCTTATGGTAGGATTATCTAGATGTTTGATTGAGCATTCTGTAGATAGAAACTTGACCTTATACCTAGCATCACACAATTGACTTATACTTAGCAGATTATATTTAAAGTTTTCAACAAGTAAGACATTTGTAATTATAAAGTCTAATTTTAATTCAATATTACCTATACCAATTACCTTGAGTTTGCCGTTGTTTCCAAAGGTAACTGTTCCTAGGCTTTTGTAAGTGAGTTGAGTGAACTTGGTGTGATCTCCAGTCATATGTTTGGAGCAACCACTGTCCAAAATCCACTTGGTTTCCTACAGTAAGTAGGATTTAAAGTTAGTCTTTTGAGCATGCATTAATTTAAGTTTAAAATTAAGATTTTGAAAATAATTTTTAAGTTTAAAATTAAAATTTTGAAAATAATTTTTAAGTTTAAAGTTAAAATTTTGAAAATAATTTTTGAGTTTAAAATTAAAATTTTGAAAATTATTTTTAAGTTTAAAATTAAAATTTTGAAAATAATTTTTAAGTTTAAAATTAAATTTTGAAAATAATTTTTGAGTTTAAAATTAAAATTTTGAAAATAATTTTTAAGTTTAAAATTAAAAATTTGAAAATAATTTTTAAGTTTAAAATTAGAATTTTGAAAATAATTTTTAAGTTTAAAAAAATTTTGAAAATAATTTTTAAGCTTAAAATTAAAATTTTGAAAATAATTTTTAAGTTTAAAATTAAAATTTTGAAATTAATTTTTAAGTTTAAAATTAATTTAAGTTTAAAATTTTAAAATTAATTTTTAAGCCTTATTCATCTCACCCGATCTATATTATCAATCAGGGAATCCTATGATTTTGTGAAATGAAATTGGTTTGATTACAGAGTTTTGGTTTAACTTGTGTTAGATTCAGACTTAGCTTTGGTTTCCATAAATAGGCATTCTTCGGATAAACTTCTAAGCTTGGTGAGTCACAAGGACATCATTAGAAATAACCAACCTTTCGAGGTTTTCCGAATAATCCTATCCACGGAACTTAGTACTAAATCTTGATCTAACTGGTTAGGATTCGTTTAAGGGTAGCTTCGGTCAGTTCCACTTGGCCAAATGCACCAGATCGAAACCATATCTTTCTAGACATGCGATGCCCAAGTTTCCCTAAC
Source organism: Zingiber officinale (assembly GCF_018446385.1). Taxonomy (NCBI): domain Eukaryota; kingdom Viridiplantae; phylum Streptophyta; class Magnoliopsida; order Zingiberales; family Zingiberaceae; genus Zingiber; species Zingiber officinale. The sequence continues at coordinate 42,665,664 of NC_055998.1, forward strand.
GTACTATCATCCAAAAATTTCACCAATACCATGATTCAAGTTAAACTTGGTCTCTAATTCTAATTGCCCTGCCGGGTTTGTTAGTTTTGGGTTACCCTGTCGGGTAAGTTAGTTTTTCTGGAGCCTCCCCTGAATTATTGGCCATTAATTTAAGTTTTGATTTTAGGCTTGTGTCGATTCTTTTTATAGTTACAGTTAACTTGGTGATGATTTTGTTGTTTTTTAAACTGTTTAGATTTTGAATTTGATTTAGGTTTGTATTTTGGATTTTGGTTTGGTTTATTTAATTTTATATAATGTATTTTTTCTTTAGGTATATAATATTGATTAAGTCCTACTTGCGTGGTTAGACACGCTTTCGGAACCCAAGCTAGATTGGTTGACTTGTATTGGGTTATTAATGATTTGAAGGTTTTATTTGAATTCGACTTATATCCTAGTCCGGTTTTATTATAACATGCTTTTTGATTATTTAGGATTAAGTCTAAATTTTTTGATCTTGTTGTGAATTTTTCTAACATCTCCTTTAAATTGTTTATTTCATTTTTTAATGATAAATTCTCCTCCTCAAGTGTTAGATCTTGAGTTGGATTTGAATTTTTTAATTGTTCCTTGAGGTTTTGATTTTCCTCAAGAAGTAATTTGTTTTCATTTTCTACTTTGGTTAATTTACTATTTAAACAAGAAATGATTCTAAAAAACTTTTTGTTTAAATTAAAATATACCTCATTCGAGCCTTCGGAAACGAGTACGGACTCGTGGCTTGTTTCGGGTTCAGACCCGTCTTCATCTTCCGACTCATTTTCAGTTTCGGCTTCGCGGGCCATCAGTGCGAGGTGGCTCTGATGTTTCTGCTCTTCTTCCTCTGATTCGTCCGAGGAGTCGTCCCACGTTGCTTTGAGTGCTTTCTTTTTTGTTGGTTTTGGTTTGTCGAACTTTAGTTTTGGGCATTCGTTCTTGTAATGTCCCTTTTTGTTGCAGCCGTAGCAAGTCACGTTCTTTTGTTCTGAGGGAGAGCTGATCTTTTGAAGATCCTTTTTGCTGAAGCTCCTCTTTCTCCTGGTGAACATTTTTCTTACCAAGTTCACCAGGTGTTCTTCATTTTCGGAGTCTTGGTCAGATTCTTCTTCAAATTCAGGCTTGCTTTTCTTTTCTTTGGAGGACCCTGCAAATAGAGCTATACCTTTCTCGGCTCTAGCATTAGTTTGTTCGTGTAATTCTAATTCACAGAAAAGCTCATCTAATTTTAAGTTAGAAAGATCCTTAGAAATTTTGTAGGCATCCACTATTGATGCCCACAAACTATTACGTGGAAAGACGTTTAATGCATACCTTATTAAGTCTCTGTTCTCCATCTGGTGGCCTATCGCATGGAGCCCGTTGAGGATGTCATTGATCCTCGCGTGTAGTTGATTCGCCGTTTCACCTTCCTGTATTTTTATATTAAAGATTTTATTTAAGAGAAGGTCTCGTTTTGTTACCTTGGCGTCGCTCGTTCCCTCGTGCAGCTCGATCAACTTGTCCCATAGCTCTTTAGCGTTTTTGTGTGGACCGACTCTGTTCAGTTCTTCTCTTGTCAATCCGCATTGTAGAGTGTTGATCGCCTTATTTTCTGTTGATGCTTTTTTCTTGAGATCTGCTGTCCAGTCTTCAGGATCCACTAGATTCCCGGCGTTGTCTACTGGAATTTTGTAGGGTCTCGTGATGCTCATCCACTGGTCGAAGTCTGTTTTGAGGTAGACCTCCATGCCCTTCTTCCAGTAAGGGAAGTCGTCCCCGTTGAAGAGTGGAGGTCGCACTGTGCTGAATCCTTCTTGTTGGGACATTCTGTGCACAGGTAAATAACCAAAAAAAAAAACCCAAGACTTGGTCTTGGATTAGTAGTGCGGGAAGAGAAAAATAGAAAGGAATCTAGATTCGTGTTGCACTAATTTAAATTGATTAGAGAAATATGAAGTTAACGAAACAACAGTTTTAAAGTTAAAAAAAATTCACCTCCTGTCTGATTGGTGGTTGCACCAAATCAGAGCGGTATCTGCTCTGATACCACTTGTAGGACCATTAGATTCGATAGAGGGGGGGTGAATATCGATTCGAAAAAGACGAGTATAAATGCAGCGGAAAAGTAAAATAGACACAGTTGTTTTACTTCGTTCGGAGCCTGTGACGACTCCTACTCGAAGGCCCGTGGTCCTTGACCACTTTCGTTGGACAATCACTAGCAATTTGAAATAATGATTACAAAAGAACCGTACAGTGAATGCTAATGAAAACTAAAAACAAAATACCGACAAGAAGGGAAAAGAATGGAGCGTAGTGTCGGAGCTTTGTTGGCGTCGCACTGAACGTTGAGCAGCAAGACCAGCAGTAGAAGAATTCTCAGCTTAATTGATTGATCCTGAAGCTCCTGCCTGGGGCTTCTTTTATATGCTGTTCCAGGCGCCTGAATCCCTTCCGGGCGCCTGGAATGTGACGTAACTGCACAAATCATGATGCTCCACGTGGCGACGACTCGGCTTGATAGAATTCGCCTTCCGGGCGCCCGGACCTCCGGGCGCCCGGATCCCGTCCGGGCGCCCGGACCACCTTGTTCCAGAAAGACTCCTTTTTCCTGCAAAACAAAGTTAGTCCGAGGTAAATATACATCCTGCAAAATAAATTGTTAGCACAGTTAAAGTTCAACAGATGGATAAAGAGAGTATGACTTAGATTCCGTCTTTCCGAGACCGGAATCTAGTCACGATCTCGACTTAGACATCCGAAATGGATCTAAGCCGGATCGACGCCTAATGTCCCCTTCCCCGGAACGCGTCCGGTCCTCCCCTCGGTGACTTACCTCACTTACCTGCCAGACGTCCGGTCAGCCCGTCGACCCGTCTGGACTTCTCGCCAAGCGTCCGGTCAGGCCGTCGACCCGCTTGGACTTCTCGCCAGCCATCCGGTCAGCACGTCGACCTAGCTGGACTTCTCGCCAAGCGTCCGGTCAGCCCGTCGACCCGCTTGGACTTCTCGCCAGCCATCCGGCCAGCCCGTCGACCTAGCTGGACTTCTCCTGCACACTCGATCAAAGTGTCAGACAACAACAAGACTAACTTAACCTATTTGTCATTCATCAAAACCTAGGTTAAATCGTTAGTGCTAGCCGCACCAACATTATATACTTTGGTTTCGTCAAACGTCACCCGTAACTGGGTGGACTATAAAGGTGATTACTGGGTATATAACGAATTATGCAGAGGGATGTGAGTGATGTAGATGGGATCTATCCCTCCCATATGACGGGAGCGACATCGGTATTCTTGATAGAGTTAGACCACGAAGTGCATGGCCATGCCCAAATGAGTCAACATGAGATGTTGAGCTCATTAGATCGAGTGAGTCTACTTGGAGTTCAAGATTCAGATTGATTAGAGGATGACACGGTCTATGCCTCACATTGATCAATCTAGATGTCTAGGATAGAAGGACAATGTCATATATTGTGAGGAGTCACAATTAGTAGTCACAAGGTGATGTTGGATCTCAACATTCTTGTAACTTGGGTAGTAATGATGTATTGCTAGATACCGCTCATTACTTATGTTTCTAAATGAGTTTAGGGGCATTGCCAACGTTACTGTTGGTTGCTACTCGGAAAACCTAGAGGTTCCACTGTACAAAAATTTTATACAAAGGTCTGAACCTTTTCCTAGCTACCATGTGTTCTTTTAAATTAAATTTTGGATCGCCTGCGGAACTTAACACGTTTGATCCAAAACTTAATCTATTTATTCTTTTAGGTTTTGACTTGGATCTCCTGTGGAACTTAACACGTTTGATCCAAATCACCTAAGTTATCAATTCCATTAAATATTAATTTCCAAAATTGGTTCCCAGTACTGACATGGCGAGGCACATGGCCTTCTTGGATATGGGAGCAACCACCACCGACTAGACAAAACCTTTTAAGGAAAGCTAATATTTAATTTCCTAAAATAACTTTAGGTTAACCGAAAGGAACAATCAAATCACAAGGAAAAGAAAAAACAAAAGAACACTATATCGAAAACAAATTCGAAACACTAGAATCGTATGCCTCTTGTATTTGGTATTATTTCCAAAAATAACTAGTATGATGCGGAAAGAAAAAATTACTAGTTATACCTTTTAGAAAGACCTCTTGATCTTCTACCGTATTCCTCTTCTAACCTCGGACGTTGTGTGGGCAATGATCTTCCGAGATGAGAAACCACCAAAGCACCTTCTTTTCCTTTCTTCAAATTTTGGCCAAGCACAAAGCTTCCAAAAGATGAAGATCTTTTCCACCAATCAAGCTCCAAGGGATGTAAGCTTTCTCTCCTTCTTCCTCAAGCTAGATCCGGCCAGCAATTAAAACTCCATGAGCATGAAGAGGTTCGGCCACAAAGAGAAGAAGAAGAGGAGAAGAAAGTGCCGGCCACACCACCAAGGAAAAGAGGGAGAAAAATAGAATAGAGTCCTTAGCCTTGAAGCCTCCTCTACCCCGTCTTTTATAATCCTTGGTCTTAACAAATAAGGAAAATTTAATAAAAACTTCCTTAATTCTTTTTCCATGAAAAGGAAAAATGTATTTAATTAAAAATAATTTTTCTTCTCCAATTTATTTGGCCGGCCACACCATAAAATTTCCAAGCAAATAAAATTTTAAACACAAATTAAAACTTCCTTATTTGCTTCCGGAAATTTATAAAATTTCTCCAATAATTTTTATCCCTTCATGATTGGTTTATAAAAAGGAAATTTAATAAATTAAAATCTTTCTTTTAAACATGTGGATAAAAAGAAAGTTATCTCTAAAAATTAAAATCTCTTTTTATCTACAAATAATGAAAGATATCAAATCTTTTCTTAATCTTTTGTAGAAACTTATAAAAGAGAATATTTAATTTTAAACTCTCTTTTAAATCATGAACATGGTTAAAAAGGAAAGATTTCTTAAAATTTAAAATCCTCCTTTAATCAACAAATAAGGAAAGATTTCAAATTTTAAACTCTCTTTTAAACATGTAGATGATTTACAAATAATGAAAGTTTTTACCAAAAATTAAAACCATCCTTTTAAACTACAAATAACGAAAGAGATTAATCTCTTCTCTTAATCTTTTGTAGAAAGTTATAAAAGGAAATTTTTAATTTTTAAACTCTCTTTTAAAATCATGATATCCACATAAGAAATAATTTTAATAAAAATCCTTTTTAATATTCTAGTGGCCGGCCACCTAAGCTTGGGACCCAAGCTTTGGCCGGCCACCTACATGACTCATCCACTTGATCTTGGCTGGCCCTAGCTTAGGTTCCAAGGTAGCTTGGCCGACCCCATTGGATGGGTAAGAAGGTGGGTATGTGGTGGGTATAAATCTCTATATACTAGAGGCTACGATAGGGACCGGGAGGAGGAATTGGTTTTGGTCTCCCGATGAAATTAAGCATCCCGTGTTCGCCCCGAACACACAACTTAATTTCATCAATAATAATTCATTCCACTAAAGAACTATTATTGAACTACCGCACCAATCCCAAATTACATTTTGGGCTCCTTCTTATTATGAGTGTGTTAGTCTCCCTGTGTTTAAGATAACAAATGTCCACTAATTAAGTAAGTTACTGACAACTCACTTAATTAATATCTAGCTCCAAGAGTAGTACCACTCAACTTCATCATCATGTCGGACTAAGTCCACCTACAGGGTTTAACATGACAATCCTTATGAGCTCCTATTGGGGGCATTCTCAACCTAGATCACTAGGACACAGTTTCCTTCTATAATCAACAACACACTCTATAAGTGATATCATTTCCCAACTTATCGGGCTTATTGATTTATCGAACTAAATCTCACCCACTGATAAATTAAAGAAATAAATATCAAATATATGTGCTTGTTATTATATTAGGATTAAGAGCACACACTTCCATAATAACTGAGGTCTTTGTTCCTTCATAAAGTCAGTATAAAAGGAACGACCTCAAATGGTCCTACTCAATACACTCTAAGTGTACTAGTGTAATTATATAGTTAAGATAAACTAATACCTAATTACACTACGACCTTCCAATGGTTTGTTCCTTTCCATCTTGGTCGTGAGCTACTGTTTATAATTTATAAGGAACCGATAACATGATCTTCTGTGTGTGACATCACACACCATGTTATCTACAATATAAATTAATTGAGAAACTACATTTATCATAAATGTAGACATTTGACCAATGTGATTCTTATTTCTAGATAAATGTTTATACCAAAAGCTAGGCTTTTAGTATACACTCTAACAATCTCCCACTTATACTAAAAGACTAAGCTGCCATATCTGCTGTCATACATCTGATTCCCATGCCTTTCAAAAAGCTCTTGCCTTAAGGACCTTAGGTTATCATCTGATGCAATCTAGGCGGCAACAACTTCTCCTCGTTATATAATTTCTCGTATTGGGTAGTACTTGCGCTCTATTGTATTTACTTGCCTTATAGACTCATGGTTTCTTCGAGTTTGTTACTGCACCATTATTATTACAATAAATTGTAATAATCTTTGGACAAACTAGAAATCATATCTAAGTCTATCTTGAGGTAATTAAGTCATTCAGCTTTTATGGCTACCTCAGAGGCTTGCCATATACGCAACTTCTATGGTGGAGTCCAGAAAAACACCTATGCTTATCACTCTTCCATAGTTATGACTTTTCCTCCTAAAGTAAACACAAAACCCCGAGGTCGACTTATTATTGTCCCTATCCGATTGGAAGTCAAAATCCGTGTAACCCACAGGGACCAAATTAACTGCCTTGTAAGCTAGCATATAATCTCTAGTGCCTCTAAGGTACTTTAATATATGCTTTACTGCAGTCCAATGTCTTTGTCAAGGGTTACTTTGATATCTGCTAACTATGCCCTTGGCAAAACAGATTTCTGATCTCGTGCATAGCATACATTAGGTTGTCTAACTGCCGAAGCATAAAGAACTGCCTACATGTCCTCAATCTCCTTTGATGTCATCGGAGACATCTCTTTAGATAAAGACACTCTATGCTTAAAAGGTATGAAACCTTTCGAGGAGTTTTGCATGCTTAAAACAACCAAGGATTTGCCGATGTATCAAGCTTGGGATAAGTAAAATATATTTTTTCTTTCGATCCCTTATTACTTTGATCTAAAAAATATATACATTCTCCCAAGTCCTTTATATCGAATTATTTGGACAACCATACCCTTACTTCTGACCACATTTTGATATTGTTTCCAACTACCAAAAATGTTATCTATGTGTATTACAAGAAATACCACCACGTTTCCATCACGCCTTTTGTATACACAAGACTTATCCGTTTACTCAATAAATCCATAGGTCTGGATTACTTTGATAAACCGGATGTTCCAAGACCTTGAAGCTTTGTCTCAGTCCATAGACTGATTGAGCTTGCACACAAGATGCTCTTAGCCCTTTGCAATGAACCCTTCTGGTTGCTTTATATGGATGCTTTCATAAAGACTTCCATTAAGGAATGCTGTCTTGACATCCACTTGCCAAATAGATAAAAGAATCCGGATAGACTTAAGCATGGCTACCAGTGAAAAAGTTTCCTTTTTCATCAAGCCTTGCTTTGAAAGTTACTACCTTCCTTTCTATCCCTCTTTTCCTATTATAGACCTTTTTACACCCAAAGGCTTTTACACCATTTGGTGTTACTACAAGCTTCCAGATTTTATTAGAATACATATATTCTAATTCTGTTATTCATTACTCTTTGCCAAGATGTCGCATCTTTATCTTGGAGTGCTTCGTCATATGTCCGGAGATCAGGTTCATGTCCTCCAGGGATCGAGTCCAAAAACTCTCCCAAAACATGAATCCTTTTAGGTTGCTTAACAACCCTCCCACTACGACAAGACAATTTCTGCAATTGTGTATCATTTGTGATACGTGTTGCAGTTTCCTTGTGGTATCTCATCTTGTACAGTTGGTACTAGATTAGACATGCCTTTTATTATTTTCTTAAGAACAAATTTTCTTATGGGCACATGGTTTATTACATAGTCCTTTTCTAAAAATCGATCATTGATGCTAACAATGACCTTCTGATTTTTAAGACTATAAACCTACTTTCATTTCTCTAGGATAACCCACAAACAAGTGAATTCCTGTCCAACTTATCATTGTCTCTCTTCTGCATATGTGCTGGACTACCCGAATCCGAATACGCTTCAAAATAGGCTTACGCCTATTCAGCAATTCTATATGAGCAGAGAGTTCTGTCTTTGGAAGGTACTATATTCACTTCCGTTTCTAGAGTATATCCTTAAAATGATTTTGGTAATATTCTAAATAACTCATCAATCTACTTATTTCCATAAGAGTCCTATACCTTCCTTTTTCTACACCATTCTGTTGGGGTGTACCAGGTGCAGTTAGTTGGGATTGAATCCCTACTTCTGATAAGTGACTCCTAAATTCTCCCAAGAGGTACTTGCCACTACGATCTTACCATAGTGACTTTTACTTTAACATTTCTCTGCATCAGCCTTGTACTCTTTGAACTAATCAAAGTACTTAGTCTTGCGGTACAATAAGTAAATTTATTTGTATCTTGAATAGTTGTCTATAAAATAGACGAAATATTCAATACTACCTCTTGTCTGGATAGTCATAGGATCACACAAATCAGAATGAACCAATTTCAACATATCTTTGACTCCATACCCCTTAGACTTAAAAGCTTCTTGGCTATCTTTTCTTCCAAGTAAGGCTCGCAGGTTGGAAAGATTTCCACTACTAATGAACCCAAAAGTTCATCAGCTACCAATGAATCCTACTCAAGTTAATATAACCTAGCTTTTGATGCCAAATATATAATTGGTTCATTTCCGAAGGTTACTTTCTCTTAAAGTTAGAAGATGTGTTACTAATTTCCATTTGTTGCATCATGAGAGTTATTGGATTTATAAATTGCCAACCAACGTACCAGAACAGATAACTTCCCTCTTTTTCTTAATAACAACTTTGTTATTAAAAGAGACAGAATATCAAGTTATTTGAATAGTTTAGAAACTGAAAACTAGTTCTTTCTAAACTTGGTGCGTAAAGACAATTACTCAAAAATCCAAATTTTATTCCTATTAGAGAATAAACCTCTCCCACTGCAACAGCTGCTACTTTTGCAGTAGTGCCCATGTGGACGGTGTTTTAATTTTCATTTAGTTGCCGGGTTTCCTGGAACCCTGCAATGAATTGCGGACATGATTAATGGCATCTGTATCTACACTCCAGGTTCTGGTAGATAACACCACTAAACATGTTTCAACTAATGAATTAAATACACCTATATTGTTCTTCGTTCTAAGAAGACAGTCTACCTTAATGTCCAAGTCCTATTTCCAATCATTACAATTGGGATTACTAAGTCTTTCTTATAGTATGACTACTAGGGGATTGACAAACATTTTAAATCCTAAGAATCACAAAAATACTTGGTCAAGATCAACTCCTTAAAAATCCCCATGAATTTTGTATGCCACGATAGTGTGGATGTATACAAAATCGAAGAGGAGATTTTATTCATTAATTTTATTATCTCGTCAACTTTACTTTATGACGAATAAAATTAATAGTTGATTTGTCTTTGATCAAATATTTGGTCAAAAACTTTTGAATTTAAAAAAAAATTGATTTCTCAAACAATATTATTTAAATTCACCAACACCTCAAACACCGTGAATTTTGCATGCCACGTTAGTGTGGACGTATACAAATTCAACATTTGTAAAAGGAGGGTTTTAACCCATTAATTTTATTATCTTGTCAACCTAACTTTTTGACAAATAAAATTAATAGTTGGTATAATTTGGTCACACAAATAATAGAAGTGACTCCGATGGGGAGGATACTATTAGATGTGTCTAAGTATATACCATTACTTGACACTAAGTCCATTAATAAGATTATGCCCCTTCCGTTGGGGAAGATCACACGCTCTTAATTAACTTCCTATAGTCATCCAAAAATGGAAGTCTGTTCTAGTGATCTACAAATAAGCTCATCCGTTATGGAGGAAGGCACTCAGAGCCAACGCGCAAGCTTGTTTGCATCACTTACAAACCAGTAATGGGGACCATGGGATTTACTTAAAAATCCCTCTCCCACTTAGTTATTTATTAATGAGGAATTTTAACTATGCTAGCCTACTAAATATGTAAACTAACATGCACACACAGCACAATATAAAAGCAATAAATAGAAAATCTAATTTTCAACTATTATGGCTTTTATCTCTTGTTGTCCTCCGTGTGTTGTCATCCCAAGCTGCTGCTATATTTGGCCACTGTCGCATCCATCTTTCTCCTAGTTCCGCTGCGCCTCTGGTCCTTAGAAGGTTCCACGCTTTGCAAGATTCGATCCGCGACATAAATAGAATTTTACATTTTGATCCTATATTCCTCGAAGGAATGTACATGTAAACTAGATCGAACATAAAATAAAATTTACATCCACCGATCCAATATTCCATAAAAGGAATGTACATGTAACTAGATCAAAAATAAAATCCTAATAAAACTAAATACAGCTCCTGCTGTATTTTATAATACAATCATGCACACACAATAAAATGCCCTTGACATGTCCAAGGATCCAATCACACACATAATAACTATAAGTCATAATAGTTGGATCCTGCATCCACAAAGTTAGCACATCCTACTATTAACCTGCCTAAATTATGTATGACATGTGCATAATTAAACTAATACCAAATACACAGAGGCAAAACCCTAGCTCGGATACCAATTGTTGGTTGCTACTCGGAAAACCTAGAGGTTCCACTGTACAAAAATTTTGTACAAAGGTCTGAACCTTTTCCTAGCTACCATGTGTTCTTTTAAATTAAATTTTGGATCGCCTGCGGAACTTAACACGTTTGATCCAAAACTTAATTTATTTGTTCTTTTAGGTTTTGACTTGGATCTCCTGCGGAACTTAACACGTTTGATCCAAATCACCTAAGTTATCAATTCCATTAAATATTAATTTTCAAAATTGGTTCCCAGTACTGACATGGCGAGGCACATGGCCTTCTTGGATATGGGAGCAATCACCACCGACTAGACAAAACCTTTTAAGGAAAGCTAATATTTAATTTCCTAAAATAACTTTAGGTTAACCGAAAGGAACAATCAAATCACAAGGAAAAGAAAAACAAAAGAACACTATATCGAAAATAAATTCGAAACACTAGAATCGTATGCCTCTTGTATTTGGTATTATTTCCAAAAATAACTAGTATGATGCGGAAAGAAAAAATTACTAGTTATACCTTTTAGAAAGACCTCTTGATCTTCTACCGTATTTCTCTTCTAACCTCGGACGTTGTGTGGGCAATGATCTTCCGAGATGAGAAACAACCAAAGCACCTTCTTTTCCTTTCTTCAAATTTCGGCCAATCACAAAGCTTCCAAAAGATGAAGATCTTTTCCACCAACCAAGCTCCAAGGGATGTAAGCTTTCTCTCCTTCTTCCTCAAGCTAGATCCGGCCACCAATTAAAACTCCATGAGCATGAAGAGGTTCGGCCACAAAGAGAAGAAGAAGAGGAGAAGAAAGTGCCGGCCACACCACCAAGGAAAAGAGGGAGAAAAATAGAATAGAGTCCTTAGCCTTGAAGCCTCCTCTACCCCCTCTTTTATAATCCTTGGTCTTGGCAAATAAGGAAAATTTAATAAAAACTTCCTTAATTCTTTTGCCATGAAAAGGAAAAATTTATTTAATTAAAAATAATTTTTCTTCTCCAATTTATTTGGCCGGCCACACCATAAAATTTCCAAGCAAATAAAATTTTAAACACAAATTAAACTTCCTTATTTGCTTCCGGAAATTTATAAAATTTCTCTAATAATTTTTATCCCTTCATGATTGGTTTATAAAAAGGAAATTTAATAAATTAAAATCTTTCTTTTAAATATGTGGATAAAAAGAAAGTTATCTCTAAAAATTAAAATCTCTTTTAATCTATAAATAAGGAAAGATATCAAATCTTTTCTTAATCTTTTGTAGAAACTTATAAAAGAGAATATTTAATTTTAAACTCTCTTTTAAATCATGAACATGGTTAAAAAGGAAAGTTTTCTTAAAATTTAAAATCCTCCTTTAATCAACAAATAAGGAAAGATTTCAAATTTTAAACTCTCTTTTAAACATGTAGATGATTTACAAATAAGGAAAGTTTTTATCAAAAATTAAAACCATCCTTTTAAACTACAAATAAGGAAAGAGATTAATCTCTTCTCTTAATCTTTTGTAGAAAGTTATAAAAGGAAATTTTTAAATTTTAAACTCTCTTTTAAAATCATGATATCCACATAAGAAATAATTTTAATAAAAATCCTTTTTAATATTCTAGTGGCCGGCCACCTAAGCTTGGGACCCAAGCTTTGGCCGGCCACCTACATGACTCATCCACTTGATCTTGGCCAGCCCTAGCTTGGGTTCCAAGCTAGCTTGGCCGGCCCCATTGGATGGGTAAGAAGGTGGGTATGCGCTGGGTATAAATCTCTATATACTAGAGGCTACGATAGGGACCACACACCATGTTATCTACAATATAAATTAATTGAGCAACTACATTTATCATTATTGACACAGGGAGCTCGGTCAACATTATATTCAAGAAGGCTTTCGATTTGCAGACGACCGCTCGGAATTCACCGAGCGCCGGTCGTCCCAAAATAACGTTGTAGGACGAGGGAGAGTCGACCACCACGAAATTTATTGTCCTGGTCCTCCTGAGCGGCTCTTCTCCCAGTGAGGTAGCCAACCGGATCTGTCCGACCGGCTGTACTTCGTTACCCGTGAACCCGTAGAGCGGCGTCGTCATGGGCAGCAGCTCGACTTGATCAATCATAAATGTAGACATTTGACCAATGTGATTCTTATTTCTAGATAAAATTTATACCAAAAGCTAGGCTTTTAGTATACACTCTAATAGTTACAAGAACCTATTGGGTCTCACACAAAGAACAAGTGGATGGAGATTAAGTTCATATGATGAACCAAGAGGATTAAATTCATTTGATGAATCAAATTGGATTAAGAGTAATCGTAATTGGGCTAATTGAGTTGGACTCAAGTTGATTCATGTGTTCAATTAGTCTAATTTAGATTATGACTCATTGAATCAATTTAATTAAATGAATTAGATTCATTATATTAAATTGGCTTGAATTAAATGAATTAGATTCATTATATTAAATTGGCTTGAATTAAATGGTTGGATTAGATCAATCATGAGAGAGATTAAGTCAAGTTTGACTTGACTTGAGAGGAAGATGAAGAGTCAAGTTTGACTTGACTTTATGCCACCTCATTGGTGAGTTGGCATTAAGTGGACCAATGATGATGCTCCACATCATCATGGTTACTTAAGTGAAGTGCCACCTCATGGGAGTTACCAAGAGTTGTGACTCTTGGTATCCCATGGAGGTTACAAACCACTTAATTAGATGAAAAGAATTTCATTTTGCAAGTGTAACTCTCATTCAAGTGATCTTCCTCCTCCTAAGCTCTCTTCTTGCTCCTTCTCTTCTCTTGGTCGTGGGTTTCAAGCAAGGGAGAAGAAAGGAAAGTGAATCTAATCCAAGAAGAAAGGTTAGTGAAAGTCACATAGAGATTTTAGAGGAGTGTGTTCTCTTCTTTTCCTTTCTTCTTCTTCCAATCCTACCCGAGAGCCCTAGAGAGTGCTAGCACACTTGTGGTGCTCTCTTCTCCATCCTTGAGTGTTAGAGAACACTTCTTGTTCGTGTGGATATCACTAGAGAGTTGTCTACGTTGACAACTTCGAGATCCGACGTACCGTTGGACGAGCGAGATTTGCGAGGGCACGTTTCAAAGGTATAAAATATTTTTCCTTTGTAGATCTACTGTAGATCATAGTTTGAAACTCGTACTCGTATTTTCAAAAGTTTTCTTCGCACGGATCCAATGGCTAGTGTTAGTTAGAGCCCTAGAGCCAATCATTTGATAATTGTATGGACTCATGTATATCATATTCTTTTATATTAATAAAGGCATTTGTTTGGTTATTATACTTATTTATATTAGTGCCAAATAGACTAAGTATAATAGCGTCCTTGAGTAGAAGGTTCATACCTATATCAATCAATTAGTTGAATCGATAGTGAGATGATATAGGGAACACTACTCTAAATCATTCCTAGTCGAGTATTAGCATTTAGGGACAATGTTAATACAATAAGACTAGCATGTAGGTCAGCTCGATGACTTGATCTCACAAGTCATGGATATAGAGATATCAAGCTGACACATGGGTATGCATTAGAGAATGTATATTGAATGACCCGCCATGAGAAAGTATCATGGATCGTTATATGAGTGTCATATACTTTCTCATGTGGCTATTAGTATGACTATTAGTCCTTAGACCTGAAGTCACCATGGATCCCTACATAAGGAGTTATGTACTTTGGTTTCGTCAAACGTCACCCGTAACTGGGTGGACTATAAAGGCGATTACTGGGTATATAACGAATTATGTAGAGGGATGTGAGTGATGTAGATGGGATCTATCCCTTCCATATGACGGGAGCGACATCGGTATTCTTGATAGAGTGAGACCACTAAGTGCATGGCCATGCCCAAATGAGTCAACATTAGATGTTGAGCTCATTTGATCGAGTGAGTCTACTTGGGTTCAAGATTTAGATTGATTAGAGGATGACACGGTCTATGCCTCATATTGATCAATCTAGATGTCTAGGATAGAAGGACACTTGTCATTATTTTGTGAGTAGTCACAATTGGTAGTCACAAGGTGATGTCGGATCTCGACATTCTTGTAACTTGGGTAGTAATGATGTGTTGCTAGATATCGCTCATTACTTATGCTCCTAAATGGGTTTAGGGCATTGCCAACGTTACAAGAACCTATAGGGTCACACACTTAGGATAATTAGATGGAGATTAGGTTCATATGATGAACCAAGAGGATTAGATTCATTTGATGAATCAAATTGGATTAAGAGTAATCCTAATTGGGCTAACTTGAGTTCGACTCAAGTTGATTCATGTATTTAATGAGTCTAATTTAGATTATGACTTATTAAATCAATTTAATTTAATGAATTAGATTCATTATATTAAGTTGGCTCGAATCAAATGGTTGGATTAGATCAACCATGGTAGAGATTGGGTCAAGTTTGACTTGACTAGAGATGGAAGACCAAAGGTCAATTTTGACTTGACCTTTTGCCACCTCATTGGTGAGTTGGCATTAGGTGGACCAATGATGATATTCCACATCATCTTGGATGCCACCTCATGGAAGTTACAAAGCCATTTTCTTATTAACTTCACATTAATTGCATTTAATGGGGAGTTACTCTAGATGAAAGTGGCCGGCCATTTTGTGAATGAGGGTGAATTCATTTTCATTCAAGTGTGGTTTTTCTTCCTCCTTCTTCCTCTCAAGCTCTCCCTCTCCCTCTCTTCCTTGCCTTGGCCGAATCTCACCAAGGTGCTAGCACACCTTTGTGTGAGATTTTCTCCACCTACGTGTCCGTGTGGATACATCTAGAGGACCGACGCTTGACGATCTAGAGATCCGTCAACACCTTGGACGAACGGGAAAGCGAAAGGCACGCAACAAGGGTAAAATTCTTAACATGTAGATCTAGGAGTAGATCTAAAAGGTTTTTCCAAATTCGTACTCGTATTCTCTTCGGTTTTTCCTTGCACGAGATCCTTGGCTTTGGGTTACTCGGGGTTTCCGCGACGCGAAAAAGCGATTTTCGCGGCCCGAAAACCCAACAGTGGTATCAGAGCCACATGCAAGGCTTGTACGAATTTGTTTTTGGTTTTATGAAAACTAAAAGTTTCTGTAATTTTCTGTAAAAATTGAGTTTTTAGAGTTTTTATGAGTAATTTTTCCGTAGAAGCGAAGCACAAGTGTCTCGGCACTTGTAGGCTTCGGCTACCGGAAAGTTTTCTTTTAAACGGCTTCGTTTTGCCCCAAATCCGTTTGGGACAGCGGGGTCGGGTGCCATTAGATCGCAAAGGAGCAACTCACGATGGTTAGATCGTGGGTAGGGGTACTGCCCCTAACCCCGCAAGGGGATTTGCTCCGCGATTGCACCCGAAATCGCTAAAAACGAACCCGCCGGGAAGATTTTTCCGAAACGGCAATGTCTCGGCCCAAATCGTTTTGGGACAGCGGGTTTAGGCGCTGTTGGATCGCAAAGGAACCCTCGCGATGGTTAGATCGCGGGTAGGGGCGCTGCCCCTGGGCCCCGCAAGGGGATCCGTTCCGCGATTGCGCCCGAAACCGCTAAACGGGACCGCCGGGAAATTTTACTCGTAAAAATTTTAAAAATTAATTTTAAAATTATATAAAATTATGAAAAATATATAATTTTGAATTATATATTAAATTTGTGATAGTCATGGCCCAAAGACCCAATTTGATTGGACAATGTGTTGTAATTCATAATACGGCCTGCGTGCCGTTATGTGATGTGCGTGCTTGTAATTTTATTTTATTTTCGCGACCTGCGTGTCGTGCCTCTCTCTTATATTCTGGTTGTAAATTAGATTTAGACTCGAATGTAACTCGAGTTTCAAATTGTAATGTACAAATTGGAGCGGTGGAGGGTCCACACGAGACGGAGTTCCGAGGCGGGCGCGAGCAACACAAGGTGGTCAAAGGGAGGAGCTTGGAGAAGCTGTTGACCCTAGGTTGACCATTCGATCTTCTCATTGGCTTGAGAAGATCGTAGTAGGGTCATGACTAAAGCACAAATAAATTAATTAGTTAATTGTTTATGTATATGATGCATGTTTAATAAGTGATTAATTAATTAGTGCCTTACGATTAGATTAGATTTAAGTCGTGCACATGATGTACCCTTGCGATTAGATTAGATCTAAGTCGTGCACAAGATGCATCCTTTTTCGATTAGATTAGATCTAGATCAAACCAACTCTAAATGCCTAACCGTGCCGTGATACCTATCACTACCTCGATCACATGTATTGTTGAATCTGCCAAAGCAGAGCAATACATATTATCTTGGTAGGGTACGGAGGGACAATCTTGGTCCCGCCTATCAACGCATGGGTGAATACAAACTCAATTAGATTGAGTTACTCGGTTGGATCGAGTCAACTATAGGCATTCTTCCAATAGTTGGAAAGATAGATCAAAATCACATCTATATTAACTCTCGGGCGTATTAGCCAAAGCTAACTCGAGTTTTAATATAAATGCGGATATTGATTCTATAAACAAGAGTTGCATAGAGATGTAATTGGTAATCGTTACCTACCGATCATACTAAGCCTTGGGCGTATTAGCCAAAGCTAACTCAAGGGTTAGTATGATGTGGATCTTGTCCCACAGGAATTATAGAATTCAGTGGGAGCATCATTTAGTTAAAGGCCTAATTAAATGATTTTTAAATAATATGATATTTATTTTTGCAAATTTTCTGTTGTAGATAACCATGACGTCGAACACGAATTCCTTCTCCCTGCGATCTGTCCTTGAGAAGGACAAGCTCAACGGAGCGAATTACAGGAACTTGAGAATAGTTCTCACCGAGGAACGCGTATGCGTTGGAGCAGCCCATTCCGGAGGCTCCTCCCGCCAATGCCCCGCGGCAAAGATGCTTACAAGAAGCATCAAGGCGACGCATTAGATGTGTTCTGTCTAATGCTCGCGACCATGAACTCGAGCTTGAAGCAACATGAGTTGATGGGCGCTTTTGATATGGTTGAGCATCTTCGCCAACTATATCGAGGACAAGCGAGGCATGAGAGATTTGAGATCTCGAAGGCACTGTTTCAGTGCAAGATGTCAGACGGGGCTCCTGTAGGTCCTTATGTACTCAAGATGATTGGGTACATAGAGAACCTACAAAGACTGGGGTTCCCACTTGGCCAAGAGCTGGCCACTGACTTGATCTTGCAGTCCTTGCCGGATAGCTATAGTCAATTCGTTCTCAACTATAACATGAACGAGATTGACAAGCCACTGCCCGAGTTACTTAGTATGTTACGAACTGCTGAGATTAAGCTTAAGAAGGTTAAGCCCATGTTCTGATGGTTCAGAAACACAAGGGCAAGGGCAAGCCCAAAGGCAAAGGAAAGTCCCAAGCCAAGGGCAAAGGCAAAGCACTGAAGCCTAAAGGAGGGGTCGCCAAGGATGCTACCTGCTTCCACTGCGGTCAGACCGGGTACTGGAAGAAGGTATACTTGGAAGATCTTAAGAAGAAGCGAAGTGAGACTTCCACTTCAGGTATATATGTTATAGAAGTCAATCTATCTATTTCTACATCATGGGTATTAGATACTGGATGTGCTTCTCACATTTGTATTGATGTGCAGGCGCTGAGAAATAGCAGGGCATTGACAAAGGGCGAGGTGGACCTACGAGTAGGCAATGGAGCACGGGTTGCTGCTGTTGCTGTAGGAACTTATCATCTATCTCTGCCCTCTGGGCTTGTACTAGATTTAGATGATTGTTGTTATGTGCCTGCTCTTACTAAGAACATAGTTTCAGTTTCTTGTTTAGACAAGAAAGGATACTCTTTTATAATAAAAGACAAATGTTGTTCTGTATATTTAAAAGATATGTTCTATTGTAGCGCACCTCTAATAAACGGACTCTATATTCTAGACCTTGAGAGCCCTATCTATAACATTAGTACCAAGAGGTTCAAGTCAAATGGCATGAACCAAACCTACCTCTGGCACTGTCGCTTAGGTCATATAAATGACAAGCGCTTATCCCAGCTCCATAAGGATGGTTTGCTGGACTCATTTGATTTTGAATCATATGAGATATGCGAGTCATGCCTACGAGGCAAGATGACCAAGACGCCCTTTAGTGGGCATAGCGAGAGAGCGATTTGTTAGGCCTCATACATAGTGATGTATGTGGCCCTTTCAATATTCTTTGCTAGAGGCGGTTATAGGTACTTCATCACATTTACTGATGATTTCAGTAGATACGGTTATGTGTACTTGATGACACATAAGTCTGAATCCTTTGAAAAGTTCAAAGAATTCAAGAATGAAGTACAGAACCAGCTTGGCCAGAGTATTAAGGTACTTCGATCAGATCGAGGTGGTGAATACTTAAGCCATGAGTTTCGTGACTACTTAGCTGAGTGTGGGATTTTATCTCAACTCACTCCTCCTGGAACACCACAGTGGAATGGTGTATCCGAAAGGAGGAATCGTACCTTATTAGATATGGTACGATCTATGATGAGTCACACAGATCTTCCGACATATCTCTGGGGATATGCTCTAGACACGGCAGCTTTCATACTCAACCGAGTTCCATCAAAGGCCGTGATAAAGACACCATATAGGATATGGACTGGGAGAGATGCTCAGGTGTCTTTCATGAGGATTTGGGGTTGTGAGGCTTACGTACGACGTCAAGTCTTAGACAAATTAGGACCCAAATCCGACAAGTGCTACTTTATTGGATATCCCAAGGAAACTAAGGGATATTACTTCTACATTCCCAGTCAGCACAAGGTAGTTGTGGCAAAGACTGGAGTCTTTCTAGAAAGGGACTTTGTTTCTAGAAAGACTAGTGGGAGCGCATTCGATCTTAAAGAAGTTCAAGATGCGAACAATAGCACTGATGCCTCGATGGAAATTGAACTAGAACCACAAAGTGTTGTGGATGATGTTGTTCCACAAGGAGTTGAGGAACAACAACCGGTTCAAGTAGACATACCTCTTCGCAGGTCTGATAGGGTACGCCGTCAGCCTGAGAGATACTCATTTCTCTTGTCTGACCATGATGACGTTATGCTCATAGAGGATGAGCCTACCACCTATCAGGAAGCTGTGATGAGACCAGATTCTGAGAAATGGCTAGAAGCCATGAGATCCGAAATGGAATCCATGTACACCAACCAAGTATGGACTTTGGTTGATCCACCTGAAGGGGTAAAACCCATTGGGTGTAAGTGGGTCTTTAAGAGAAAAACTGACATGGATAGACTTATTTATAAGGGTCGCTTGGTAGCTAAAGGTTTCAAGCAGATTCATGGTATTGACTATGATGAAACCTTTTCTCCAGTAGCGATGTTTAAGTCCATTCAGATCATGCTTGCTATTGCAGCCTACCATGACTATGAGATATGGCAGATGGATGTCAAAATCGCGTTTCTGAATGGAAACCTACTCGAGGATGTGTACATGACACAACCTGAGGGTTTTGTAGATCCACAGCATACTAGTAGAGTATGCAAGCTGCATAGGTCCATTTATGGACTAAAGCAAGCTTCTCGGAGCTGGAATCTTCGATTCGATGATGCAATCAAACAGTTTGGTTTCATCAAGAACGAAGATGAACCTTGTGTCTACAAGAAGGTTGTAGGGGATATAGTTGTCTTCCTCATATTGTATGTGGATGACATACTACTCATTGGGAAGGACATCCCTATGCTTCAGTCTGTCAAGACCTGGCTAGGGAGTTGCTTCTCAATGAAGGACTTAGGTGAGGCATCCCGCATTCTAGGGATTCAGATCTATAGGGATAGATCTAAGAGATTGCTTGGCCTAAGTCAGAGTACATATATTGACAAGGTACTCCTTCAGTTTGCCATGCAGAACTCCAAGAAGGGATTTCTGCCGATGTCACATGGCGTGAGTCTTTCGAAGACTCAAGGTCCCTCTTCTAGAGAGGAGAGAGACCGTATGGATCAGATCCCTTATACCTCAGCCATAGGATCGATCATGTACGCCATGCTATGTACTCGACCTGATGTCTAGTATGCTTTGAGCATGACGAGCAGATACCAGTCAGATCCAGGTGAAAGTCACTGGATAGCGGTCAAGAATATTCTTAAGTACTTACGAAGTACTAAAGAATATTTCTTGATATATGGAGGCAATGATGAGCTAACTGTAAAGGGTTACAGTGATGCCAACTTTCAGACCGATCAGGATGATTACCGATCGCAGTCAGGGTTCGTATTTTGCATTAATGGTGGTACTGTCAGCTGGAAGAGTTCGAAGCGGGATCTGATGGCTGATTCTACAAGGCAGTATATTGCTTGCATCGAGGCGAAAGGAGGCGATTTGGATCCGAGTTCATTCGAACTTGGGGTGGTTCCTAACATCGCTAACCCAGATTGAGCTCTATTGTGACAACAATGGAGCTATAGCACAGGAACCTCGCTCACACCAGTGGACCAAGCATATACTACGGCGCTTCCATCTCATTCGAGATTATCGATAGAGGAGATGTGTAGATTTGCAGTACTGAGGCTAACATCGCAGATCCCTTGACCAAGGCTTTGCACGGAGGAAGCATGATGGTCACACTAGGTCTTTAGGCCTTAGAGCCTATACTAATTGGCACTAGTACTAGTGGGAGATTGTTAGTTAGAGCCCTAGAGCCAATCATTTGATGATTGTATGGACTCATGTATATCATATTCTTTTATATTAATAAAGGCATTTGTTTGGTTATTATACTTATTTATATTAGTGCCAAATAGACTAAGTATAATAGCATCCTTGAGTAGAAGGTTCATACCTATATCAATCGATTAGTTGAATCGATAGTGAGATGATATAGGGAACACTACTCTAAATCATTCCTAGTCGAGTATTAGCATTTAGGGACAATGTTAATACAATAAGACTAGCATGTAGGTCAGCTCGATGACTTGATCTCACAAGTCATGGATATAGAGATATCAAGCTGACACATGGGTATGCATTAGAGAATGTATACTGAATGACCTGCCATGAGAAAGTATCATGGATCGTTATATGAGTGTCATATACTTTCTCATGTGGCTATTAGTATGACTATTAGTCCTTAGACCTGAAGTCACCATGGATCCCTACATAAGGAGTTATGTACTTTGGTTTCGTCAAACGTCACCCGTAACTGGGTGGACTATAAAGGCGATTACTGGGTATATAACGAATTATGTAGAGGGATGTGAGTGATGTAGATGGGATCTATCCCTTCCATATGACGGGAGCGACATCGGTATTCTTGATAGAGTGAGACCACTAAGTACATGGCCATGCCCAAATGAGTCAACATTAGATGTTGAGCTCATTTGATCGAGTGAGTCTACTTGGAGTTCAAGATTTAGATTGATTAGAGGATGACACGGTCTATGCCTTATATTGATCAATCTAGATGTCTAGGATAGAAGGACACTTGTCATTATTTTGTGAGTAGTCACAATTGGTAGTTACAAGGTGATGTCGGATCTCGACATTCTTGTAACTTGGGTAGTAATGATGTGTTCCTAGATACCGCTCATTACTTATGCTCCTAAATGGGTTTAGGGCATTGCCAACGTTACAAGAACCTATAGGGTCACACACTTAGGACAATTAGATGGAGATTAGGTTCATATGATGAACCAAGAGGATTAGATTCATTTGATGAATCAAATTGGATTAAGAGTAATCCTAATTGGGCTAACTTGAGTTCGACTCAAGTTGATTCATGTATTTAATGAGTCTAATTTAGATTATGACTTATTAAATCAATTTAATTTAATGAATTAGATTCATTATATTAAGTTGGCTCGAATCAAATGGTTGGATTAGATCAACCATGGTAGAGATTGGGTCAAGTTTGACTTGACTAGAGATGGAAGACCAAAGGTCAATTTTGACTTGACCTTTTGCCACCTCATTAGTGAGTTGGCATTAGGTGGACCAATGATGATATTCCGCATCATCATGGATGCCACCTCATGGAAGTTACAAAGCCATTTTCTTATTAACTTCACATTAATTGCATTTAATGGGGAGTTACTCTAGATGAAAGTGGCCGGCCACTTTGTGAATGAGGGTGAATTCATTTTCATTCAAGTGTGGTTTTTCTTCCTCCTTCTTCCTCTCAAGCTCTCCCTCTCCCTCTCTTCCTTGCCTTGGCCGAATCTCACCAAGGTGCTAGCACACCTTTGTGTGAGATTTTCTCCACCTACGTGTCCGTGTGGATACATCTAGAGGACCGACGCTTGACGGTCTAGAGATCCGGCAACACCTTGGACGAATGGGAAAGCGAAAGGCACGCAACAAGGGTAAAATTCTTAACATGTAGATCTAGGAGTAGATCTAAAAGGTTTTTCCAAATTCGTACTCGTATTCTCTTCGGTTTTTCCTTGCACGAGATCCTTGGCTTTGGGTTACTCGGGGTTTCCGCGACGCGAAAAAGCGGTTTTCGCGGCCCGAAGAACCCAACAGCTAGGGGGTTTCGGTGTTTCCGCGACGCGAAAAAGCGGTTTTCGCGGCCCGAAAAACCCAACAAAATTTGGGTGGTTCCTCCATCCAGGGTTGTATGTGTTGGAGTACAGATTGTTTTGCTTTTGGTTGTACCTCACTATCGCATCACATTGTTTAAGTTGGTTTATCTGTGCTTGTATTGGCCCTAAGGGACAAGTATCTTGAGCATGATCTGTTCTTCCGCAAGTTTCGCAAACATAAACTATCGCATTAGTCGTTTTATTTCCCATGGCCTCAAACTTCTTGGTCAGAGCGTCCAGCTTTGCAGATATGAGTGTGACTGCATCTACGTCAAATTTTCCTGACGCCTTTATTGGATTCCCTGAGAAAGAATCACCAGATCTTTCAGTTACCCACTGATGGTGGTTCTGTGCCACGTTCTTTATGATCTCTTCAGCTTCATCAAGGCTTTTGTTCATTAGTGCTCCTGTTGCAGAATTGAGGGACACCTTTGTGTGATAGTTGATTCCATTATAGAATGTGTGTAGAACCAACCATTCCTCAAGGCCATGATGGGGGCACTGTCTCAGCATACTTTTGAATCTGCCCCAGGCTTCAAATAATGATTCTAAGTCTATCTGTTTGAAGCTTGCAATCAAATTCCTCATGTGGGCAGTTTTGCTTGGTGGGTAGAACTTGCCCAGAAATTTTTACTCACACTGCTCCCAAGATGATATGCAATTTGCTGGAAGGGAATTTAGCCACTACTTGGCTCTGTCTTTCAGGGAGAATCTAAAGAGAAATAACCTTACTGATTCTAGAGGGACTCCATTCACTTTCATGGTACCACAAATCTCGTAGAAAAGCTCTAAGTGGTGGTTTGGATCATCGTGCAGTCCTCCTCCAAATTGATTCTGCTGAACCATGTGAATTACTGCAAGTTTGATTTCAAAATTGTTGGATTCGATTGGTGGTCGAGTGATGCTAGACCGAACCCCTCGTGCATAAGGTGTTGCGTAGTCCTTCAACAGTTTGTCAGCTATCTCTAAAGATTCTTGTACTGCTTGAAATGCTTTTTGAAGTGTTCTTCTTCTCAAGAAGGTCCTATTGATCTCTGGATCGAACGGTAGAAGTTGTCCTGAAAGATTAGTTCTTCGCATACAAAAACAAAATATGAAATATAGTAAAGAAGAAGAGATGAAATAATATTATTTTTGGCGTTTTAATAGAAATGCAGAAGGTAAAGAAAAACAAGAATAAAATTATTTATCTCTAAATGTAGAATATTATAAAAAGGAAAGATAAAGGAAAAGAAAACAAAGTCTAGTCTAATCTACTATGATTATAACTAATGTTATAGACGCAGTCCCCGGCAACGACGCTAAAAACTTGTTACGATTCCGCAAGTGCACGGATTCGTCATCAGTAATAAAGATTATCGATCCCATGAGGACTGGTTATAAGCACTAGCGATGACACACTTAGGATTAGCTAAACTACCGATGGTTGTAAGTTATCTAAAGAAAAAGGGTTTAGAAATAGAAACGAGAACTAGCAAAGAAGAAGTAGTAGACTTGGTTTATGAAGAGTCCTAGGGGTTCGGTTTCATTATGGTGGTATTGATGTATCACGTTCTATCGTTTACTCATTGTCCATCAAAATGCTTTTGCCAGAAGTTGAAGTATCTATTCTTAGGTAAAAAATAAAGAAGATCCCTATGAAATCCTATTACGGTTAACCTCTGTCACTAGGGCACCTCGGTAGATCACAAGAACACTACTCTAATTGGTGTCACTAAGGATAGAGATAAGGAGCTTAGTTTGGTCTCTTACTTCCTTGTGGAGGCATTGTCTTTCTTTTCAAGGAAATACCCTAGATGTCCGTGAACGGGTTACTCCTGTCACTAGGGCCCCTCGGGTGCACAATCTAGGATATTCTCTCTACGAGATAGGCAATTCCTACACAATCAATTAACGCGATATAGAGATTGAGTAGTCGAAACAAAGAAAGTGAAATCATCCAATGAAATAGAGGTAAAAGTATGAGTCTTACATCAAACCAATCCACAACTACTCCATAGACGCCGGAGAAAAACCTGAAGACATAATTTTAAGCATACAATTCTCAAACAAGAAGAGAGAAAGAGAAAAGACGCTTATCCAATGACGACGCATGATCTTCGGATCCAATCCTTTACTTCTAGAGTTGATGTGGTGATGAAGGATCGTTGGACGGAGGTCCTGGATGGCGCAGAATAGCACCAAGTCAATTCTCTCCCAGACGGCTTGCTTCTCGACTTTCCCCCTTGAGGAAAAGGGTTAAAATCCTTTTATAGGCTAGGGCATGGCTGCGGCGGCACGACCGTGTAAGGATGGCATGGTCGTACTCTTTGTTGTCTCTGTCTACGCTGCATGGCCGTGCCAATTGGCACAACTGTGTGAACCTGGGGCTCGGCTCTGGGGACACGGACATGCATGATTGCATGGCCATGTACTGCTTAGCTGCGGTCATGGGGGGCACGACCGTGCAAGTACGCACGATCATGCTCTGATATGCCTCTGGGTTGACCGCACGGCCGTGCAAGGTTGCACGATCGTGCACTTTTCTTCTCATGTTTGGCCACACGACTGTTTGAGGTTGCACGGCCATGTTCTCTGGCTTATTCTGGTGCGTCGACAATCACTGTTTTTGCTCCAAAAGTTATCCTTGTCAACACAAAACCAAACAAAGAGCAGACATCCGAACAAAAGAATATATACGATGAGTATATGATAAAAGAGGCAATCATGCAAAGAATATATACGTATAAAACAAGTGAATGTGCGTTAAAACATACATAAATGATCATAATATTTACGCACATTAGCTATGAGCCTCTACTCTCTTTCTCAACCATGACTTCTACATCATCCGACAGGTCGACCTATCATAACCCATATCACTAGTCTCCCCTTCAAGTCTAGTCGAAGGAGCTGTAAAAGACTAACTAGACATGAGTTTTAATTTTGTTTGTTTGCTCTACTCATCTAATTCATTGTTTTATGCTTTCTTTTCTCTTTTCTCTTAACTATGCTTTGAGAGTTGAGTAATTTTTCAAAATTGTTTCGTTGGTAACTGGTCCTTCAATGGAAAAAGAATGTTGGAGGCACTCGAAGATATGGCATCTCAGCCTATGATTTGATCCATCCTGTCCATCATAAATGCCTTTTTATGGATGAGCGACACGTAACATTTTCTTCTATTTCTTGAAGCAACCTTTAACATGATTCTTTATCAATGTCCTATTACATATTCTTATTAGTAGATCAATGACTCTCCTATAGTGAGTCGTTTCAATTCAACAACGAACATTATTAGTTATACCATCCTAAAACCCTAAGTCTTTTTTATTTCTTTACCCTTCATCTTCCTCAACTCACTTCTTGACGATTATCCTTTTCGACTCTTTCCAACACCCAACGCTTCTTTATCTTCCCTCACCTTCTTCTGCTACCTCTTCTCCATAAGGACCTAGTAAGTCACTCATCACTTAAGTGTTTCTGTTTTTCTCCATGGCTGAGGAAGCACTAATTCCATGGTACACTTAGACTCATTCGTCCTTTGGTACCACCGATCAAACCTCCATTCGCTATCAGTATGAAATCCCTAAGGAGTATCGTATAGTATCAAGGTTTCGCAACCTGATGCTTATCCTAATCTCCCTCCTGATAACTATCTTACTTTCTTCAAGGGCCAACTAGTGGCAGTTTTACACTTGGCTATCTCTTCATTCTTAGTAGAGATAAGTTAGTATTTTGGTATTCCCTTAAACAATTCACCCTAAATGCGTTCTGATATCTATGTGGGCTATACATGTTATTTCGCCTCTTCAGTATTCCTCCCTCTCCTCAAAATTTCTTCATGTTCTCTTTCCCTAAAAATTCATAACCAGGGGTATTTCTCTTTTAATCCCGTCCAAAGATGAATTTCTTGGAAGAAATGCCTTTATCCAACAAGGGCTGGAAGTCACGTTTCTTCTTCATAAGATTTCTTAAACTAGTCGCATGGTCTACTGCATGGCGATCTTCTTTCCCCCCTCTCCCTGATATAAAAGTGTTGGTTAGTCCTAGGAAAATCGTACAGGTTCCATTGTATAAAAATTTTGTACAAGTGTCAAACCATTCCTTAAATAACCTATTGTGTTCTTTAGAAGTTAAATTAGGAATCGCAGACGAAACTGAACATCATTGATTCCAAATTTAACTTATCTGTTCTTCATGGTTTAGATTTGAATCGCAAGCGGAACTTAACACTATTGATTCAAATCCACCTATGTTATTAATTCCATTAAATATTAAAAATCCCAAAATTGACTTCCAAGACTGCATGGCGAGGCACATGGCCTTCTTGGATATGGGAGCAACCACCACTGCCTAGACAAAGCCTTTTAAGGAAAGCTAATATTTAATTTCCTTAAATAACTCTAGGTTAACCAAAAGGAACAATCAAATCACAAATTCAAAAAACAAAGAAAACACAAACTCGAAAAATAAATTCAAAAAACTAGATCTAATGCTTCTTGTGTTTGGAATTCATACAAAGAAAAATAACTAGCATGATGCGGAAAATAATTGCTTATTTTACCTTCTCTTTGTATGATAATGACCTCGAGATCTTCTGCCGCATTCCTCACCTCGCCTTGGACGTCGTGTGGGCGTCGATCCTCCAAGATGAACAACACGCAAAAGCTTTCTTCCTCTTCCTCTAAAATACGGCCGCCACCACCACCAAGGAGAAGAGAGCGAAGGGAAAAAAAGAGGGGAGAAGGAGGGCCAGCCACCTAGAGAGACACCACCAAGAGAATAAGAATTGTGTCTCATGAGGCCTCCTCACCCATTCTTTTATATTACTTGCCCAAGGCAAATAAGGGAAGAATTTTTACAAAAATTAAAATCTTCCTCTTGTTTTTCCTTTTCCCTTTTTATTTTCCTTTTCTTTCCTCTTGATTGAAACAATCACCAAATCATTGGATGATGATTTTAATTTTATTTTTATTTGGCCAGCCACCTTGCTTGGGCACCAAGCAAGGGTGGCCGACCCCCTTTAGAGGAAGGAAATATATATATATATATATATATATATATATATTTATAATATTTTACAAGAACAAATCCTCTTATAAAATTTTACAAGCTCTCTTTCAATTTCCTAAAGTAGGAGTTAAAAAAGGAAAGTTTCAAAAATTAAAACCATGTTTTAAAATTTAAAACTTCTCTTATAAAATTTTCTTTTTTAACTTGGTGATAGAAAATTTAAATTTTAAAACTTCTCTTCCTTTTTTTTCTAAACCATGAGGATGGTTAAAAAAGAAAAGTTTTAAAATCTTTTAAACTTTCTTTTAAAACATGTGGCCTAATTCAAATAAGGAAAGTTTTAAAATTTAAATTATCTCTTTTAAAACTTGTAGTTTTCTACAAAGAGAATATTTTAAAAATTCAAAACACCCCTCCTTGTTTGAATTATTGTGGTCGGCCCCTACATGCTTGGGCACCAAGCAAAGGGCCGGCCCTTTAAGAGGAGATGTGGTCGGCCATTGCTTGGTCACCAAGCAATGGACCGGCCCCCTTCTTGGACACCAAGATGGGCCTTTCTTTGGATGGACTTGAGACTTTAATGAGGCTACGACAGGGACCTTGAGGAGAAATTGGTTTTGGCCTCCGATGAGCTTGAGTATCCCGTGTTCATCCCAAACACACAACTCAAGTTCATCGATAATAACTCATTCCACTAGAGAGTTATTATCGCACTACCGCACCAATCCCAAATTATATTATGGACTCCTTCTTATCATGAGTGTGTTAGTTTTTTTGTGTTTAAGATAACGAATGTCCACTAATTAAGTAAGTTACTGACAACTCACTTAATTAATATCTAGCTCCAAGAGTAGTAACACTCAACTTCATTGTCATGTCGGACTAACTCCACCTGCAGGGTTTAACATGGCAATCCTTATGAGCTCCTCTTAGGCACATTCTCAAACTAGATAATTAGGACATAGATTCCTTTTATAATCAACAACACATACTATAAGTAATATCATTTCCCAACTTATCCGGCATATTGATTTATTAAGCTAAATCTCACCCTTTGATAAGTTAAAGAAATAAATACTAAATATATGTGCTTGTTATTATATTAGGATTAAGAGTACACACTTCCATAATAACTAAGGTCTAGGTCTTTTATTAAGTCAGTATAACAAGAACTTACCTAAAATGATCCTACTCAATACACTTAGAGTGTACCAATGTAATTTATTAGTCAAGATAAACTAATACTTAATTATACTACGACTACTCTAATGGTTTGTTCCTTTCCATCTTAGTCACGAGCAACTGTTTATAATTTATAAAGAACCGACAACATGATCTTCTGAGTGTGATACCACACACTATGTTATCTACTATATAAATTAATTGAACAATTACATTTAACAAATAAATGTAGATATTGACCAATGTGATTCTTTTATTTTAAAAATAAATATTTACAAAAGCTAGGCTTTTAGTATACATTCCAACAATCTCCCACTTATACTAAAAGACTAAGCTTCCATATCTGTTGCCATACATCTGATTCTCATCCCTCCCACATGCCAATCAAAAGCTTTCGCCGGAAGGACCTTAGTGAAAGGATCTGCTAGGTTATCTGCTGATGCAATCTTGGTGACGACAACTTCTCTTCGCTTGACGATATCTCATATCAAGTGGTACTTATGTTTGCTTGCCTTATGGGCTCGTGGTTCCTTTGAGTTTGCAACTGCACCGCTATTATCACAATAAATTGTGATAATTTTGGGCAAACCAGGAATCACATCTTAGTCCATTAGGAAATTCCTGAGCCATACTGTTTCTTTGGCTGCCTCAGAGGCTGCCACATACTCAGCTTCCATGGTTGAGTCTGAAATGCATTTCTGCTTAACACTCCTCCATGCAACGGCTCCACCTCCCAGAGTAAACACATAGCCTGACGTAGACTTACTATTGTCCATATCTGGTTGGAAGTCCGAATCCGTGTAACCCACAGGAAGTAAATCGTTTGCTTGGTAAACTAGCATATAATCTCTAGTCCTTCTCAGGTACTTCAATATATGCTTTACAGCAACCCAATGTCCTTGTCCAGGGTTACTATGATATCTGCTAACCATGCCCACGGCAAAATAGATATTAGGTCTGGTACACAACATTGCATACATAAGGCTTCCTACAGCTGAAGCATAAGGAACTGCCTTCATGTCCTCTATCTCCTTTGATGTCTTCGGAGACATCTCTTTAGATAAGGCTACTCTATGCCTAAAAGGTAAGAAACCTTTCTTGGAGTTATTCATGCTAAAACGAGCAAGGATTGTATCTATATATGAAGCTTGAGATAGGCACAACATTCTTTTCTTACGATCCCTTATAACTTTGATCCCAAGAATGTGTGCACATTCTCCTAAGTCCTTCATATCAAATTGTTTGAACAACCATACCCTTACATCTGATAATACCTTGACATTGTTGCCAATTAACAAAATATCATCTACGTATAGTACAAGAAATACCACCACGTTTCCATTACACTTCTTGTATACACAAGACTCATCCGAACACTAAATAAATCCATATGACTAGATTACGTCATTAAACCGGATGTTCCAAGATCTTGAAGCTTGCTTCAGTCCATAAATGGACTGATTCAGCTTGCATACTAGATGTTCTTTGCCTTTTTCAATGAATCTCTCTGGTTGTTTCATATGGATGTTTTCTTCAAGACTTCCGTTAAGGAAAGCTGTCATGATATCCATTTGCCATATCTCATAATCCATATGAGCAGCAATGGATAAGAGTATCCGGATAGACTTAAACATAGCTACCGGTGAAAAAGTCTCCTCGTAATCGATTCACTCTTTCTGAGTATACCCTTTCGCAACAAGCCGCGCTTTGAAGGTTTCTACCTTCCCGTCTATCCCTCTTTTCCTTTTATAGATCCACTTGCATCTAACGGCTTTTACACCATCAAGTGGTTCTACAAGCTCCCATACCTTATTAGAATGCATAGATTCTATTTCAGAATTCATTGCCTTTTGCCAGGATACTGCATCTTTATCTTGGAGTGCTTCCTCATAAGTTCGGGGATCAGGTTCATGCTTACCCGGGATCAAGTCCGAAGACTCTCCCAAAAACATGAATCTCTCAGGTTGCCTCACAACCCTCCCACTACGACGAGGCACTGTCTCTGGTTGTGTATCATGTGTGACATGTGTTGCAATTTCTAGTGGTACTTCATCTTGTACTGTTGGTACTAAAGTAGACGTGTCCTCTCTTATTTCTTCTAGAACTATTTCACTCATTGGCTTATGGTTCATTACATAATCTTCTGAAAATCGAGCATTGGTGCTAACAATGATCTTCTAATTTTTAGGATTATAAAACAAACCACCGTTCGTTCGCTTAGGATATCCCACAAACAGACAAACTTCTGTACGTGATTCCAACTTGTCAGTATCTCCCTTCAGCACATGTGCTGGACTACCCCATATTCGGATATGATTTAGACTAGGCTTACGCCCATTTCAAAATTCCATGGGAGTAGAAGGAACTGTTTTAGAAGGTACCATATTCAGAATGTACACTATTGTTTCCAGAGCATATCCCCAAAACGAATTTGATAATTCTGAATAACTCATCATCAATCTAACCATTTCCATAAGAGTCATATTCCATCATTCTGCCACACCATTCTGTTGGGGTGTACCAGGTGCAGACAATTGGGATTGAATCCCGACTTCTGATAAGTAATTCCTAAACTCTCCAAAGAGGTATTCACCACCACAGTCAGACCGTAGTGTCTTGATACTTTTACCAAGATGTTTCTCCACATCAGCCCTATATTCTTTGAACTTATCAAACCATTCAGACTTGCGGCGCAACAGGTAAATATATCCGTATCTTGAATAATCGTCTATAAAAGAGATGAAATATTCATAACCACCTCTTGCCTGGATAGACATAGGACCACACAAATCAGAATGAACTAGTTGTAACGCATCTTTGGCTCTATACCCCTTGGCCTTAAAAGGTCTCTTGGTCATTTTACCTTCCAAGCACGATTCACATGTTGGAAAGTTTTCTAACTCTATTGAACCCAAGAGTCCATCGGCTATAAGCCTTTGAATCCTACTTAAACTAATATGACCAAGCCTTAGATGCCAAAGATACGTTTGGTTCATTTCCGAAGGTTCTTTTCTCTTAATAGAGTTAGAAGATGTGTTATTAATTTCCATATTTTGCTTTGTGGGAGAAATTGGATTTAAAGTGTATAAATTGCCAACCAATGCACCAGAATAGATAATCACCTTTTTCTCTTTATAATCACATTGTTACTAAAGGAAACAGAATATCCGTCCAAATATAATTTAGAAATTGAAATTAAATTCTTTCTAAAACTCGGTGCATAAAGATAATTTCTTAAAATCAAACTTCTATTCCTATCAAAAGATAAGTAGATGTCTCCCACTGCAACAGCCGCCACCTTAGTAGCATTGCCCATGTAAACGATTATCTCTCCTTCAAATAGTCGTCGAGTTTCTCGGAACCCCTGCAAAGAATTGCAGATATGATCAGTGGCTCCCGTATCTACACATCAGGTGCTGGTAGATAACACCGCTAAACATGTTTCAACTACTAGAGTATGAGATATACCTTTATTGTTCTGATACCTACGAGGACAGTCCACCTTCCAATGTCCTCACTGCTTATAGATGAAGCACTTGCCTTTCGGCTTCTTCATTCCATCTTTTTGTCCTGTACCCTGAGGTTTATTCACTCTCTTTGATGAAAAGACTTGTTTCTTCTTCTTCTTACCTTTTGACTTAGAAGTAGAACCATTTTCATCATAGTGAATCTTAGAACTGTGACGAAATATACCTTCTGCTGCCTGTAGTTCTGTCAGAAGTTCCGCCAATGTATACTCTCTTTTGTTCATGTTATAGTACAGGCAGAATGGCTCAAAACTTCTGGGTAGCGTTTGGAGAATTATATCGACCTGGGTTTCCCTATCGATTTCTCCTCTAAGGACTTGTATTTCATTCAGATAAGCTATCATTTTGAGGATATGATCCCTTACGGGTGCCCCCTCAGACATGGTGGCTGTCATTAACTTTCTCATTGCCTCTTGCCTAGCAGTTTGACTCTGGTGCCCAAAGAGTTCTTTGAGATTGTTCATTATATCATAAGTTGTTGGTAAATCTTGATGCTGATGTTGCAATACATTTGATATTGAAGCCAAAATGTAACACCGCGCCATCTCATCTGCTTTTACCCATTTCCTATGATGCTCAATCTCTTCTAGGGTAGAGTCACCGTTAGGTGCATCAGGTCAAGACTCAGTTAGTACAAACTTATAGCTCTCGGTAGTAAGAACAATGTCCAGGTTCCTTTTCCAATCTATATAGTTGGGACCAATAAGTTTGTTTTCTTTCAGTATAATGGCCAGTGGGTTGAAAGTCATCCTAAGAATCATAAAATAAATTTTGGTCAAGACTCTAAATTTAGAATAATATTGATTCCTCAAACAAATACTATTTAAATTTACCAACACCTCAAAACATCGTGAATATATCATGTCATGTTAGTGTGGACGTATACAAATTCAACATTTGTAAGAGGAGGGAGTAACCCATTAATTTTATTATCTTTTCATCCTAACTTTATGACAAATAAAATAATAGTTGGTTTTCCTTTGGTCACACAAAACAATAGCAGTGACTCCATTGGGGAGGATAATATTGAATGCATCTAAACGTATACCATTACTTGATACTTAGTCCATTAAATAGGATTGTGCACCTTCAGTTGGAGAAGATCACACACTCCTAAATAATTTCCTATAGCCATCCATAAAGGAAGTTTGATCTAGTGATCCGCAACAAACCCACCCGTTGTGGAGTGAGGCACTTAGAGCCAATACACAGGCTTGTTGCATCACTTACAAACCAGTAATAGAGACCATGAAATTTATTAAAATCCCTCTCCCACTTAGTTATTTAAAATTGAGTATTTTAATCTATGCTAGCATACATCACATGCACATAAACATCACAGTAAATAAAAGCAATAAATTTGGAAATTAATTTTCCAACTATTATGGCCTTTTCCATCACTATCTTCAGTATGCTCCAACCCTAGCTGCTGCCATCTTTAGCCACTGCCATCGGGTTGAGTTGTCGCATCTATCTTGCTTCTTATTCCGCTGCGTCTCTGGTCCTCCAAAAGCACCACACCTCTCAAAGATATGATCCGCGACAAATATAGAATTTTACATATATCGATCCTATATTCCATAAAGGAATGTACATGTATTCTAGATCGAATATAATTCTAAAAATAATACAGCTCCTACTGTATTTGATACATACAATCATGCACACAAAAGAATGCCCTTAACATGTCCAAGGGTCCAATCACACACAATATCTAAATGTCATAATAGTTGGAGCCTGCATCCACAAAGTTAGCACATCCTACTATTATCCTACTTAAATTGTGTATGACATATGCATAATTAATTTGAAAACCAAAACACACAGAGGCAAACCCTAGCTCTGATACCAATTGTTGGTTAGTTATAGGAAAATCGTATAGGTTCCACTGTACAAAAATTTTGTACAAGTGTCGAGCATTTCCTTAAATAACCTATTGTGTTCTTTAGAAGTTATATTAGGAATCGCAGATGGAACTTAACATCATTGATTCCAAATTTAACTTATCTGTTATTAATGATTTAGATTTGAATCGCAAGCGGAACTTTACACTATTGATTCAAATCCACCTATGTTATTAATTCCATTAAATATTAATGTCCAAAATTGGCTTCCAGGACTGCATGGCGAGGCACATGGCCTTCTTGGATATGGGAGCAACCACCACCGCCAAGACAAAACCTTTTAAGGAAAGCTAATATTTAATTTCCTTAAATAACTCTAGGTTAACCAAAAGGAACAATCGAATCACAAGTTCAAAAATCAAAGAAAACACAAACTCGAAAAATAAATTTGAAAAACTAGATCTAATGCCTCTTGTGTTTGGAATTCATACAAAGAAAAATAATTAGCATGATCCATAAAACAATTGCTAATTATACCTTCTCATTGTATGCTAATGACCTCGAGATCTTCTGCCATATTCCCCACCTCGCCTTGGACGTCGTGTGGGTGACGATCCTCCAAGATGAACACCACCCAAAAGCTTTCTTCCTCTTCCTCTAAAATCCGGCCACCACCACCACCAACGAGAAGAGAGCAAAGGGAAAAGAAGAGGGGAGAGGGAGGGCCGGCCACCTAGAGAGACTCCACCAAGAGAATAAGAATTGTGTCTCATGAGGCCTCCTCACCCCTTCTTTTATATTACTTGCCCAAGGCAAATAAGAGAAGAATTTTTACAAAAATTAAAATCTTTCTCTTGTTTTTCCTTTTCTTTCCTCTTGATTGAATCAATCACCAAATCATTGGATGATGATTTTAATTTTATTTTTATTTGGTCGGCCACCTTGCTTGGGCACCAAGCAAGGGTGGTCGACCCCCTTAAGAGGAAGGAAATATATATATATATATATATATATATATATATATATATATATATATATATATATATATATATATATATATATATATTTATAAAATTTTACAAGATGAAATCCTCTTATAAAATTTTACATGCTCTCTTTCAATTTCCTAAAGTAGGAGTTAAAAAAGGAAAGTTTCAAAAATTAAAACCATCTTTTAAAATTTAAAACTTCTCTTATAAAATTTTCTTTTTTAATATGGTGATAGAAAATTTAAATTTTAAAACTTCTCTTCCTTTTTTTTCTAAACCATGAGGATGGTTAAAAAATGAAAGTTTTAAAATCTTTTAAACTATCTTTTAAAATATGTGGCCTAATTCAAATAAGGAAAGTTTTAAAATTTAAAATCTCTCATTTAAAACTTATAGTTTTCTACAAAGAGAATATTTTAAAAATTCAAAACACCCCTCCTTATTTGAATTATTATGGTCGGCCCATACATGCTTGGGCACCAAGCAAAGGGTCGACCCTTTAAGAGGAGATGTGGCCGGCCATTGGTTGGTCACCAAGCAATGGACCGGCCCCCTTCTTGGACACCAAGATGGGCCTTTCTTTGGATGGAGTTGATGCTTTAATGAGGCTACAACAGGGACCTAGAGGAGAAATTGGTTTTGGCCTTCCGATGAGCTTGAGTATCCCGTGTTCACCCCGAACACACAACTCAAGTTCATCGATAATAACTCATTCCACTAGACAGTTATTATCGCACTACCGCACCAATCCCAAATTATATTATGGGCTCCTTCTTATCATGAGTGTGTTAGTCTCTTTGTGTTTAAGATAACGAATGTCCACTAATTAAGTAAGTTACTGACAACTCACTTAATTAATATCTAGCTCCAAGAGTAGTACCACTCAACTTCATTGTCATGTCGGATTAAGTCCACCTGCAGGGTTTAACATGGCAATCCTTATGAACTCCTCTTGGGGACATTCTCAACTTAGATAACTAGGACACAGATTCCTTCTATAATCAACAACACATACTATAAATAATATTATTTCCCAACTTATCAGGCATATTGATTTATTAAGCTAAATCTCACCCTTTGATAAGTTAAAGAAATAAATACTAAATATATGTGCTTGTTATTATATTAGGATTAAGAGTACACACTTCCAAAATAACTAATGTCTAGTTCTTTTATTAAGTCAGTATAGTAAGAACTTACCTAAAATGATCCTACTCAATACACTTAGAGTGTACCAGTGTAATTTATTAGTCTAGATAAACTAATACTTAATTACATTATGACTACTCTAATGGTTTGTTCCTTTCCATCTTAGTCGCGAGCAACTGTTTATAATTTATAAAGAACCGACAACATGATCTTCTGAGTGTGACACCACACATCATGTTATCTACTATATAAATTATTTGAACAATTACATTTAACAAATAAATGCAGATATTGACCAATGTAATTCTTTTATTTCAAAAATAAATAATTTCAAAAGCTAGGCTTTTAGTATACATTCCAACAAAAAGAACTTCATCAACAACCAATTTTCTCAAATTATTCCACTAGACTACTTGGTCATCATTTTTACATTCATAAATGGATACGCAGTGACCTTCTATATCTTTTTAGCCTATGCCTCATTCAAAAGAAATTGCGATGCTCTTTTGGTAAGTTATAACATCTTTACCATTACTTTTTTATGAACTAAAATGCTTTTTGTTTACTGTAGTGGATGCTGCGTTTGAGGTCCTAGTCGACAAGGAAATTAGTTTGGAAGAGGAATTGTTATAGGCCAAGGAACAAGAACTTAATGATGAGCGAGATCAACCTTCTACTACTCATTTACCTGAAACCTCCATCCAAAAGGCGACAGCTTCTAGCTCCCAAACCATTCCCGAGGAAACATCTGCAAATTCACCTCCATTACTAGAAGACATTCCTCTGGAGATACAAGAGAAAATGCAAGAAGCTACTCCTAAGGGGAAATGCCCTATAACGACCCAATCTTTCCTATTTCAAGTTCTAAAAGTCCTTATTAATACTTAGAAATGTTATAGAAATATTCTAGATATTTTTAAATATTTTAGAGTATTTTTACGTAATTTTTGGAAGTCGTTTGATATTTTTACAAAATGAAAAAACTTTTGACAAAAATAATGTCCAAGCCGAGGTTTGAACCAGAAACCCCGGGTTATGCAGAGATTCGCTTAACCAACAGACCAACCGAACTTTTCTTAATTAAGCCTATATCGAAATATAGTTAAGTTATAATGAGAACCCAAAGTTAGACCTAGTTATAAAAGGATTAGTTTTTCCTTTCACCCGAAAACCCTTCTCTTCTTCCTCCTCACACGGCGTCTGCGACTCCTTCTCGGGCGAAAACACAGCAAGTAGCTCGGCGTCTCCGACGGCCGGTCGAGGTGGTTTTTCGATAGCCAGACACGCCATCGTGATCCTCTCGTCGAGGAGAACCCATGAGCACGAGGAAGAGGCCACGATTTCAAGCTCACCCGAACCCTAGACCTCTCTCTCGGTTGTAAGTCCAAGAACACAAGGTAAGTCGCTACTCACCTGCAGTAGGATAGTTCCGGATAACTATTCCTTTTGTTTTCGAATTTTTCTGTGATGATTGGGGGTTTAGGATGACTCTGCCGTGGGTTACATGAGGGAAACAGAAGAGATTGATTATTTAGGTGTTAGGACTCATGAACAAATTTATGGCGTAGATGTTGTAACTGGATAAGGTATGATTTTCTTTTTGGGTTCTAAATGTTCTTACACAAGCGTGTTGTAAATTCACATGGTTACTGCCTTAGCATGGTATTTGGCTAAAAAGATTATGTGCTCAAGCTATACACTTCACGTGTTGGTTGGTGTCTAAGAATGTGCGTATACAAACTCTATTTTAAGTATGGATTACTTCAATCATGTAAAGTCTGGTGTATTTATGTGACCACAGAAACAAGATCACCACATTTGGGGGCTTAAATGTTCATATATGTATTGAATTTTGAGCTTCAAATGTCTCTACACAAGTTTAGTTCTAAAGTTCATATGTTTTTAATTGCATAAGCTATAGACATGACCATATAATTCCTTGTTTTAAACTATTGTTGCATAACATGTTGATGATTTAAATTGTGTCTAACAGGTTATGTTTCAAGTGTGAATGCTTTGATTCATATATAGTGTATTGTGCAAATGTAACCTGAAAGCAAAATTATCGCATCTTGACATATGAATAGTTAAAGTATCTTGCACATAATTGGCTGTAAAAGATAATTGATACATATGCATTTATGTGTTCATTTGCTTCCAATAGCTCTTTAAATTGAAGCATACATTTAGTTTTCCTTGCTAATTTAACAAGCACCATCAGCCATGTATTTAACAAGGAGGATGTGTGATGGATGGTGTGTGATGTTGAACTATGGAAGCCTCGGGACTTGGCTAGGAAGTTGTTTAGAGTCCTTCTTTAATGTTATTAGAGAAGTTGAGATTGTTAGAGAGTTGTTTCCTTTTTTCTTATGTTGCTAATTGAGTCTATTCCGCATTGTTAGTTTGGTTGTTTTCCACTGTTGAAGCTTTATTTATTTGCTATTGCTAGAATAGTTTTCTTTAAGTTGTTGTGTCTTATTACTGCGTGGTTGTGAAGTATATATACCAGCCGCATGTGGCTGATGGTTTATTTTGCATGTATTGATGATTATTGTCACCGATACAGGGGAGCCTCTGTCGAAATTTTTCGGTAGGAACTTCTCTGGGGTCATGATAAATTTTAGTGTTGCTAATAATAACACAAGTGACACTAGTAAGTAGAGTAATAGTTAAGTAACGGCCACCTTTAGATCGATCCGCAGATCGATCGAAGCTATGGGCATACGGTTCCCAACTGGATCGGTCGGGCAGACCGATCCATGTGTGGCTGGATCAGTCGACAGACCGATCCAGGTGTGGCTGGATCGGTCGGCCGACCGATCCAGGCACCCGAAACCCCTGGAACGCTACTGTATCGTGCTGGATCGGTCAGCTGACCGATCCAGGAGGATACAGTAGCATACTGTATCTGTCTGGATCGGTCGGCTGACCGATCCAGAAGCCTGGTACGCTACTGGATCGGTCGGCAGACCGATCCAACGTCTGATTTCCTGATACGAAATCAGAGATGCTGATTTCGACACTTTGTCGTGCCAAAACCACCTGCAACCACTCTAAACATATACTAATAACTATTCTCTCATACATTGGGCAACATTCAAGACATAATATAATGCATGTTCACTAGTCCATACCATTAACCATACTAGAATGCGAAGCATGAGAGAAAAGAGAACAAAACTTTAATAACTAGACTTGCTGCAAGTTCTAATGCGTAGTAAAATAAACTAGATCTCTAGGATCTTTATTCCAGGTTCCTCCCACACACATCTTGATCTGCATTGCCCTCCAGCCTCCACTAGTCCACTTTTCTTTTACCTGTATCTGCAGTATAAGAAAAGTAGCATCTGTAAGCTAAAAAGCTTAGTAAGAAACCATCTACCTCACAAAAACATGCATACGATGCAGATATGATTTTTAAAGCATGCTATTTGAAATATACTGACTAGGCTAAACATGGCATGGCATGTGATCATACAAGCATAGCAATCAAGAACTGAACATAAGCTATTATACTTGCGAAAATAGAGCTGAGCATGAAAACTGAAACTGAATACAAATCATGGAACTGAACTAAGCTGATCATGAACTGTACTAAACTAACTGAGCTGGTATTGAAACTAAGCTGAACTCACATAATTGATTGTGAATTTGAAAGGCTATATATATAATAAGTGAAAATACTAAACATGCTGCTGAGGGCCCCGGCAACTGTACTTGCTGTGCGCGCATCCCTATCTAAACCCGGGATTGCAAGTTCCGAATCTAGCAGGGTTTACTAGGTTAGCTAAACCTAGGGACGACTATGGGAGTCCAGCCCAGTGGATATCTAATCCAGTACAGTGCCACTGCTGAAAGTAAAATACTGAATGCTATATACTTATTCTGCTGAATCTAGGTTATCTGAACCTAGAACTAGGTTGTCTGAACTTAGAGGCTACTGTGGGAGCCCACCCATGGGACTGTAGTCCTACATAAGCTGAAATAAAACTAATTTGCTGTTTTAAATGCTTCTAGTGCATTTAATAAGTTAATTAAACTGTCTATTACTCAGTTAGACCTTTAATCAAGCACCTAGGATGCTCTAACTCTTCTCCCTATTAGGGGGGCCACCTCTAGGCACCCGACAACGTCTAACCTCCTATCTGAAGAGGGGAAACGTGTCCGGCCCATCTAGAGGTGCTCAACTAAATCCCTAATCTGCAAAGAGAGTTAAATACACCCTAGATATCGATAAAAATCTGCATACATCCTAACTAAAGCATAAAAACTCAAACGGAAGCTATTATACTGCAGGTGAGGGGTTTCTTACCTCCTATTCGTAATTTCTTACGATTCTAATAGCTAGAGTTCCGGTGGAGATGACCTTCTCGACGATCCGCTCATGTCTTCGCGTTCCTCTCGCGGAGAAGAACCTTTTTCGTGTTGGAGTCGTCGCCGGAAAAAGTTCCCTTGGCCCCTGGGGCTTGATGTGCCATGCATGAGGAAGAGGAGAAGGAGGAGTCGGCGTGAGGGCTAGGGTGAGGAATAGGTCACGGTAAAAATCCAATAACTCTTCACCCTATTAATTTTCCTATTTATATTAAAGACTTAATTCGCCCAACTCCAATATAAATTTTATTGGTTCCCTTTCCTCTTAGCACGGCCCTGCTGGGTTCAACTGGTTCCCAACATTATCCCTAAGCCATAGGTCTCGGGTTCGATTCCCGCCTAAGCTATTTTGCGGTTCTAATTATTTTTGTTGCTTCCGCTACTCGGAAAATTCCTAAAAAATATCTAAAAATTTCAGAAAAATCATAGAATATTTCTAAAAATAATTTGAGAATTTTCGGGCGTTACAACTCCCCATACCTTATAAAAAGTTCGTCCTCGAACTTAGAATAATTCTGGGTACTTCTGTCTCATGCTGGCTTCTGTCTCCCAAGTTGCCTCTTCTGCTGTGTGACTGTGCCAAATGACTTTGACTAATGGTACTTCCTTGTTCCGCAATTTCTTAACTGCTCGGTCTATTATCTGAATAGGCCG
Organism: Zingiber officinale; assembly: GCF_018446385.1. Lineage (NCBI taxonomy): Eukaryota > Viridiplantae > Streptophyta > Magnoliopsida > Zingiberales > Zingiberaceae > Zingiber > Zingiber officinale. Next base: position 42,707,697 of record NC_055998.1, read on the forward strand.
ACTATCATAGCTGAGGTCTTCGCGGATCTGTACCGACTGGGGCTCAATCACCTGGGTGGCATCTGGGGTATGCTTCTTCAGCATAGAGACATGAAATACGTTGTGGACAGCTGACATTTCCTGGGGTAGCTCTAGCTCATATGCTACCTTGCCCACTCTTCTGCTGATAAGGTATGGTCCCACATATCTGGGACTTAGCTTGCCCTTCTTCCCAAAACGCATTACTCCCTTCATGGGAGCTACTCTGAGGAACACTGAATCCCCAACTGAAAACTCTAAGGGTCTGCGCCGTGTATCAGCATAGCTTTTCTGGCGGCTCTGAGCTGTCTCTATCCTCTGGCGGATCTGCTGTATAGCTGCTGTGGTATCTGCTACTAGATCTGTCTGAAGCTCTAGTTCTTTCTGTTCTCTTT